>NC_142514.1:42578750-43217500 GCF_057876585.1 Rhinolophus sinicus
ATTCAAAAAAAGGGTGAGGAATGTCAGAAAAACACAGAAACCAACCTGAAAAGAACTCCCAATGGCCTAGGCCAGAAAATTTTGATCAATAAAATAAATGACAATTGCAACAAGATAAATGACAATTGGATTATAACCCAAAGAATAAAATAAATACCCACGAGTCCATATTGATGTAAATAAATGATTGATTGAATAATAAATAAATGGACAGGAAAGAGTCAATCTTCCTTACAGAATATTTCAATAATGAATGTAAAAGGAACTAGGGAAATAGCAAATCAGCATTAGAACACAGCAATAACTGCCTCAGGCAAGATCCACTGATGAATGCTGAAATTAATGGATGAAACCTTAAGGAAAAACAAGGTACTTGCATAGCCTCAAACTATTTTCCTTCTACATATATATTAATTACTTTGGTGGTTTTAACATATGTCCTAAATTCCTTGATACTCCTGTCTCCAGAGGCTGAATTTAATTTCTGCCCTTGAGTGTGGGTTAGACTTGGTGACTCACTCACTTCTAATGATTAGAGTATGGGAAGGGAAAAAGAGCAATTTTCTAGTAGAGAAACCCGGCAGACACCACTTTAGCAAAGTACTCAAGGTTAGCATTACCTGTGATAAGTCATGTTGATGTGATGTACCCACTGATAGGACGTGATGAGACAGCAAATCATCTCTGTGTATTCCTCCTGAAATCCATAACCTCAGTCTAATCACAAGAGAACCATCAGATTAACACAAATTGAAGGACATTCCACAAATCATCTAATCAGTATTAAGGTCAAGGTTATGAAGGACAAAGACAGAGAAACTATCACAGGTCAGAGGAGACTAGGAAGCCATGAGAAGTGACCTCAAAAAGGTAATGCAGATTGGGTCCTAGACCAGAAACAAGGATATAGGTCGAAAAACTGGGGAAATCTGAATCATTTCTGTAATCTAGTTAATAGTCATGTACTATTACTAGTGTTAATTTCTTGGGGTTGACATGTACCATGGTGATATAACATGTTAACATCAGGGGATGTTGGGTGAAAGGTATATGGGAATCTCTGTACTATCTTTGCAAATTTTCTGTAAATCTAAAATTGTCCTCCCCCAAAAAAGTAAAAAAAACAAAAACCCAAAACTTTATAAGTGTAAACTCTTCCAGAGAAAAGATCATAATTTGTACTTTATCTTCTCAGAGTTCCTAGCAGTGCCAAATATTCTCAAGGAATCCTTGTAGAAAAGAGCTCTTTGGACAGATTGTGTCCTAATCACATCTGATTCCTCAGCATGAACACGTGATAAGTGAACATGACTCTGGGAGCCAGGAGGACAGGGTTCCAAGTCAAGATTCACAATGAATGACTATGCACACCGTCGGAAGCTCGCTTAATCTCTGAGTCATGTATTTCTTTGTCCAGAAAATGGGGACAAAAATACTACTTGCTTCATAGGGTTATGAGGATTAAATGAGACAATGCATTGTGGGGAAAAGCTTTATAAATTTCAAAGCTCTGTGTAAATAATCACTGTTAGGTTGACACACAAACGATGATCGATCAGAAGATCCACATGAATGGATCGGTGTTTCCCCAGCTCTCCCTCCAACACACCTATGCACAGTCAGGGGTGTAGCCTTCCCTTCCAAAGCTCACCTAATCCCCCCACCTATCCATACACGCCCTGGATGTGTTAACCGCATACAGGTCCAGCGCTCCTTTCCTAACACGGATACCATCAGCTTCAGCCTCTGCTTGCTTCTCTTCACATGCTGGCAAAGAAAAAGGAGGAAATCCTGGTTGTCCCATAACATCTAAGGCTTCTTCCCATAATACTATAAAACTCTTATCAAATTGTCGTATGCTGAGATATTATAATAATAACAATGTCTACCATTCATGGTGGTATGGTAAGGGTTGTATATGGATTAGCTCACTGTTTCCAAGATTGAAGTCATTTTTGCTCCACCTTCATTAGTTTTGTCATATATATCATTATTATCTCCAGTTTGCTTTAACATGTTCAATATAGATTCAGTGAGCTCTGTAAGTCTGTTTATTTTGTTCTATACCCTGAGATGTATTCTTGCCCTGAGCAGGAAAACATATTCCCGGGGTATTTAGTCAAGAGGTTACAGTCCAGAGATGATATTTCTGTTATATTTAACTCCATTCAACACCAAAGTTTTGTTAATTAGCATAATTGATGTTAGAAATAGGTTTTCATTGATAAAATTAATGATTTTAAAGATGTGTGGGTTAGTTAAAATATTGTGGGGACAATCCTCACCTTTGCATGAATGGTATACAAGATTCTAGTGGAATTTTCACCTTTCACTCTTTGGAATGATGGATGAGGCTTGATTCAAAAACAATTTGAGTCGAGCCACTGATCGAGAGTATTCTGATTGCCGGCTGCCAAGGCGGACACCAGAATGGACTTCTCAGACAGCTGACTGCATGGAACATGAGGGCCCTCACTGCTAGGCTCTGAAATCTCTGCCTGAGCCTCTGAGCAAAGGTCCCACAGCTGCTCTCAGCCAATCACTAGACACTCCTGGTTGCGCTGAGATGGAGGACTCCTCTGATGAGCGCCGGCGCTGGCTCAGGAGCCCCAACAACTTTGCCAAACTTCCCCTGGGACTACACTGTAGTCAAAGACACTTCCACCCAAGTTTTCTTCCTTAATTCCCTCTCCCCTTCACTCAGGGTCAGACCAGCATCAGGGGCTAACACTCCCTCCCAGGTCCTCCCAGCTCCTTCCCCACTTTCTCTCTCACTTTCCCTAATACAGTTCTCACACATTTAAACCCACTTATATCTGCTTCTCAGAGGACCCAGAATAACATGAGTGGCACGGAGCGTGGCCTGAAGACAGAGACAGAAAGATAGGGACTTGAGATTGGCTCACCTGCCACAGGGCAGGTGAAGGGGACCCAGTTACAGTTTCCAGGTGAGGCACAGATGGTCCCTGGAACAAGGTGGTGGCTTAACTAATAAGAGTTCATCACCTGGTGACCTGGGAAAATTCCCTGGTGGAGGGACATGCCCAGCAGGTTCAATGATGTAAACATTTGCAAAATATGGGGGACTAATGCTTAAAAGACCAGGGAGTTAGTGGTTACTATTAAGTTGTGTTAGCATCCTGCAGAAGGGGAATGAGAGAGTGAGGGCATTTAACAAGCAGTGAGTGGGCAAGTGTGAGAATCATCAGCCTCTGTGGCAGCTGACACAGAGGCACTCGTCATCGGTGACTGAAGGGCAAATCCAACTGAAGAGCATGCTAAAGCCGTAACTGTGAGTACCGCCCGAGCTCCAGAGATGTTTGAATACTCAGTCAAAGCAGGTCTGTTATGAGAAGGACAGGGTCCTGGCGGGAAAACCTGGGACCCTGAAATATGGGACAGGGACATCTGGATGGGTGCCCTGAAGATGTTGATTCTGCTAGCTTCCAAGTCAATATCTAGGGTTAAATACCCGAATATCTGAGCTGGAGACATGCTGGGCCTAAGAAGGGAGGAAACTGACTATGCACTTAAAAAGAGTTGTAAGAATTAGCTCTTATGTACAAATAGCATCCGGGGGTCTACCCCTGGGATTGGATGTTAAGGATGCTTGGTCAAGGAAGCCAGAAAATAAAGACTGGATAAGCAAGGATTCATTGCCTTAGGGGCATGTTTTGGGGACGCAGGAATTAAAATTTCAGGAATGGGGTACAGTCACCACAGGAATGGATATTAGAAACCTGGAAAAATGATGGTCAACAGTCAGGGAAGAGGAACTACCTAAATTGTCCTGGAAAATGGTAGAGAAAGGAGCAAAGAGGCTGACAGATGAGGTGCGCTGGAATTAATATATAAGGCCAGAAGCCCAACCAGAAGACACACCATTCTTCAAGGCCATCAGGAAGACACCGGGTAGAGGAGCACGGCATGGGTAAGAAGTTCAGAGGTGGCTCCCTCTGCAGACCAGGGATGATGGCAGGAGAGGCCATCACGGAGATAGACTCTTTAATAGCCCTGGGGGTGATGGCCCACCCACCCACTCATCCACCCACGTAATGGAGTCAGATGCTAGTGCTTAACCACCAGAAGCCAGGAGTCCACAATTACTGGAATGACCAGCAAGGCCAGCAAGGGAGCTTGGCCCACAGGGAGTTGAGGAGATGATTAATAGCACATGATGTCCTTCGGAGCAAGCTAGATGGACAGTCAACAAGGGTGATGCTTAACATGTGTTAGCAAGGAAAATCAAAAACAGAAGAGCAGGAAGGTTGAGGGCAGTCCCTTTAATAAAAAGTCATGAAGCTTTTTCAGTTCGCATACCTAATCATATTTCCCAATCCAGAACCCATTGTTTGAAGAGGTGATTGGGTCCCTAGGAGGAAAAGCCCTGCAACCCCATGACAGGTATTATAATACTATGATGCTTCCCCCAGGCCCTTCCTAAATAGACCTATGACCATTTACCTGGGTGACTATTCTGAGTGAAAGGGGGATATCCAGACATTTGGAGGACTACTGGACACAGGATCTGAGTTGACATCAGTGTCCTGAGTTGACATAATGTCCAGAGATCTAAAGTGTCATCGCAGTTCCCTGTTAGAGTGGGGGCCGGAGTCTTGGACTAGCCATGTGACCAGTGTAGGCATACAAGGCCGCATACTCAGCAGGGCCTGCACATGGCATTTAATGCTCTGTGATTGCTATCTTGAAACTGTTCATAATTTTATCTTTGAATTTGTTTTATACTTGAAGACTAATGGGACAATGGACTGTAGCATGACCCCCATCCACTACTGCCTCCTTAGGACCAGTTCTCTGCCACCTGCTTCTCTGCTTGCTTACCCTTCCAGGACCTGCCCAGCCTCCCCCTCCATGTTGTGCGATCACTGCTGTTCTTCAACCTGGGAGGGACCTGGAGATGGGCAGAGGAAGGAAGGGGGCCCAAGCATCCCACAGCATCTCGGGTAGGCCATGAAAGCAGCTGCTTTTGCCCTGTGCTGGTATTACCACAATATACTTAATGGGTGACGGGTCAGAGGCTGTGAGCAGGCCTCTTGCTCACCCCTGCTCTGGGTAACAAGCATGTCCTGGGGCAGGTATTTAAAGACCCTTGGGGGTTACCTGTCTGCCATGAGCTGGGATGGCAGGCCTTGGGAATTTAAGATGCCTAGCTCAACTGCCTTACATCCTGCCCTCAGGTCAGGAGACGGTGCGTCAGTCCAATGGCTGGTGAGAAGGGCAAGCCTACAGTCATTAGGCCAGAGTGAGGGAATGTGCACCCTGCTTTACCAGGCCGTCTCGCACTCACCCTCAAGGATCTTCGTGCTCAGGAGGGATCCATCGTCTGGCTCTATGCCTGAGGGGAGAGGGTAATCCTCTTTCTCTCCTTCCAACCTTCCCGAGTCCGGCTTGTATTTGCCTCTTGTGGCCATTTTGAGGCACCCTTAGGGACAAACTATGAAATACAAATGTGTAATTCTGGTGTTTCTGCAGACAAGTTGAATACTCTTATATTTGCATTTAAAGTAGGCATAATAAATGGTAAAATTAACGCTAACAGTTTCAAATTCTGATTTTCATTTACTTACAAAGAAAAATAGCAAACAAAAATACCATGTCAAATTGAGACAACACACAAAAGAAAGGAAAATCTTTATATGCACCATTAATGGCACTTTTTTTCCTGCTTTTTTGAACAAGGGGTTCTGCACTTTCATTTTGTACTGGGTTCTGCAAATTGTGTGGGCAGGCCTGCCTTCAGGATACAGGTAATAAATAAAATCCTGGCTAAAGTCTGACTCATAGTAAGCCCACTGGGCCCATGGACCCACCCAATGGTAATTTTCTCAGACCGTGAATGTATAATTAGAATGTATACATTTGGCAATTGAAGTAATCCCCCATTAGATCCTTGGGTTGTGGGGTAAAGGCTATCATGGTGGGGAAGGCAAAGAAAAACTCTGAAAACTGCTCCCCACCCCAGCCAAGACAGTAAATAAAAAACAATCACATCCTGAGGGAGTGGGAGATTAATCTCCCCATTAAACACTTAAAAATTGCAGGAATGGTGGTCCCCTATAATTCATCAGTTCAGTTCCTGCAGAAAGCTGATAGATCCTGGGGACTGAAGACTACTGCAGACATAACTCACTAGTACCCCTGACTGCAGCGGCTGTACCAAACATCGTAATCCCGCTACAACTAATTCATAAGGTTTCAGGGACTTGGTATGCCACTGTTAGTTTGGCAAATGCATTCTTTTCCATTTCAGTTTAAAAAGAGGATCAGAAAGAAATTCACCTGGGACAGATGAGAATATTCATTTTCTCAGGATTATGTTAGCTTGCCGGGCCTCTGTTGTGATACAGCTTGAGCAAATTGGAGAACAGAATTCTGGTCTTTTGCATTGATCATATCGTGTGGATTGGATAAGCTGAACAAACAGTGGCTAGTATGCTGGAAGCCTTGCTAAGACACATACACCACGGAGGGTGGGAAATCAACCCTACAAAGATTCAGAGAGCTGTCACTTACAGTGAAAGTTTTATGCATCTAGAGGTCCAGGACATCCTGGGATAGTTCCTGCAAAATAAAAGACAAATTGCTGCATTTTGCATCTATGACTATTACTCAGCTCTGGTGACGACCTCCAACTGACCTAGGTATCATTCCCTCAAGCTTTGAAGTCCAAGGCTGTAGCAGCCGATTGGGCCAGTGTTCATCAGTTTCTCATGGTCTAGTGCAGAGCTTCCCAACCAGTAAGATACCTATCCTGGGGACAGCTGGACAGGACCTTGGGGCTTTGTTCAGAAGCAATGTCATCTGGGCTCTAGCCTTCACACTATTTCACTCAGGGTGCTGTATATGCATCACTGTGGTGTGGAAAAATGCTGAGAAGCACTGTTCTAGCTGCCTGGGGTAGACAAAGGAAATAGCTTTCTTCTTAGACACAAAGCCATGCTCCTGTTCCAATTTAAGAAGAACTTCCAGGCATTTGGCAACCCCCAAAATGTCCACTCCACTAAGGTAGTTATTAATTCAATAGCTTTTACTTTTTATTTACTTTTAAATGTTTTTGTTTTTTAATTTTTCAATCACAGTTGACATACAATATTAGTTTCAGGTGTACAACACAGTGATTAGACATTTATATAACTTATGAAGTGATCACCCCAATAAGTCTAGTACCCATCTGACACCTTACATACTTATTACAATATTATTGACTATATTCCCTATGCTATACTTTACATCCCTGTGACTATTTTTATTTTTTAATTTATTTTTAAGATTTTTTTATTAAAAAAATCAGGTGTACATCAAAGTTATTCAACAGTACCCACCTGGCACTGTACAGAGTTATTATCACATTATTTATTATATTCCCTATGATAAAGAAGTGATCACCATGATAAGTCCTGCAACCATCTGACACTGTACCACGCTATCACATATTATTGACTATATTCCCTATGCTGTATGTTACATCCCCAAGACTTATTTGTTTTATACCTGGAACTTTGAACCTCTAATTCTTCTTTATATTTTTCCCCCGTTTTAATTATTCAATTTGAGTTGATATTCAGTATTATTTTGTATTAGTTTCAGGTGTACAGCATAGTGGTTAGACATTCATATGATTTAGGAAGTGATCCCCCTGACTAGTATCCACCTGGCACTGTACATAGTTGTTACCATATTATTGATTGTGTTCTCTATACTTTACATCCCCATGACTATTTGTAACTACCAGTTTCTATTTCTTAATCCCTTCCGTTTTTCACCCTGCCCTCAAGCTCTCTCCTATCCAGCAACCATCAAAATGTTCTGTTTCTAGGAGTTTATTTCTGTTTCATTTGTTTGTTGATTTTGTTGTTTACATTCCACTTATAAGTGAAATCAATGACATTTGTCTTTCTCTGTCTGACTTACTCCACTCAGCACAATACTCTCTAGGTCCATCCATGTTGTCACAGATGGCAAGATTTCGTTCTTTTTTATGGCTGAATAATTTCCCTTGTATATATGTTCTACCTCTTCTTTATCCATTCATCCTTTCAGGGACACCCAGGTTGCCTTCATATCTTGGCTATTGTAAATAATGCCGTGGTGAACACGTGGACAAACATGTCCCCTCAAAATAGCATTTTGGGTTTGTTCGCATAAATACCCAAAAGTGGGATTACTGGGTCCTTCTTTGTCTCTTGTTTTAAATTCTATTCTGTCTGGTATAAGTGTTACTACTCCAGCTTTTGTTTGTTTCCATTTTCATGAAATATATGTTCCATCCCTTTACTTTCAGTCTGTGTGTATCTTTCAATCTGAAGTGAGTCTTTTGCAGGCAGCATATGTAAAGGACTTACTTTCTTATCCATTCAGCTCCCCTATCATTTAATTGGAGCATTTAAACCATTTGTATTGAAATTAATTATTGATAGGTATGTAATTATTGCCATTTTATTCATATTATTTTATTTATTTGTTTGTTTGTTTATTTTTGTCTTAAAAAGTCCCTCTAAGACTTCTGCTTTGGTGGTGATGAATTCCTTTAGCTTTTTCTTGTCTGGGAAGCTCTTTATCTGTCCTTTGATTCTAAATGATAGCTTTGCTGGGTAGAGTAATCTTGGTTGTAGGTCCTTGCTTGTCATTTGAAAGAATATTTTGTGCCAATCCCCTCTCACCTGAAAAATTTCTGTTGAGAAATCAGCTGACAGTTTTATTGGAACTCCCTTGTAGGTAACTAACTGCTTTTCTCTTGCTGCTTTTAAGATTCTCTTTTTGTCTTTAACCGTTGTCATTTTAATTATGATGTGTCTTGGTGTGGGCCTCTTTGGGCTCATCTTGTTTGGGACTCTCTGTACTTCCTAGGCTTGCTTATTTATTTCCTTTGCCAGGTTAGAGAAGTTTTCTGTCATTATTTCTTCAAAGAGGTTTTCCATTCCTTGCTCTCTCTCTTCTACTTCTGGTACCCATATGATGTGAATGTTGGTAAGCTTGATGTCCCAGACGCCCCTTAAATTCTCCACAGTTTTTGGAATTTTTTTCTTTTAGCTGTTCTTATTGGGTGTTTTCTACTACCTTATCTTCTAAATCACTGATTTGATCTTCTGCTTCATTTAATCTACTGTTGATTCCCTGGAATGTGTTCTTCATTACTATTATTGTTTTTAGATTGCACATATAAGTGAAATCATGTATTATTTGTTTTTGTCTGACTTACGGTATTTCAGTAAGCATAATACCCTCTAGGTCCATCCATGTTGTTGCAAATGGCAAAATTTCATTCTTTTTTGTGGTTAAGTAATATTCCATTGTATATATGTACTAACTCTTTATCTGTTTTTCTGTCAATGGGTGTTTAGGTTGCTTCCATATCTTAGCTATTGCAAACAGTGCTGCAGTGAACATAGAAATACATATGTCTTTTTGAATTAATGTTTTGGGTTTCTTCAGATAAATATCCAGAAGCAGAATTTCTAGGTCTTTCATTGTATCTTGTTATAGCCTTTGTTTTAAAGTCTGTTTTGTCTGTTATAAGTATTGCTGTCCCAGCTTTTTTGTTTCATTTCCAATTGCATAAAATATCTTTCCATCCCTTTACTTTCAGCCTTTGTGTGTCATTCAATCTGAAATGTGTCTCTCATAGGTAGCGTATGTGTGGGTCTTGTTTTCTTATCCATTCAGCCACCCTATGTCTTTTTTTTCTTTTTGCTCTCCTGTGCTACATTTTACTTTTTAAAACAAATTTATTGGGGTGACATTGTTAGTAAAATTACATAGATTTCAGGTGTACAATTCTGTATTACATCATCTATAAATACCATTGTGTGTTCACCACCCAGAGTCAGTTCTCCTTCCATCCCCATATATTTGATCCCCCTTATCCTCATCTCCCACCCCCACCCCCCTTATCCTCTGGTAACCACTAAACTATTGTCTGTGTCTATGAATTTTTGTTCCTCATTTATTTGTCTTGTTCTTTTGTTGTTTCTGGTTTATATACCACATATTAGTGAAATCATATGGTTGTCTGCTTTTTCTGTCTGACTTATTTCGCTTAGCATTATACTCTCAAGATCCATCCATGTTGTCACAAATGTTCCTATATCATCTTTTCTTACCGCCAAATAGTATTCCATTGTGTATATATACCACAACTTCTTTATCCATTCATCTATCGAAGGACATTTCGGTTGTTTCCATGTCTTGGACACCGTAAACAAAGCTGCAACGAACATTGGAGCACATGTGTCTTTATGTATAAATGTTTTCAGATTTGTTGGGTAGATACCCAGGAGAGGGATTGCTGGGTCATATGGTAATTCTATTCATAATTTTTTGAGGAACCTCCACACTGCTTTCCATAACGGCTGCACCAATTTGCATTCCCACCAACACTGTATGAGGGTTCCTTTTTCTCCACAGCCTCTCCAACACTTGTTACTATTTGTCTTGTTGATGATAGCCATTCTGATTGGGGTGAGGTGATATCTCATTGTGGTTTTTATTTGCATTTCTCTGATGATTAGTGATGTTGAGCATTTTTTCATATGTCTATTTGCCATTTGTATGTCCTCTTTGGAGAAATGTCTCTTCAGGTCGTCTGCCCATTTTTCAATTGGGTTGTTTGTTTTTTTGTTGTTGAGTTGCATGAGTTCCTTGTATATTTTGGATATTAGCCCCTCATCGGAGGCACTGTTTGCAAAAATCTTCTCCCATTCAGTTGGTTGCCTCTTTATTTTGTTGATGGTTTCTTTTGCTGTGCAGAAGCTTTAAAGTTTGATACAGTCCCATTCATTTATTTTAGCTTTTACTTCCCTTGCCTTTGGAATCAAATTCATAAAATGCTCTTTGAACCCAAGGTCCATAAGTTTAGTACCTATGTTTTCTTCTATGCAGTTTATTGTGTCAGGTCTTATGCTTAAGTCTTTGATCCATTTTGAATTAATTTTGGTACATGGTGACAGATAGAAGTCCCATTTCATTCTTTTGCACATGGCTGTCCAATTCTCCCAGCACCATTTATTGAAGAGGTTGTCTTTTCTCAATTGTAGGTTTTTTGCTTCTTTGTCAAAAATTATCTGTCCATATTTATGTGGTTTTATTTCTGGGTTTTCAATTCTATTCCATTGGTCTATGTGTCTGTTTTTCTGCCAATACCATGCTGTTTTGATTATTGTAGCTTTGTAGTACAAGCTAAAGTCCACCCTATGTCTTTTGATTGGAGTATTTAGTTCATTTACATTTAAAGTAATTGTTGTCATTTTATTATTCATATTTTTCATCTTTTTTCTTATTCTTAAAGAAGTTCCTTTGACATTTCTTGTAATATTGGCTTGGTGGTGATGAACTCCTTTAGTGTTTTCTAACATGGGAATAGCTTTTATTTTTTAAGCACTTACTATGTGCTCTATATTCTGCCTCTCAAAATAAACCAGGTCCCGCTGGTTAGTATGTACTAGGAGTGATTAAAACTATTTCCTGAATAATTTGAACTGTGTGAGCATGATGTTTCTTGTTTTTGTCATTTCTGGTAATTTCACTTTGTGGCTCCTGTTTTGTTTGTTGTGTGTTTGCTTTGTTTTCTGTTTTTAACCAACTTGGACTAATGACCTATTTGTATCATTCTCTGTTGCGGATGTGTGACCTTCTTTCAGAATCCCAGGAACCTGTATTGTGATTCTTCTACTTGAGTGTGCCCTAAGACTCATAGTGACGCTTTTCCTACCCTGTTATCTCCTGCATCATATCATCTGCCAGAACGTATATGACAAGGGGCAATGCTGATTGCATTGCAGCCCTTACCTCCTGAGAAACTCTGTCCTACTTTGGGCCCCCTTAAAAACTGACAGCCTTTTCTGTCACCCCGTATATGAACCCGAGCAGAAGTCTTATACATGGAATGTGCTGCCACAAGAACCAAAGGAAGGCTACCTGGTGCCATACTTTGGACAAGTTTTGGGGAGACACTGGGTTTCCTGCAGGGGCTGTCAGCATGACCCTCCATATGCCAGGAAATGAACTTTTATAAGGTTAAAGCACGGACAGTTTATGGTTATCTGTTAAAGACGTTAACTTACTGTGATGAATACTGATGACCAGCTCAGCAGCAACATCCTGAATAGCTTGTTCTTGTGCTAGCATTGAGCTCTCTCTTATTTCCAAGCCTCATACCTTTACCTTCCCATCAATTCTATGAACAAGGCACAGGGTTTCCTAGTACATACAGTACCTTTGCGTGAATTTCTTAAAGGTGTACCTCTCTTGGTAGATCACTAGAAAGAAGCAAACCTTCCTTCAAGCTGAGCACAGTCTCCACTCACTGCCCTCTAACCAGGTGCCTTTCTACAGGACACAGCCTATATAACTCTGCTTGGTGTTAACTATACATACATCATTCAAATCTATTTATTTTCCACCCAATTCAACAAGAATTGATTCCTTTTTGTGGCAAACATTGCTATGTATTTACCAAACCTCATTTCCTTTTCCTCCTGAGCACACAGCTGACTACATTTCCCAGCATTCCTTGCAGTTCTTTGGTTCCACATGACTGACCTCTGGCCTACAGAATATAGAAAGAAGTGATGTACTTCCAGAGTGACCCATACAAACCTTTCATACCATCCACTACTCTCTGTCTTTCCCCAGATGTTCATTGAAGTTAGCTAAAAGAGGGTAAAGCCACAAGACGGGAGGGGCTCCTGGTTTTTGAATGAGTATGTAGAAATGAGTCCCTCCCTCCATATACCAGGAAATGAACTTTTATTAGGTTAAAGCACTGATAGTTTGTGGTTGTCTGTTAAAGAAGTTAACTTATCGTGACAAATACACTGTTTGCAAACAAGAATCCTGATTAGTCCTGGTCTCCCTATGTTACTAAATTTTATCCATGTCTCAATTATGAATATAAGCTTCTTAAAAATGAGACCTAGAGTTTGACATGTATTTTTTATTCATCTAATATCTAGCTCAGGGTTGGCCTGTAGGTATATTAGAGCCAGAGGATTCTTTAGAAATGTGTAGTTCAATTCTCCTTGTCCCAGTTTCCTCTCCACCAATACACTTTTCATAAAAAAGAAAACCAAGGTTTGAAGAAAGTGAAATAGTAGGAACTAAATGAATATTCAATTGAATAAAATTGTGTGTAACTGTTGATTCTTACTCCAGTTTTCCATATTCACTGAGTTAGACAAATGTTTCCTTTTTGTCCTTGCATAGTTTTTTAAATAAAAGGAACTTCATTAGTCATCTATTGTATATAATAAACTACCCCACAACTTACTGGCCCAAAACAACACACATGTATAATTGCAATTCTGTGGGTCCGGAATCTGGGTGTGAGTTAGCTGGGTGCCTCTGGCTAAAGGTCTCTCCTGAGGTTGTAGTCAAATGGTGCGGCTGCAGTCTCATCTGAGGGAAGGCTGAGGGGAGGGAGTGTGATCTGCTTTCAAGCTTACTCATGTGTTTGCAGACCATGTGGGTCTGGCTACAGAACTGTCTATCCACAGGGCAGCCAGCTTCCCCTAAAGTGAGCAATCCAAGAGAAAGTATCCAAGATGGAAGCCATAGTCTTTTTGTAACCTGATCTTAGAAGCGGCATCCTATCAATTCTACATGAACACCAGAATATAGAGCTCAGTGGGGGTCACCTTAGAAGCTGTTTACCACAGGAACATTCTAGAATTTTTCAAGGAGTCTTAAAGATTGCCAGAGTTTCCTGAGCTCTTTTCTACAAAGTTCTCCTCCTTTTTCTTCTCCAAACCTAACCTAATATGTCAGTGAGTGTATTGATTCAGGACACAGTAGGAGACAATTATTTTAACAAAGAGAATTTAATATAAATAATTGTTAATTCAGTGTGGAAGAACTAATATACCATGTTTCCCCAAAAATAAGACCTAGCCAGACTATCAGTTCTAATGCGTCTTTTGGAGCAAAAATTAATATAAGACCCGGTATTATATATATTATATTATATTATATTATATTATATTATATTATATTATATTATATTAATTAGACCTGGTAGTATATTATATTATATTATACCTGGTATTATATTATATTATATTACACCTGGTCTTATATTATATTAAAATAAGACCGGGTCTTATATTAATTTTTGCTCCAAAAATTAGAGCTGATGGTCTGGCTAGGTCTTATTTTCAGGGAAACACGGTAGCAAAAAGAGTAACAGAAGGTAACAACTGCAGGAAGTTGCTATCCCTTGTAGTATTAGGGGAACAAAGGAAGGAGTTGGAATAATTAAAATGCAGAAATTTGAAGGAAAGGCCCTGTGGACTGAAACATAAGGGGGTTTTGCTCAGCTGGTGCTAAGATCTCAGTTTAGAGGAGGAGCTGCGGTACTGCAGCCCAGACCCCTTAGGAGGGAGTGCCAGCGGCTAGTACTGATGTCTCGGAGGAGAGTCAGTGAAGCGGGTGCGCTAAGTACTGGAAAATTGCCAACTGGTAGGAACTGCTGCTGCCAGGGTGAAGAGGCAAGACTGGGGTGACACTGACAGGAACAGGAAGAAAACTGGGAAGAGCCAGTCTCTTCTTCCCCTGCCAATCTTATAGTCTCTCTCTAGCATCCCCTATTGGTAGAGGCTAAAAGGGAACTGCTGGCAAAGGAGGCGTTTGGTTTGTAGAGTCCCAGCCAAGTTTCTCAAAACAGTACTGAAGTGTGTGAATGGCGGGGGTGGGAGTGGGGGTGGGGGGTAGATGGGGGAGGTGTTGTAACTGAGAGACAGTATCTTCATAACTTGTACATAGAGCCATCCCCAATGCTGGTGACAGTCATTTGGTATATTCTTTAATTTCCTTAAATGGTCTATTATAACAAGTGCTGACATTTGCACATCTCATTACAGTTTTTTGAAGTCTCTTATTTTATTTAAACTTACGATAATAATAGAAATCATTCTTTTCCTGTTGAAGATAATGGTGCCAGATAAGTCAAGCACTTGCCTAATGACATACAATCATATATAAATGGTAGACTTGTGTCTCTCTGATCTCAAGTCCAATGTCTTCCACTATACCACACTGTCTTCTCAAAATTAGTCCACAAACTAAATGAATCAATAACCCTATCTTTATTAGTAAATTCTCAATTAACCAGAAATTAATACTTGCAAGCATATTTAGTAATTATCATTTGAATGCTCCTCAAGTGAATAAAATTTCTTCCGTTCATTCAACAAATATTTGACGAGTATACTTTATGCTGTGAAAGGAGATAAAACCTTAAATAGGATAAGGTATCTGTCCTGAAGGATCTAGTGTAGGAGACAAAAATCACATTACAGTGTGTAAGAAGTGTTATTATAGGGGCGATATAAGATCCAGAAGAGAGAAGAGCCTCCCCACTGCACTTGGCAAGGGGAGAGGAGGGCAGGAGATCAGCGACGGTTGTGGGGAGATGACAGAACAAGGGGAGTGTTGCAGGCATAGGACACAGCCTATACTGGATCCAGGGGCAAGAAAG
The DNA here is from genome assembly GCF_057876585.1 of Rhinolophus sinicus. Taxonomy (NCBI): domain Eukaryota; kingdom Metazoa; phylum Chordata; class Mammalia; order Chiroptera; family Rhinolophidae; genus Rhinolophus; species Rhinolophus sinicus. The sequence goes on from NC_142514.1 coordinate 42,594,241, forward strand.
AGCAGGGTTTGTTTGGGGGAACTGCTTTTGTAAGTGCATCAAGATTCCATCCTGGAGAATGGGGAGAGGGGAAGAGACTGGAGAAAGAGAAAGAAGTACCAAGTCAAGAATAACCATCTTAAGTGGTCCCATTGTAGTCCTGCGGGCAATCGGGGAATCTTGTCTCAGGAGTCTGCTCTTAAAACAGCAGCAAAGCCAGAGTTTGCATCTGGCCCTATCCCCTGTGTGCTTGAGGTAGCAGAAGATGAAAACTTTCCCCTCTCCTGGGTCCCCTGGCCTAAGGGGATTATGCTCTAGGTAGCCAGAACCAGGGCCTGAGTCCACTGCTGATGAAATTCTCATCTTTCTTCATTCCATTAGATCACTCTTTGATGTCACAGGACATTTTGTAGGGAAAACATATGCCAAACTTTCCCCCCCTAATATCTGCAGTGCTCCCACAGATAAATCAAGGAGGAGAAAGTCCCTATTTGGAAAGTCCCAGGTGACCATGTTTGTGGTCCTTTGTGTTTTCATTCTCCCTCCCCTAGTTCTCTAAGGATCCCTTTCTGAAGTCACAATAAACTCTAAATCCCCATCTGAAAATACAACACAAAGAATTCCACTCCTCCACTTAATAAGCCCAAACTCACTACTCCTTGTCACCTACCGCACTGAGATGTTTGCAATGATTGAGGTGGAGAAGAAACTTGAACTCCTTTAGAAAAAGGTCCTGCAGGCTCACTGAGCAGGAGTAGCTGAGAGCCACTTTTGGTGGCTGGTTACATTCTTAAATACTTTACACCATTAAACAGTGGTTCTCTCTTGGGAGTGGGATTACCAGGGCACTTCTACATTCTGTGTTTTCGTATTTCTCTATTTGAATTTTTTGACCACCTGTATATGTAACCACACATGTGTGTTATTTAACAAATGAGTGTATAAACATATACTTAAACCCACTGGAGACATTCTTATCACTAAAAAAGAGTGTGAGGTATGCAGAGTGCAGGAGCTGAAGGCACTTTTGAAATAGACCCTTACCCCAGCTGTGGTCTGTGGTCCAGCAGCAAGAGCTTGACCTGAGAGCTTGTTAGAAACGTAGATGCCCAGATCAACCCTAGGCCTGCTGAATCAAAAATCTGCATTTCAATAGATCCCAGGGTGATTTATATGCACATTAACATTGGAAAAGCCTTGATCTAGTCTAACTAACTTCCACATTTTTACTACTAAGGAAACAGGTAGGGTAGGGGGAATCATTTGTCAAAAGTTCACAGGGCTTGTGTCGTGCGGAGACCCTGCTCGCTGCGCCATTTGTCGTGCAGGGAGGCCTGCGGGGTCTCTGCTCCCGCTCCCCATACAAGAACGCAGGATATGGTGAGGCCAAAAAGGAACACCCACGGAGCCATAGGTAGGGGAGTCATACCACTTTATTCTCTCTGGCGGCACTATACTCTCACTGGAGGCTGGATACACACTGTCCGCAAACCGCCATCCACACTTGCCAGCCCAGCCGCCATCTTCTTGCTAGCCCCATCCTTCTTCTCTTTCTCTTCCCTTTTTCTCAAACCGCCATCTTTTCCTCTCCCTCTCCTAGCATAGCCACGGCAGTTATATTAGTGGCCAATGGCTCACTGGTTACAGCTGACGGCCAACTAGCCACAGCTGATGGCCATGCAATCACAGTTGGCCATTTACTACCTGAGCCAACACCTTTCTATGTGAGGCCGAGAGCCTGGAAACTGCTTTTTGGGGCTCTGCCCCCACACTCCACCCCTACAGGCTCTCGCCTCACAATCTACGCGACAAGCGTCTTCCGCGAGGGGACCTGTGCGAGGAGCCTGGGGGTGAATGCAATATCCTGGACACAGCCAGGCTCTCTGGGCACAGCCAGGGTTTCTCAGGGCACCACCAGTGCTTCTGGGCACGGCCAGACTTCCTGGACTTCTTAGGGTACCACCTGTCTTCCCGGACACAGCCAGGGTTTCTCAGGGCACCACCAGTACTCCTGGGCACTGCCAGACTTCCTGGACTTCTTAGGGTACCACTAGTTTCCCCGGGCACAGCTAGGATTTCTCAGGGCACCACCAGTACTCCTGGGCACTGCCAGACTTCCTGGACTTCTTAGGGTACCACCTGTCTTCCCGGACACAGCCAGGGTTTCTCAGGGCACCACCAGTACTCCTGGGCACAGCCAGACTTCCTGGACTTCTTAGGGTACCACCTGTCTTCCCGGACACAGCCAGGGTTTCTCAGGGCACCACCAGTACTCCTGGGCACTGCCAGACTTCCTGGACTTCTTAGGGTACCACTAGTTTCCCCGGGCACAGCTAGGATTTCTCAGGGCACTGCCACTTTCTCTGGGAACAGCCACACTTCCTGGACACAGCCAGGGCTCTCAGGGCACTGCCACTCTCTCTGGGAACAGCCCGACTTCCTGGGCACAGCCAGGGTAACTTCAGGGCTCAGCCACACTTCCTGGACTCAGCCAGGGCTCTCAGGGCACTGCCACTCTCTCTGGGAACAGCCCGACTTCCTGGGCACAGCCAGGGTACCTTCAGGGCTCTACTACTCTCTCTGGGAACAGCCCGACTTCCTGGGCACAGCCAGGGTATCTTCAGGGCTCAGCCAGACCTCTCAGCGCACTGCCACTCTCTCTGTGCCTCTCAGGGTACCCTGCTGGAACAACAGCGACTCACAATCAAGGTGCTTACATATTCTCAATGGCGGCTAGTCAAGAGACAAAAGCAAATATCCCCCAGTTCCACTAACAACAGTTCCCAAACAAACAGTCAAGCGGTCCATTAAATTAGGGATGGAAGGCAATTCCCCATAGTCCATAGTCATTCACCAGGGCTGTCCTGGGGGTGAGGGACGACCTTGACCTCACCCTCATCTCCCACGGAGGACTCAGCAAGCGTTACCTCCTGGGACTACAAGTCCTGCATCCGGGCTGCCTGAACAGGAACCTCCCCGGCCCACAGGGCTGCAACGACCTTCGCTTTCTCCGGCCTGTGCTGGTTGGGGAACCGTCCACATCTTTCCACCTCTCCACGGGGCTCCATCTCTGCAACAGCTGCATGGCTTTTCCTGCGCTGGTGGGAGAACCGTCCACGTCCTCCCACCCCTCCACGGGGGTCCAGCTCTCCGGCAGCTGCTCCTCCTGGTCTTCCAGAGATTGGGTGTTCATACGCACAAACTGCTCCACCGTCCTTCGGGGAGCTTTGGCCGGCACCATATCCTGCCGACTACGCCATGTGTCGTGCGGAGACCCTGCTCGCTGCGCCATTTGTCGTGCAGGGAGGCCTGCGGGGTCTCTGCTCCCGCTCCCCATACAAGAACGCAGGATATGGTGAGGCCAAAAAGGAACACCCACGGAGCCATAGGTAGGGGAGTCATACCACTTTATTCTCTCTGGCGGCACTATACTCTCACTGGAGGCTGGATACACACTGTCCGCAAACCGCCATCCACACTTGCCAGCCCAGCCGCCATCTTCTTGCTAGCCCCATCCTTCTTCTCTTTCTCTTCCCTTTTTCTCAAACCGCCATCTTTTCCTCTCCCTCTCCTAGCATAGCCACGGCAGTTATATTAGTGGCCAATGGCTCACTGGTTACAGCTGACGGCCAACTAGCCACAGCTGATGGCCATGCAATCACAGTTGGCCATTTACTACCTGAGCCAACACCTTTCTATGTGAGGCCGAGAGCCTGGAAACTGCTTTTTGGGGCTCTGCCCCCACAGCTTGTCAGCATCAACACTAAAGTTTCAATTCCTCTCTTTAGAGTCCCAGACCTGGACTCTTTCCATGCCTGCAGGTTGCCTCTCCAGCTTGTGGTCTTCCTAGAACCTTAGCTTATTTTGTCTGTACGTTGTAAGTGAATGCAGTCTAGGTCTCAGGGCAACATAGAAAGTGAACACTAGTCTTTCCATACAGCTCAGTACCGCTGGGTGAGATAAAGCACTGCAGTCTGAGAACTTGGCCCACCAGCCCTGGACTGACCCAAAATCATTCTAATAGTGTTTGAGAGAAAGCCTAAGGTGGATTTAGGAAAGAGTGAGGACAGAAAAACCAACAAGCCCAGTGATATCAGGGCATCTCAGGAAACTCAGGGGCAGGGGACATGTTTGGGAATCCCTTAGTTATTGGTTCCCATTTGTGCAGGTGCTGGAATGAGTCAAATGCTGCCTGCTGTGTGACAAAGAAGGGAATCACCTGTGATTGAGTATGGAGTGCTTATGCAAATATTAACCAGCTCAGCTGTTTAGAATTTGAGTTTGGTCCCCTATGGTTCATTCAGATGAGACCATCCCAGCCTATTATTGGCAGATCTAGGAAGAAAGCCTAGATCTGCAATGTTAGCTGCTCCTATTGACCTGAAGACATGCTTAGACTGGGGTATATCTGACTCAAGATAAGTCTGAGTCCAGTTCCAACCAGAAGAGGGGCCAGATCAGAGAAGAGCATCCCCAGGGCCACATGTCTAAAGCCTAAGACCTTCAGAGATACCTTGGGAGGCCAAAGGTGCAGGTTGGGTCAAAAGTCCACAAGAAAGGCCAAGTCCTAAACATCAGAAGTGCTGTGTGGAAATTAGCTACAGTGCAGGGAATGAGCACCAGGGAGAAGCCAGTAGGCATGAAGAGTGGTGTGGTTCATAGCTAAGAAGTGGGCGGAGGAGAAAGGTTCAGCTCTGCTTCCACCAGTCTCTAGTTGTGTGATCGTGGGTGAGTGCCTTTTACTCTCAAAGGCATGATGCACCAAACTCATTGACATTATTTCAAGTTAATATTATATCTTTTTGTTCAAATAAAGCACTGATTTTTATAAGGAGTTAAATATAACGCCACTCCCTACTATGGTCTGAATGTGTCTCCCCAAAACTCATATGTTGAAATCCTAATGCCCAGTGGGATGGTATTTGGAGGTGGGGCCTTTGGGACCTACTTTGGACCTGAGAATGGAGCGCTTATGAATGGGACTAGAGCTCTTACAAGAGACTCCACAGAGATCCTTAGTCCCTTCTGATACAGGAGGATATAAAGAAAAGTCTGTGACCCAGAAGAAGGCCCTCACCTGACCATGCTGGTACTCTGATCTCAGACTTCCAGCCTCTAGGACTGTGAGAAATAAATAGAAGCTACCCAGTCTGTTGTATTTTGTTATAGCAGCCCAAAGTTTTCTGAGAGAGAGGGTTATTTTTGGTGGACGGGGAAGAGGGGCAACAAACATTGCCTTACATTCTGGCCTATCAGTGAACTTATTCAAGGTTTTAGGTAGTGAGTGGTAGAGGAGGATTCAACACTGTCTTCTCCGAGAGTCCAAGTTTTTAGTCACAAATCTGAGATGTGTCTCCTTCAGGACTAAATGCGGGCATCACCTGCCCAAGCCCTCCTTGACCAGCATTCCCTCTTTCCCCACATATACATGAGACCTATTTAAGCATCCCTGCCCTGCTTTCCTCATAGAACTTAGCACACCATGCTGTAAATTGTACAGGAGAACTCTTGGAGGGTAAGGACTGTGTTGTACTCATCTGTGACCACAGCATTTAATGCAGTGCCTGACACATAATAAATGCTCAGTAGAAAATATCTGTTGAATGACTGTATACCCTCAGGATGCAATAAATCCACTTTGCCAGATATAGTGGGTTAGCACCCCAAAATCCATCTCATCCCCCGTCTTGTGTATATCCTTATAATGTAGGTGCTAGAAAGGTAAAAGGTACAGGTCCTAGACTCCCTTGCAGCTAAACTCTGGATGTAATTTAGGTTTGGCCAATCAGATGCGTGGGCATGATTTCTGGAAGGCAGAAGTGAGGGGGCAAGCTTCTGCTGACTCTGTTGCTTCTGTGGCAAGATTAGTCATGAGGATGTTTGGTTTTTCTGCAGCCCAGTCAGTGGAGGGCCCAGTGCTGAGTTGCTTGATTTGTGGGGATCAAGAGTCAGGGCACAGGGCACCCATTCTGTTGGTTCTGACTGTAGCAGGCATAACTTGTCTTTTCCTAGTCCTAGTAATGCTGGAGTGTTTTAGAACCAAAGCTTACATTTCATAGAAAGGCCAAGAAGAAGTAGAAGATCTCTGGATTGCTCAAGACGTTGGGGTCATTTCTAAAAGCTCAATATACGTAGTGTTTCTTCAGTCCTCCCCATGACTCCACAGCCATTTAATATTAGATATTTCTAGTTAGGACAGTGTTTCAGCTGCTTCACCCAGACAAATACAGTCACTTAAACAAGGTAAAAGGAAGTCCAGTAGACTATGGGGGCTCCATCCCTCAAGATCATTCAAGGACTCAGTTTCCTTTTTTCTTGGTGCCCGCTCATACCCTGGAGTGCTGCCCTTCCCTGTGGTTGTAGCTGTTCACCACCATCATGCCCCACATTACTGTATGTGGGAAGTGGGAGAGAAGAAATGCAGGGGAAGCAGCTTCCTTATAAGGAAAGGAATTAAAGCTTCATGCATCCACAGCCTACTCAACAGGACACTTACAGGAAGATCTAAAAAAGGGTTCTTGACCTCAATCATGCTAAAAGCACATTGGAATTGGATAGACCTCTGTTTACGATTCAACTCTCCCTCCTATGACTCTTATTACTCTATGACCCTGGACCCATTTCTTTACTTTTCTGTGCTTTGATTTCCTCACTGTAAAATACAGATTACGATGGTATTTATTCCACTGGGTTGTTAGAGAATAAATGAGATAACTCATTTATTATTGTTGTGAAATAAGGTAACTCGGGAAGGCATTTAGCACAGCGTGTAGCAGAGTAAGTGCTCAATAAAGAGTGACTATCGGTGAGAAAGAAAAAGCAAGAAAGCGATTTATGAAGTAATGGGGCAGTGGGGGGGAGGAAGACACGAACTAGATACAACCATTTAAACCGACACCATCAATAAAAATGATTTGCCTACTCAAATTCACAAATCTGAGTTGGGAAACTGTCATATCCCTAAAGAGGGGAAGTAAATGAGTTTGTCTGGGGACAGAATTTCTTTCTCCTTCCTCTTCTCCTTCCCCAGAGAGAACTGCTTTAGGGGAAGGAACATCAAGTTTGCTGAGTACCTACTGTGTGCAGGATTCTTTATCAAGATCTTTCTTTTATATCCAGATGTAAATTCTTTATTTATTTTAGTTTTTTTATTTAAAGCCAAGGGCCCAGGATCTAGCCCTTGGTACTTTATTATTATTTATTATTATTATTTAAAGATTTTTATTATTGGGGAAGGGGAACAGAACATTATTGGGGAACAGTGTGTACTTCCAGGACTTTTTCCAAGTCAAGCTGTTGTCCTTTCAATCTTAGTTGCAGGGGGCGCTGCCCACCATCCCTTGTGGGAGTCGAGTCGAACCGGCAACCTTGTGGTTGAGAGCCCACTGGCCCATGTGGGAATCGAACCGGCAGCCTTCTGAGTTAGGAGCATGGAGCTCTAACCGCCTGAGCCACCAGGCCGGCCAGGGATGTGAATTCTATTAACTCCATTTTATAGAGGAGGAACCAGGCCTCAGGTTGAGAGCTTCACTGGACATCCCAAGCTCATTAGTGATGGATCTTAGATTCAGATCCAGCTCTGTTGTGCCCACATCGAGGCTTTGAAGGGCTCCTTCAGTGCACTGGTGCCTCCCTCGGCCCAGCCGGTACTCATTGGGCTTGTAGGATGACACAATTCTGCACCAGATGGTTTCAGAAAACACTTCATCAATGAGCACAGGATCATCCACCCATAAGCTAGGTGGTTAAGTTTTATTAGCCCCACTTCACCCTTAGAGGAGGCAATTGAGTTAATTACTTGAGCGGAGAGCCCTTGGTGGTATCAGCTGAGGTAATGATCACAGCTAGGGGCTGCCAGTGCTAACCAGAAGCTTTTGTTCACTACCTTCCCTCAGAGAAACTCCAGCACTCAATTGCTCATTAACATGATTTGGATAATTTTCTCAACAGCCCTCCAGTGAAACTTCCAAAGAAGAAAACTGTAAAAACCCATCAGTACAAATGCTTCCCCCCCTCTCCCCCCAAGTAGTGGAGAAAGACAGATCTGCATTGGAATGCTGGCTGGAGCAGTCACTTGCTGTGTGATCCTAATTTATGATGTTCTCTCTCTAGGCCTTATTGTAAAATGAGACTATAATACAGTGTCATTCATGAGATGCTGAAGGACTAACTGGTAACGTCTGTAGGGATACCTTGGAATGTACCTGGGGTTTAGGTGATGCTTGATGAGGGAGAGAGGAAGGAGGGAATAGAGAGGGGGAGAAAGGAAGGGAGAAACGAAGGAAGGACGTGGTAGGTTTACTGAGTGCCCATTGGGTAGCAGGAAATGCATAAACATTATTTTATTTGATCCTCACAACAATCTTATAAGTAGTCCCACCTTCATTGTACATATGAGGAAACTGAGTCCGAGAGCTTTACTAAAAATTGTACGGATAGTAAAAGCAATGATTCAAACCAAGTCTGGGAGATTTCAAAGCCAGATCTCTTCTCTTCTCTTCTCTTCTCTCCTCTCCTCTCCTCTCCTCCCCTCCCCTCCCCTCCCCTCCCCTCCCCTCCCCTCCCCTCCCCTCCCCTCCCCTCCCCTCCCCTCCCCTCCCCTCCCCTCCCCTCCCCTCCCCTCCCCTCCCCTCCCCTCTCCTCTCCTCTTTCTCTCTTTCTCTCTTTCTCTCTTTCTCTCTTTCTCTCTCTCCCCCTCTCTTCCTCACTCTTATTTGCCCCTTTTTGTTCTTTTATTCTCTCTCTCATTCACTCTTATTTACTCACTCTCTTTCATTCTTGGTCTCTCTCAGAGCAAGTTTGGTTATTTCTTTAAATAACCAACTAGGAAAAAGGAAAGGAAAAAGACTGAACAAAGATGTGGAAGCCAAAGCAGCAGATGAGAAGTCTGAACCCTGGTCTTGTGTGTGGACTCTGAGCCTGAGAGGGAAAAATGTAGAGAAAGAGTGAGGAAGGTTAGGAAGGCAGAACAGTCTTCCCTCTATGGATTTACATACTGAGGGTCAAGGCTATGGCCAAGGCAAAATTCAACGTCTAACATGTCTTTAGTAAGTGAGGAGAAAATGCTCAACTTTTTTCATCTATCCCTGTTTCACAGGTGAAACTCGAATCTCTCCTAGAGACTTGGTTCACATCGCTATCCCTGCCATTTCAGCACTGAAACTTTGGACAGAGCCCTTTATGTTCTCTGAGCCTCGGTTTATCATCTGTAAAATGGGCATCCTAGAAACATCCCTGTTCCAGGAATTTAGATGAGGATTAAACTAGATTGGGCAGGTGCAATGCTCTCCACTGTGTCTGGCACCCAGCAAGTACTTAGTAAGTGCTCAGCGTACTAGTGCTGCTGCCATCACTAACCCAATAATAGAGCTCTGTCTCTGGTTTTCTCAAAACTCCTTTCTCTGACATGTAGGTCTTTTGCAAACATGCAATTTTCCCTTTCTGCAGACTACCCATGGTGATCTGGCCCCTTTAACTACGGAGATGTCAAGGAATCTTCGTGAATCAGCCATCAAGTGTAGGCTGCTTGACGTGACTGTGGGGTTAACTTACAAGTGACTAATTTTTGGAGGCGCAATTTGGTACCTTCCCACGGGTGGCACCAAGGCTGGGGGTAATTACTGCTGATGAGTTTACTGAGGGGCTCATTAAAGTGTCGGTATTAATATCCATATGAATACTTTCAACAAAACCTTTTGTTCTTGGAGGAGGGGGTGTGGGAGGTCGTTACAGGAACTGTCTTGCTTTTCCAAATTTAATTGTCTAAATACAATGCTGTCTCAGCAATGCAGGATACATTTTTTCACTCTTTCTTTCTTCACAAGGCTCTGCCAAAAGCCTACTTTGGCAACAGAAATGATTAGTTTGTGTTTCAATAAACTTGCTCCACCAGAGTCACTTCATCCCAGCAGGGGCACGGGGAGTCAAAATGTGCTCTCTTTAACCAGTTTGAGCTGTTCTTTATTAGAGGTGAGTCTGGGTCAAGGGTTGTGGGAGTTTGGGGTGAAGAGGAGCTTACTAGCTACATAAGGAAGTCATCTGTCTTTCAGTCAATACTTTGGGCTACACATGAATGTCAGGGTCACCGTCTCCCTAAAGTTAGCCCCACCCTCCTTTTCACAGCCTGCTGAATTAATCATCGCTAACCTTGCTTTCAGTGTCCGCACTGTGCAAAGCTTTGCTAAATTAATCTTCATAATAATGCAAGAACTATTATCAGCAGTCTCGTTTTGCAGATATGGAAGCGGAGTCTCAGAGAAATTAATTTGCCCAAGTTCACACAGAAATCAAGTGGTGGCATCAGTATTAGAACCCAGGTTTGAATGATTTGGGTTGAATCCATTTGGACTTGATTCCAGTCTGCTGCTTTTAACTGTGAGCTACAGCCAGGCTGGGGAGCTCCACAGGAAAGGCCAGGAACCTGTTATTTCACCTTCTTACCCCAGGGCCCACCACAGAAATTTCTTCAGGCCCTCTTCACCATCTTATCTCTGCATTCCAACTCTAGATTGGAAATACCGGGGTGGGGGGAGGGGGAGAGAATCTAAGAACCAAAATGTGTCTGTGCTGAAATCTTAAGTAAATTTAGTTAAAAAAAAAAAAAAAATTCTGTGATTTCTTTGACAGGAAGCAGAGTTCACATCAAGGGCCCATGTTTTAATTGACTATGATGATTTTTTGCTCTGCACCTCGGAAGAGTCTTAGAGGCAAGACTAGAATGTTAATCTAAAATGAGTGCAACTTTCTTCTGGAACCATTCCTGGCCAGGAAGGCGATCTTAAACTCCCTTTAAGCTGTTCACCTTCCCTATGTGCTTAGACTGGGGTTGGGGGGGTGGAGGGAGGTCTTTTTATGGGAGTCCCTCAGACTCCCAGCTGCTGACGCTTGCTGTACAGGTAATTCTAACACCCTTAGTTATCCATTATCTGTCTAAGCCACCTACTAAACTGTAAGTTTCTGGGTTGACAATGTACAACTCATCCCCAGCAGTGTTTGGCGTATATTTGGAACCCAATTAAAAGTTTTTTAAATTTATTGATTGTTCATTGTTTTGATAATACCTACCGTGGTAGATTTCAGCATGATACCAATTCCTCCACCCACCCCACCCTCCACCTCTACTATGGCTAAGCCCCCACCCCCCTACACACACACACACACACACACACAGTTTCTGCTGCTGTAGCTCTGGGGTGAGCCAGAAAAATCTCAATTACAAAAAAAGCTCCAAAGCATACATTCTTCTTTTTAACTCCAAAGGAGAAAGGAACGAAAGTCCTGTTCTGCATTGATCCTATTTATTTTCCTCTCTAAATGTGCACAGAAGACTAGATTAAGATAAAAGTTGGACAGAAGCCACCCAGAAATGATAGCTTATAACGGTTGCTCACCTTACCTCTGAGTAAGGCTTGCCCTGCAACTGAAAACTGTTTGTCCTACCAGGCCCAGTTGGACCCAGACGCTCCTACGTAGGCTGGGTCCTTAGCTTCAAGGTGCGGGGTCTCTTCTGGCTCCAGGATCCAGGCTGGGGGCCTAGAGATTCTGAGCTCCTGTCATTTCCCTCCCTTCCTCCTTCCTTCCTTCTCTCTTGGCAGAGATTGTATCCTGTTGCTCTGAACAAGGCCCAAGAGAAAGGCCAGCAGCAAGTTATTGTGTTGGGAATGAAGACAAATGAGTCCCTTTTCTGTGGGGCTCCTGGCATCCTGTCGGAGGAAGGAAAGGACAATGCTTTGAGCAAGCTGGCTCTGCTGACCCCCTCCTGAAGGGCTCTCCCCTCCCCTTTCCGGTGCAGCGTTTGGCCCCAAAGCCTCCACTTCCTGAGGAATCATTAGATGCACGTGTGAGGTATGTGGTTCCCCCTGCCAGGGCAGATTCCTGGCCCAGCCTCAGGAAGCATAGCTCAAAGAGACCTGGGCTGGGACCCTGGAACAGAGGAGTCTTGACTGTTTCTCGCTCTGCCATGGTGGCCACTGCCAGATCACTTCACATCCCTGGGCCTCCATTTGGCATTTTTATAAGTGCTTCCTGTGTGCCTGAAAGTGCCACATGCATCAGTGGTTCCAAAACCTTGCTGTGTACCCAAATCACGTGGGGGGCATTGCAGCCTCCCACCCTGAATATGCCAAGCCTGCAGGCGAGGCACATTGAGCAGACTTTTCATCCCTCGGATATATTCTGTGATGATTCAGGGCCGCTGGAATAAGAGGACTATCCCTTCGCCTCTCCTTACCTAGCTCTTTTCTATCCCTCTCTGGTAAATATGTGGGTGAGAGATTGATATGTACAAGGATACAAGAAGCAAAGCAGTAAAGATGAGCAGTTACGAGAGTGGACCCCAGAGACAGAGTCCTGGCAATTAAAACACAGATCCGTCACTAGATGTGTGGCTCTGGGCAGAACTTATAGCCATTAGGTATTTCCCTTTATTCATCTGTAAAATAGGAATAATAATAATCATAATAATAACTTCCTAGGATTGTTATGAGAGTTAATTGAGTTATGTTCGAAGCCCTTAAAATAGTATTTGGCAGATTATAACTACTATATAAGTGTTAACTAATATTATTATCCTAAAGATTTATAGGTCTATTTCTCTCCTTCATTGAAAATATAATCAGCATCTTTTCTGGACCTAATACCAGGCCAAGCCCTGGTGATTTAAGAATGAATAAAATGAGTTTTCTGCCCTCAAGAAGCGTAAGGTTAGCAGTGTTTGCACTCATAAAGAACTAAGTATCATACAATATTGTCACAGACTGAGTCCTCCAGGAAGCAAACGCAGAAGGTGTTTAGTCCCCAGGACATTTTTAGGGAGTGCCTGGGGATTGACACCTGGGGAAGGAGGCAAGGTCAGAGCAGCACTGACAGAGTGAGAAGGCAATCCATGATGCAGACCCCAAAACAAATTTGACTGTGCCACCAAGAGCTCAGGACCCAGAATGACCCTTCAAAGTTGTCCAAAGTTAGGCCCAGGTGGCCAAGTCTTCATACTGCTGCATTAATCAGTCACTGAATGTGAGCTGCTCCAGGTAGGGGTGTGACTGGTGGGGGGGGAGGTGTCCCTCTGCAGCTGAGGGATCACGGAAGGCTGTCTGCTGATAGCACTCCCAGCAGCCGCTGGGGTAATAACTAGTTCTTCATTGAAAGGGGATCTGGATGGTGCAAAACAGTGTGCACCCCAAATATGGAATGGCAATTCTGATGAAATGACAAAAGTAGAGATGAGTACTTTAAAAGACGAGTAGTTGATAAGATATTTTTAAACCCCTGATATTTATTTCTATGACATTTTATGTACATGTTTGAAAGCATTCTCTGGTACAAAAGCTTACTCACATCTTCCATTTTAGGGTCTTCAGGCAGACTGGGAAGCCATAAAGCAAAAGCACTGGATTTGGAGCAAGAGAGGACACTGAATCCAGTTCTGCCACAGTTTAGGTGAGAGTCATTGAGCAAGTTGCTCATGTTTTCTGGGTCTACTTTGTGAAAAGGAAACCATCATACATAATTCACAGATTTGTTGTAGGTCTGCAATTAAGTAATAGACATAAAACAGAGTGTCTGGCACATAGAACTCAAAAACTAGTAAAAAGAACTTTAAAAGGAGCAACAACAATAAATATTGTCTTCCCTAAATTACACACAAAAATACTGAGACCCATACAGGTAAGAGACTCTCCTAAAACCTCATAGTGGGTTATAGGTAGATCTAAGACTATGACGGACTTACTGTGTCCAGTACTATGTAACCCCACACTTTGTCATCTACTTTAGAGCCCATAGAAGTTGAACAACCTCCGAGGGGTCAGGTCAGGTGTTTTGTTTATGGTTAACATTAGAAGGAACCTTAGAGGCAATCTTATTGTAACCTTCATAAATCCAGGGCTCTGTGTGGCTTCGTCTCTACACTGAGTAGACTGTAAATAAGCATGGCTCAGTAGTAATCATGGACAAATTCCCTTTCTTTTTTTCCTTATGTCTCTTGGGAACTTGAATGAAGACCAATTCTCAGCAACACTACTCAGGAAGTCTTTCCTCCCTATTAATTCATTAAATTATAGTACTTTCCCAGAACCACACACACTATGGTTCCAGCAAACCACACACTGTGTGGTTCCAATATTCCCGCAAATACACTGACACTCTCTCAAACTTCAGTCTTCAAGACTTTATTTCCTTTCCTAGCCTTCTCAACTCTTTTTTCCACAGATCAACTCAGTTTTCCTTTCAGTCTCCCTTTCTAGTTCTAGTCTGCCCATTTTCCAGATTCAGCATCCCATAAATCAAGGACCCACATTGGCAAAGATGGAACTTTCTATAGATGAACTGGGTGTGAGGGAGGGGAAGAAGCAGGCTAGGGGCAGGGAAAATATTCAAAGTTGTTAACAACTGATATAGTATTGAAACCCATGGGGGTCAAATATATGGTGATGGAAGGAGAACTAACTCTGGGTGGTGAGCCACAATGTGATATATAGATGATGTATTATAGAATTGTACATTTGAAACCTATATAATTTTATTAACCATTGTTACCCCAATAAATTTAATTAAATCATAAAAAAAAAAGAATCAGAATAAATTGGCCAAAGAATTGTATTAAGTTCTCCGAGGCCTCCTAATGGGCAATGACTTAACTATTTGGTTGCTGAAGGGGAGAAGTCTGAGAAGTCCTGAGGTGGAAGTGGGGGGCAGGGTGGGGGTTGGGGGGGTGGGATGGTGGAGGTAGCAGAGGGACCACTCGAGGGGCTCAGGTCAGCAGCAGTTTATGAATTATTATGAAAATATTTTAGTTTTCATTATTTTAACAACCGGTACTGTCTTACAGGTAAGTTACAAACGGTCTTGTCTGTCTCTTAAGCCTGAGCTCTTATCACCACCTTATGTACCTCCAAAGGCACGCAAGGAGTTTGGCTATGGGAAACCATAGCAAGTTTCTTCTTTTCTATCTCACACGGGCGTTAAGTATACTGAAGAGAATGTGAGAGCTGGAATCAGAAAACCAAGAAACCTTTCAACTGCCCCTCACTAGCTCTGAGAGCTTGGGCAAGCCTCTTACCCTCTGAGTTTCAGTTTCTTCCTTTATTTAAAGAAAATAATTATACCAGTCTCTTGGAAGGCAGTGACAATTAAACATCATTATACAGGTAAAAGCAACTGGTTGCATGCCTGAAATAGAGTGGGTGCTGGGTAAATGCTATCCCCCCTAGTTTCTGTCTCTTGTGATCTTTTTTTCCTAGTTTCCTGTCCCCTAGCCTAATCCCTTGGGTTCATGTCCCTGAACTAAAGACACCAAGGTCAAAAAGAATTACAAAATCCTTTGGAAACATAACAGATCACCAAGATCTGCAAATTCCTGAGCGGAGAAGGTAGTTCTAAAAAAGAAAGTAAAATCCCACGGTCAGTCCTTTTCTGCCCAAGAATGGCAGGCCTTCCTTCTTCTGTAACTATAGCGGAAAGCACTACTCGTCAGCTTCGGGGTCAAGGTTAACTGCTTTAGGAAGATGACTGAAATAGCCAGAGACCTACTCTACTAGTCACACACACACACACACACACACACACACGCACACGCACGCACACACACGCACCCCTCTTTGTTTCTCTGTAAAAGACTCTGTAAGACCTGCTAGCCCAATTCTTTGAAAGCAGAATTAATAACATTTGGAATTTTGATGATTTTGCCCGATTGCTAATATTGCTTGGTGGTCACTGGTATTTTACATCAAGCAGACCAATGGCTGTTTTGTTTCCCCTTCTCACCAAAATGGTTGCTGCTTTGTATCATTCTGACTTCCTTGTTATTAAGAGACCAGGCAAGGATGTTTCCCTACCAATTCAACTTTCCTTATTGATTTATTTAGTCGGTACGCGTCAAGCAAATGCTAGTTTTTAAAAATGGTATTACATGTACAACTGTGGAAAGAGTCTTCATCATTTGAACAAATCCGAGAGAAGGCCACTGTAAAATGTCACTTGTTTATAAAATTTATAAATTTGTGACACCCAGGTATGCAAAATTACTCCATCAGTTAAGTATATTTCCTAATAGAAGTCAATAAGAAACCTGCTTTACTAGCAATCAATAGGAATGTTCTGTAAATAATCACAGACAACTGCCATTTACTGAGTACTTACTATGTGGCACGCCACCCAATGTGAGTGGTGAAGAGGAGTAATGATGGAATGTGACAGAGAAAATCTCACTAGAACACCTTTCAGTGTGCGTCTAGATAGGGCTTTGATAGGCTGCGTGCCTAGGGTGGGGCAGAGCTGAGAGCCCTAACTATTAAACTCCCTTCTAAGGAGGAGCAGCGGGACAACGTCAGCCCTTTGGGTTTGTGGAGTAGGGTGTGCAAGTTTAGATGCAAAATTTGGTATTGAAAAGGGGTGAGAGACAGAGGCTCGTGGGAAAACTTGGAAGTGGGAGAATAGAGCGTCACCTGGTAAACAGACCAGCAAGTTGAGGGTCAGTGCAGAAACTAGATTCAGGAGAAGAAAGACGTCAAGAGGATTCCAAACACTTGTCCTGGGATGTGTAATGTAAATGACCGCCTCTGTCTCCCTGATAACATCTCCAGGAAACTCCATCTTTGGTATGGATGAATTTCTTTGTGAGAGCACAGAGGCGCTGAGACCTGCCTTAAGACTGGTCTGAGGCAAGGGTGGGACCGCAAATACTGACAGCTCACATTTAAGAAATAATAATAAAAATGATAATAGTAACAATAAGCTCCCTCATTGCTGAGCACTCCTTAAAGCTAAGTTCTTTGTAGATCTTGTATCAGTTACTCCTCATTGCTACACCTTAGCTCAGAGAATTATCCCTCAGGATATAACTGAGGACACTATAGCTCAGAGAGGTTAAGGAACTTGCTGAGAATGTTCAGCAGTCCATGGAAAAGCTGGGCTGAGAACCAGGTCTGTCTGACTCCAAAGTCGGTCCGTCTCCAGCCATTACTGTGCTGCCTCTTCAAAAGTAGAGGTAAAGGGCTGCCATCTGAATCAGGCAGTAGCTTTATCAGGATACATCTTCCATGTGGGACAGTCAGTGTGTTTGACCATTTCCATTCCTGGCTCCCAGGTCTCTGGTGTCCCAGAAGAGCCTATTGATTTCCAGGTTCCTTCTTCATAGGGTACTTGGGAGGATTAAATAAGTTCAGACATGTTTTAAAAAATGCTTAAAGCATTGCCTGACATTGGAGGTGCTCAATAAATGTTATTCATTATTAGGAAGACCTTTATATGTGGGCGTTTTTCATTTAATTCTCACAAACATATAGTGGATGCTATTACCCCCATTTTACAGACAATAAAACTGAGGTTCAAATAGGTTAATTTGCCCAGGTTCACACCAAAGAGTAAATTATAGAGCATGAATTCAAGCCCCCAGTTGAGGGACTACAGATTTGTCACTACATCTACTGTCTTCAGCTCCCTCCCTCTGACTCTAGCTCCCAAAGATTCTGGATTTGGGAAACGACAGGCCCCACACTGGTTCGAAGTCTGAAGTCCACTTACAACTCAAGCATTCATGCTGAATCACAGCACACACTGTGTGGACTTCCTAGATTCTGCTCCTCTCTGTATTGCAAGGGGCCAGAGATGGAAGCTGGCAAGTCTGGCTTCTGTAACATCCCATGTTCTGGCGTGGATGTGAGCATGCAATGTTTAGTCTATTGTTGGTTTCCAGCAAGTCTGGATTTCAAGCCCTTTTCCTGGAGGATTATGACTTAGGAATCCAGAACAAATGGCTTTTCCAAAGCACTCCTGGTCATGTCTTCTGCGTTTATTCATGCTAAGATGTTTTATCATGTTACCTATCCCAACTGATACAACCAAAAATGTCAAATATCATGGTGGCAGGGATTAAGTGACAGGCAACTCAGAGGTGCTGTGTGCAGAGGCATGTGAAGCCCATGCTCACTCCCCAAAAATGTCTTTTGAAATTGAGACCTGTTCGCAGTGACCACATTGAACGTTCACGACTATTCATGACAGTTACAGCTATTCTAAATTTTGACAAGGGCATTTGGAAGTACATAGTGATGGAGTCTGGAGTCCAGCCATTGACTCTAAGGAGACGAATCCCAGCTCCATTACTTACTAGATGTGTGACCTGAGGCAAATAACTTCATTTGTCAAGGACTTGGTAGCCTCATCTATAAAAGGGAAATAATAATAGCTTTACTATATTTCATAAGGCTATTGTGAGGCTTAATGAGCAAGTACATATACAATGCTTAGACGTGCTTAGACACGTGGTAATAGCTCACTACTGATTGGCTTCTATTATTCGGAGCCCATACCTCACAATTCTTTGAGGGATGTAATCATTTGGGTAAAGGCGATTGGTATAATGCTTGGCCCAGAACACGCACACGCTCCATACTATTCGTCATCAGTACCACTGCTGTTGTTACTGTTGACGTTTTCATTACTGTGCCTGGAGTATTTTACCTTTTATTCACTTGTTTGTTCATTCACAAACCTGAAGTCGGATGCTGTTCTCCACACTGGAATGAGTCAGGCACCATCCCTGGTGTCTGGAAGGTCACAAAATCATGGGGGAGGCTAGCTGGTGAAGAGAAGCGTTTTAGCCATGGGATGAGATGTACTGGAGCCAGTCAAGGGGAGATTGGTGGAAGCAGGAACTTCTGGACCGGGAGTAGAGAGCAGGAAAATCTCCATGGAAGAAGGCACTGAGCTGAGGGTTGAGGGAAGTGTGGGTGTTCACTGGAGAGTCCAGGGGAGAGGGATGTGACTCCGGGCAGGCAGCCTTGAGATATGAAGCCGCAAATGTTGAATTTGGCCAAGTGCAGAGGGTTTAGGATGGCTTATGCACGGGGACAAAAACATGGGAAAGGAGTTGAGTGAAGGAAGAGCTGGCTAAGGCAGAAGGGTGGAGGGCCTTCTCTGCATAGTAAGGGTGTGGGCTCCATCCCATTTGGAAGTGGAGAGACACACGTGGCCTGTTGGAGAAGTAGGAAGGTCTGTGGAGCTGGAGATTCAGAGGGGGAGGGGCAAGACTGAAGGGAGAGGCATAGGAAATAAGACTGGAGAAAGAGGCAGGGCCTGATCGCCAGTGTAATAAGCCCCCCATTTCCTTGCTCACCACCCCTATTCTAGGGCTCTGCCTACCTTGAGCACGTCCTGAAGGCCACTGTCGCACAGATTGAACCCAGAGGAGTCCTCAAATGTCCCTCACAGTGGCAAGCCTCCATGGCTCCATGTTAGTAGCTGCAGGTGTCACTCCCATGGCCACAGGTTCTCTGGCTTCAGGGCCCCTTACGTCACTATGTATCTGACCTCCCCCCTTTACCATCACTCTTCGTCCTCCTAAATTTAATTTTTTTAAAATTAAGGTCCTAGGGCCTGTGATCTGACAAGAAACAAGCATTGCTTTAAAGGTTTTGTTTTTCACTCTTAGGATGAAAAAAGGAAAAGAGACTTCCCACCCCCATCTTTTTATTTGGAAAATTTTCAATTTACAGAAAAGTTGCAAGAATAATACACTGGAGCATATGCCCTGTGAGCAGCTCCACTAAGTGTTCACATCTGGCAACATTTGCTTCCTTTCTCTCTTTTCTCTCTCTGTCTCTCTTTCTCTGTGTGTGTATTTATCCACTTTAAGTTTTTGCTGAACCATTTCAATATTAGTTGCAGACATCATGATAGTTGGCCCCAGAGTATTTTGGCGTGGCTCTCTAAAGAGCACGGGAATGGGAATATTCTTCTATATAATCACAATTTTCATAGTTAAGAAACTTACATTGGTAATATACAATATATATTATATATTAATGTAATATACTATAAATATTATACTATCATATAACATGAAATCTATATTCAAATTTCCCCATTTGTCCCAACACTGTCCTTTATACCTGTCCTGTTTTGTTTATCCAAGATCCAATCATAGACCATGCATTTTAACTAATATGTTTTTTCATTTCCTTTCATCTAGAATAATTCCCCAGCATTTTTTTTTTTTTTTTAAGTTTTTCATGCCAGTGAAATGTTTGAAGAGTCTAGGCCAGTTGTTGTGCAGAATATTCCTCAGTTTGACTTTGTTTGATTATTGCTTCTTAATGATGTTCAGGTTAGCAAGTTTTGTCATGACTAATACACAGATGAGGTTGAATCCTTCTCAGTACCACGTATCAGGGGTCACAGGATGTCCCATCGTTGGTAACATTACCTTTGATCACCCGGCTAGATGGAGTCCACCAGCTCTCTCCACTGTGGAGGTAGCTCTATGCCTTTGCAGTTGATAAATAACCTTGGCAGTGGCACTTTGGGACCGTGACTATCCTGTTCCCCAACGTTTTTCCCCTGAACAGTTTTCGCATCCATTGATGTTTCTTGTCTGAATCCATTATTACGGTGGTTATAAAATGGTCATTTTCTATCTTAGCTTTCCTGCTACATTTCTTATTTGATGCTATTTAGTAAGGAAGAGCTTTCTTTCCTTGCCACCCACCTCCAGGACATATCCACTTCTGACATTCTTGGTGCTTGGGTTACACGGTCCAAGATTCAAATTCCATTCAAATTCAAACTCCAGTTGGTCCAGCCTAGGGGAAGGTGATGCAAGTTAATTCTCAGTCCCACTAAGCCCGGGAAAGGGGTCATTCCTCAAAGAAAACTTGAGGTATAATCATTAAAACTGGAAGCCAGGTAGGCAAAAGCAGCAGATACCCATTATAGCAAGAAGTAAATATTGGTAGGACTACTTTCCATCACTGCATGAGATATTCTAGTCCCCAAAATAGCAGTGGTTTAACAACAATAGGAAAAAAAAAATCTTACATCTAAATATTAGTAAGCTGTTCAGGATGGTTCAGGGCTCATAGTGGCCCAGACTCCTAGCACGGGCTGCATTGTGTGTGGCTTTCATTCCCAGGGTTACCTCTTGGTCCCCGATAACTCCTGTAGCTCGACTTTTCACCACTGTCTTCCAACCAAAGGCAGGGAAAAAAAAAAAAAAAAGTAGAAGAAAGTTGTACTTCTGCCCTTTAAGGATATTACTGGAAGTTGGACATACCATTTCTGCTGGCTTTCCACCAGACAGAGCTGAGTCACATGGCCATACCTACACACTGGGGAAATGTGGTCTTTATTCCAGACAGCCTTTTTCCCAGCTAAGGATTGGGGGTGGGGGTTCTATTAGTATGGAGGAAGGGGAAACCAAACTGAGAATGATTGGCACTGTCTTCCACAGATTCCACAGGTACTTGCTCATTTTAAAAGGGAGAACAAACAAAGCTCAGTGAAATTGAACAACCTGGTAAAGGTCACGTAGACAGTAAATTATTGTGTCTATTTGATTCCAAACAATGCTATGCTAGAGTGATTCTGATTTTGTCTCATCTGATCCTCATTCTAACTCTCCGTGTCAATACAGTTGTGCTAGATGGCCTTCTTTGTGGAGCGAGTTGCAGCCGCATGACACAATGACTCTAGTGATATCAGGTCTTTCTTAGAAATGTGCTGTTCATTTCTGGCCAATGTTCCCTAGACAACCAGCATAGACAGTTGAAGTCCTGATATGTACGTGACAGTGACAAGAGATGCAGATGGAAAATAGAATGACAGTGGGTGTGTGTTGGAATGTACCCCAGCCTGAGAGCCTGGATACCGAGTTTCTAGTCCCAGCTCCATCACTCACTGATTGTGCGATCCTGGTCGGATCAGGACCCACTGGTCCTCAGTTCCCTCCTCCGTGTGTTCCCTCCAGCTCTGATGCTTTCTTATTTTAGGTAATATCTGCTTGCATGATGACTCAAACTGGGATCTGTATTATAAAAGTATTGAAAGCCTCCACTTCCCTATGTGGTACAATTTTAGCATCTGTTGAATTGCAAGGCCTGGCTTGCTAATTGGGTTTGCATTTTGCTTTTGTAAAATCTTGTGTGATTAATGGGAACTATTCGTTACCGAGAAGCACTATGATTGCAGGAATCGTGTTTGATTTTCTCACTGTCATATTCCTCGCAACTGTCACAGCTCCTGGTACATGGTGAGATCTACAATATTGACCGACTTATTGACTGACCTAGACAATGTCCTTGCTAGACAGGTGTGACACAAATTATTCCTTTCCTCCCCCTCCTCCAGAGTAAGCATGAGCCTCAAAGGAAAGAGTAAGGAAACTAGGATTTACACAGGACTTAGTTTGTAATCTACCTCATTTACTATTTACAGTAACTCTTCAAGGAAACTATTATAATCCCCTTTTTTTATGGATGAAAAATCTGATAGTCAGAAGGATAAAGTAACTTGTTTAAGATGACATAATTTCTAGTAAGAAATGCTCAGAAATTATACAAAGAAAACTACAGATCGCACCTGAACGCTATAAAAGTAGACCTGAACAGCACTTATGCCACTTGCTATTACTGCTCAAAGCAATTCACAAGGCCATCCCAAATTCAAGGGGAGAAGAAATAGATTCCACCTTTTGCTGGAGGAGCAGCAAATAATTTGTGGCCATAAAAATCTCCCTCAAGTATGCGCATTTCCATGAATGGATGTGGAGTGACTTCCAGGAAAAAAAAAAGCAAAGTGCAAAAGTATATACAGAGCATTACCTTTTGTGTAAGAAAGAAGAAATAAGAAAACACAAATGTATCTATCTGTTTACCTTTGCAAAAAGAAATACAGGAATGATAAACTAGAAAGCAATAAAATTGGTTACCCACAAGGGGTTGAGGGAATGAGGTGGAAAGGATTAGAGAGGAAGAACGCATCTCTGCATAGTTTTGACTTTGGAAGCATGTTAATGTTCTAAATATTCAAAAAAATTCAATCAACAAGGAAAAATGTAACATTGAATACAGAAATAAATGAAGCCCATAATTTCTCCAGATACTCTATATAAGACATTGGCGCAATTGAAAAAATTGGAATGCAGACTGTATATAAAAGTATTCTATGAATTTTAGAGTTCCTGACACTACACTGAGGTTATATAAGAAAATATCCTTGTTCTTAGGTAACACACATGAAAGTACTAAGAGGCATAATGTATGGGGCATGATATATACAATCTACTTTCAAATGGTTCCAAAAAACAAATTGTGTATTAATATATAACATTAAAGTGTCCCAAAAAGCTTAGTGCAGTTTTAAGGCTTTAATAACTTGAGCAGTATAACTACTACAAACTTAAAAACAGTATCATTTTAAAGTGTACTTATAGTTCTTTTGTATTTATTTAGTTTTGTGACTTGTGAATAACTTTTTATTCAAATTTTTTGTTTAAGAATGTAATTTTGTGTGTGTGGATTAACATTTGTCCTCTTTAGTCAGAAGGACTGACTGAAACAAAAAAATGGAAAGAGAAAGAAAATGAGATACAAAATGTGGCAAAATGTGAAAAATTGGTGAACCTGAGCAAAGGGTACCCAGGAGTTTCCTGTACTAGTCCTGAAACAGTTCTGTTAGTTTAGAATTATTTCAAAATAAAATTAAAAAGAAAATAAAAATTATCCAGTTGGTAAGTGAATAAGGGATCCATATTTGGTTCCTAGGGTTGTCTGATAGCAAAGCTCAAGTGTCTTCTTCCTCATGGCCCTGTATTTCATTTTAAGTAGGAGGGATGGAGTCACACTGACCTGTGCTCACTCTCAAATCATTGGGCCCCATCAGAATCGTGGGCAACACTGGCCAGGACTGGGCAGTCAGCCTGCAGCCTTGGAGCAGAGCAGGGGAAAAGGCTCCCACTGCCCTTGGCTTTGAGGGACTCACTCTCTAATCCACTGAGCTAACCAACTCCAGACCTTTCCCTACAGAGAACTGTGTAATAGCCATGTAAAAGCGATGAAGGGGATTGCTTTGGAAACTTGTGTAAATAACTCTTTTGGCAGGAGAAAGATTGCCAACACCTGCTTTTTGTTTTCTGGTATTTATTAGAGCCACCCTGTGAGGGACCTCTACGCTTCCTGGATCTTATTCATTTATCTGAGTTCATTCTTGGTTCAGGGTCTGCACTGTTGGGGGTGTAGAAAGAGTTGGCAAGGATCAGAAGTGGGTCACCGACTCTGGGTTTTCAGTAGAGTGTGGTTCAGATGTCCCCAGCTAGACAATAGTGATCAGAAAGCCAAATCTGATTGTTCCATGCTTTTCCTAACCCATTACTTCCTATTCCCCTCTCCTCACAGTCATTTATTAATGTATCCACCCAGCTATCTATCCATCCACCCACCCATGACCCAGTGATAATAATTAGGCCCAAACCATGATAGGCATTGTACTAGATGCTGGGAATAGAGTGATGAATAAGACTGGTCCTTGCCTCCAGGAAGAAAAAGGGACAAACAACTGAATACAGCATGGTCAGTGCTGTGGTAGTCATAGATACAGGGTACCCGAGCAGAGGGGCCCCTCGCCGAGCCTGGTGAGGGAAGTCTTTGAGTCTGGAAAATGGTGGGAATGGTGTGTTAGGCAGAAGAATAGCACGAGCAAAGCCAGAGTAACCTAAACTCTTGCTACTCAAAAGTGTGGTCCATTGATATGCAGATGCGGCATCACCTAGGGTTCATTAGAAATGCAGACTCTGGCCCCACCCCTGAATCAGGTTCTGTATATTGACAAGATCCTGTTCACATGAATATTTAGGAAGCACTAATCTAAATGCCGTTTCTTGGGGAAATTGCCCGTGGTTTCTCGGTGTTGTGCTCTGAGTTGAGAACTCCCCTTTCTTTATTGCGGACTAAAAGATTCAGCTCTGGGCTCTCCTTCCGCTCCCTGACTTGTTTCAAACACCGACATCTCCTTCTTAAGGTTTCTGGGAAATGAGAGCCTTCCTCTGGAAGAGTTGCTATGTCTAGTTTTCTTCGAGCTATATCCCTGTCTGTACTTTTTGACCTAGTAATTCCACTCTGAGGACATTTGCCCAAAGGGGAAAAAAAAAAAAATCCAAAAGAAAATAATCATTTATACTCAGATGTTAGATGTTTACATCCATGTCATCTTCAATCATAAACAGTCCGAGGAAAAACAACCCAAATGCCCAGCCACGGCACAGGCGTGGGGCAGGGAGCTGCTTTTCCCTAAGTGCACTCGAGGACAGCCAGGCTGCCTCCAGGGACAAGTCAGGATGTCATGGAAAGTGTCCTGGCTGGGAAGTCAGGACACCTGGGTCTACTTTTACTTCCATCCCTCTAGACTGGCTCCCCCTGGGTGAGCCCATTTCGTCTGAGGGCTTCGGGTGCTTCTGTGATCTCTAAGCTTTGGCATGCAATCTGTGCTCCTTCGCTCCTTGGTGCCCCAACCCAAATCCTCCCCGCATGCGCCCGCCTTCCACACAGAGCAGAGAGGCTCAGAACACGAAGACCCTGGGGGCTCAGTGTGGAAGCGAAGATTCAAGCAGAGCCCACAGTAACTACTGCAGGAAGGGAGAGAAAAAACAACATGTATTGAACTCGGTGCAGACTCTGTGACACTCATAATGGCTAATGTTGACTCAGTGCTTGCTGTTTGCCAGACCCTGTGTTAAGTGCTTTCTGTGAATTAACTCACTTAATCCTCACATCAACACTATACAGTAGGAGTGATTATTCCCCCATTTTCCAGATAAGGTTTAGGAACACGTCCAAAATCACTCTGCTAGAGGTGGCAGGAGCAGGATTCAAACCCTCGTCGTTTGACTCCAGGACTCACACACTTAAGTGCTAACCCCATGGTGACCCCCCCACCCCAGGTCAGCGGCATAAGCACCACCTGGCACACTGTTAGGAAGGCAATGCTGTCCAGACCCACTGAGTCAGAAGCTTGGGGACAGGCCCAGCAATCTCGGTTTTAAAAGCTCCCTGACTCAG
Organism: Rhinolophus sinicus; assembly: GCF_057876585.1. NCBI lineage: Eukaryota > Metazoa > Chordata > Mammalia > Chiroptera > Rhinolophidae > Rhinolophus > Rhinolophus sinicus. The sequence continues at coordinate 42,620,046 of NC_142514.1, forward strand.
GTGATTCAGATGCCTGATAAATTACTTGAAGCGCCGTTCTAGCTACATGTCGCTTTTAGTATTTATAATAATCCCTAGAAGTAGGTCTAAGGAATACCATTATATCCCCAAGGCAGTGGACGCTCCAAAGGGTCACATGGTCAGTCAGATAACCAGAAAATGCCGGAGTCCGGATTTGAACCCAAGTCCACTGATACCTGCACACCAGCTCTTTCCAGTATACCATGTACGTCTGCCAAAGTTTACCAGAAGTAGAAAAGAGGAAGGAGGAGAGGAAGGCACTGGCCTGATGTGAGTGGGGACTAGGAGGAGGGTAGGGAAAGAGGATGCCTGTGGGGAAATTAACTAAACCATCTCCCTTTGGCCATTGTGCCCCTGGGATGGTGGTGGCCTTGGTTCTGCCTGGTTGGCCAACCTCATGTTTGCTAGGCTGCTGATTTTCCTGGGCCCCACAGCACAGGGCCTATTTTTAGCTCAGCCCTGATGGGACATGTTTGCTGGGTGTTGCCAAATCACAAGAACAATCACACCCTGGTAGCAGGCGGGCTCTGCTTGGCTCACAGACCATGCAAGGCTGCCTGGGCACGCACGCAGCCTCCACCCAGATGCTGGTCCCACCTGGACCAGCCCTAGGTGGGAGAAAGAGATTGCAGGGGCATTCAGGCCATTGCACATCCTTTCTCTGGCCACAGGACGCTGTGGCTGAGCAGGCGATCCAAAGTCAGAAGCCCAGACGGGCACTGTGACTTATCCCTGGTCACCGAGCCAATGGGTGGTAAGGTGGAAATCGGGACCCACGCTTCCTGACTCCTTTATCCCTGCAATGCTGACAATCTTTGAGTTCTCCAATGTGTTTGTGTATTTGTGTTCTGTCTGCTTCTGCTAACAACAAAAACAACAACAAATCAGCCAAGGAATGCCAATGCCCATTCTAACAGATGGAGCTTCCCAGGAGGCAGTTTACTAAGGGAGACAGCAAACCAGAGACCCCATGAGGCGATTCTATGGACAGCAACAGCAATCCAGTGAAACTGGTAAAAACAGACAAAATTGTGGCTCCTGGTCACAATTGTAGGTGGTATTTTAATGATAATTCCCCCCCAAAAAAAATGTTAAAAGTTTCTTCCCCTTTATTATCTAATACCTCATCATAACTTACCTGAGAAGGAAGAAGAGCCAGAGATGTTTTATTATTATTAATTATAAAATGCTAGTAATGATAATAACTGCTATATTTGGTGTCAGGCTCTGTGATTTGCATTCATTAGGTCATTTAAGCCTCACAATAACCTCACGAAGTGGGTAACATCAGCCTCATTTAACAAACAGAGACAGAAAGGCTCAGAAAATGTCAGTTGCTCAAGACACAGCTAGTAAGTGTCAGAGCCAGGCCTCATGACGCCCAAGTATGTCAGCTCACCCACATGGCACCCTCCCTCTCGAACAGAAGACACTAGTTGGAAAGCAGTGGACAAACAGATGGACAAACAGACGTGAGAGCTGCCTTCACGTACCAAAAGGGATTTTTAGTAGAATGAGGAATAAGCAAGACCTGTTTCCTAGCCGAACCAGAGTTTTTGGGTGGACGTCACCAGGCAGCAAATATGAGTCAGTGTAAGAAATGAGCATTGTGACTCACAGAGCAGCCTCAGATGTAGCCTCCAACTCTGGAGACGGGCAAGCAGAAGTTGAAGACAATTCATCTAGGATGGAGTGGAAAGAGGACTGGACTGGACAGTCCCCAAGATGCCTTCCAGCTCCGAGATTATGTAGTGTGTGAGCACGTTAGCATCTGCACGGTACATCACACTCAACACTTCTCCACACCCCACAGACCACCCAGCACAGGCCTGCCTCGGCAATGGTGAGAAAATGTTTGCTGGGGCATGGCTTCCCCAGAGATGTACTCAACTTCCTCTGCAAGGGCCTCTGAATGAGCCTTCAAGGAGTAGCTCCCTCTTTGCCACACTAGTAGGTCTCAACTGTAGCAAATGGTGACCTAGAATAATTTTTATTTTCCAGGCTCTCCAGCCCCTAAGTATGGCAGTGTGACTAAGATCTGTTAATTAGAAGTAAGCAGAAGTGGAGTGTGCAAATTCCAGGAAGCGTCCTCTTCTCCCATTCTCTGGCCTGAGAAACAGATCTGATGATGAAAGCTGGAGCAGCCATCTTGAATCATGAGGTGGAAGCCATGAGCTGAGAATGGCAGAGCAGTAAGATAGCAAGAGCCTGGGTCTGACAATCAGGGAGCACACCTACAAGGCCTGTGCTGCCTACACTGACAGGAGAGAAAAAGAAGTGTACTGTTATTTGGGGGTTTCAGTTACTTCCAGCACAGTCCAATTTTAATTGTTACATAGTTGAAAAAATTCAAAATTCAAAAACACCCACATGAGGAAATGATTGTGAAAGAAAATCTGAAAAGACTGTTGAGATGTAAATAACTATAGAAGAAGAGAAGGAAAGGGGAAAAAAACGGGGAGAGGAGGAAGAAGGAGGAGGAAGAGGCGGAGGAGGAGGAGGAGGGAGAGGAGGAGGGAGAGGAGGGAGAAGAGGAGGAGGAGGTGGAGGAGGAGGGAGGGGAGGAGGAGGAGGGGGAGGAGGGGGAGGAGGAGGTGAGGGAGGAGGAGGGAGTGGAGGAGGAGGAGGAGGAGGGGGAGGAGGAGGTGAGGGAGGAGGAGGGAGTGGAGGAGGAGGCGGAGGAGGAGGGAGGGGAGGAGGAGGAGGAGGAGGAGGTGAGGGAGGAGGAGGGAGAAGAGGAGGAGGAGGAGGAGGAGGGGGGAGGAGGAGGGAGTGGAGGGGGAGGAGGGGGAGGAGAAGGTGAGGGAGGAGGAGGGAGTGGAGGAGGAGGGAGGAGGAGGAGGGAGAGGAGGAGGAGGGGGAGGACGAGGAGGAGGAGGACGAGGAGGAGGAGGGGGGAGGAGGAGGTGAGGGAGGAGGAGGGAGTGGAGGAGGAGGAGGGGGAGGAGGAGGGAGTGGAGGAGGAGGAGGGGGAGGAGGAGGAGGTCCTCATTGACCTGGGAGACTGGTCCAACAGGAGAAGCTTGGATGGGAGATCTCAAGATCTTAAGAGATGTGAGGCATCTATTCTCGGGTCCTCAGTGCTGGTGAGACCCTTCTCAAGGAGCTGGGTTTTCTAAGAGTCCCATTCTGTGAGTCCCATTTGGATTAATGCAAAGTTTCAGAAGAGAAGGGCAACCTGGGAGGAGGACAAAGACTCCACCCTCTGGAAAAATTCACTGAGCTAGGGTATCAAGTCTGAGGAAAGGAAGTTCAGAGAGCTTGGGTCCTGGTGTCCCATTTTCGATGGGCTGTCATGGGAACACAAATGAGTAAAGTTGGCCAGCTGCAAGAGACAGTAGGGAGTGATGAGAATATACACAGAGGCAGCTGAGTATAACTGACTATTACATGTAGGGATCCAGGTCCAGACCATCCAGCTTGTCTAGAGAAGATACAAATCTGGGTTTTCTTGTGGAGTCTCACAATTTTTAGGTTAGGAAACTTACTCAAATATTTTCATAGCTCTGTACCAACCAACACTATGCAGACCAAAGAAAACATATCTCTGGAAAAGGAGAGGGTCACAGAGCTAACAGTTTACAGTCTTTAGGGGAGATGATCTCTATGGTTATAAAATGGTCCATAAATCTGGGGTTGGTTGACTCAAATGGTGGGTCTTTCTAGTGCCCATTATTATTGTTCCCGTCAGCCAATGCAGAAAGGCTGAGAACACAAGGGAGCTGGAGTCAGACAGATCTGGGTTCAAATCCCAGCTCTGCCACTTTATCGTTCTGTGACCTTGGATAGGTTACTTAACTTTTGACCTCAGGTTTTTCAGCTTGAACTAGTAGGTGAATTTATTAAGTTTACAGGTGCTTTACTTATTAACCTCTTTAGTCCTCTAAACAATCCCATAAAGAGGGGGAAAAAAGTACCATTACCTCTATTTCACAGCTGAGAAGACTGAGGCAGAGAATAATTATGGTGCTAGTAAATAGGAAGCTGAGATGCAAACTCAGATGTGCTGTCTCCAGGGGCTGTGACCTAGACAATTTAGTGTACATACTGGCTGGAATCTGAGAAATGTGGATAGTAGTGGGAGTGACTCCCAGGATTTTTATGAGAAAAATGAGGATGTATGTAAGATAATTAGCCCAGTGCCTACATACACTAACAATACAATAAAAGGTGCTTGTCATTATTATTATTAATAATTTCCAATTTTCATCCATAGTTCTCCTCCTTTCCTCTCTCTCTCTCTCTCTCTCTCTCTCTCTCTCTCTCTCTCTCTCTCTCTCTCTCTCTCTCTCTCCTCTATTCTCATTCTCACTATTATAATAAGAATTATTGCAACATCCAGCTCCAGACAAACCCCTTCTTTATTTGCCTTCAAACCATGGCTTATTTCTATTTACCTTTCTGTTCCCTGCAATCCCTCCCTAGTCTCTCCCCTACCTTTTTTGTTTAATCCTAGGGATTATTATCAGGTAAATCTATCATTAGGTAATGTTTTAATAACACGTTTCTTATCAGATAGTGGATATTACGTATTCCCTATATCCAGCCATGCTTTATGGTAGATATTACCTTACAAAGGAAATTCATGACTCACAATTAACTGAACAGCCGACTGGGAAGCCAGGGAGTTCTCATATGAAAATTATTATTGTTTGATTGACTTTTAACCCACCCACTGCCTGAGGGTCCTTTGAGTCATGCTGTACATATGTAGTGTGCAAACTGGCAGGGGCTGATTGGCTGGGGATGAAGTCAGGGTTATTTAATATCCTATATTTATAATATCTACTTACAAGGGAAAGAGCTCCTCTGTTTTATGCAATTACGTGTAATCAGGAATTTGCTGGCAACACACACACTCACACAGACAATGGGTTCCACACCTCACCTGCCCCAGCAAGCCAAGAGAGATACCTCCCAGTGCCTTCCGTCCATCCCAGGTGTGAGATGTATGGAAGGTGCTCAGATTGGGCGATTGTTCACGCCTGGCTTGGAACCTGGCACTGCCACTTACTTGCTATCTAAATTTAGACAGATAAACTCTCTGAGCTTCAGTTTTACCCCCATGGAGATATCATGAGGATTAAATCAGATAAAGTGCCTGGCACACAGTAAAGTGCTCAAAATATGGCACTGCTGAGGGGCCATAGATGAATGGGAGACTCGGGGAAATTCTGCTCCCAGACAATGGTGGCTAAATTTTTGAGATCATGACTGGAGACGTACAAGACTCATTTTAGAACCATCAGTTCTCTGGTTTGTATTAATAGGTCTGGAAACCGTGCCTCCTCCACACAACAAAGCTGAAATCGAGGTTACCTGTCCTGGAGCAATTACTGCATGTCAGGGACTAGGACAGGTAAGTGCAGGGCCATTTAGAGAACAGCATCATAGCATCCCTTGCCACCATGGAGCTCACAAGTAACCAAGATTCTCGAAGTTAGGTGTCATCTCCAGACCACCTGTCTGAGTCACCTTGATTCCTGGGCCTGGACCGCAGACTTATTGAATCACAATTCCTGGAGGAGAGGGCTCAGGTCATGCATTTTCACCAGTTCTTCTGATTAATCTCTTTTTCATTAAGTTTATAGATGTGATATTGGCTAATAAAATTACGTACATTTCAGGTGTACAACTTTATAATACAGCGTCTGCATATTGTATTGTGTGCTCGCCACCCAAAGTCTAGTCTCCTTCTGTCACCTTGTGTTTGACCTCCTTTACCCTCTTAGACCTCCTCCTAACCCCCTTCCCATCTGATTGCCACCATTCTGTTGTCTGTATCCATAAGTTTGGTTTATTTGTTTGTTCTATTAGCTCATTTGTTGCTTTTTGTTTTATATCTCACATATGAGTGAAATCACATGGTTCTTGTCCTTTTCAGTCTGACTTACTTCACGTAACATAATACTCTCATGTTGTCACAAATGGCAGTATTTCATCTTTTTAATGGCTGAGTAGTAGTCCATTGTGTATATATACCACATCTTCTTTATCCAATTATCCATCAAAGTACACTTGAGTGTTTCCATGTCTTGGCTATTGTGAATATGTTGTAATGAACATAGGGGTACATACATCTTTATGCATAAATATTTTCAAACTTTTTGAGTAGACCCCCAAAGAGGAATTGCTGAATCACATACTTGCCAGCAGTTAGTGGCGTCCAAGATTTATTGTGCAAACTGACTATACATTCCTTCATTCAACAAGTATTTGCTGAGGGTATTTCTGTGCAAGGCAGTGTGCTAAATGCGCTATGTGCATTGTTTCGTTTAATCTCTCAACAGAGCTATATGGTAGGTGCTGCCAACTTTATTTTTCTAGTCAGAGAACTAAGGAAAATGCACACTTAACATGACTAGATATGTTAAGTATCATGACAAAAGTACAGAAAATGTGCTTTGGAAATCCCCCCAAAAGAAGCCATATCTAATTAAGAGAGGTGCAAGGGAGGCTCTAAAAAAGGGCCAGATCAAAGGTCATTCCAGCATAGTTTTGGGTTCCTTTGGGGATGGGCAAGTCACTAAGGCGTGAAGAAGACAGCTTCCCACAGCCCTCCTGGTTACAAGGTGTGGGAAAGTAGGTGAGCCACTTCTCATGGAGAGTTACGTGTCAATAAGCCCTTTGCATGATTCTCAGAAACAACTGATAGCTTAACAAATAGTATATGCACCAAGAAGGAAGTATTGACTTTTGCTATTGGATTATGAGGGAATGTGAGGTGCTTTTAAAACAAATCATCATTCTTCAACTGTTTTGAGTTAATGATATTCACTGTCTCTAAGTAAACTAAGTCCGTGTGGTATTTGTTTTTACAGAGCTCTGAAGGTGAGGCTTATCAGGTAGATAGGATGAAAAAGACAGAGAGAAAGAATATTCCATGTTGGCGAGGGTGTGGTGAAATGGACCTCCTCAGAAATTGCTGAAATTGGTGGGAGTGTAAATTGTTACACCCTTTCTGAGGGTTATTTGGCAATATATATTAAGAACTTGAATGAATGTTCATACCCTTGAACTTTATAATTCCCACTTTTGGAAACTCTCCTAATGAAATAAGCAGAAATTTTGGATCTAGATTTATAAATCAGAATGCTGTCCCTCACAGTGTTATTATTTTTTTTTTTAAAGGATACTAAATCAGAAACAGTTGAAACATTCGGCAATAGAGATTGGTTAGGTCAATTATCACAAAGTCACATGACAGTTGTGAAATAAAATGTAAACCCCATCACGTAGTAGACACTCAGCAAATACCCGTTGAATGACTAAAATACCGTAGTTAGGAAGGAGAGCTTTGAAGGTGGACCTCCTGGCCCTCACTTGCTGTTGTGAAAACTTGGCCTCAGTATCCTCATCTGCAAGACGAAGGTGAACATAGAATCTTTTACGTGTTAAGGATTAAAAGCCATAATAAATATAAAAGGTGGCACGAACATAAAAGCACTACATGAATGTTAGCCGCTGCTATTAATCCGTGCAAATTATAAGGGGACATCCCCATGATTAATAAAAACTAGCACCTCGGCTATAATCAGTGAGATTCAAAATTTGTAACAGGAAAGTACAAATATAGTATTTATATTTAAAAGACAAAAAAGATGGTCACTAAGAGAGGTGACCTCCGGAACATTTCATGAGCAGAGGAACAAAATGCCCGCCCCTGGAAGACTTGTAGCTAAAGACTGAGTTGAATACATGCATACCTCAGTCTCTGCATTCACAGCCACGAAGGAATCAGAGTAATTCAGCAGGATCTGGGAAGAGGGGGAGGGGATTAGAATGGTGCTGTAATCAATTATTAGAATGACAAACAGAGGGGCTTTGAAAACTTTACTTACATCCAGCCACATGTTTAGTGTTGATTCCTGATCTTCGTCTGCTTGCTGATAAGAAGCCCCAAATGAAATTTAGTTCTTGGCGTACTTCTAGAATTTCCAGAGAACATCTGTGAAGCTCAGGGAAAGTTCTATCATTTGCTGTTGCAAGGTTTTCCCTGAAGCCCTTCTTTGGCTTTAGACAAAGCACAAGCCCAGGTCAGTTTTCCAGAACTTTGTCTAACAACTTCAGTTAGATCTTGCCAGCCTAACAATCCTAAAAGGTAATTCATGTTTTCAGAGCTTGCCGTAAAATCTCCTGTTGGCATGGGCAGCCCACAATAATCTGTGGTTAAGAGCAGTGATAATTGTTTGGGGTAACTTTGTGCCTTAAGGAGCTACCAACAGATGTCATATTATGGAATTTTAAGATGTTCCCAGGCCACCAGCCTTAAATACAATCTGTGAATCCAAAGGAAAGCCTATGACACAACAGCATTTTTGTGATTCCACCACTATGCAGTACTGTTAGGCTGGTGGCCCAACGTTTGGGCCATGGAGATGGAAAATGGGAGAGGAACCTGTCCTATATCAGTTACTGAAATCAACGGTGAGAGACCCCTGGCTGATAGGACATTTAAAGTATACCAGGAGAACTTTTAAATCACAAAACGAGAAAATTTTCTGTGTTAAACTGCTTTAAAAATCAAGGCAAGGAGGATTGGGTGAGGTGGTGTGTTGGCTGAAATGCAGATTCCCAGGTTTTAGGCCAAGAAATTTTTATTTCCGTTTTTAGTAAGGACCCCAAGTGAAAAACACCGATCTGGGAAAACGTTCTTTGAGGACATAAATGCTCCTTTGCTGGAGAAGTTACTTTAATTGGTTGTTGGGGCTCTCCAAATGCAGGTGCCAGGCTCACCTTGATGGGAGAGGACTGAAAAAGGATGAGGGAGATTTACATTTTTTATTTTATTTTACAACATAACAGGACTTGAGGTTTTCTATTTCTTAAAAAGATTTTATTAAAATATAACTAATTTATTAGTTTCAGGTGTACACCATAGTTATTCAACATTTATACACATAAAGAAGTGATCACCATGGTAAGTCCAGCAATCCTCTGACACCATACAATGCTATCACAATATTACTGACTATATTCCCTCTGCTGTACATCACATCCCCATGAATTAACCTGGAAATTTGGACCTCTTATTCTCCTTCAACTTCCCCCACCTTTTAATTTTTATAACCATATTATTGACTATATTCCCTGTGCCTTACTTTATATCCCCATGACTATTTTGTAAATACCAGTTTGTACTTCTTAATGCCTTCACCTTTTTCTCTATGACCCCCAAACCCTTCCCATCTATCACCCCAACAAATCTAGTACCCATCTGAATCCACACATAGTTGTTACAATATATCTCTTACGGTACACCCTACATCCCCATAATTACTGTGTAACAACCAATTTGTACTTCTTAATCCCTTCTTTTTCACTCACTCCCAATACCCCTCCCATCTGGCAACCATCAATATGTTCTCTGTATCAGTGTGTTTGTTTCTGTTTTGTTTGTTTATTTTGTTCTTTGGATTCCACCTATAAGTGGAATCACATTGCATCTGTCTTTCTCTGTCTTACACTCCACTTAGCACAGTACTCTCCAGGTCCCTCCATGCTGATGCAGTTGGCAAGAACCCATTCCCTTCCCTGGCTGAGCAATATTCCATTGTATATATGTACCAGCTACTCTTTATTCATTCTTCCATCGATGGACACCCAGGCTGCTTCCACATCTTGGCCACTATAAACAATGCTGCAATGAACATATGGATGCACACATCCCTTGAAGTAGTGTTTTGGGTTTCTGAAGATAAATATCCAGAAGTTGGATTACTGGGTCCTTCTTGGTCTCTTCTTACAGCCTTTGTTTTCAAGTTTATTTTGTCTGGTATAAGTATTGCTGCCCCAGCTTTTTTTCTTTTATTTTGGCTTTTTGTTGGTTTGTTGGATTCCATTTTCATGAAGTATCTTTTTCCATCCCTTTACTTTCCATCTGTGTGTGTCTTTCAATCTGAAGTGAGTTTCTTGTAGGCAGTGCATATAAGGGTTTTGTTTTCTTATCCATTCAGCCCTCCTATACCTTTTGAGTGGAGCATGTAATCCATTTACATTGAAAGCAATTGTTGATATGTAGCTATTGCCATTTTATTTTTCTTAATATTGGTCTCTTTTTTTCTTTCCATCTTAAAGAAGACACTCTAACATTCCTTGTAATACTGGTTTGGTGGTGATGAACTCCTTTAGCTTTTTCTTGTCCAGGAAGCACTTTATCTGTCCTTTAATTCTAAATGATAGCTTTGCTGACTAGAATAATCTTGGTTTCAGGTCCTCGCTTTTCATCATGTTGAATATTTTGTGCCAATATCTTCTGGGCTGCAAAGTTTCTGTTGAGAAATTAGTTGACAATCTTATGATGGCTCTCTTATAGTTACTACTTGACTTTCTCTTGCTGCTTTTAGGATTCTTTCTTTGTCTTAACTTTTCCCATTCTAATTATGATGTATCTTGGTATTGGCCTGTTTGGGTTCATCTTCTTTGGGAATCTCTGCACTTCCTGGACTTGTATGCCTATTTCTTTTGCCAGATTAGGAAAATTTTCAGTCATTATTTCTTCAAATAGGTTCTCAATCCCTTGCTTTCTCTCTTCTTTTTCTGGTACCCCTGTGATGTGAATGTTATTACACTTGATGTTGTCCCAGAGGTCTCTTAAACTATACTCATTTTTTTAATTCTTTTTTTTTTTTCTTTTTGCTGTTCCAATTGGGTGTTTTTTGTTATCTTGTCTTTCAAATTGCTGATTTGATCCTCTGCTTCATCGAGTCTGCTGGTGATCCCTTCTAGTGCATTCTTCATTTCAGTTACTGTATTCTTCACTTTTGACTGGTTCTTTTCTATGGTTTCTATGTCCTTGTTTATGCTTGCTATGTCTTTGTTGAAGTTCTCACTAAGTTCCTTGAACATCCTTATAACCATTGCTTTGAACTCTGTCTCTGGTAGGTTGCTTGCCTCCATTTTGTTTAGTTCTCTTTCTGGAGTTTTCGCCTGTTCTTTCATTTGGGAGGTATTTCTTTGTTTCCTTATTTTGGCTGCCTCTCTGATTGTTTCTATATATTAGGTTGATCTGCTATGTCACCAGGTTTAGGCTGGGTATAGTAGGTGCCCTGTGGTACCCTGGCACAGCCTTTTAGTCTGGGTGCTCCAGGAGTGGGTTGTGTGTGCCCTTGATTACTATTGGCACATCAGTTGATTGGCTATGGGGTTTGGCCACATCCACAGTTTATAGGCTGCTGTACAGGGGGTTTACCCTACTGAGTGGGATTTGGCACAGTGGGCGCTGGTGCCAGTTGAGACTGCTTGTTGGGTGTTCCACTTGTGGGGCTAATTGGATAGTGGTCTGCAGGCAACCTCCAAATATGTTGGTTCTGGGGCCTCTTGAGAGGAGCTCCAGTACAGGCCCAGGTCACCCACTGCCTGTGACCATCCAGGCACTACCTGGCAAGAGCTACAAAGCAATCCATGGTTGTTTGCTGCGTGTGCTAACCCTGGAGGTGCGTGGGAGAGGCCATGCTGTGAACTGAAGATGGCTGCCACCAGTACTAGGCCTGGGGTAACTGCACAAAAAGCCAGGAAACCCTAAGTTCTGCTTCCACCTGCCTGATCCCTTAAGGTTTAGCCACTGATAAAGCCTCGTGCAGTACACAGTTTGGGTGAGGAAGGGTCTCAGGGCGTCACTAAAGTGGGAAGAGTTGTGGTCAACAGGTTAATGTAAACTCTGGTTTGGTGCCAGTGCTGAGCCTGGAGCGACTCAGCAAAAGTTTCAGAGCACAGCAAGGCCAGGTGCTGCCTGCCTGCACCCTGCAGACCATTAGTTTTTCAAGAAAGAGGGCAATTTGGGCAGTGCTGGCTGCTCTTGGAGAAAGTGCCTCTGGGGTTGGGCGAGTTGGGTGGGGTAGGGTCTCAGGGAGTCAGCATGGCAGAGCAGCAGAGCTCACTAGGCCAATCAGATTCAGATTTGGCCTCATGGAGGCGGGCTCAACACAGGAAAGATGGTGCCTGTCTGCTGGCTGCAGAGAAACAGGATCCCACCGTGGGAAAATGGCGACTGTCCTCTAGCTCTTGCTTCACAGCCACACACCTCAATCTGCCCTCCCGTATGCCTCTGATGCCCCCCAAGTTACTGTCTCTCTGCTGGAGCCCAAGGTGAGTGTCTGCGAGTGAGACAGTTTGTGTGCGGGCCGTTTAAGAGGACGTCTGCGTTTCTCGCAGCCTTCTGTCCTACCTGATGGTGGGAATCCCCAGTGTTTTTCACAGCCAGGTGTTGTGGGGGCTCCTTTTCCCAGCACCAGTACTCTAGGCTGGGGAGGCCAGTGTGGGGCTGTGGTCTCTTGCTCCTCCAGGGGGAAAGTCACTGGCCGAGATATCCCTCCTGGTTCTCAACTGCCACACGGAGGTTTGGGGCAGCCTGTTTTGCCCCTTCTATCAGTCTTGACGTGGCTTCTTTACATCCTTAGCTATAAAACTTCTCTTCAGCCAGACGTCAGATGATTCTCCTGGTTGATTGCTCTATAACCAGCGACATATGAGAATTTTAGTTGCTCCACAAAATTTTAGTTGCTTGTCAATACTGGATATTATCCATCTAAATTTAGCTATTTTAATGAATGTCTCCTGGTTTCTCACTGTGGTTTTAATTTGCATTTCCCTAATGACTAATAAGATTGAGCATCTGCCTTCTTTTGGAAAGTGTCTGTTCTATGATTTTGCTCATGTAAAATTTTGTTATGTTTTGTTTTGTTTTTATGAGTTGTAAGGGTTCTTTATATAGTCTAGCTACTTGTCTTTGTCAGATTTATTTATGACAAATATTTTTACCAGTCTATGGAGTGCCTTATTATTTTTTGCTGTTGTTTTTGGAAGAGCAGTTTTAAATTTTGACTAAGTCTAATTTATCTAATTGTTTTCATACTGCTTGTGTTCTGTTGAAGAAAGATTTGCTGACATAAAGATTGCAAAGATTTTACTTTATGTTTTCTTCTGGAAACATAGTTTTAGCTTTTACATTTCAATCTAAGATTCATTTTACGTAATTTTTTTGTGTTGTGATTTGTCAGGGGTCTTGTTCCTGATCTTAGGATGAAAGCATTCAGTCTTTCACTTTTACATATGTTAGCTGTAAGTTTTTATAGATGGTCTTTATCAGGTGGTTGAAGAAGTTCCCTTTTAAGTTTGAGAGGTGTTTTCTTTCTTTAAAAAAAGAAAACATGAATGAACATAAATTTTGTCAAGTGTTTTTTCTTCATCCACTGAATTTTCTCTTTTTTCCTGCTAATACATTAGATTACATTCACTGATCTTAATTGTTAAATCAACATTTTGTTCCTGAAATAAATCCCACTTGAATGGGGTATATTAACTTTTATTTTTTCTCCACTGGATTTTATTTGCTAATGTTTATGAAGAATATTATTTTGTAATTTCTATTTCTTATGAAGTCTTTGGTTTTGATAGCAGGATAAGAATAGCCTCATAAAATCAGTTGTGACGTATTCCCTCCTCCAGTGTCTTCTGAAACAATTTATGTAGGATTGGTACTATTGCTCCATTAAATGTTTGATATAATTTACCTCAGAAGTCTTTAATATTATTTATGGAAAGGTTTTAATAACAATTTCAAATTCTGTAGTAGCTTTAGGACAATACAGGTTTTCTATTTCTTCAGGAATCAGTTTTGGTAATTTGAGTATTTCAAGGAATTTGTGCATTTCATTTAAATTGTTGAATTTTGGGCATATGATTATTTATAATATTACCTTTTTATCCTTTTAGTTTCTATAAAATTTGTGATGCTGCCCCCTCATTTATTCCCATTATTGATCTTTGTGCCTTCTTCCTTTTCTATTTAATTAGTCTACTAAGATAAATCCATTTATTGATAAATCCATTTTCTCTGATAATTATTTTATTTTCTGTTATTGATTTCTGCTCTTATTTTTATTATTGTCTTCTACATATTTGTGTTTAAAGCAGTTTTCTTTTTCTAGCTTCTTAAGGTAAGTCACTGATTTTGGACATTTATGATTTTCTAATACAGGCACTTAAAGCCATACATTTCTCCCTGACCACTGCCTTAGATGCATCCTACAAATTTTGAAGTGTGTTTTTATTTTCATTCAGTACAGTGTATTTTCTAATATACTTTGTGATTTATTTTCTGACCCATGAGTTATTGCGAACTGTGTTGTTTAATTTCCAAATAGTTGAGAGTTTTCCAGACATGTGTCTGGAAATATGATTTCTAATGTATTTTTATTGTGGTCAAAGAGCATACTGTATATGATTTTAATACTTTTAAATTTGCTGGAACTTATTTTATTGCCTTGTATATGATAGATCTTATTGAGTGTTCTATGTGCATTTGAAAAGAATGTTCATTCTATGTTGCTGGGTAGAATATTCTATAAATATCAATAATGTCAAGTTGGTTGATACTTTTGTTCAAGTCTGCTATAATTCTTTATACTTGTTATATCAATTACTGAGAGAAAACTATTGGAATCTTCAAATATTGTAGTGGATTTGTCTATTTCCCCTTTTTGCTCTGTCAGTTTTGTCTTCATGCATTTTGAAGATCTGGGGCAGGTGTTTAGGATTATTGCCCCTTTTTGGTGAACTGACCCCTTTATCATTATGAAACATCCCTCTTTATCCCTGGTCATATCGTTTTTTGCTAAAGTCTAGTTTGTCTGATATTATTGGCCACTCAAGATTTCTTACAATTGGATGTTTTCACAGTATATGTTTTTCTACCCTTTTACTTTATACCTTTATATAACAGTCAGAATATGTATGAGCCAATACTCTGGTTGCTCTCCTGGTTCTGTCTGGATTAGCAAGTCAGGCACCTTCTTGGGTCTATCTCACTCCTCTGTTTCTAGGAACCTATAGCTCTAGCTTGACAGTTCTGCCATATTTCTTTCTATGATTCATGGAAAATTATGACACAGAGATGACAAAATAATACTTGGAAATCAGCACTGAAGGGATTAGGCATCACGTGATACAACATGAACATTTTGCTGTTGAAAATATTGAAAACATAGTTTCATCATTTTATGTATATATTTGCTAACATGTGTTGATTTTACTACCCTTCCTGGGTCAAATAGGACTAATTAATAACTATAACTCTCCTATAGAGAGAGTTTTATATGTAGATTTTTACAGCCTGTAGAAAGATGGTGATTTACATGCATTATGAATATCAAGAGTTTCCACCTATAAAATGTGGACCTAAGAACTGACCAAGAATGACTGATGGGATCATGGCAAAGACTATATGGGTTTTTCTCTCATTTTTTTGTAATGAACCTTTTAATTTTTGGATGAGTGCTTGGCCCACAATAAAAACCTTATAGTTAAGTAGGTGTGTTAAAGTCCCAACAAAAAGCAGATGACACACTCAAAATGAGATAAGCCAAGGAGGGTTTATTTATAAAGGGGCTTTTTACTAAGATCTAGCGTGGAAAAGCTATAATTATAGTTCAGTAATTCAGAGCTCATAGTAGATAGGCTGTTACGTCCTTTAGGACCTAATAGGATGAAGGGAGTGAACGATTACCAGAGCCTACAAAAAGAGAGAGGCAGGTAGAATCAGTCATTGTGCAAGGATCCCATTTTGCAGGCAACCCTCAGTTGAGAGACAAAACCAGCCCAGTGCAACCGTGGAGGGAGGGATCCAGAGAAAAAAATACCCTGACCTCACTCTTCTATATTTCTGATGTCTGATCTCCTGCTAGAGGCCCTATTATCTGAACTAGAATCATAAAAGCCAGGGCTCACACTCTTCCATTGATGTGGTCCATGCAGCTTCCCAAGGCAGAGAGCAGACAGAGAAGCATAGGCAGTGGGTCTGGAGAGGCACGTGGAAGAGAGCTTGCATGTGGGAGGTACGTAACTAAACTGTAGCCAATGGAATAGAAGCAGAAACATTGTGATTACTGTTGGGAACACACCTTTAAAAGGGAGGCATGCCTTCCTTCTGCCTATAGGCTGGACTGATGACATGATGACTGGGATTTGAGCAGCCATCATAGGCCATGACATGGAAGTTACATCCTGAGATTAGTGGAACAAGTGATAGAGGGAATTTGGATTCCTGAGAGTCAGGCAACTAGTTCTGATCGTCTATATTCACTTGAGAGAGAAATAAACTTGTTTCTTTTTAAAAAGATTTTATTAAAAATATGGCTAACATACATTATATTAATTTCAGGGGTACACCATAATTATTCAACATTTATATACCAAAAGAAGTGATAACAATGATAAGTCCAACAACCATCTGACACCATATTATGCTATAGTCACAATATACATTCACAATATATATATTCACAATATGCAGTCACAATACTATTGACTATATTCCCCATGCTGTACATTACATCCCCATGACTTGTTTTGTACCTTGAAATTTGGGCCTCTTATTCCCCTTCACTTTTCCCCCCTTTTTCAATTTTTTCAATTACAGTTCACATTCAGTATTATTTTAGATTAATTTCAGGTGTATAGCATACTAGTTAAACTTTTATATAATTTAAGATATGATCCCTCTGACTAGTCTAGTACCCACCTGGCACCACACATTAGTGTTACCATATCATTGACTTCACATCCCCATGACTATTTTGTAACTACCAATTGGTATTTCTTAATGCCTTCACCTTTTTCACCCTGCCTCCCATCCATCACCCCAACAAATCTGGTACTCATCTGGCCCATACATTGTTATTACAGTATTATTGACTATATTCTTTTTGCTATACCCTATAGTCCCATAAGTACTTATAAGCAGCCATTTGTACTTCTTAATCCTTTCACTTTTTCTCACCCACATCCCCAACCCCACTCCCATCTGGCAACCATAAAAATGTTTTCTGTGTCTGAGTTTGTTTCTGTTTTTGTTTGTTTTGTTCTTTAGCTTCCATATGCAAGCAAAATCACATTGCATGTGTCTTTCTCTGTCTTACACGCCACTCAGCACAGTACATTCTAGGTCCATCCATACTGCCACAGATGGCAACAACCCATTCCCTTCCGTGGCCAAGCAGTATTCCGTTGTACATACTATGTACTACCTCCTCTTTATCCATTCTTCCTTCGATGCCAGGCTGCCTCCACATCTTGGCCATTGTAAGCAATTCTGCAATGAACACATGGATGCATAGGTCCCCTTGAAGTAGCATTTTAGGTGTCTTTTTTGATAAATACCCATAAGTGGGATTACTGGGTCCTTCTTTGTCTCTTGTTATAGCCTTTGTTTTAAAGTCTATTTTGTCTGGTTAAGTATCACTACCCCAGCTTTTTTTATTTTTTCATTTCCATTTTCATGAAATAACTTTTCCCATCTCTTTACTTTCCATCTGTATGTGTCTTTCAATCTGAAATTACTCTCTTGTAGGCAGCATATGTAAGAGTTTTGTTTTCTTATCCATACAGCCCTCCCATGTCTTTTGAGTAGAGCACTTAATCCATTTACGTTGAAAGTAATTGTTGATAGATATGTAGCTATTGCCATTTTATTATTAATAATATTGATCTTTTTTTTCTTCTGTCTTAAACAAGTTCCTCTAACATTCCTTGTGATACTGGTTTGGTGGTGATGAACTTTCAGGGTTTTTTGTTTGTTTGTTTGTTTTTGTCGGGGAAGCTCTTTATCTGTCCTTCAATTTTAAATAATAGCCTTGCTGGGTAGAATACCCTGGTTGTAGGTCCTTGCTTTTCATCATGTTGAATATTTTGTGCCAATTGCTTCTGGCATGCAAATTTTCTGTTGAGAAATCAGGGACAGTCTTATGGGGGCTCCTTTATAATTTACTAGTTGCCTTTCTCTTGCTGCTTTTAGGGTTTTCTTTTTGTCTTTAACCTTTGCATTTTAATTATAATGTTTCCTGGTGTGGGCCTGTTTGAATTCATCTTGTTTGGGACTCTCTGCACTTCCTGGAATTGTATGTCTGTTTCCTTTGCCAGGTTAGGAAAGTTGTCATTCATTGTTTCTTCAAACAGGTTCCCAATCCCTTGCTTTCTGTCTTCTTCTGGTACCCCTATGACTTGAATGTTGTTATGCTTGATGTTGTCTCAGAGGTCTCTTAAACTATCCTCATTTTTTTTGGATTTTTTTTTTCTTTTTGCTGTTACAATTGGGTGTATTCTGCTACCTTGTGTTACAAATTGCTGATTTGATGCTCTGCTTCATCTACTCTGCTGGCGATTTCTTCTAGTGTATTCTTCATTTCAGTTATTGTATTTTTCACTTCTGACTGGTCCTTTTCTATGGTTTCTTTGTCCTTTTTTAATGCTTGCTCTCTTTTGAAGTTCTCACTAAGTTCCTTGAGCATCCTTATAAACATTGTTTTGAACTCTGTTTCTGGTAAGTTGCTTACCTCCATTTCATTTAGCTCTTTTTCTGGAGCTTTCTGCTGTTCTTTTATATGGAAACTATTTTTTTGTTTCCTTATTTTGGCTGCCTGTCTGTGTTTCTTTCTATATATTATAGTTAGATCTACTATGTTCCCAAGTCTTGACCAAGTGGGCTAATGTAGTAGGTGCCCTGTGGGGCCCTGACAGTCTCCCAGGTCACCTGTTCTCAGTGCTCCAAGAGTGTCCCTGTGTGTGTTGTGTGAGTCCTCCAGTTATAGTTGAGCCTTAATTGCTATTGGCACATCAGTGAGTGGCTAATTGGCTATGGAGTTTAGTCATGTTCACAGCTTACAGGCTGCTGTGTAGAGGTCTTACCCCACTGGGTGCGCTTCTCCTCAGTGGGCTCTGATGTCTATTGAGACTGCCCTTTGGGTGTGCCACTTGTGGGGCTAATTGGGTAGTTATCTGCTGTGATCTGAAGCCAACCTCCAAGTATATTCATTCTGGGGCCTCTTGGGAGGGGCTCTGGTACAGACTCAGGTCACCCACTGCCTATGACCAGCCTGGTACTACCTGGTAGAAGCTACAAAGCTACCTATGGTTGTTCTCTGCCTGTGCTAAAGTTGGAGGCATGTGCGGGAGGCCACACTGCAAACCAAGGATGGCTGCCACCAGTACCAGGCCTGGGGTAGCAAAAATCCAGGACACCCCAATGCCTGATACCAACTGCTGGATCCCTTAAGGTTCAGCTCCTGCTAAAGACTCATACAGTTCATGAGTTGGGTGAGGCGGGGTCTCAGGGAGTCACTAAAGTGGGAAGAGTTGTGGTCACCAGGTTAATGTAGACTCTGTTTTGGTGCCAGTGCTGAGCCTGGAGCTACTCACCAGAAGTCTCAGAGCACACCAAGGCCAATCACTGCCATCCTGGGATCCGTGGACTCTGATAGTTTTTCACAAAAGAGTGCAATGTGTGTGGGTCTGGCTGCTTGTGAGAAAGTGCCTCTGGCGTTGGGGAAGTTGGGTGTGGTGGGGCTCCCAGCAGAGCTCACCAGGCCAATCAGATTCAGATTTGGCCACAGGAAAGATGGCACCTGCCTACTGGCTGCGTAGGAGTAGAGCCCCACATAGGGAAAATGGCAGTTGTCCTCCAGCCCTTGCTTTGAAGCCACACACCTCTGTCTGCACCCCCCCCCCCCCCCCGACCTGTATGCCTCCAACACCCCCGAGTCACCATCCCTCTGCTGGAGCCCAGGGTGAGTATGTGGAAGTGAGAGACTCTCTGTGCAGGCCACTTAAGAGGAGGTCTGGGTTTCCCCATAGCCTTCCATCCCACCCAGGTGGTTGGAATCCTCAGTGCTTTTTACAGCAATATGTTGTTGGCACTCTTCTTCCCAGGCACCAGTACTCTGGGTCTGTTATCCTGGTGTGGGGCTGTCCCTCACTCATCCAGGGGGAGCCTCTGTGGCTGAGATAACCCTCTTGATTCTCAACCACCACACGGAGGTTTGGGGCTAACCTGTTTTGCGTCTCTGCCCATCCTATCAGTCTCTATGGGGCTTCTTCTTTATATCCTTAGTTATAAAATTTATGTTCAGCCAGACTTCAGATGGTCATCTAGGTTGATTGTTCTAGTTGTAATTTTAATGTGTTCATGGAAGAATGCATGCACAGTGTTTATCTACTTTGCCGTCTTGGATCTCTCCTAAACGTGTATCCTTTTAAAGCCACTCTTATTTTGGGTTTTCTGTCACTGCAGCTGATGCAAATCCCAACTTAATTCAGAGACCAAACAGGAAATTCTTTGGGTATTTGGACTGTATTAGTTATGATTTCTTTTTTTTTATTTCTTTTTTAATCGTAAGCATTTGAAATGGACTTTGTCTAGCATAAGCAAAGGGGAAATTTATTGGAAGGATGCTGGGGGTGTCTCCGAGAATCAAAGGAAATGCTGAACAACCAAGATAGGAGAACCCAAAGTAGTTCTAGTATCTCAAAATTTTTCATGGCCTTTCACCCTGGAGGACTGCCACAAATATGACTCAACTCCAGCAACTCCCACTCTCTTCAGAAATCCATTCCAAATTTCATATTTCTGTTAGAGAGAATCTGATTGGACCAGCTTGCATCAGGCTTTTGTGTCTTTTTTTGGGGAGGATCACAACACAAAGTCAAAGGGGTCCCCAAGAATCTTACAGCCATGGCTGTGTTGTGGGTCAGTCACCCCAAGAGTTATGACTTAAAGTGACAAAGAGGCCATTACCTCAATTTATACTAATCTTTAAAACATTCACGTAGTATAAGTGTGTCTCCATCATAAAATCAAAAGCTGTTTGAGGGTGTGTTTTATACTCATTCTGGAAACGGAATGAACAATAACAAAGCCTGGTCCACAGTAGATACCTAATAAAAATTCATTTCCTTTCATTTTGTTCCCCGCCAACAGCTGATATTACAGTTACAAGCCTCATTACAGGGGTCAGGATGGGCAACAACTCAAAGCCACAATTTTGTGTAATTCAAAATTTTGTGCAACTAAGTTTACCAAAATTCTCAGTATCTACCATGTTCCCTGACCTATGTTAGGTACAATTAACAGAAAAAACAAAACAAAACAAAAAAAAACTAAGTGGTTTTAAGAGTTCGGAGACTATCAGGGAACAGAAGCATGTAGACACATCATAATAATAAACAGCAAGTTATATGCCATAGTAGAATTAAGTATTAGATGCCATAAGATTGAGCAGAGAGAGAGCAACAGAGAGGGTTGGAAGAGGTGATGTTTGAGGTGGGTGTATGTAGGTAAGTAGGAGTCCTACAGACATAAAGTGGAGAGGAGAGTTCTAAGCAAAAGTAATAGCATCTGAAAAACTACTGAGACATAAAAATGCTCAGCTGTGTTCAGGAAAAAGCCAAGACTTCCATGTGACTAGACTCTTAGGCACTGACTGGAAACTCATTTATTTATTCAGCAGTAATTTATTGACTGCTGTGTGCAGGGTTACCATATCAATGAGTTGCGTTCCTCCCCTTCAGTGGGAGAGGCAAACACAATGACTATGGTCAGATGAGTTCTATAGCAGAGGGGGAGGAAAATCCCTACTGTGAGATTGTAGTAGGGGAAGAGGCATTATCCAGGGACTCAGGAAGAAGAGTCCAGAGCTGTAGGCAGGAGTCGGAGCCTGGAAAGCAATGCTAAAGCCACTTGAACGATTTTTATCTTGTAGGTCCTGGGACCCTCTGAAGTTGTCCTCATGTGTTTGTTAAAGCAAGAAGATTCAAATTTGCTGAGGGGGCTTTAAAATTTTCTGACTCAAGACAGATAAATCCCACTTGTTTTACACTTGTGGGCCAGGCACTGAGCCAAGGATTTTACATATGTTATCTCATTTGAACTGAGATTGGTCTGCAGGTGTAGCGGGTTATATACCCAACTTGGGAGGTAAGCATGGCAGAAAATAGAGAAAGGAACATTGTGTAGTTTGAGGGGGAATGGGTGGGCAGGTTAATATTGTTTTATAAGTAGGATATAGGCTTACATTCTTCTTCCACTTTAGAGAAAGAGCCCTGTTTTAGTCAAAATGGCTACCATTCACTTTAAAATCATATCTCCTGGTATGATTGATATGTCAAAGCTTAGAATACTCCATCAGTCAAGATATGGACAACTGCAAACTGCTTAATCTAACTAAGGTCTATTCTTAGCAGGTCTTAATTCTAACTAAGGTCTTAGCAATGAGAAATACAAGAAAGAAAACAGTCTAATAATGCCAACAGAGATGCAAGGTCTTCCATCTTTTCAAGATGGCTGCTGAATCTCTAGTTCTTCCATTCCTTAGAATGCACTTCCATTCCAAGAAGGTAAAAGGGAAGAAGAAAGGCTTTTACAAAAGGGTTTAGCTTTCTTATTTCTAGAGAATTCTGCTTATATTTCATTGGCCAGATTTATGTCACATGGTCACTCCCAGGTGCAAGAGAGGTTGGAAAATGGTTGATTTGCTGCCTCCTGCACCCCACATTAGGATTGAGTCACTAAGGAAGGAGAAAATACGTAGCAAGTAGGCAGCATATATAATCCCATTCCATTTTCCCAACAGTTCTGTAAGGTAGGTAAAGTTATGTACATTCTATATATGGGGAAGTGGAGGACCCAGAGAGGAACGCCCAAAGGTATCCAAGTAGTGAGTCATGGAATAAAGATTTTAAAACAAGTCTGTATCACTCCAAAAGCAAAGGATTTTTTTTGTGTGTGTGATACTATCCTGTCTTCCTTAGCTATGTGACCTTGAGCAAATCACAATGTCTCTCTGAGCCTCAGTCCCAAGATCTATAAAATGAGGATGGTCATCCCCGACTCAAAGGTTCTTGAAGCAAGTTAGATGGTGAAGGCATAAGGGTTGGGAAGAATAATATTGATGGGACCCTTATTGTTATCCATTAACTTATGCAAAAATGTCTCTTCCAGAGTTGACAATCAGGAATGGCTCTCCAACATTGGTATGTGAGCTTGGCACCCGTAAAACCTCTTGACTGGCATTTCCTATTTGAGCCCCATCACAGTTTCCCAGGAATTTCCACTGGCTGGGTTTCCTTTGTCCACTCCAATAGCTGCCTGTACAGATGAGTTATGAGCCACATTCCACAGCAGGTCAGATGGAAACAATGTGTAAACTATCCATCCTGACTCTCTTGCCTTCTTCCCCCTATGGCTGCTCCCCACGTAGAACTAAACTCAGACTATTCCTCACACGGTCCTTCTTCTGGTGCCCCATCCCAACTTGGAATAAACCATCTGAGAATTGAGGGAGTCATTCAGCCACAGACCTACAACAGCCCACACTGTTTCATGCCTGTAGGCTTGGGTGCTTGTCAGCCTCTGTTTGGAAAGCTTTGCCTTCCTTTCTTTCCCTAGAGAGCCTGCTCCTCAGACAAAGCCCAGGTGGCATCTTAGATCCTCCTCCTCTGTGACATCTCCCTCCGCTCTTCTAGGCAGGCATTTTGTTTTGTTTTGCATTTTCCTCTGTATTAGCATCGGGCTTTGTCCATATTTTTATTATAGTGTAACACTTGCTACAGCCAAATTCACCAGTCTGGCCTTGCCTTTACTGGACACCAGAACCTTAAAAAAGAACAAGTAAAGTAATATTGATACCAAAAGATGCATGTTCATTATACTGGAGGAGGAAAGGAGAGAAGGGAGGAAGGAAGAAAATGAAACTCCCTTCCCTTCCCATCCATACCCCTTATAATCACTTAGTTTCGTATCAGGTATGGCACCGGCATGGACTGATCAGAACAGACAAAGAGCTGGGATAACTTGCTAGAGGCCTCCTGTGGAGACAAGGGTTTAGTTTTTTTGTTACCAGAATCTGGTCATCTTTCCATTTCAACACATATAGACCTATTGAATTTGTTGTCACCACTTCCTAACCATTGTATGAATATACCATAATTTTAAAAACCTTTTTCCTACTTTGGAAGCTTCCAGTTTTCTGTCACAGATGGTGCTAGAATGAACATGCTTGAAAATATATCTGTGGGCACATGTGCTGGTTTTTGTGTGATCGAGTTCTAGAAATGGAATTTTGGTGGAGACTGCAAAGTTACATCCCCACTAACCGGATATAATCATACTCATTTCCTCAGAGCCTCACTGACCCTGGATGTTATTGACCTTTCTAACTTTTACAAACCTTGAAAAATATCTCATTATGTGGTTTAAATTTCTTTGGTGCTTAGTACAGTTGAGCATCTTTCTATTTGTTTATAGGTCATTTATTTTTCATCATGACTATTCTGTTCAGAATCTTGACTGCAATGGGTTCTGCTCAGTCCTAAGATCCCTCTCTAACAAAACCCTGTGAAGTTTTTCAACTCAAGACTATATGACAATGATATGAGAATTTGTTAACACGTTGCGTACGGTGGGGTTTAAATCCCTTGTGAAGATTCTCGTGATCCGTACACAACGTGTTAAGAATGACTGAGACAACACTCTGGAATTAGAATCCCCAAAAGTTTCCCTTTAGAGTATATTTGGTATCACTGTGTTTGCAACCATGTGTACCTTTCACTGAGGTTCTGAGGACAACTTTCAGACCTGCCACGTTAAGCATCTATTAAGGGAAGAGTTTTTGTGTGGGTTTTTTTTTTTTCTTGGGGTTGTGGGGAAGGGGGTTGTCTCGTCTGCACTGCTCTTGACTTTGCTTTGTCCCAGTCTGGCTGAATCCCTTCAGTGTGAGATGATGTCTAGCTCTGCAGTATTTTGACCTGGGAAGTCACCTTCTCAATTCAGAGCTCTTGGTATTAAACACTCATAGTCTATTATCTTTGCATGATGAGTCAATTTCATTTAATTTCAAATTCACTGAGCACCTATTCTGTGCTAAACTGTGGGAATACAAAAACGGATAACACTCAGTCCCTATTTCAGAAGAGCCTGAGGTCCAGAGGAGATAAAAGCCATATACGGAGAATTGTCATGATCACAGGGTCACATGGAGAAAGCGTGAATGAAGCCCAGGATGCTCTGGGAGATAGGACAGCTCCTGCTTATCACTGATGAGACCTTGGGCAGGAAATGTAAACTCTGTTGCCTTGGTTTCCTCGTCTATAAATGCAGAACATAGTAACACGTACCTCACAGGACTGTTTTGAGGACTAAATGAGTTAACTCAAGTAAAATATTATATTTAGAGCCTTCCATGTAGTAACTTATCAATAAATGTTAGTTTTTAGTGTTATCATTATCACTATTTTTCTTAGTTATTAATAGTATTAAAGCAAAGCAAAAAGGATCTAACCCAATCTGGAGGCTACTGGAGAAGGTGATAGCAGGGTTAATATTAAACAGCAGAGAAAGGAGATATAACTTTGTTATAAAGGTGAAATATTCCATTATTATCTCATGTTGAGCAGTGACAACTGGCTGAACCGTTAACCACCATGACCTCATGTACAAATAGAGATGCTCAGGCACAGAGAATTTACATAACTTGCCCAAGGTTACACAGCACGTAACCCACAGTATTTTTATTTCCTCTGTTTTATAGATAAGAATGGTGAAGTACAGGCCAGTGTTAGAGTCAAGATTTAAATCTATGTCTCTCTCCTACACCCGTGTTCTTCCCACTGCACTGTATTTCCATTCAAGGGATGTACGAGTGTTGTCTCTTTGACACTTTTGAGAAGACTCTGGGCTTCGTTATGCTTTGGTTTTCTTATTTCTAAATCAGACATCTCCACACCTCTCCTGTCTGCACACTGTCCCTCCTTCAACCTCCAGGAGAGGCTGTGACAATGGGTGGGCTCCCTTTGTAAGATGTCTTGATATCTCTGAAGAAAGACAGCAAGGAAATGTGAAGTGTGGTGATGGTGACCTCTTCAAGGGTGGGTGATGAATGGAAACTTCCTGACATTTCAAGTGACAACATCTGAAAGGAAGTGGAATTTTCCTGAAGCCCAGGCAGGAGATCTCTGTCACAAACTATTGATTTGGGGTGTATGTCTCGCATTTAATCCAGTGATTAATTTGGAGGGAGGCAGCATGCATGCTGGGCTTTCATTTAGTGAGATTAAAAGCATAGGGCTTCTGATTTATTTTGTCTTCATTCGTGCAGGGCTATTTTATTGCCAATTTTGAATGACAGGCTTCCCGGCAGGCTGTAAAGACAGGTAAATTTTAAATAAGAAACATAAAATCTTTCAAGACACTCTCTTTATTATTTGTAATTTATTAATCACACCTTCTGAAGGCTGATTGACCCTGGGATAGCCTGTGTGTTTTTCCTTATTTGTACAGTGTGTGTATCCTTCCATGTTTATTGATAGCCTACTATGTGATTATACCACTGTGCTAGGCACTGGACACCCAACAGTGAGCAAGAAAGAGATGGACCCTGCCCTCCCTGAAGCTTATTGAGTAAGGGAGGAGACTGATGAGATATTAACATAAAGTATTTGCTGTGGGAGGATTGGCAGGACTGAGATAACACTTGACATACAGGACTATTAGGACTAAATGAGACAAAGTATGTAAGAACCCACCATGCCTTTGCTGAGAGCACAGACTCCTGAACCAGACTGCTTGGTTTCAATTCCCAACTTGGAGACTTATTAACTATCTCACTTCAGGAAGTTACTAAACCTGCCTCAGTTTCCTCATCTATAAAATGGGGATAATAATAGTGTTTACTTAATGGGGTTGTTAAGAAGATGAAATAGTTAATATATGTAAAAAGTTTAGACCATTGCATGGCCCATGCTAAGTACACAATATTTATTAATGATTGTTGTCCTTGTTGTTAACACAGACCTTGGCCGATGGTGGGTGCTTACAAGTGCTAGTTCCCTTCCTCCACTCCATGGCTCTTCTGAAAGTCCCACACCTCAGGCAGAGAACAATGCCCATGTTTCATGTTCCACCATCTATCAAAGACCCAGACTGGTGACTATGAAAAGGATTGTTCTAGGTATAATTTATCGTTTTTTTCCTGTCTATGCAATTTGCCTGTTGAGCCTTTGAAGAGCACCGAGGTCCACCCTGTATTTGGCGGGAGTGAGCACAAAAGGGTGTGGTACAATGAAAGCCACAGAGATGAGAGAACATGCAAAAGAACTTGGGCCCCGCATGGATGACAGCTGGTCCTTTTCCCAGGAGTCTTGTGGAGGAAAAGGCCCAGTGTTGATGTTCAGCCATAAGCTTGGTCTTTAGGGTCTCTCACAGTTCTGAGTAATGCTTCGCTCTGCACCCATAGGACAGCCATAAGCTGTGCAATCTCCTGAGTCATGTCTATCTCATGTGACTGCTGTGAGGATTGTATGGAATGACTGATTTTCAAATGCCTGAGAATTAACAGAACGGTTGTGCAGCCTTCTCATCAAATAATGTTCATTAAATACTTCGAGCCGGCTTCCTTCTCAGCACTGAGTGGCGGTTACGGTTTTCCTTGTCCGACAGCCTTCCTCCTCCACGGTGTGAAGCACTGCTCTCCACCCTTCCAGAAATGTAGCCTTAGAATTGGGCACCCACACTCCTGGACACAGGAACTGGTGAGTCTTGCTCAATGTTGTGCCACCAGGTGCTCCCTGGCATACAGCAGGAATGCAGCAAAGACTTGCTGAAAGGGTAGGTCATGAAAAGACAGGCATAAAAATGTAGCATGTTTGGGAAGGGAGCAGCATGGTGAAGGGAATCAAAGGCACATCATGTGAAAACATTGGTGGAACTAAGTCTGTGTAACTGGAGAAAGAAGACTGGGGGCTAGAAGCCTTCTGAAAGGTGAGCAGTCCAAGTTCAACCAGTAGGAGAGATAGATGATTGAGATGATAGATAGATAGATAGATAGATAGATAGATAGATAGATAGATAGATAGATGATAGATTTATTAAAGGAAAATTAAGTCAATATATACATCTATCACATCATTATGTTGTACACCTAAAACCAATACAATGTTATTATATGGCAATTATGTCTCAATTTAAAAATTAAAATTAGATAAATAAATAGAAGTAAGGGGGCTGTTTCAATAACTCTTGGGAAAGTTACGATCTGCTGTTGCATCGTACCAAAAAGCTCATATGCCTGATTTTTATCTTGTCTCTTTCTTGTTTTGTTTTATGAAACAATAACACTTAAAAAAAATGAAGAGGATATCTACAATCCTTTCTGTTACTAGACTAACACACTTGTTTTTTTTTTTTTTTTAATAAAATACCAACTGTGCTAGTATAAAAATCTGTGACTACAAGTCACAGCAGTTTCTGTCTGAAAGCAAGAACAGCAAATCAAGAAGAAAGTGATTCAGCTGACTTTTAGATTTAAAAAATCCAGTCATGTTTCATATGTCCAATAAACTAAGTGCTTTTGGTTTTACATGTAGCAATCATATGCAAACAAATGGAAGAACAGGCTTAAGAATGTTATAAACTCTAACAAAACCCAGTTATAGAGGGACTCATTTGTAGATGACCACACAAAAATAAAATGTAGCAAGAAATGTACTAGGGACTCACAATTTTCTAAGCGATATATCAATAAGTAATTCCATATTATCTGTCCCACAACAAAGAGTAAATTTAAAAAAAGAAAGTTTGGTAATTTACAATTATTATTGTTACGACTGTTGTCAATTATCCTGTGTAACTGTGTGAGCTGGCTGAGCCAATGACATCCACAGGGTAGGCAGTCAGGAAGGGAGACCCACAGGGAAGTGAGAGCAACTGCAGACCCTATAGGCCGTGTCCACAGGGAGAGGCTTCCTGAGGAGTTAGGGTTAGAGCAGGGACTTCAAAGAAGAGGAAGATTCAAACAGAGAGAACAGAGAGCCCTTCAGGTGGGGACATAGTATGGCAAAGTTACAGAAATTGTGGGCTTCTGGTTTGTGCCTGGAGTGTACAGTCTGTGGGAGTGGGAAGGCATCAGACTTCGTTCAGCCCTGGGGGTTGGATCTAGCTGATAATTTAGAAGCTGTGTGGTTTCTCTGAGCCTCCATGTCCTCACTCCTGAGCTGGATAACACCTGCTTCATCTGCCTCACAGGGAGGAGGATTTGGACGCAGTCAAAGAACTTTATAACAGACAGCGATTTGTTGCTGAGTCCTTGCTATTGGCAGGCCTGTGGGAGGGTGACCGGTAAAGATCCCTCCCGTGCCCAAGATTGTTGTGAGCCCATAAGTCAGGGACACAGGCCCTGGTTCTGCTCACACACCGGCCTCATTCCAACACTCCATCACCTGTGCTCAGCAAGGTAAGATCTGAGAGGCAGTTAGTCTAAATGACAAGTGAATCACTTCAGTTTTAACATCCAACAAACCTTTTCCTAGGAATGAGTGAGATGCTA
The DNA here is from genome assembly GCF_057876585.1 of Rhinolophus sinicus. Taxonomy (NCBI): domain Eukaryota; kingdom Metazoa; phylum Chordata; class Mammalia; order Chiroptera; family Rhinolophidae; genus Rhinolophus; species Rhinolophus sinicus. Next base: position 42,649,214 of record NC_142514.1, read on the forward strand.
CCCATGTCCTTAAAATGACATAGCAACAAAGACAGGACAGTTAAAACCATGTATGCCAATTTGGGGCATCCCCAAATCTGTGGGTCCCATGGCCTGGGGGAGAAGCTCAGACATCACCACTCAGGCAAATACACAGGTGGCTTCATTGTATATGTTGGTCTGTGGTGAATCAATACCTCTAAAGTCTCCATGAGGATAGTGAATCTCTCCCATTTCAAAAATAATGTATGTGCCCTTTTACCCCGGAAACCTTTGCACTTGCTATCATGTCCTTTTCCTGAAATGCCCTCACAGTCAGTTCAAGGTAGTGAATGTCGCATCATAAGCACCCCAAGATGTAGAGATTTAAAACCACAACAACATTTATATTACCCCGGAATCTGCAATTTAAGTCAACTGAGAGGGAGCAGCTCATCTCTGCTTCACTGTCAACTGGGGTGGCTCGAAGGCTGGGGTGGGAATTATCCACAGGAGGGCTCCTTGGGCATCTCCCTCTGTTGCATGTGGTGTCTACAGCTTGGCAGCTTCAGGGCAGCCAGATTTCTTACAAGTCAGCTCAGCACTCCTGAGGCATGTGTCTCAAGAGAACAAGAGCCAAGTAGAAGCAGAATCACCTTTTGGTGACTTCGTCTCAGAAGTCACATGCATCACCTCTGCCCCACTCCTTGGGTGGAAGCAGTCACAGGCCCCCTAGCCAGACTCAAGGGCAGGGAACACAGACGCCCCTCCCCCAACTTCTCTGCGTGAGGTATGCCCGTCCCATTATGGGAAGAACATGTTGGAGGGGAGATATATCTTAGTGAGTCCATCTTGGAAAGTATAATGTGTACCCACTCGTATCCATCTGAACAACTTCTCATGTTTCAAGACCTAGCACAAATATGACCTCCTTCATAAAGCCTCACCGGCTCTCCTTAAGCTGGTTACCTCCTCCATGGGGCCTAACTGCACTTTGTACCTCTGCTTTCAGAGTACTTAATACCCTGAAATGGCATTATTTGTCTGTTTCCTTCTGGAGACTGTAGATCATGAGCTCTTCAAGGTCTCATGAGGACAAAGAGGGAGAGGTATTTCTGTATTTCTCTCTTTTATCACTGGTGAGGTGCTTAGGAAATAGCTGTTACTACAAGCTAAGCAAGGGTTTCTCATATACCCTGGACTACCTATATCAGAATGCCTGGAGGCTTGTTAAAAATGCAGACTCCCGGGTCTGCATCAAACCTCCTGCATTGACTCTTGGGGCTGGTGCTTGAGAAGCATTAATAAACTCCCCAGATGATTCTAATGGGTAGTCAACTTTGCAAGCTGTTGTTTCCCCAGTACCTAGTACCATGCCTGGCTCATAGGTGCTACTCAATAGACACCTTTTGAAGGAATGAGTAAATGAGTGAATGAATGAATAAATATTTTTACACTGGACTGGGCACACGAGTCAGTTTGCTCTTTCTGGCTAATGTGACGTCTAGTTTTGGCTCTGGCATCAGATAAGCAGACATCCCTCTAGGTGAGGTTCAGGTGGGGCTCACTGCCCCGTTTCCCCTTACAGAGAATCTTGACAGTTGTGAAGTTAGTACATCACCAGAGGGCTCCTATATCATCCCCACCTCCTCCTCATCTCCCCACCCCCAAGCATCCTGTCACATCCAGATCAGAACGATTCTGGAAGCAGTATTTGCTAGTTTGACATTTCAAAATAGCATCAAGAAGGCTAAAGATAGCTAGGTTACAAGGGAGGTTAAACAGCTTGCCAAATGACGCTGAGCAAATGTGGTCTTTTCCATACTGGTCCAAGGAGTACTTTGATGTTTTTTCTCTATTTGGAGGAATAGAAGTATTAGACAAAGAGGGAGAGGATATTGAACCAAGAGCCAAAGTCTGAATTCAGCGAATGGTAAAGGAATGCATATATTTCAGAGGACTCAGTTAATCTCTGCTTTCTCTAGCTGTCTAAAACAAAAAGCTTTACGTAATAAAACCTTGCACTGAGGGCCTCTTGTATGGCCCTATGTCTACCTCTGTATCTGATTTCCACTTGGACCAGCGTGACCAGGAACCATTCGAGTTGGGGAAACAGTTTGTTCATCACAGATCATAAAAAAAAGGTCACAAGCCTTTTTACCTCCTTTTCATTTTAGCTACATTTTCCAAAGCGAGACTGATTGTACATTTCAGGAGGTTGGGCCAGAGCCTGGTGACGGGGGGAGATGCCATGTTACCTAGGGATCAAATATCTACTGAGAGTGCAACCTGTACAAATAATAATACCTACCATTTATGGACTGTTTCCCATTTGCCAAGAACTCTGCTAAGCTTCTTACGTACTTTACCTCATTTATTCTCACGACAACGCGACACATTAGGTAATATTACCATCTCCGTATAGATGAAGATCTGAGGGCCAGGGAGGGTTAGCAACTTGTTCCGGATGCCACAGCTAGTAAGTTGCAGAGCTGGGATGCTAACTCACGTACATCTGATTACAAAGCCTGCTTTCCTCCAGCCACGTTCTATCATCTCCCTTTACAGAGACAGATAAGCGACTTCCTCCCCTGCGTGCCCTGATTTGAATCCGTTCTAGGAATCAAACCTGCTTCAGAAAGGGGACCCTTGAGATGGGCAGACAACAGTGATAGAATTGCAGGGATGGACACTCACGCTCCGTGACTCAGCAGCCAGCCCACTTGTCTGACCTTTTCCAGTGTCACAGATACCTAATGAAAGGGTTATTCCTGCTTGGATCCTGCAGCCCCAGGGGCGAGTGGCAACCTGAGTCACGAGGGACAAGCTGAATGTCAGAGTTGAAGTGAGTCCCTCTGCCTCACCCTCTCTGAATGTGACTGTGGCTGCCCATTCAGTGGTAGCTGTGCTATCCCAGCCAGAACATGCTGGCAGAGATGCAGGCAGTGCGGCTGAGGGGGCAGGATGCTGGTCATCTGGCTAAAGGAGGGGGGTGGCGTGGGTAAAGCAACCCAATGATGCCTGGCTTTGGTTCCAAGTTCTGTAATAGGATTCAGGTGCGTCCAAAGACCCCCTGCCTCTTCTGAGCAAATTCAGTTAAGAGCAGGGGGAGGGTGCACTAATGGTTTCCACATTCAGACCCCTGAATGCAGCAAGGACTTTCAAGATCTGGGGTAAGGAATCTGACCTCGCCTCTGAGTACGGTGTTGCTTTATGGAACGCAAACGTGTTCACTGAGCACCTCTGAGGAGTGAGGGTCTTCAGCCTTGTGGGCTGGACACTGAGAATATGATGATAAACAAGCAAACACAGACGCACTCTGCCCAGAGCTTACAGCTGGTGGGAGAGACAGAAAATGTACCAGAAAATTATAATACAGAGTGCACAAGTCTGTGGCTGCTGTGGGCTCACAGAGGACGCCGCCTACCTGAGATTTAGGCATTCAAGGGAAGGCTGGTTCCCTGTGTGAGTGACTCAGATATGCAGGCTAAGGAAGAGTCCACTGGGAAACCTGGGGGCTCCAGGAGCAGAGAAAGAGCACATGAGAAGTGCCTGAGGTAGGGGAGGTGTGTGGGGTGACCAGAGCATAGGGGGCAAAGGAAAAAGTATAAAGAGATGAGTTAGACATGCACAACAGTTGATAAAAACTTCAGGTCTTGAAATCCGTCAAGGAGAGCAACTGAAGAATTATAAGAAGGGCAGAGATATAATGCAATCCACTGAGAAATGCCAATCCGTCTGGGACAGGACAAGCTACGTGCAGGGACACCAGTTAGGAGATTGTTGCAATGATTCAGGGCACTCGCTGTGCTGTTCTGGACGAGGGTGGTGGCCGAGCCGATGGAGACGAGGGGAAAGGTAAAGCTCGTTACAAGTTCAAATTAACAAATTATACGGTCCTTGCTTTCAAGGAGAAAACAGTTTTTGTTGAAAAAATATTTTCTCCCTTAATTCATCCCAGTTTTACGTGACTGAAAGGGAACTTAGAGGTCATTTAGTTCAGTCTCTCTTTGCAAAAAGTCCAGTGGTTTTCAAACTGGGTTTGATTTTTTTCAGTGTTAGGCAGGTGGGTGGGCAGCTGTCCTGATCACAAGCTCGCTGAAAGTTTCAGAAAGCCCTAGACGGGGGAGAGTGTGTATCCTGCTGGTATGGCTTATGGCACCAGGCAATGGAGCAGTTTGAGGCATCACCCATTCTGCAGGCTGTGATGGGGCCAGTTGCCATCCTCACTAGGCAGAGCCCCCAACAGAGGGGGGGCCATGGAGGCTGGCAGAGGCTGAGGGCCCCTTTCTGCCAACAGACCTACCCACAAGTACTTGCTGAGTGACGGCCCCATGCCCAGGTTTGTTCCTGGAAACTGCTGTGATAACACTCTGGGTGAGAACCAACACTTGCTGACCTTTTGCATGGGTAGAATCCACAGGAAAAGGTCATTCCTTTTGGAGGTTGTTGAAAATTTAATGACAGCAGTTCCTTAGGCTTGTAAAACCCTTTTGACATTCTCAGAGCACAGAAAACAACATCTTCTCTTACCCTGAGCAGCGCTTTTCAGCTCTGAAGTACTTACTCAGTGACATGCTTGATCCACAGACAACCCTGGGAGGAAGGCAGACATCCTGGGCCTTAGAGCCCTAGTGACATTTCAAGCCCTGACTCCACCCCTTGCTACTGACTGTGTGACTGGGGTCCTTGCTTTACTTCTCTGAGCTTCCTCCTGCGTAGCACAGGGATGATACACCTATTTTGAAAGGCTGCTGTGAGCGTTACAGACAACGAGACTGCCCAGCCCAGTGTTTGGTAAAGGCTATTTCCTCCACCTTATTTCTCTCCCATTTCCATCTTCCAAACAAGAACATAGCCAAGGTTTGCAACGCAAGAAGTGGTGTCTGGCACATAGTGTCTTAGCCAGCTTAGGCTCCTATAACAAAAATACCATAGAGTGGGGGGCTTAAAAAATAGACATTTATTCCTCACAGTTGTGTAGCCTAGATGCCTGAGATCAGGGTGACAGCAGAGTCAGGCCTGGTGAGGACCCACGCCCAGGTTTGCAGATGGCCGCCTTCTGGCTGTATCCTCATAGTGGAGGGAGGAGGGCCCAATGTCCTTTCCCTTCGTATAAGATCACTAATCCCATCACGGGGACTTCATGCTCATGACTTCATCTATACTTAATTACCTCCCAAAGACCCCACCTCACTGGGGATTAGGGCTTCAACATATGAATTTAAGGGGACACAAAATTTAGTCCATGACACAGTGGGTCTGAAATAACATTAGTTCCACTTTTCCTCCCCTTCAAGACCCTGAATGAGAGCTCTCTCTTCCCCAGGCATCTCCTTATGCAGTGCCTCCTATTTACTGGGAACCCCCTTTGACAACGTAATAACAGCCTTGGAGCCCCTCCCCTGAATACGCGTATCTTCTTACCCACATAACTCTGCTTACAGTTTTAAGGAGTTCACAGATTCCCTGAAGCTGCTCCATGGACTCTAATTTAAAAACCTGTTATAGCACCCATCTGCCACAAACTACCTTCTGCCACAAATTGTGGTTCAGTGGTCTAATTTTCCCTGGTAGATTATAAATTAAACAAAGTTGGGAACCAGCTCTTCTTCAAGTCTGTATTCCATGTAGTGACTGGAGAGTGGTAGATACATAGCAAATATTAATTCAATACCTTAGTGGATAAATAGGAGGATGGACGGAAAGGTAGATGGGTGGGTAGGTGAATGGGTAAGTGGGTGATTTGAGTGGGTGGATACGTGGGGAATGGATGGGTGGACAGATACGATGATAAGGGGGCGGCCACGTTCAGAGAAGGGCCAGGCAAACAGTAAGAAGATACATCAGTGGTTGTGGAGGACCCAAAGGCTGGAGGACCTGCAACCCTGGCTGAGGACCTCGGATTAATCAGTAGAGAATGTGGCATCTAGAAGGATCAGAAGCAGAGGCTGAGCAGGGGGAAGAGTGTCTTATAGGCTGGGTCTGAAGCAGAGCTATGCATTGGGTGGGACAGGAAGAATATGAGTCAGAAAGCCGAGTAGGAAGCTGGGCAAAGGGTGGAGGGAATCTCTGACTGAGAAAGCAGCACTGGTACCACATGGAAAGCAGAAACTACAAGACCCATTTCTAAGGAGAATTGGAGAGCAGGTAGGACCTAAGGGGTAGAGGAGACAGCTGAATAGAGACACAAGAATCAATGGCATGTGGGATTCTCTCTCTGGGTCATTTATTCAACAGTCATTTGTTGAGCCCCTCCTACGTGTCAGGGGTTGGTTTAGGCACTGAGGGTAAGACCCAGTCCTTGCTGTCAGATAAAAAAGACAGAAACATGAACAAAAGTTGAAATTTATGGAGCACCTTCTATGCACCAGACACTGTTCTAAGTTTATCATGTGATACTCCTCAAAAACAACCATCCAAGGGAGGTGTCATTATCAAACCTACTTAAGAGATTAGGAAACTGAGGCACAGGGAGAGTAAGTAACTTCTCCAAAGTAACACAACTAGTAAGTGTCAGAGCCAGGATTTAAACCCAGGTTCTGGAGCTTATGTGCTTCCTCACCGCTATACTATTTCCATTAAATGAATGCTTAAAAGGAGTCATAATGCAGGGCGAATGAGAGATATGACGGCCGTCTGTACTCGTCACAGTGGGACACAAAGGGAAGGTGATTGGCTTCTGTGGGTGGGTCTAGAGGATTTTAGAGAGAACACCCTTTGGAGCTGGGTCTGGGAGAATGAGTAAGGGATGACGTTGAAGGATGAAGGGAAGGGCATTGCAGATAAAGAAACCAGCCTGTGCAATATGCACAGGCACTGAGGTCTGGAACAGCAGAGACCTGCGCAGGAAACCATAAGTGGTTCTGTGTGACTGCTTTGCAGGGCTGGGAGATGGGAGGAAGGCGCACAAGCTGCACTTTGGGAATAATGCTTGAGAATATTTCCTCACGCTTATGGATAGATTTACGATGGTCAGCATGCTTTTTAATTCTTTTGATCATCCTGAACAGCCCAAGATATAGGCAAGTCAAATATTACTATTAAGTCTATCCCTACTTTGGAGCTAAGGAAACAGGTCAGAAATTAAATGACTGGTAGAAGGTTCTACCACCAGCATGTGGCAGAGACCAAACTACACCCTCTGACTGCTGTCTTGAATAATCTGTGCACTTCTGGCACATACAACACTTTGCTGAGCACGGCTGGAACGGAGATAAATAAGATTGAGTTCTCTGTGTTTGCTGCTACAAAGGCAGAGACGAGGCAACTCAGATCAGCAAAGGACTAGATACACAGCTTTGACAGAGAAATTACTACCTAGAAGAATCAACTTGGGCACAGCACTTCCCAGTTGCAAAGCACATGGGCATACAGAACCTCATTTGACATCTATGAAGACACTCTGCTGCAGTGTTCACATAATCCTTTTGTTCTCATTTTTCAGGGGAAAACACTAAGGTTCAGCTATATCAATTGATTTGCCTGATGTCACACACCTGGTGTGTGATAGCGCTAAGACTCAAATGCGAGTCTTTCTAATGCCAAATGTACAAAACCTATGAGGGCTACTAATATGATAACAACGGCTATTTATTATATGATTATGGTGGCCTCCTATGTGTTCAGTGCTTACTTGCAACATATCATTTCATGTTTACAACTATGCCATGAGATAGATGCTGCTATTGTGTTCATTTTAAAATAAAGACAATTGAAACTCGAGGCACTTAAGCTAGGATGGCCAACGAACCAAGGACGATGCAAAGACCCTGGTCTTTGGCACCATGTGAAACTGTCCTCTGTCTAGCCTACCTGAACTAAGGGAAAAAATGCTTTGAGCTTTATTAACTAGTCCTTCACAGTTCCATGCCTCAGTGCCTTTGCAGAAAACCTCTATGGAAGCAGGTACCTTGGACGATGAAATGTTTCTAACTGTTCTGTACAAAACTATCCCCCAGATAAAAAGGCCTTGACTGAAAGTCTGCTGAGTTCCAAGAGTCTTGAGGTTCCCCTGGTGTCTTCATAGTCAGGAAGACAGATCAGGACTCCCTGGGAAAACAAGGCCTTAGACTAGGCATGAGCCAGGTACCAGATAGGCCTGGGCCACAGGGCAAGACACTCCTTTATCCAAGAAAATACATGCATTCATACAACAACATATTGAGATTCTAGTATGTGCCAGACATCGTTCAGGAGGAGTACTGCCCAATAAAAATAATCGTACTAACCACATGTGAAAGGCCAGGCAGTCTCCAGCCTTGGCTGGATAGAAGCTGCAGGATAGAGCTGGGATAACAGAAAAAGAAGCTAACATTCACTGAGGGCTTACTTTGTGCCAGATGCCCTTCCAGACATTGAACATAAACTGTTACTCCTGCCATCTGCCCAACGAGGGAGTAACAGTGACAGCAATCTTTCAGATGAGAAAATTGAGGCCCAGGGAGCTTAAGTGACTTGTCCAAGAGCACACAGCAAGGCAGTAGTGGAAGCAGGTGTCCAGCCCAGCTAATTGGGCTCCAGAGCCTGTGTGCTAACCTACATATTGCAACTAGAAGAGGCTTTTGTAGCCATCAAGCCAAGCTCTCCATTTTACCTGTGAGAAGAACCCAGAGAGGTCATGAAACTTAATAACACACAGCAGTACCTAACTCTTAGCCTAGTATTCAAAAGTTTCAACGCCAAAGCCATTTCATGCATTTTTCCTTCACATCTCTCTTCTTTGTGGTAGCCTTGCCTTCAACCTGGCCTTGTAAGGTAATGGGAACCAGCTTGGGAGTCAGTCAAATGGGAGTTTGAATTCTGGCCATACAACTAACCAGTCATAGGTACTTGGACAAGTTGCATAGTCTCTCAGTCACAGTTTTCATATTTATAAAATTGTTATATGGTATTATTCAACATGAAGGAGGATTGAAAGGGCTATGAGGTAATGTCCAGTCATTCTATGTTACTATTTTGCTTTAATTTCTTCATACCGTGATTCCCCGAAAATAAGACCTAGCCAGAAAATCAGCTCTAACGCGTCTTTTGGAGCAAAAATTAATATAAGGCCGGGTCGTATATTATATTATTATATTATATAAGACCCGGTCTTATAGTAAAATAAGATCGGGTCTTACATTATATTATTATATTATATAAGACCCAGTTTTATAGAAAAATAAGTAAAATAAGACAGGGTCTTATATTAATTTTTGCTCCAAAAGACTCATTAGAACTGATTGTCCTGCTAGGTCTTACTTTTGGGGAAACATGGTAGCAATTAACACTATTATTATCTTATTTTTTATTAGTTTACTGATTATGTCTTCCTAAGTCCCTCTTCATCTTATCTATAGCTATTCTCCAAGTGTCTAGAATTGCACTGTCCAGTACCACAGCCACTTGAAATGTGCTTAGTCCTCACTGAGATGTGCTGCAAATGTAACATACTCACAGAATTTCAAAGACTCAGCATGAAAAAAAAAATGAAAAATTTCTCATTGATAATTTTTATGTTGCTTGCATGTTAAAATGATATCTTGGGTATATTGGGTTAAATAAAATTTACTATTAAAATTAATATTTGTTACTTTTTTAATGGGGCCACTAGAAAATGTTAAATTCCATATGTGGTTCCTATTATTTCTATTGGACAGAGTTCATCCTGTACGATGTCTGGCACATACTAGGTGCTCAATAAATGGTTGAATGAATGCATACCTTTTCTTGAATAAATGAGTGTCTAGCACCAAGGCAAAAGTAGGTAAATATTAGCTTCTCTCAATTAGGTGACCCCCATAGGACATGGCTGCCTGCTTTGGATTAATCGGCTAATTTTGGTTGAGGTGTTATTAGCCGATAACAGTTTAAACTATTGTCATGCTTCAAGATAAGACTGACATTTTAATTGCAACTTTCCAGAAAGTCAGATAAAAGGAGGCTTTTTAAATCCTACCCTGGGACATTCCAGAAGAAAGGTATCTTTACAAAAAGGAGAGGAAGTGGAAACAACAAATAATGGGAGGGAAGGGGTAAGGTGAGGGTGGAGAGAGAACAGAGGACGATGGAGATGTGCAGAAAGGGGGAAAAGACCCAGTAAGCGTCCAATCTGCAGGTGCCCTTGTTTGCATCTCTGACTGCCAGACCCTAGTGCAGTCCAGGGCACACAGTGGGCAATTCATAACTGTTAAAAGAGTGACTGCGAACAAAAAAGGAAAACAGAGTGGGGAGAACAAACTCGGGCAGGGGAGAGACAGAGATGAAGACAAAATCCCAGAGACAGAGGTCTAGCTGACATGGAGACAAGAGTCAGAGAGGCAGACAGTGCGACAGACGGAGGGGCAGGATAGAAGGGGAGGAACGTTGCAGGCTGGGGCGGAGAGGTCGGGGCTCCACCAGCCGGGGTGGCGCAGGGCCGCTGTCGCCCGGGCGGGGGCGCCAGCCGAGGGATCCTCGGTGGCGGAGAGGCCGGCAGGGTAGCTGGAGCGCACCCAGAGCGCAGCCGCCTCCCGCCGGCGGGCCCAGGCCGCCGGGGAGTAGAACAAGGCCTAGCGGAATGTCACAGCCTCGCCCTAGGTACTTTCCTGGGGTGTGGGAGGACCTGGAAACCTTTAACTTCCTAGGTCGGACTAGGGCTGGGACCACCCCGCCAGGCCTCTGACGCAGGAAAGCCACTGAGTGCTCGCCAGTCTGCCAGGGATTTGTCCTTTCGCGTGACCTTTTAAGTCCTTCCCTGCCTTCAAGGCTCTAACAAAGTCCCTTCTTTCCCCAAGCCCAGGGGTTCTCACACTTAAACGCATCAGAATAACCTGGAAGCTTTGATAAATTAGTAATTATTATTAGGACACACTGCTGAACCCTCCCCTCCTGTTTCTGATTCAGTAGGTTTAGGATGGGGCCTGAGATTAATGCATTTCTAATGATTTCCAGGTAATGCGGATGGATCTGGTCCAGGGACTGTCCCTTGAGAACCACTGTCCTGTATGGAACAATTGTCTCCCAAATTTTCATCCTTAATGCAATAAATAACTTGTTCAACTTCCCACTGAGCCTGGAACGTTTTACAGCTGGGAAAACAGGTCTAGAGAAGGGACCTGTATTTGAGCAAAGCGAGGAGGTCACCGGGGAATCCCAGCTCCCAGTCCAGGGGCCTTTCCCCTGCATCAACTGCTTTCTTTAGTCTCTTGGGAGGCCTCTGTGTGAGATCCAGAATAGGGCAGAATCCTGAATAGTAAACGCTGAGTGGGAAGCAAGGTTAATCAAGTCCAGCTGAAGAAAAAGTTTCTTCAGGACGGGAGAGGTTGCATGGAGTGGAGGAGGCCTGTTCATCAACCAATCGAACCCTAAGCAGTGCCACCGATAACTTGCATTCATTCAAAAAAGGTTAATAGAGCAGTTCCCCTATGCCAGGCACTGTCTGGGTTTGGGGGATAATGTGGGAAATAAAGCTGAGATCACTGTCTTTAGGGAGCATGCTTTCTAGTAGGGAGATTAATAAGAAACATAATGAAAGAGTAAATTATTGAGTATATTAGAAGATAATAAATGCTATGGGAAAAAAAACCCAAAACAACAGTAGGGTAAGGGAGTGCCAACGGAGGTTGCAATTTTGAATAAGATGGTCAAGGTAGACCTTATCAGGAAGGTGACATTTGAATCAAGAGTTCAGGTCGTTGGCCATGTGATAACTAGAGGAAGAGTGTTTCAGGCAACGGGACCAGCCAGTGCACATGTCCTCAGGGAGGAGCATGTTTGGTATGTTTCAGCCTCAGCAAAGAGTTCAGTGTCACTGGAGTGGAGGTGGGTAGGAGGCGGAGCTGAGTAGGAGATGCGGTCAGCGAGGTCAGGGGGCAGGCAGGAAAACTTTATGGGGCTGGGGAGAGGGGACAGAGGAGGCATCGTTAGGGGCTTGACGTTCACCCATTCTCTCCATTTTTCTTTACCTTCTTGCCATTATTGTTCTTGCCTCTTCTAACTATAAAACCAGACTCAAGAATAGTCCTAACCATTCCCTGTTTCACAGTAGGAGCTGGTTTTGAGGAAACAGCAATTTCCAGTAAATCAGGGGGCCCCAACATCTCCGATTAGGGGCTTACAAAGATTGCGATTACTCTTTCTGACCGGCAGGATAGAAGATGGAGAGCTTACGTTTGCTTTCAGCATCCTCTTTTCTTTTTTTTCCCATTATACTCTACTCCTTCAGGCTCTAGTTCCCCTGATGTGCCTGCTCCCTGATGCTTCCCAGCCTTTTAGAGCAGCCCTGTCCAATCAAAATTTAATGTGAGCCCCACATGTAATTAAAAATTCTCTAGTGTCCACATTTTAAAAAGTAAATTAAAAAACAGGTAAAGTTAATTTTAATAATATGTTTGATTTAACGCAATATATCCAAAATATCACCAGGTCAATATGTAATCAATACAAAAAAAAAAAAAGGAATAGTTTATGTTATTTTTTTTCTGCGCTAAGTCTTTGAAACCCAGTATGCATTTTACACGTATAGGACACCTTGATGCCTTTCAAATGCTCTATAGAGTATAACCTCATGTGACTCGTGGCTGCATAAACAGCACAGTCGTAGACTGTACTCCTTCCCTGCCATTCCCCTCCTCAACATAACTAACTCCTCCTGTTTCCAGGTCTAATTTACACCTTTCATTGAATTGAAGCCTTCATTGATTTCTCTACTTCCCTTGTTGCCCCGTGAGAATGAAAGGAGTTGATTTATGCAGAGTACTGAGAACAGTTCCTGGTACATACTAAGTTCAATCAAAACCTTTGCTATCATTATTAGACCACTTACTGCAATTGTAATAAACCGATTGGTTATATAGCTCTCGTTTCATGTTCTTCTCTCCCCATTGTACTGAAAGCTCCATGAGGACCATGCTTACCTTTTTTATAGTTCTATTCTGGGGACTTCGTGTCTGGCTCAAGTAGATAAATATGTAATATAAATGTATTGAATAAATGAATAATAAAGTATGCTTAGAGTTATGATTACATTTTTTATTTATTTATTGGGGTGACAATTATTAGTAAAATTACATAGACTTCAGGTGTACAATTCTGTATTACATCATTTATAAATCCCATTTGTGTTCACCACCCAGAGTCAGTTCTCCTTCCATCACCATATATTTGATCTCCTTTACCCTCGTCTCCCACCCTCCACCCCCTTACCCTCGGGTAACCACTAAACTATTGTCTGTGTCTATGAGTTTTTGTTTCTCATTTGTTTGTCTTGTTCTTTTGTTGTTTTTGGTTTATATACCACATATCAGTAAAATCATATGGTTCTCTGCTTTTTCTGTCTGACTTATTTCGCTTAGCATTATACTCTCAAGATCCACCCATGTTGTCACAAATGTTCCTATATCATCTTTTCTTACCACCGAATAGTATTCCATTGTGTATATATACCACAACTTCTTTATCCATTCATCTATCGAAGGACATTTTGGTTGTTTCCATGTCTTGGCCATTGTAAACAAAGCTGCAGTGAACATTGGAGCACACGTGTCTTTATGTATAAATGTTTTCAGATTTTTTGGGTAGATACCCAGGAGAGGGATTGCTGGGTCTTATGGTAATTCTATTCATAGTTTTTTGAGGAACCTCCACACTGCCTTCCATAGCGGCTGCACCAGTCTGCATTCCCACCAACAGTGCATGAGGGTTCCTTTTTCTCCACAGCCGCTTGCTCCAACACTTGTTACTATTTGTCTTGCTGATGATAGCCATTCCATTTGGGGTGAGGTGATATCTCATTGTGGTTTTTATTTGTATTTCTCTGATGATAAGTGATGTTGAGCATTTTTTCATATGTCTGTTTGCCATTTGTGTATCCTCTTCAGAGAAATGTCTCTTCAGGTCGAAATATTTTAATTCTAGCATTACAGTTGATAATCATAATCCTGGATGACAATGATATCACATTCCGTTTGCATAGAGGTTCATATAGTAGATATAAAGAGAGATAAAATCTGGTCTTAGAATGAAAACAAAAAAACAAAAAAAACAAGCAGGGTGGTGTGGTGGAAAGGGCCCAGACTTTGAATTCAGACAGACCTGCATCCAAAGTCATTACTACTTTTATGACCTTGGAGAGGTTAGTTAACTTCTCTGTAAGCCTCAGCTTCCCCAGCTGTAAAATGGGGATACATGCATCTCTTTACATTATGTACCCATGTGCACAGTAAATTTGTAAGAGGCAAGAACACAGGCCCTAATCTCAGCTCAGATACTCTTAGGCATGTTACTTAACCTCTCTGTGCTGCAATATCTAGTGTGTGTGTGAGTGTGTGTGTGTGTGTATTATTTCAGTAATTAATGAGATATGATACTATCCATATAAAGATTTGCTATATAGTAAATGCTCCTGCTAGTGTTATTTTTCTTTAATTTTCAGTCAGTAGCATGTGCTCTTTCTTTTCTCCTTATCCTTTTCCTCCTTAAATGAAGGAGAAAATTTCAAGCAGTTTATTTCTATTTCAGGGAAATTGAGTCCTCCTGTCTAGTAGGTAATGAATGTATAACAGGTTTTAATTAAGAAAAGCCTCTTTAGCAAAACTGCAAAACTTGCCATTTTAGTCTTCCTGCCCTTTTGCCTCCTTCTTCACCCTCCCTTCTTCCAGAAAGTCCTTCTCTTGTACCATGTTGGTTCCTGGCATTTTCTTCTCTCTCTGGCTCCAATAGATAAAGTAATTACCACACACAGTCTGAATTTTGCTGCATGTTACAGAGGAATTTCAGGCACCTGGAAAGGGTTGCCACTTGCTTCTTGGTATTGTCAAAGCTCTCTATAGCTCTGCCACAGTGCTTTTTCCATTACTTCCTAAATGTCTGTTAATACATTTTCTCGCACAAGACCTCTGAACAGTATGGGCAGATACAGCCATGTCTCTCTGGATCCCAGCTCTTAGCAATCAGCCAGACACATAGGAGGTGGTGGATAAACATGTGCTAAATGCACATGTGAATGCAAGATGCCTGAGCTACTGTTTCTGATTACTTCTCCTCCAAAATGCCCAGAAGACTAATAGCTGTGTGGTGAGAACTGTATGGGAGGAGGTTGACTGCTTGTTTAGAAATGAAACTGAAAATGCTGAGAAGCTCCCCGCCCCCTTGTCTGCTTCCCTTTAGTGTCCTCTGGGGCTGAAGGAGAGTGAAGAGGGGAGTAGCGAGCCCAGGAGGGCTGACAAGGTGCCCTCTCCAGCCCTGAGTCAGCAACACCCAGCCCTGTGGACGCAGGAGATCCCGCTTTCAGGGGCTGAGTCACATGAATAACTGGAATAGTTGTTTAGATCATAATGAATTCCCAGAACCTTTCCAAGCCAACCAGCAGGCACACGCTCTCTGCCTACCCTCAGAGCTTTCCAGCTTAGTGACTTAGCAGAAAGGAGGAGCCAGGCCTGGGTTTCGGGAGGGGAGGGGCACCACGGGAGTGGGGCACAGGGTACTTTGCCATTCCCATCACCCGGAGCTGCAGGTTATTTCTGGGCCCTTTTATATTTCCAGGAAGATGTAGAAAGAGACTGCATTGCTGGCATGAATCCTTTACAGGCTGCACAGCCGTTCTGTCAACTGGATGAGGTGTGGCCCACAGGCCCTGGCACCTCTCGGTGAGCGGTTAGGGTGTCAGTGGATACTAAAGTTCCTTGGAGCCTGGGCAGGTTATCCTCTGCTGAAATGTCTTTAGAGATCTGTGTACCTTGGACGAAACAAGATAGCTAAACTGCAGCCCCAGAAGAAACTGTATATGAGAGAGGAGGGAGGCTGGCATCTGAGACCTTGTGAGATTGGCGCACAGGTCTGCAGGTTTTCATCATCTCATCTGCAAGCCCAGAGCCCAGCATCTCCAGAAATGCCTGTTTTGAGCTCCTCAGAAGCCCTCAGTGAATACCTTGTCCAAAATATTGGCACAGTTCAAAGCTTATGTCTCAGTGTTTCCTTCCTGAGATTATCCAAAGATCTCAGATTTCTAAGATTTTGCTCTGCCCTTCTTGATAACACAGCCACTGTAAGTTTCCCAGGGGACAGCCCCTGCTGCCATAGCACTCATGCTCATGCTTGCTCTAGGCCAGTAGTTTGCACACTTGAGCATACCTCAAAAAGCACGTGGAAGACTTACTAACACATTTCTGAGCCCTACCCTCAGAGTTTCTGGTTCAGTAGGTCTTGGATGGGGCATGGGAATATGCATTCCCAATAAGTTCCCAGGAAATGCTGATGCTGCTGGTTCAGGGATCACACTTGGAGAACCACTCTTAAATGTATTTTTTAGATCACAGACCCATTTGAGAATCTGTTAGTAAGACTTGCCACCACTTCCCCGAAAAACAATATGCCAATGAAGAAACCTGATTACAATTTCAGGGTTCACTAGACTTGCAGAAATCCATCCTGATTCAGGGTCCAAGCCAGAATTCATAAGTGATTTGCAGATTCATCAAGTACAGGAAAGCGAATTTTATCCCTAAGAGCAGAGGAATTTCCTAGCAAATTGGTTGAATATTTGTTTTCTAAAACTAGACTACCTGGTTTTAAATTCTGGCCGTGCCATTTGCCAGCTGTGCTTCCGTCCCCTCCTCTGTAGATATTAGTTGATAATGGAACCTACTTCATAGAGTTTTGTAAGGATTGAATGAGTTCATACATGCAAAGTGTATAGAATAGCCCTTGGCGCATCGTATACATGCAATAATTGTTCCCAATTACTTGAGCTCAATTGAGTTCTATTGATTCAAATTCCTGATATATTCCAAGCCCTTTCTTCCCATCCTAACATCCATTATGGATGCAACATTATAAGCATCTACTCCCAATGTAGGTTCTAATCCTGTCTAGTCTACCACATTGCACTATCCTCCCAACTGCTCTCTTTATTCCAGTTTCTCTCCCTTCTACTGTATCTTCCACACAACATCCAGGGTGACCTTTCTAAAAACCCATCTTATCTTGTCATTCCCAAGTAAAATCTTCCAAGGTCCCCCCATCACTTCCAGGAGAAAGTCCATGCTCTTGAGTCTGCCTTGATCCCTGTCACCTCTCAGACCTCATTGCATTCCTCTTTCTCCCTTCAGTTCCAGACAGGGAGAGCACAGGCTGACCACGTGCACTGCACTTTTTGCATACTTTTGTGCCTTGACTCAGAATGCGTACTCTGCCCCACATTTCCTTTAGCCCTCTTTGAGGCAAACTTCTACAGGTTGTTCTTCAAGACTCAGCAAGCGGTGTCTCTTCTCTGCCGTTTTCCCTGACCCCATTAGGACTGATCTCTCCCTTTTTTGTGACCTATTATGACGTGTATAGTATGCTTCCTCTAACACTTCCGTGCACATATCTGCTCACGAGTTTATGGAGACACTGCTAGTTATGCTCCCAATATCCACTCCACTTCTGTAGTTCAAGTCCATTGTCCAGACTTCCCTGTAGATAGGGTTCCAGATGCAAATTAAGTTCCATCAATAGATGTACACATATGGGATTTGAAAAGGAGAAACGAAACAAGGGACATTTTTCTGTTTTAGATAGTTTCTTCTGACAAGCACAGTTGTGGAGATGTGAGTTGTAGAGACATTTTCTGTATTCCAGTAGCTCGTCAACAGGTTTATGATTGTCAAGAGTCCATTTTAACAGCAGCAATAACAGCTTCCTGCTGCTGCCTTTCTGATTCCCTAGGTTAAACGTGTGTGATTTGTGACAGATTCCAGAATCTAGAACTCACCATTCAATTTGGGACCTCGTGATATCCACCTTCCTGGTGGAATAGAGGTAGCAGCTTTCTCTGGAGCCTACAATCTACTCTTCCAGCCCTTACAATGATTTAATAAGCATCTAATCCTTGTATGGAAACCTGTTCTGCTTGAAGTACCTAGAAGGGCTTTCATTTCTTGAATCGGATACTAAATGACAGCACCTGTCTCCCTTACCCTGGCGAGAACTGTTAGTAGACAGACCATGTCTCATTCATCTTTGTATCCTTTGTGTTCTAAATTATCAAGAGAGGTTTCTGGGAAATGAACCCCATAAAGAAGGGGGTAGAGCCACTAACCTGAGTTGGATAAGGGCTTGACTGCTGGTGCACTGAGTGTGTCTACCTAATGAGCTATGAGGGCAGAGCTGCTCTCAGGCCAACCAGCAAACAACCACACACCATCACCAAAATAACAAAAAGTAAGGACCGAATGAATAACTGGAACAGTCATGCCACCATTTGAAATAGGAAGACTCAGACCCTGTTCCTCACTGTGAGATACTGCTCTCCTCCACAAAGACCCCTGACCCCTTAGGACCAATGGGGAGGTCAGAGAAGAATGGAGAAGAGACTGTGGGTAGTTCCAATAGGCTCCCTTAGGAATATGCTTTAGGAAAACTATGAAGAAAGGAGCAAACAAGTGCAGGGGTGAGGGGAGCCTCAGAGTCTGAGGTACAATATGGCCAGAGACCAGAGGGGTTGCCTGTGTGACATACAGGCAGGTAGATTGTGGGGTATATTCTGTGTAAAAATCTAAAAAGTGCACAATGGGAAATCCATGGTGTTTGAGAATCAGACTGCCTCATGATCAAATCCCAGGTCCATTGTCAACCTCTGTGTGACCTGAGACAAATTCTGCAAACTCCATGAGCCTCTGTCCCCTCCCTCAAACTGGGGAATTACAATCCTTACCCCAAAGGATAAGCCTCCCAACAGAGAGAGGGCCTGGCACACAGACCCTGAAACCCTACTTGGCATTCTTTTTAGTATTAACACTTTGCTCTATAAAATTATTTAATTTAGTATTTGGTTTTATTTTCTAATTATGGTGCCTGAAGGTAAGGAGACACTGAGGTTTGTGTGAAGGGTGATTTCTCAATCCATGTATCTTGCTTGATAAGGCTTGATAAGGTGGGAACTAAGATTCCCGGAAGTTTTGAAGCAAGAGGATAGGAGGTAGGAGGGAGCCATTCCAGGAAGATTTCTCCTGGCAGCTGGGGAGAGAGTGCAGAAGTTGGCTTTGCCATCCCTGTGTAATTATTTTGTCCGTGCTCGTCAGTGGGGCTATTAGCATTTGAGTCCAAGCCAGTCTGTCTGTGGCATCCCCCAGGACTCTGGATTTAATGCCCAGTCTCTTACCATGTACCCTTTGTAATCCGCTGCAGGTTTATTGTTATGAATTTATCCACTAAAGGACCAGAAGGTTTCCACTTAGAGAGAGATGTCTCAGATATGCCTTTTCACTAAGGTATGTTGCATTTCCTTAGGGTAGAGAATACCAGAGATTCTTCAGGAACCATCTAAGCCCTAAAGCACTGGAAAGGCTTTTTATCCTTCAAATGAATCTGATGTTCCATGGGTCCTTTGGCATCTTCTAGGAAGTTCGCTGTTGGGTTCATCCAGGACAGGGAGGATTAAGACAACAAGCCTCACAGGAATTGAAGTGGCTCTGGGGAGGGCAGTAGTGATGACACTTATATAGGACCTCAGTAACATCAGCCACTGGGGGACTTGAAGAGATGACCCAATATCTGTTTAGGAGTAGAATTCAGAATTAGGAAGAAAACTACCATTACTGGGCACCCATATGGGCACAGCATTGTGGCAGGGGATTTTGCAGCTAGTGCAGACTAGCCCTGAAGCACTTAAACTGTCAAATTCTGAGCTTCTGCACCCAATGGGAATATTTGATGTTACTGCACAGGAAGCATGTCCTAGAGTAAATAATACTGCACAGCAGGGGTACCTTTGTGCAGGTGGAACTCTGTCTAGAAGCTACTCTTCTCTTGTCATAGAACCAGGGGCAACAGCTATCATCCTGCTCTCCTGGACCCTGCCCTTCCCCCCACCAAGCTCAACACCCATGGAGACCTCAGAGCACAATGGGTAGAAATCTGGTGAAGCTACTACTACTATGCTTTGTGCAAAATGGAGGAAAACAAAGCTCCTACTGTGTTTCCCTGAAAATAAGACCTAGCCAGACAATCAGCTCTAATGTGTCTTTTGGAGCAAAAATTAATATAAGACCTGGTGTTATGTTATGTTATATTATGTTATGTTTTACCTGGTATTATATTATATTTATTATATTATATTATATTATATTATATTATATTATATTATATTATATTATATTATATTCCGGATCTTATATTAATTTTTGCTCCAAAAGACGCATTAGAGCTAATTGTCCGGCTAGGTCTTATTTTCGGGGAAAACACGGTATTAGCTGTTGAATACCATCTGTATCTTTAAGTGCCTGTAGCAGAGAGACTGGAAACTCTCTACCATTACTTTAAAAAATAACCCACAGGGAAGTGACCATTGTTTTGTCTACCTGAGCAGGATACAGACAAGGAGGAGCTCAGAAAGGGATGAGAGCTGTATGAAAACAGGATGACCAAGATGAGGGGTGTCTAGATCAGAGGGTTCCCAGATCCCTGGTGAAAGACTAGTCCCACAGCAGGTATTAGAGTGTGTCAAGTGTGTGTGTGTGTCTGTGTATGATAAACCTCTTTTGCAAACTGTTTATATTATACATACAGAAGAGAAGAAAGGAAAAAAAGAAATAATAAGCAAGGTGCCACTCCAGATATTATTCTATGTGAATATCTGTAATTGAAGGGATTCTAATAATTCTTACAATCAAAATTTTTGTAAGTAGCGTCCCTTTTAGTACATGGCTTTAACAAGGGTTATACCCATTGTTTTATGCCACTTGTTTAAGAAGAATGTTTGATTTATTCCTCATAGAAACACTGAGAGATAGGTTCACAAGATCCATTTTACAGACAAATGAACTAAGGTGACAGGGTGTTAACTGAGTTGCCCAGGATAACATAATTTATCAAGTAGCAGAACTGAAATGCAAGTTCAAATGTACCTGATTATTTCCAAACCTGTGCTCTATCTACTAAACCATGCTTATCTCCTTGATCTGTGTTCTAATTTGTGAAATGTCCTCTTAGAGAAAAAGGAAGCTGACACTAGAGGGAAGAGCTGGGACCACTAATTTAAAAAAAAACAAAAATTTAACAACCCAATTAGAAACAAAGGGGACAAAAGATTTGAACAGGGATTTCAACAAAGAGGAGATATAGATGGCAAATAAGCACATGAAAATATGCTCAAATCATTAGTTCTTAGGGAAACATCAGTTAAACCTACAATGAAATACCTCTACATAACAACTAGAATGACTAAAATTAAAAAGATTGATCATATCAAGTATTGGTGAGGCTATGGAGCAATGGGAACTCTCAAACATTGCTGGTGAGAGTATAGAATGGTACAACCACTTTGAAAAACTGTTAGGCGGTTTCTTAAAAAGTTAAATATACATCAATTATACAACTCAGTCATTTTTACACTTCTAGGTGTTTATTTAAATGAAAGTCTATATCCACCCAAAACTGTTATATGAATATTCATAGTAGCCATGTTTGTGCTGCTATGTATAATGCTAGCCATAGCAGCATCCATACAATGAATGCTTAGTTAGAAATTAAAATATAATATAATTAAAATATAATTTCAATGAATAGCTAGAAATTAAAAAAAAAACAAATTATTGATATACTTAACATCATGGTGGATCTCAAAATAATTCAGCTGACTGAAAGAAGGCAGACAGGAAACACTACATATTGTATGATTCCAATTATATAAAATTCTAGAAAAAAGCAAACTGATCCATGTTTACCTAGAGATGGGGGAGAGCGGGAGAGGAGATGAATTAGAAAGAGACGTGAGGAAAATTTGAGGAGGAGTGATGGATATGTTCTTTATCTGAATTGCAGTGATATTTTCATGGGTGCAAATATACGCCAATTTGTTCTGTTAATTATATAGCAATTGTACCACACACAAAAATCAGTAGAAACAGGCTGTCAAGAAGATGCAGCAGTAGGAGATAGGACAAAATAAAAGCAAAATCCAGCAAGGAAAGCAACTGACAAATAAATATAATGGTTAGGAACCTAAGCCATAGATTCAAATCTAAGCTCAGCTTTAGCCAGGACACTTAACTGCCTCTGTAAAATGCAGATAATAATAGTACTTACCTCACAGGACAGTTGGGACAGTTAAATGAGTGATACATATAAAGCCCTGGAACAGTCCCTGGCACTTAGTAAGGATCCAATAAGCATGGAAGGGCAAGGAAGGGGGAAGAGAAGAAAACAGAAGGAAGCACAGAGAAGGTCAGATATTGGAGAGAAACAGAGTACCCAGTGCTGCTGAGATCCTGGTCCCAGACCACTGCCAGGCATAACTGAATCCCTGTACTCAGGTTCCATGAGCTATCCCTTATTCCTGTAACAATTTCGCCTCATTCACACAGCTAAATCCAGTTCTTTGCTGATACCTTTAACCAGCAGGTATCTCCTACCAATAAAAATACGGACACTGAGAATTCCATAAGTAAACAGATTTACCCATCCATCAGAGAATAGATAATAAGCCACAGTCTCTACTGCTCTCTCACTCCTGAGAAGAACAGCATATCAGACAGAAATGCTTTTGCCTGCAGATAACATGCCAACTCATAAAAGCTGAAGAAACAAAGGCATTTTGTTGTTGAACTTGACTAGGAGTGGGGAAGGCAGGCAACTCCCAGGTGTGTTGCAAGCCCCAACGGTGTCACCAAGCACCCAGCCGTCCTCAACGTGCAGGTTTTCTATCTTTGTGCTTCTGCTCCTAGAAGGCTACCACAGCTCTGGGCATCTTGACCAAAATTCAATGGCAAACCCAAGGGACTATGCTTGCCTCCCATTTTATGACAGGCTTGGTACCATATTCCTGGCCCACCACCAGCAGTAATATATATCTCTGTGATATTATGCAATGAGCCCATGATGGAAATGAAAGTCTGAGACTGTGATCTGAGTCTTTGTTTTTCTACTCACTATGTTACCGTGGAAGAGTCACTGAAGCTTTCATCTCAATTTTTTCATGTTTAAAAAACAAAATGGAAAGCATTTAACCTTGGTGGTTGTGGAAAGTAAATGAAATTACCTCTATCTATCTATCATCTATCTATCTATCTACCTATCTATCATGTATCATCTATGCCTAGTTGAATGCCTTAGAACTTACAAGTTTCTCAAAGAATGAGTCTTTCCTTCCTTCTTCCTTCCGACACCCTCGTTCCCTCAGGGAGAAAGTACAATGGCAAGTTCAGAAAAAGCATGGATTTTGGATGTCTTTTGTTTGGATAAGATTCTGTATTTCTCAAAAGCTATTATTCATCTTAATATATAGTGGCAAAGTGGGTATATTATACTGTATGATCATTTAAAAACAAATTCATAACATTTACCAAGGATTTAGAAAATTCAAGCCTTGTGCTATATCCCTATGCTTTTTGCTTTAATCCAACAACAACTCTATGAAGCAGGAATTCTTACCTTCATTTTATGTAAAGAAACTGAACCTCAGAGAGATGAATTTGGTCAAAGTCATGCAGCTAGTCAGAGGCAAAAGTGGTATTGATATCCACACCTGTCTGACTCTAAAAACCTTTTAGCTTTTGCCCTCCTCTGTTTTTGTGTGGCTGTTCAGAGCTTCTCCTAACACCAATGGGACATCGTCAGTGATGCCATAATTTAATCAGTATGTCCTGTCAGGAAGGAGTGCCTCCTGCGTGGTCATCCAGGAGACGACACAGACCTATATATGTCTGTCCCTCTTCATCGTCCCAGCTGGCTTCTGCACAGCTGCCTCTCCTTGCCCCCGTTTCTGTGGATGGGTCCATGTGATGAGTGGGAAACCAATTATTATTGTTCAGGAATAATGCTTTTTATTTCACATTGGACATCTGCTACTTATTTGGCTTGGAGTTTGGCAAGTGTTTCCATTCATTGTGGTGGTCAGACCTAGAGGCAATAATGAGGTGATCATGGCAACCAGCCTCCAGGCACACAACAGTGACACTAAGGAGGGAGCACTGAAAGGAGAGTCCAGATGTCCACTCTGCTGTGAATGTTCTGGCCTCAGGTTCCTCGGCAGGGCCTCTGCTCCTTTAGTTCTAAAATTCTCTCAAGAGTAGAGTGAAATATTTAATTCTGTGCTGAAAGATATAGGTCCTGAGAGCCAAAGAGCACATGGAGAGGTGGCACAGAGACCAAAATTCGTACTAAGCTGAGAAAGACTAAGGAGGGGCGCCAACATTCTTGAGTAAAACCTCCACTATGTCACAGGAACTGTGCTATGTGCTTTATACGATCATCTTAGTTAGTCCTCCCAACATCTCTTCATTAGACAGAGGAAAACACTAAAGCTTGGAGAGGTGAAACAACTTGTCTAAGATCACAGAGCTAGATGGAAAAGGAATCAGAATTTGAACCTTGGTCTCACGGACCCTAAAACTTTGTTACAATGCCTACTCTCAGCTGCCATAAGAACCTTTCCTGAGATTGCTTTCTGCTGGAGGTGGAGGAAGGGCTGGGTGGAAGGTGAGATGGCACCTTCCTGAAAGCCGAGTCATTGGTTGATGTCCCCTCCCCTATGTCGCCCAGCTTGGTGGGATTCTGTCCTTTGGTGTAAACATAAACCATTCTAGCACAGGCCGTACATCTTTTCCTCACCAATTATTTTAAATCCATGTTCTCTCTACAGTGTTTCTACTGTGCCCTAGGCCATAGATTGCAGTTGAGTCTAAGCCCAACTCTCTCTCTTTGCCTTATTGAAAAAAGTGACAGAATGTGCAAGATACGCTCCAACTCCTGGATCATATACCTTCCATCTGACCCAGAAATCAGATTACTTGCTACCTTATAGATCTTTCAAAATTCCTGTTCCCCATAGGCAGTTTTACAAAAATCCCAATCTTTAGCAATTTTTCTTCCCTTTCCACATTCCTGTAATTGTTTAGTCTCATGAGATTATATATACCCTTTGCTTATTAAGGGCAGGTTAACTAGTACCTTATGCCCTGGGGGCTCTAGGAACAGAAAATTCCAATGTTCCCTAATATAGGAATCAGAAAGCCTGCCTTTGAGTCCCCTTTCTACTACTAACTAGCTCTTTACCTTGGGGAAGTTACTAGATATTTTTATACATGTGAAATAAGAAGTCAGGCAAACCACTACTGAAGGTGTCTTTCAATGCTAAGATTTGGTCATTCACATCTTCCTTCTAGTGAATAAATTTCAGTTTCCATTTGAAAGTTAAGATTGTTCAACCTGCTCCTCACTTCAGAATGGAAAGTGTAACCTCTCAGATTGATGTCAGCAAAAGCTCTCCTCAGCTTGAGCTTTTGTTTTTTGCATCTCGTATTTTTTTTCTGAATTCTGAAGAGGTAACCTGTGAGTTTTTAGGGAGTTGTCTTTCTATCTCTCCTGATGGGTAGAACACTGGATGAAGGGCAAACAAGCTAGTGATGATGCCAATGAAGAAAGTAAACAAGTTAAGTGATACTTTTAAGAAGTTGAAGACAAGCGTTGCCTGGGTCAAGCTGCCCTCACTATTAATATATTTCACTGAGCTTTGGCCACAGTGGATACTGGTGTAATAGGAAGGGCACAGCCTTTGGATCTTGGGCAAATCATACAACCCCTTCAAGCATCAGTGTCCTTTTCTGCTACATGTGGATAGTGGTACTTTGATGATTGTTGTGAGGATTGGGGATAAGATGTATAAAACACTGGGGCATTGAAGTTTAGAAATACATATTGATATAATTACGGATGAATTGACATGTCTGGGATTTGCTTCAAAGTAACTGGGGGGAATGATTAATTAATTTTCAACAAGGGAGCTAAGATAATTCAACGGTGTTTTGAATATTCTTTTTAACAATTGGTGCTGGGACAACTAGAAATATACATGCAAAAGAACAAAGTGGGACCTCATGACACCATCTATAAAAATTAGCTCAAAATGGATCAAACACCTAAATGTAAGGCCTAAAACTATAGAACTCAGAAAAAAAGTGTGGCTATAAATCTTTATGATCTTGCATTAGGCAACCATTTTTTGAATGTGCACCATAAATATAAGCAACAACAACAACAAAAATAGATAACTTGGACTTCATCAGAATTAAAAACTGTTCATAGTAGCATTATTCATAATAGTCAAAAAAGTGTAACTCCAATGTCCATGAATGGAACTGGTGAATGGATACATAAAATGTAATATATCCACACAATGGAGTATTATCTGGCATTAAAAAGAAGTGAAGTACTGATATATGCTCCAAGATGGATAAACCTTGAAAACATTATGCTAAGTGACAGAAGCCAATCACAAAAGACTACATATTGTATGATTCCATTTATATGAAATATCCATAGTAGGCAAAGCTATAGCAACAGAAAATAGATTAATGCCTGCTTAGGGCTGGGGGAAGAGAGACTTAGGGACAATGGCTTATAACTAAAGAGTATAGGGTTTCTTTTGGGGCTGATGAAATGGTCTACATTGATTGTGGGAATGGTTTCACAACTCTAAGAATATACTAAAAACCATTGAATTATATACTTTAAATAGCTAAACTATATGGTATATCAATTATGTCTCAGTAAAGATTTTATTAAAAAAATAATAATAATAACCTGGTCTGGGGTATTAGGATAGAATGAGTGAGCGAATAGAGGAAACAAGATGTCTTGGCTAGGATTTGATCATGTTGAAGCCGGTTAACACATATATGCAGGTTCATTCATTATCCTAGTCTCCCTAGTTTTGCATATGTTTAAAATTTTCTATAATAAAAATAAATAAGCAAATAAATAAAACAGCAAAGCATAATAGACTGGCAATAAATGACATTATTTATTATTATTATTATTATTATTATTATTATTATTATTATATTGCCAAGCATTGGATTTAAGAATTTAAGCACATAGCCCTAAATAACACAGTTTGCCTTTAACGTGCCTAAATTCCTTTTGCAAAAGTTAGCACTTTTCTCTTCATCCTGGCCTCAGAGGTGCAGGAGAACAATTGGTCACAGACATGAAGAAGGCCCGTAACCCCTGACTCATCCTCTTCTTTATGTCCCCATGGCCAATCTGTCACCCACTTTTGCCAATTTCTCTTCCAAATGACTATTAGCTGTACCCATCCTTCATACCCATTGCCACGTACCTAGACTAAGCCTTTGGTAAATACCGAGGCTACAGCCACACTGGTCTCCCACAGCCTCTCGTCATTGCTTCTCCTGAATCTAGTGCCCAGCTCTCCTACATACCACCAGCAGATTCCTTCCCTGACTATCTTTACATATTCCAGCTCAAAAATTTAGAGGCTCTGTATTTCTTATGGTATAAACTCTTAATTTTTCTATTGGATTCTTATCATCTCATGTCAACCTGTGAATCCAAACTTATTTCTCACCATTTCATAATTTGTACCCACTGCTCTGATCTAGCATTTTCATCCACTGCACTCATTCAGGCAGTCATGTGTTTCAAGTGAAGTGAATCTTGATTAATTGTCTTTCTCCAATCATTTTATTTCATTTTTCTTCCCACTGATTGGTTTTGGGAATGAACATGTGATGAGATTCTAAGCAATAATATACAAGAGGCGGTCTGTTGGGGGAAAGTACTTCTTGAAAAAAAAAGTATTGCTCATAAAAGACATGGAAGAAGAGACAAGCCCTTTCCTTCTGCCTCCACCCCCAGACATCTAGGCATTGAGGAACCAAATGTAACAATGCCTAGGATTGCTGAAGCCCCCTTCTGACCATGAAGAGAAAGCCAAGAGGATGAGACAGAGACCATTGAGCAGGAGCTGTAATACCATCGAGCTGCTGAATTCAGTCAATGTTGGAACTGAGCTACCCCTGCACATCTCATTAAATGAAATAATAGACGTCTTTATTGTTCAAGGCAACTTAACTTCAAATCCTAAAACTTCATAAGCCATCTCAGAGCCCCTCTGACTCTGGTTCAGGAGCCAGCCAGACTCTAATTTCCAAGCCTCGCACTGCTACTTATTCGCTCTATGAATCTGGCAAGTTACTGACCTTTTCTAGTCCAGTGCTTCTCAAACTTTAGCCTGCATCAGACTCACCAAGGGAGCTTGTTAAAAAACAGATTCCTGAACCCCCCTTACTACCCCCGCCCGGGAAATTCTTATTCAGTAGGTTGATGGTGAAGCTGGAGAATTTGCATTTCTATTAATAATAAGTTCCCAGCTAATGCTGTTTCTTCCAGGACCACACTTTGAGTAACAGTGTGCTAGGCCTAAGTGGCTCCATCCATAAAATGGACATGAGAACATTCCCTAGTGGGCTTTCTGGGCACTAAACACGATAATGCAGATACCGTGCTTGGCACAGTGCCTAGCGCAGCATCATGGCTCAGAGATGGTAGCTATTATTATTAACCTGGGAAGATGTTAATGTTGCAGCAGAGGGCTTAGTGTGTGTAAATTCCAGGAACAGACTCATTCCTGTGGCGTCTGGGCCCTTGTGTAGCAGGCTTTCCCAGACAAGAGAGTGAAAAGAAACCTGTTGACTGGGGATATTAACTAGGTGGTTGTGGGAGAATGACATAAGTGATTTGCTGAGATTATTGAAAATCATCTGAAATACTGCTAGGCTGAGAAGCCGACAGGAGGAAAAATGGCCTTCACTTATCAGCCTTGCATTAAAATAGCTTGTAGTGCGTCTCAGCATTCTCTGAATGATTAAAGAGGTGAGACCTTGAAGTGGGGTGGGGGTGGGAACACGACTGGCCCGCCGACTTTAAACGAAGGAAGGCAATAAAAGATTAGTTATTAAATAAATGAAGTTCAGGAAATGGTCCACTGTCTTGGGAATGTTCAATCACAAGAGACGAGAAGCTTCTAACCTCAGAGTCAAAGCAAATTCACAGAGAAGCGTGCCGCCTCAGGAATGGTATCCTCTTGCTGTTTCTCAGGCTAAGGACAAATTAAGAAGACCAAGAATGCTGGATTTTTAAAAATTTCCATGAATTCATCTCCTAAAATTCTCAATAGATCTTACGTGCTTTACTTCCCAGCATTAAAGCAGTTTCCATTGCTGCTGTGGTTGGTATCTACGTGTAAACACAGCCACTTGCTGAGTACGGAATATGTGCCAGACACCATGGTAAGCATTTACCTACAGTGTTTTATTTAATCCCTTTAACAATGGTATAACATAGGTTCTATTTTTATGTCTTTTACAAATGAGAAAACAGGCTCAGAAAAGCAAAGTGGTTTAGGTCGTATGTCTAGTAAAAGTGACTTTAACCTGGCCCCAAATGGTATTTTAACTTCTCAAATAATATGCATGCTATTTTCTCACTTTGTTCTCCCCAGAAGGTCAGGTAGGTATGAATATTCCTGTTTTACAAATAGGGACCTAGAGATTTGGAACACTTACATGACATGTCCAAATGTAACCATAGGGGCTAAACAGTATTAATACTTTTCTTCCCACCTCCTAAGTTCTAGCTGGGCCAATAAGCAAATTCACAGAGACAGATTAGCAAGAGAAAATCAAAATTATAATACATGTGCACGGGGAATTCACATTAGCATGAGAATTCCAAAGACAGTGAAGCAATATTAGGTATATAAGATGTTTTTGGACAATGGAGAAAGGGGGACAGGGTATTAGATTTCAGAAGTGAGAATGGGCGATTTACAGGTAGTTGAGGAAGAACAGAACGTATATGGCAGGAAAATTCTTGCTAGGCAACTCACAAACTACAGGACACGGGGTACCTAGCTAACAGGCTTGGAGTCTTCCTGACTAATGCTGGGGTGAACATTCCTAAGGTGACTAAGCCAAGGCTGCCTTCTTAAGCAGGTTTCCTGTCTGAATCCCTTGGGCAGGAAAGGGGGGAAGGTCAAAGGTTCTGCTTCGCTCCCTCTTAATAATGCCTTGTTTCTTAATATAACAACTTAAAAATCAGTATCCTAACAAGGTAGCTTCACGGTGGCAAAACTTTGGTTCCCTTCATAACCATGGATAGGAAGTTGTGAAATCAGAGTTGGAACTCTACTAGATTATTCTGCTATTGGAAATCACTCAGAATAGAATTTTTTTTTTTTTTTTTTTTTTTTTTTTTTTTTAAGATTTTATTGGGGATGGGGAACAGGACTTTATTGGGGAACAGTGTGCACTTCCAGGCCTTTTTTTCCAAGTCAAGTTGTTGTCCTTTCAATCTTAGTTGTGGAGGGCACAGCTCAGCTCCAGGTCCAGTTGCCGTTGCAGGGGGCACAGCCCACCATCCCTTGCGGCAGTCGAACCGGCAACATTGTGGTTGAGAGGACGCGCTCCAACCAACTGAGCCATCCTGGAGCTCAGCGGCAGCTTAGCTCAAGGTGCCAGGTTCAATCTTAGTTGCAGGGGGCGGAGCCCACCATCCCTTGCGGGACTTGAGGAATTGAACTGGCAACCTTGTGGTTGAGAGCCCACCGGCCCATGTGGGAATCGAACTGGCAGTCTTCAGAGTTAGGAGCACGGAGCTCTAACCGCCTGAGCCACCGGGCTGGCCCTAGAATTTTTTTTTAATGGTAATTTGCATGATATACATATTTATAATTCCTTCCCCATCAGTAAATGAGACAAAAGAGTGTCCAAAATGTTTTCTCAAACCTGTTTCTTATAAACAGAGTTCACCATTATTTTTATTTTTCTTCTCTCTCTTATTTCCATTTCCAGAGTAGGTATCATCTCTCCAAATAGTTCATCTTCTGACTTTGTTATGAATTTAAATGTATTAAAATTCCTATGGCCCTAGAGAGCCAGAATGACTTAGTCATAGATCTTCTTTCTGGTCCCCATTTCCTTTTAATTAGTCCTCACCACCTGCGACTTGCAAAGGTCAGATATTATTATCTCCATATTAAAGATGAGGAAATTGAGTCAACAGAAAGGTTAAAAATCATGTCCAACTTCCCAGCTTTAGTCAGTCTGATTTTAAAGCCTGTATTCTTTATAAGGCTTTACTTTGAGTTGGCCAGAGAACTGACTTTGAGAAGAGTCAGAATCGGCCCATGGTCAGCATAACATCAGACTGATTTTAAGCAAATTTTTTATCATCTCTGGCTTAAGTTTCCTCTTTTGCAAAATGGAATTCGTGTAAAGTTCGGAGATA
The DNA here is from genome assembly GCF_057876585.1 of Rhinolophus sinicus. NCBI lineage: Eukaryota > Metazoa > Chordata > Mammalia > Chiroptera > Rhinolophidae > Rhinolophus > Rhinolophus sinicus. Next base: position 42,680,201 of record NC_142514.1, read on the forward strand.
ATATCTATGCAGTGCTTGCTACCATGCCTACAGTAGAAGACATCAATAAAAATAGATTATAGGTATTAAATAAATATATTAGTTTTATAATTTTAGTTCTCATGTTTAGACATTTGATCCATTTTGAGTTAATTTTTGTATGTGGTATAAAGTAAAGGTCAAACTTTTTTTTTTTTTCCATGTGGACATACAATTTTCCAAACACTATTTGTTGAAGAAACTGTTCTTTCCCCCATTGAATGGTCTTGGCACACTTGTTGAAAATCATTTAGCCATGTATATACAAGGGTTTGTTTCTGGGCTTTCGTTCTGTCCCATTGGTCTATATATATGTCTACCTTTCTGCCAGCACTTCACTGTTTTGCTCCCCGTAGCTTTGCAGCAAGTTTTGAAATCAGGAAGTATGAGACCTCTAAATTTGTTCTTCTTTTTCAAAACTGTATTGGCTATTAAAGGTCCTTCGAGATTTCATATGAATTTTAGAATGGGTTTTTCTGTTTCTGCAAAATCATCATTGGTGTTTTAACAGGAGTTGCATTGAATCTGTGGATAGCTTCGGGTAGCGTTGACATTAAAGAAGACACAAATAATGGAAAGACATCCCTAGCAATATGGTCTTCCTTTCCATGAACATAGGATGTCCTGCCATTATTTGTGTCTTTTTAAATTTCTTTCAGCAACATCTTGTAGTTTTCAGTGTACAGGTCTTTTTCCACCTTGATTTAAATGTATTCCTAAGTATTCTTTTTGATGCTATTGCTTTCCTAATTTCCCTTTTGGATTATTCATTGTTAGTGTATAGAGATGCAACTGATATTTTGTATGTTGGTTTTGTATTCTGCAACTTTGCTGATTCATTTACTGGTTCTAACTGTGTGTGTGTGTGTGTGTGTGTGTGTGTGTGTGTGTGTGTAATCTGTAGGGTTTTCTACATGTAAGATCATGTCATCTGTGAACAGAGACAATTGTATATCTTATTTTCAATTTGGATGCATTTTATTTCTTTTTCTTGACTAATTACTCTGCCTAGGACTGCCACTGTTATGTTGAATAAAAGTGACAAAAGTTGGCATCTGTGTCTTGTCTTGATCTTAGAGGAAAAGCTTCCAGTCTTTCACCAATGAGCATCATGGTAGTTGTGAGTTTTTCATACATGGCCTTTATTATGTTAAGGTAGTTTCCTTCTACTCCTAGATTTTTTTTTTTTTTTTTTTTTTAGTACATATTTACAATTTTTAAAGACACCTTGGTTGCTAAGTGGAGAATGGACTGGGTGGAGATGAGCTGATAGCAAGGAGACCCTTTTGGAAGCTGTTACAGTGTTTAATAAAAGATGGTATAATCCTGGATTAGGGAATTATCAGAAAGAATGGAGAGGAAGGAACAGTTATAAAAATCTTTTAGGAGGTAATATTAATAGAGCTTAGTGAGTAACTTGATGTACTAGAAAGAGAAGGGTCAAGGATACTTTCCAGTTTTCTGACGTGGGAAATTCAGTAAAGGGAACCCTGGGGAAGGATAATTTTGCGAGGAAAGATGATAAGTTATTTGAAAATGAGGCATTCAGGGACAGGTAGATAGATAGAAGAGGTAGAAGCTTAAAGAAAAAGGCATGAACTAGAGATGGATGCTTGAACTATTTCCACTCAGGTGGTAGTCAAAACCATATGCGTGGGAGAATTGAGAAGGGTTACAAAAACAAATGCTTGGAGGGGCCAGACAGGTAACAACCATAGTGAACGGGACCTATGCAGTTCTCTAAGGGAGCTTCAGGATACGGGGAAAATGACCATGCATGCCTTGCCCAAAGGCTTCCCAAGGAATCAGCCAAGTAAAGACGGCTGGTTTGCGTGCAGGCCCTCACCCGTCTGATTGTTCTTCCTCATAAACCTAAAGGACGAGGTTCCATCATCTTAATGGAATTTCAGGGAACGTGGCCTACCAGTTGGGAGGTAATTAGAGTCAGCATATGCCCCTCCCCTCTCCCCAGCACATTTGACATCATTCCACAGAAGCAGATGTGACTCCAGCTGCAGTTGGTTCTGTTCTTTGCTGTGTTCCTTAGCAGTATTACTCAGAGCAGTGACTGCTTGGGAGCTCAAATTTGGGAGCCCGAGTTTCTTTAATACAAAAGAGACAAGTGAGCTCAAGGCCCAGGCCAGCAGACCTGGCTCCTGTTTCAAAGCCTGGAAGCACAGTTCTTCAAAACGTCAATATATTAATGACCTGTTGAAGGCTTCTCATGCATGGGATATTTGGAAAGAAAGGGTAATTTTTGTTGTTGTTTTTATACAAAAATAACACAATCTGACTTTTCAGCACTTTAGAGAGGTTAGGGCAGCCAGGATGGGAAGACCGCCCCACTGGAGTGAAATTCTGAAGCCAGTTCTTGCACCAGCCTGAAGCTCCAAGGGAACTCGCATCCAAGCAGCCAGAGGTTAGCGTTTCTGTTCCTGTTTATCCAATGATTGGCGTGTCAATTAGGGAAGGGGATCGAGACACTGGCCAGGGTTCTTGAGGCTGATTGTCTGAAATGCTGGATTGAACAAATTTAGCAAATCCTAATTTGCCTCTTTGATGGCTGTGTGGACCAGGGAGGAGATTTTAGGAGGCTTTTTCCGGTGGCAGAAATAATCAGTTCCGTTAAGCAACCAGCAAGAAAACCAAACTCATCCTCCTGACTCAGATGTCACCTACTATATCCAAACTTTTGCCTGTTTCGTTGTTTTCGGGCCCCATGACATTTACTTCTGTTATGAGCCTGACTCGACCACACTTTGAAATTCTCAACGGGAGGATTTCAAATGTATCTGCATGTAGCCGCTCCAGGGCCAAGCAAGGTATCTCATACACATTCAGTGTTTGAATTAATGGTAGCTTTTAAGCTTTCTTTCAGCCATTGTATTACTTTCCTGGGGCTGCCATAACAAAGTACCACAAGCTGGGTGGCTTAAACAACAGGAATATATTATCTCACAGTTCTGGAGGCTGGAAGTCCAAGATCAAGGTGTCGACAAGGTTGATTCTTTCCGAGGGCTGTAAGGGAGACTGTTCCACACCTCCCTCCTAGCTTCTGGTGGTTTTCTGGTTTGCAGACATATCACCCCAATCTTTACCAATAATTACATGGCATTCTCCCTGTGTGAATGTCTAAATTTCCTTTTTAAATAAGGACAACAGTCCTTATTGGATTGGGGGCCCACTGCACTCCAGTATGATCTCATGTGAATTAATTATATCAGCACGGAACTTATTTTCCTGTAAGGCCATATTCTGAGGTACTGGAAGGTTAGGGTTTCACATTATGAGTTTGAGGAGGACTCAATTCAATTCATAACAGCCATGCTTTACACCTACTGATTGTCACAGTACTCTCCACTCTCCCAGCCTTCTCAAGGTCAAAGGTTGTATCTTGTTCTTCTCCCAAGGTTAAAGTGCATAAGTAGGAGCTCTGCTCTGGAAGAATAAGTCACTCCTACTTCCTGGCCTCAGTTGTCTGATAAGCAAACTGCAAAGTTAGAGTCAATAATCTTTCAGGCCACTGAAGATTCTTGGATTTTTCTGGGAATCAATAGCTCCGGGGCCTGCTGTCTTTTCTGAGTTCTGCTCCCATCTTTAACTAGCCGCAGACCTCACCATTAGTATGTTTGTTGCTGTTTTTACTGATCAGTGGCTTTTCTCATTTTTTTATTCAATAATTTGCATAATCTTAATATAGTTTGTCAGTCCATAATTTCCATAGTGTGTGAAGATGGACTCGTAATTGAATTATTAATAACCTTGAAGAAGATGTTATCCAAGCAGTCCGAAAGGAGTTCACACTCAGTTGTAGAAATGATGTAGCCTCCTCTGGCTTCTTGTTGCATTAAAGAACTATTAGGTCTGGTGTATGTCTGTAATCTGTGTGGCCCAAACCCATTTTGTTCACCTCTATCAGCCAGTTCTTTCCTTTTTGCACATTTCTCTATATGAGTATACCTCTGTTTGCTTCTGCATTATTATTATTTCTACCTTCATGCCTTTGTCTTTGATATGTTTCACTTGTGGCCCATGACCTTTTCCCGTTATCTCCTACTCATCCAAGAAGACCCAGCTGAAATCCACCTCTTCCATGAAGACCTCTCTTACCTCCCCAAGCCGAATAACTCAACCCATTCTCTGAGCTGCTGTTGTACTGTATGTGTATCTTTCTTTGACATTTAATCACTTTTTACTTTGTGCCGTCATTATCTGCAGTGCCCAGCTCCAACTCTGAGTAAATCAGTTAAACTCTCAAGTCTCAGTTTATTCATGTGCAAAGTGGGAATCATAATCTAGTACTCAACGTCTAGAGTACTTATGAGAATTATCTAAGACAAAAAATGTGAAAATAGTGGAACACAGTAGGTGCTCAATAAATGTTGGTTTCCTCTCTCCCACCCCCATGTCAGGGTCAGTATATTTGCTCATTTCTGTATTCCCTCATCCTCCTCTAGAATAGCATCTGGTGTTTGCTGGTTGCTTAATAAGAGATGTATATATGGTTAGGAGGATGGTAAACTGAATACCCATGAGAAAAACTGAGAATACTATGAGCTACTACTTTTCTATAAACAATGCCGGAATTGAGTCTTCATGGGTCAAAAATATGATCTAATTGGTAAGTAAAGAAAAGCATTTTAGGTCCTTACTCACAGAACCCCTACCACCACTATTCCTGCCTCAGACACACACATTATTTATTCAGTCACACCTACTCAAGTACAGCGGCCTCTCAGCTGCTTTAGTTAGGCCCACTTTTGTCCCTAGGCTTGGCTTGTTCTCTGTATTTTCTCTTCTTTCTCACTGCTAGTCTATCAAAATTTACCTGTTCCCTGTGCTCCTCACTTAGGGTTCCAATTATCACAGAAAAGGGGCTTTGTTCAGTGTCAAGAAGAGCTTCATGATGTGATTGCCATCCTCCAAGATGGCCCCTAATGATCCTCAGTTTCTAATACATATGAGTATGCCCTTGTGTAATGCCCTCACATCTTGAATAAGGATGACTTAGGTGATCAATAAATATTGAGAACGTGACTGTGTGTGATGTACAACGTGAGGGGATAAAACACATTGCTGCTTTTCCTGAGGCTCTTGGATGGATTACACTGGGGGATGCCAGCCTCCATGTTGTGAGGACATTCCAGCAGCCCTGTGGAAAGGTTCATATGGAGAAACACTGAGGCTTTCTGTGAACAGCCAGCACCAACTTGCCAATAGTATGAGAGTATCAGCCTGAAAGTTGATCCTCTAGCCCCAGTCAATCCATCTGATGACTGTAGCCCAGACCCATAATCTGATTTAATCTTGTCAGAGACTTTAAGCTTGAACCACCAGCCAAGTCACTCCCAAACTCTTGATCCACAAAAACTGAGAGATAATAAATATGTGTTTCTGTTTTAGGCCACTATGTTTGGAGGGGGTTTGGGTTTGCTGCGTAGGAATAGTCAATGAAAACTTTGGGTTACCCAGGAGCTACTGATTTCTTATACACAAAGAGTAGGCGTACAATTCCTGGATTCCAGGAAGTACAGGTCCAGAGAAAGAGAGATTGAGAGCAGATGGAACTATCAAAGCCTCTCAAGTTCCTAGCAATTAATGTAAGGGATATGTCAACCACTTTGCCAAACTATCTAACAGTATCTACACGAAGTGAACATGTACGAATCCTAACACCCAGAAATTCCACTCACAGATATGCATTCTGTTGTACTCAACAGAAATGCATTCGCTAAAGACACATGCATGAATGTTTATCCCAGCATTCCTGATAATTGCCCAAATCCAGAAATTAGTCAGGTGAACATCAACAATAGAAAGAACCAATATAAATTTTAGTACATTCACTGAAACATTGCACAGCAATGAGAATGTTCAAGCAAGCTACAGCTACCTGCAACCATATGCATCAAGTGACAAACATTGCATCGAGTGTCAAAAAGCTAGGAAGGATATTGATATGTGATTCTATTTGTATAAATTATATAAAGGCACAATGACTCTATAATGTAAGATAGTGTTTAATTTCAGAGGAATTAATGAGGGGGTTATACTTCGATAAACAATTTACCGTTAAAAATTTTTAAGTTTTAAAAAAGGAAATAAGTATAGCTGAGATCAGTACAGTTTCAAAACGATCTTGCTTTATATTCAGGAAGGGGATGGAAAATGCCTGGCCTGCCATTGACTTGTGCTGGACCTAGTTGCCTAATAATAATAAAATAGCAGTTAATATTTATTACGTAGCAGCTATACCTAAAGTATTATATCAGTCAAATAAGTATGGAATTTTATGTAAGTTCAAAATATTACTTCAAGACTGACTGATAATATTATACTCATTTTAAAAATGTGGAACCAGAAGTTACAAGGAATTGAGTAACTTGCCCAGAGTTACAACATATGTCAATGGCATAGGCTGCATTTGAATCAAGATCTCTGCTTCCTCAGACTTTACTTTTTTCAACAATGCTGTGATCACACTGAAAAGAGGGAAGGGACTAGGTATGTCTTATACTCCTCTTGTACAAGATTAGGACCCATGCAAATGTAAATCTGTATGGGCTTATGTATGTCGATATGTGCACAAATCTATGTATGTGTACATGTACATACACACACATACGAGGTAAGACAATTAAGTTCACAAACTTGTTGCAACAATATTGCTAATCTTTATGATATCAGAGGGATTATTCATTATGAATTTGTACCAATTGGACAAACAGTTAACCAAGTTTACTATTTGGGAGTGCTAAAAGGACTGCATGAAAATATTAGATGACCTGAACTTTTCGCCAACAATTCATGGCTCTTGCATCATGACAATGCACCAGCTCACATAGGTAGCACTGTTTGTGAGGGAGTTTTTAGCCAGTAAACAAATAACTGTATTGGAACACCCTCCTTACTCACCTGATCTGGCCCCCAACGACTTCTTTCTTTACCCGAAGATAAAGGAAATATTGAAAGAAAGGCATTTTGATGACAGTCAGGACATCAAGGGTAATACGACGACAGCTCTGATGGCCATTCCAGAAAAAGAGTTCCAAAATTGTTTCGAAGGGTGGACTAGGCACTGCCGTAGGTTCGTAATTTCCCAAGGAAAGTACTTCGAAGGTGACCATAGTGATATTCAGCAATGAGGTATGTAGCACTTTTTATAGGATGAGTTCATGAACTTAATCGCCTAAACTCGTACAAATATGTATGTACCTGCCTATATGTGTGTCGGTGTATGTGAGTGTTCATGTAGTGAGTTATAGGACCCAGGCTATGTCTACCCAGAGACAAGATCTAGAGAAAAACTGAAAAATGTGAAGATTCACTGATATTTGATTTTTTGGCATTGGGTAAATCAAACATCTGAATAAACTCTCTTTCTCTGCTTTTCACCCAGATATTTACTCAATACAGACACAGGCTGAGACTTAGTGACCCAGTTGGTGAATTGATCAGTATTCATTTCCCTGGATGCTTTCCTGGCTTTTGCTATTCCTGATCTTGAACTTAGAATCATAACTCCCAAATTAAATCTGGGCACAGAGTCACCCAGCCAGAGATGACATTTTTTATCCTCTCGTGCAGGGTGGAGCTGTAACTGAGGGTAAATGATGCATGGAACCTCCAGGTCACCTCCTTAAAGACAATGTTCCTTGTGTCAGACTTGCATTTTCTTTTCCCTGCAAGCTGGAAATCAGACCAGACAGTAACCCAGCCTCAACCACAGATGAAGATAATATTTTGGGGATGGTGCAGAAACATGTTGGAAAAAACCTGGGGTGGCTTATGGAGCCAAGCCACCCCACTAACCCAGATTACTTTCCTTTGGACTGTTACATAAGAGAAATAAACCTGTTTTATCTGAGCCAATGTGGGGGCTCCCTGTATTCCCCCATGCATGGGCTTTACAGGAGGGGGTTAATTCATAAAGACATAGGCAAGCAACTTGGCCGATGACCATTAACTCAATCCTCAGGGAGCAGACAATTGGGTCCCCAAGGAGAGAGCACTCTGTGGGAGGCAGCCTCAGAGGGAGTGATAACGTCCCTTGCACAGCTTACAACACTGTCTCATATACACATTTTTATGGGGTAGGAATCAACTTTATTTCTATTTTATCTGAGAAACTGGGTCTCAAAGAAGTGTCCTGCTCTTGTTAATAAGTGGCATGGAGCCAAAACCTTTTTATCATTCCTGGTCTTCCTGGAAAAGGAGGTACGTGGAAAATTCAGGCCGTGAAGGGATTCCTGACAGATGTCTTTTCATCATTTTTGTAGAGCATCAAAATTCAGAATTAAAGCACAAGGCGGCATCTATAAGACTGTGAAATAATACAGGAATTTATGGAACTTAACTTTTTAAAAAAAATTGTGGTATAATTGACCTATAGCATTATATTCATTTCAGGTATACAACATAATGATTCAATACGAGGTGTGATAAAAAATACAGTGAATGTTTAAATAAAAATAGTTATTACAGTAAAAGATACATTACCATTAATCCTCCTTAAAATACTCCCCCTCACTTCAAACATACTCATCCATCGTTCTTGCCACTTTCTGAAGCAGTTCTGGAAGTCCTCTTTCATTCGTGTCCTTACTTCATCCTCCATCACGACAACGCTCCGTGTCACACATCGCTTCTGGTACAGCAATTCCTGTCAAACAAAAACATGATGGTGTGTCCTCATCCACCTTATTCACCGGACCTGGGACCATGTGACTTCTGGCTCTTCCCCAAAGTCAAAATGATTGTGAAAAGAAAACGTTTTAAATCGATTCAGGACATCGGAAGCAGCCACGACAGCGTGACTAAAGACGCTCACGAAAGAAGACTTCCAGAACTGCTTCAGAAAGTGGCAAGAATGACGGGATAAGTGAGGGGGCGGGTATTTTGAGGAGGATTAATGGCAATGTGTCTTTTACTGTGATAAATGTTTTTATTTAAACATCACCGTATCTTTTGATCACACCTCATATTTGTATATGCTGCAAAATGACTACCACCATAAGGCTAGTTATCACCTGTCACCATGCGTAGTTCTCACTTTTTTTTTCTTGTGATGAGGACTTTTAAGATTTACTCTCTTAGCAACTTTCAAATATGCAATACAGTATTTATCAAATATAGCGACTATGCTGTACATGACATCTCCATAACTTATTTTTTTCTACAGATGGAAGTTTGTATCTTTTGACCCACTTCATCCATTTCACCCTTCCCACACACCACTTCCTTTCTGGCAACCACCAATCTGTTCTTTGTATCTATGAGCTTGGTTTTTCTTTTTGTTGTTGTCTTTTTAGATTCCACATGTGAATGAGATCACAATGTAGTTATTTTTGTCTGACTTATTTCACTTAGCATAATGCCCTCAATCTCCATCCATGTTGTCACAAATGGCAAGATTCTATTATTTTTTATGGCTGAATAGTATTTCATTATATATGTGTGTAGTATATATGTGTATATACTGCATCTTCTTTATCTATTCATCTATCAATGGACACTTAGGTTGTTTTCATATCTTGGTCATTGTAAATAATACTGCAATGAACATGGAGAAGCATATATCTTTTTGAGTTAGTGTTTTCATTTATTTCAGATAAATGCCCAGAAGTGGAATTGTTAGATGTTAGTTCTATTTTTAATTTTTTGAGGAAACTTCATACTGTTTTCCACAGTGGATGTACCCATTTACATTCCCACCAACAGTGCACGAGCCTTCCCTTTTCTTCACATCCTTACCAACATGTTATTTCTTGTCTTTTTGAAAATAGCTATTCTAACAGTTGTGCAGAGATATCTCATTGTGGTTTTGATTTGCATTTCCCTGATGATTAGTGATGTTGAACATCTTTTCATGTGTCTTCTTTGGGAAACATGCCTATTTAAATTCTCCGCCCGTTTTTAATTAAATTGTTTGATTTCTGCTATTGAGTGTATAAGTTTTTTGTACGTACATGTATAGTTTGGATATTAACCCTGTATCAGATTTATGATTTGCAAATACTTTCTCTCATTTAATAGATTGTCTTTTCATTTTGTTGATGATTTCCTTTGCTTTGTAGAAGCTTTTTAGTTTGATGTAGTTCCACTTGTTTATTTTTACTTTTGTTGCCTTTCTTTCGGAATTAGATCTAAAAAACTCATCGCCAAGATCAATGTCGAGGAGCTTGCCGCCTATGTAATCAGCATATATCTCTGTCCTTTGCCGGCCTTGGGTTCAAGTTGGAATATCTGGACAGCCTTTTGATGATAACCCAGACTGTGTCCATTTTTTTCCAGTTTTATTGAGAAATAATTGACATACATCACTGTATATGTACAGCATGATGGTTCAACTTACATGTATTATGAAATTACTACCACTATAGGTTTAGTTAACATCTATCATCTCCTATAGATACAATAAAAAGAAGGAAAACATGTTTCCTTGTGATGAGAACTCTTAGGACTTGCTCTCTTAAGAGTTTTCAAACACACCATACAGCAGTGCTAACTGTACATTACATCTCTAGTGCTTATTTATCTTGTAACTGGAAGTTACAACTTTTTAACTGCCTTCCTTCAATGCTCCCCCACCCAACCCCATCTCTGATAACCACAAATTATGTCTTTTTCTATGAGTTTGGTGTTTTTTGCTCATTTTTTATGGCCAAATAATATTCCATTATGTGTGTGTGTGTGTGTGTGTGTGTGTGTAAAGTTCTTTATCCATTCATCCATCAGTGAATAGACTTTGCCCATTTAAGTCACATTTCAATGAAATTTGTGGCCTACAGCACACTCATGTTCTCAGTAGAGCCTCATGACTAACCTGTACAGTAAGTACTTTCATTTTTCCCATTCTTTGTAGGTGGCGAAACTGATGCCCAGAGAGGTTAAGCAACTTGCTCATGTACCACAGTAAATAATTGAGATTCTCCACATCACATGGAGCTCTGTGTCTGGCACTCTTGAAGTATACAATAAAATGGTAGTTGCTATTTTGAATGTCAGGTTGGTACTTCAACTGAAGTCTCCTGGCTGTAAATGCACTATTCCACTTGGCCTCTCTCCTGTGGCTTTCCATCTCAGAACACCCTGTCCCCGAGTCTGCCTTGGTAACCTACCTGGTAATTATAATGGCATCCGCGACATGGCGCTTACCCTGTGCCAGGAACTATTTGTTCTACATGCTTTCCATTTATCAAGTTGTGCCCATGCCCTCTAGCCAAAGGCCACCAGGAAGACATCTGTAGTTAAACAACATTGAGTGGATTGACTTGAGGAAGAATGAACATCGTAGGGGACCATGGGGTGTCCCACTAGAGGATGTTCGAAAGGACTTACGAGCGTGGATAGGATGTGAGCTTGAGGTCAGTGATTTTGGTGAGAATTCAAGGAAGCGAGGGTTTGTTCTATATAGGTTGTTATCATGAAGCAAGTGTAATTCTATGATTGTGTACCTTAAGGAATCTTACCTAGAAGGAGAGAAGAATGGAAAGAGGCTAAAGAAGTAATTAGCAAAGAAGCAGCAATATTAGCTGGGAGAGGGGAATATTTGGTATTTTTGTGGTTTGCATGATGCCTCTGTTTTTGTATATGCTTAGAAAAAAAATGATAAAATAGTTTTTTTTGGTTTGGTTTGGTTTGTTTTTTTTGGTCTCCTTTGTAAGAGTCTTATGTTTAACGCAAAAGCACCACGGCCTGGCTGCACATGCCAGGCCAGCACCTAACAGCACCAAGGTCTTTCTTCTAGTGGTAGGCCAAGTCACAGATGTCAGGGACTGCTTTTATCTTTCTCATTTATTTAATATTCACAACAAACATATGAGTTAGATTTTATTAGTATCCTAGATGAAGAGCGTGAGACATAGAGGATTTAAGTAACTTGCTAAAGTCACACAGCTAACAAATGGAAGAGCTAGGGTGAGAATTCAGACAGTGTGTCCTCAGAAATATTCCCTCCTGACCACCATGATATTCCACCTCTCCAGGTATCTCCCTGGGGCCTAATCCTACCTATAACTCCTCAGCCTTTGACCCTAATGGAATACTCCTGTATACGCCTGACCATATGCTTTGGATTCTCTAGCTTGCCTGGCCACTCACATGGCTGGATTCCACAGATGCATGGTAACCCTGACTTACTCTTTGGAAAACAGCTGGAATGCCTGAATAGCCTGTCTACACCATTCGCTCATTCCCATCCCTAACTTTGTGAAAACCCGCTCCGCCTGCTTCTTTGGACACCCCCCATCATCACCTCCCATTCCTCCCCAATGTCCTCCCCACCCTGGTGAATGAAGCTTGTTTCTGAAGCGGCTAGATTTACAGCCTCCCAACTCCAAGTATCTGCTGTTGTGACATCCTAAAAGAATCTGTGTCCAGCCCCCTAGGGTGTTAAACATTGCCTGCAAGCTTGGAGGCAGTGTGGTGTAGGGAAAAGCAAGCGCTGAGTCTCTACCTCATAGATTCATATCCTCTCAGCAAGTTACTTAACCTCTCTGGGTTCATCAGCTGTAAAACTGAGGGCAGTAGTGCCCATCTCGGTATTGCTGAGAGGGTCAGATGGAGGATCAAATGAGATAACATATATGTATGTATATATATATATTTTAGGTGGAAAGTGAAGAGGGGATTAAGTTTCCTGTCTGGGTTGATGTAGAACAGACAGAGAGCCGGCAAAGGTGGGCAAAACAAGCTACAAGCTATCCTGTGCAGGAGAAGCCCTCCAGCGCTGTTCATATTCCCCTCCTCTTAGGAGATAGAAGGAGCGACAGGTTGGGGACTGTGCACAAGAGGTTATGAGAACAAACACTGGAATCATAGTTCCGTGTGAACAGTAACAACCAAAAAAATTGGAGATGTGCTAAATTAAGTTACAGGCCGAAGAGTGAGAGAGAGACAGAGTAGTCAGCCTGTTAGTAGCTATGGAGCAGCTAACAAAGACTTCTTATATTTATGTATGTCTGTTGGAATTTCTGATTAACTTCCAGGTGGTCATTTCTGGCATTATCCAAAAGGGAGAACAGCAAGGCACCACACACCCCAGAAAGCTCTGCATCTTATTTACACATGAATTTTCCAGACTTGCCCACAACCAGTCAAAGGGAGCAAACACTTCTTGGACTCAGCGTCTATCCCAGAACTGCCCTGCTTCAGTTTCTCCCACCCCTTTGTCTATAGCAAATGTACATTCTTTCCGAACAGCCTATATCTCGCTTCCCCCTCCCCCACTTGATGTATAAAAATGCTCAACAACTCTGGGACTGTGGACGTGTTGTCTTTACACCTAGCCATGATGCTGGGGGTAAAGACTTCAAGCCCCAGGACCTGGTCTTTCTTGCTAGCAATGGCCCAATAAATCCTTTTTAAAAAAAAAAAAAAAAAAAAGAATTTTCAGTCATAAAAGTTAAAATTTTTGGTTTAACACATGGTTCAAATCCTTAACCCCGTTAGTATTAGTGTGCGGCCTAGGGCAAGTTGTTTCACCTCTCTGGGCTTTTCTCTCTTTACATGTGAAGCTAGAATAAGAGATTTGCACAGTTGTTCATAATGGGTAGGGAGCTAGGATCTGTGGAGGGATGGGACCATGACAGGCTCTCAGCCTAGTTGAGTTCCCTTCCATTCCTCCCACCCCACTAAGGTGTCTGCATTTGAAAAGATTCTGAAGGGGAAAGGGCAGTGCCTGACTCCAAAGTAGGAATGGGTAAGGCAGTCATTTCCTGCTTCAGGGAGCCAGGAGGAGGGTGGGCCCTCCTGAGACCACTTCATAGTTGTGGTGACCACCTGCAAGGCCAGGCCCTGCCAACATGAGGATCACTGGAGAGTTTCAGTCTCTGACAGCCTAGGAATGCAAGATATTAAGTGTAATGGAAAGACTATTGGATTTAGCATCAGAACATCTGAGTTCTAGATCTGGTGCCACCATTTTGTGGCTTTGGGTAAGCCACTTAACCTCTATCTTTTTCTCCTCTGCCTCCTCAATAGCAGAAGGGAAGTTCCCATAGCTACAGGTTAAGCACTTTACTTTCATTTAGTTCCTTTCCAATAGATAGTATCATTATGCCATTTTACAGAAGAGGAAACCCAGGCTTTGAAGGATCAAGGAGCTTCTCCAAAGATACACAGGCAATGAGGGGCTGGGCTGTGAACCCAGGCAGGCAGACTCCGGAGCCTGTGTTCTCAACCTCTACCGCAAGCATGACCAGTATCTCAAAACTTCCACTTGCTTATTTGAAGCCCTGATTCAGATAATTGCCCCCTGCCTTCTTCTGGGGAGCTCTGAGGGTCAGATGGGTAGATGGATAGAAGAGGATGAGCTTTGTGAACTCTGAGATGCATGGCAGAGACATGGTGGGCTCCTACTCACTGTGGCTTTGTAGGGCAGCGTCAGCACCAAAGTCCTTAGCATGGACCAAGAAAGGCAGATCGCAGCTCAAAGTGAGGACAGTCTTTCCACAATGAGTGCTCCTGAGTGAGTTGGGCTGCCTCAGAGGCAGAAAGCCCTCCCCACACTGACCCCCAGCAAAAGAAGCTGCTCACAGAGCAGCAGAGGGTTTCGTTTGTCTCCTAGGGTAACAGGATAATGGAAGCTCCCAGCACAGGGCTCCGCCCAGAGTAGGTACTCCATTCAGTGGGGTTCCCCTCCTCTTCCTCTCTACATCTCATGTTCAGTGCTCTCCGGCCACCATTTCCCCTTCAGATTTTGTGGATTCTCAAGTTCCTGTGAGGTTGCCAGAGCCGGACTTGACCTGAATGGCGTTTGCCAACTCCATCACAGCCTCTGGGGCAGGGGTGGATATGCAGGAAAACATTTTTTCCTAAACTCTGGCTCGGATTCTTTCAACATCTGTGGAAAACAAGGGAGTTTACCACACAGTCCTCTCATAATCAAGCACTCAATTAATGCTTGGCTCCCCAGAGCAACCTTTCTCAAGAAAAATACCATTTAAACATTTTTCTCCACCTCTCCCCATCTTTCTGAGAGAGGGAGTTCTGAGGCCAACCCTAGAGAAAGAGCCTTTGGTTTCCCCCCTGCAGACTGTTGTTCTAATGCCCTGGGCCAAAGCATGCAGAATGGACCACTGAGCTTACCCTGGTGTGACCTCCTCAGTGCCTGGGCAGGGACAGAGCAGGGACCGAGGTGAAGGACTAACAGGGGAGCAATGGCTCTGATGGCTTTCCCTGTCATGGCCTCACTCTGAGAGGACAGGACAGCGTTGTTTTCTCAGGAACCCTGGGAGATGATGATGATGTATGTATGTAAGAGAGGGGTAGCAACAGAGAGACAGAGAGACAGAGAGGTGCTGATGCCATCAGGAATTTTCCATACCTTTGAGATCTGGAGTCCTGTGTGGTTCACAGAACAGCAGCATCTCCATCGCCCATGAGCTTGAGCTCATCTGGATTGCAGAATCCCAGCCCCAGTCCAGACTGACTGAATCAAAATCTGCATTTCATCAAGACCCTCAGGCGATTCTTAGGCACACTAAAATTTAAGAAGCACTGCCCTAGATAAGATTGTCTCCAAGCTCCTAGCTATGTTCCATGGAAGTCCAAATCCCTAGTGCACATTCTATGGAAGTCCAGATCCTTCCCCAAACTGTCTGTGAATTTCCAGGGAGTTCACTCTCTCAGGGTCACCACTGGTGACTCTGGAACGACTGCTTCCCCTGCATAGGACAGTTTATAGCTTCTTTTGGCCTCCTTTGTTCACTCTCTCTGTTTGCTCCATATCAAGTCAGATGGGAAATTTAATCCCTTCCTCAGTTTCCACCAAAAAGCAACTGACACAGAGCAAGTGGTGTGTGTATATTGGAGATTTTCCCAAAATGTGCTGAGTAAGGGGGCTGAAGGGAAACAACTACTTGTAACCACTTTATACTAAACACTAGACATCTCTGTTCTTTGACCACACAACAGTGGGAGTCTTGCTGGCCCCTCATCCCAGATGTTCCCTACTCCCCCCATCTCCCTTGTATTATCTCTTCCCACCTCTCCTCCTTGGCCCTTCTCTTTGCTTCTTCTCAGAAGCAAAACTATCCTCATTTTGTCATGCAGAACAGTAATGACATCCCTTCTGTTGTCTTCACACTATGCTCTCAGGATTCACCTTCAGCCCTGCATGTCTCGAGAAGATAATTCCTCACACCCATGTTCATAGCAGCACTACTCACAATGCCAAGAGGTGGAAACAGCCCAACTGGCCATTGACAGGTGAATGGATAAACTCCAAGTGGTATATGCATACAATGGAATGTTATTCCGCCTTGAAAAGGAAAGAAATTCTGCCACAACTTGGATGAACCTTGAGGACCTTATGCTAATAAAATAACCTAGTCACAAAAGGACAAATACTGTATGATTCCACTTATATGAAATAGTAAAGTAGTCAAATTCATAGAAGCAGAAAGTAGTATGGTAGTTGCCAGAAGCTGGGGAGAGGGGGAAAATGGAGGAGTCATTTGATGAGTACCAAGTTTCAGTTTTGCAAGATGATAACGTTCTGGAGATGGGTTGCTCAACAGTGTGAATACATGTAACTCTATGAAGCATATCTTAGAAATGGTTAAAATGATAAATTTTATGGTGTTTTTTTCTTACACTACAATTAAAAATAAAAATAAATTCTGAGCAAGGCATGTATGTATCCTTCTGAGGCTTAATTTCATCACTGGTATTTGGAGGTATATGTTCTCCTATAACTATACCTCACAGGGATTTTGTGAAGTTCATATAAATTAATGACTTTGAAACAAACAAACAAACAAACAAACAAACAAACAAAGATAATTCCTGACCCACAAGGAATTCTGGTGCCGATCGTTTAGAGAATTCACTTTCCCTGTGTCCTGTGTATCTCCCATTCCCCCTGCCTATCCTTCGCAGGCTCCCCTCTTCCCCCACCCTGTGCCTCTTCCTCCATCATTTCCTATAATGTTGGTATGCCTCAGCATTTGTTCCCTTCCCGCTCTTACACTTCTATTGTCTCTGGGATTTCACTGACTCTCAAGGCTTCAAGTACCTCTGCGGGCAGATGAACACAAACCTGTAACTCCTGTCCAGATTTCCTTCCTAATTCAAACGAATTTATGTTACTGTCTACTGGACTTCTCAACTCAGCATGTTCAAAACTAGGCTCGTCACCATTCCCCACAAACCATCTCCTCTAAGGTTCTCTTATTAGGGAAAGATATAGCCATCTACCTGGTTGCAAAGAAAGAAATCTGGGAATCACCCATGACTGCCTCCCACTCCTCATTCTCACCCCATAAATGCCTACTGTCATTTCTCCAAGGTTCATTTCTCTCTTGAGTTACTGTCAGAGGTGACTGCAGGGTGGCTATGGCTCTGCTCTGTATGTCTTCTTCATCCCATGATCCAAGCTGAAGGGACACCATGCTTATGGCAGAGGGGAAAAAGACATGACTGAAATTTACAATGGTTCTTCATGTTTCTGATTGGTCTTGGTCTACATCACTTTCTCTTAGGTTCCATCAGCTAAAACAAGTTATATGCCCAGGTCTGATGTTAGTTATTGGGGAGAGTACACTCCTCCTTCTGGGAAACACTGCAAGCCACAGGCCAAGGTTGAGAATGTAGCATTCTCTTACCAGGATGAGGAGTGAAGAATTATGTCCGCATAATATAACTTAGAACATCGCTTGTGTGTGAGGCTGGCTCCATCTGCAGAAAGAACACAACTAGGGGAATGCCCTGATCTGCTCTAACCCGAATCCCAGGAGGTGTTGGTCTCTTAAAAGGAAGTAGCGGAAGCCTTGTAGGAAAAGTGTTGGCCTCATCTGGAATATCAATCCACTATGTAAAATGACCGGAAATCCGCTTCATGTTCTGGGCTCCCTCTAGAGTGTTTTCCACTTACTCGTGACCTTAGCGCAGAAATATGCAGGAGTGAGTACCCAGCAGCAATGTTTGTACATTGTGACCCCACTCCTTGGCCATGTTGAACCAGACCAGGAGAAGGCCACTCACCCAAGCTGATCTAACCAGGGCCCTATCTGTGGTAATGTGGAATCCAAACAGACAGACAGAAGGTCAATCTCTCCTATGATTGACGTGATAACTTGTGAACTTGGTAACTATGGGAGGCTGCCATTCCTCCGACCATCTGCACTGAGCAGCTGAGAAAACCAGTCTTCAGAGAAAAGAGACAGAGGCAGCGTACCAGCCAAGTAGAGAAAAGGGGAGAGGTGGGGGAGTGAGAAGCAGCATTCCCCAAGTTCCCTGCAGTTTTCCTCACCCAATTTCTTATCATTCTTGGGGCCCTTCTCTGTGGCTCATTCATAATCTTGGGTTCCCTAATTTATCTCTGCATCTTATGATGAACTTCCTTCTCTTGCTTAAGCTAGCTTCAGTTTATTTCTGTTGCTTGCAACCAAAGGTATTTTGAACAATTCACATTCACCATTCTGAGCCTTAGTTTTTTCAGCTGAAAAATCAAGATAGTGATATGGAGTCACTGACTTGTTAAAAGAATCACATGGATGGAAAAGGGCTATAAAAATGGCAAGATCTATTATTACAGGAGAGAGATATCATGGATGGAGAAAAAAGCTTAGAGAGAAGTTTTGCTCTGACTTTTTGAGACATTTGTTAAAAATAAGAAAGATAATGATAGAAACTAATCAGGAATATATCAGACCATATCAGACACTGTTTGAAGTATTTTATACATATTAACTTCTTTAATCTTCACATCAGCCTTATTTTGTATAACTTCTAGTCTTATCCTCATTTTGCAGATGAGGAAACAAAGATACAAGAGAAGTTTAAGAACTAGCCAAGTTCACATGATACTAGGTGGCAAAGTAATATTTTTGGCTTTTATATCTGTTTCCTCATCCGAAAAGTGGTACAAATGATAGATTCTCCAGGGTTATGTTTTGAGGATTAACTAACATGTTTTCACAGTGTATATGACGCATAGTAAGAACTGATTCAATGATATATTCATAAGAATACTCATCATAGGAGGAAGGTCCAAGATGGTGCATTGGGTAAACACTGTGTCTGCTGCCTCCCAGGATCACACCACAATTACAAATAAATTATAGAACAATCAACCTCAAGCGTCATCTGACGACTAGCTGGACAGAACCCCCTACAACTAAGGATCTAAAGAAGCAGCCACATAGAGACTGAAAAAAAAAGATTACTCATCATAAATTCACTTCGTTATTGCATGGAAGAAAATAAGACATGCAACTATGAATGGGGTAAACTTCAAATAAATAAAAAGCAATTCTGTCTACATGCAGGAGATGAACTCATTAACCCAAGTAGGGAGGAGGCCTGAAACTCTGTAGTGCTTTTATGAAACATGGTCTAAGGCAAACAGTTCTAAGCCCTCCCTTTCTAGGGGACGCAAGATACCACACTCTGAAGTCCCTATTGACAACACAACCTTTTTTTTTTTTTCCATCTTCTCCGCTATGAGAATTGGATAGGAAGTGGGAGAAGGCAAGGAAACCAAGAAGGATTATACAGCACTATACCTTGGGGGTTCTGCCGGCATTGTCTCATGTTGCAGATAGAAAACGGGAGCTTCAGGAGGTAAAGTAACAAGCCTTCAGTCAGTCCAACAACCAGGAAGATGTAGAGCTGCATTTCAAATACAAGTCTCTCTGACCCCCAAATCCCTGCTTTCTTCCCCATACCTTGAGATACCTTACTGAAATAGATATCTATTGCTATTTAACATATTACCCAAAGTCACTAAATAATTTGAAACAATAGCAAGCATTTATTATCTCACAGTTTCTGTGGGTCAGTAATTCAAGAGCAGCTTAGGTGGGTGGTTGTGGCTCAGGGTTTCTCATGAGGTTACAGTCAAGGTATCAGCTGGGACTACAGTTATCTACAGGTTTGACTGGGGCTAGAGAATACACTTCTAATTGCCATGGCTGGCGTTTTGGTGCTGGTTGTGGGAAGGAGGCCTCAGTTCCTCTCCATGTCAGCCTTTCCATAGGTTGCTTGAGTGTCCTCATAGCGTGGTGGGTGACATCCCCCAAAGCAAGCAATCCAAGAGAAGGAATGCCAGGGAAGCTCTCCTAGTGACCCAGAAGAGGCCTAGCCTCACAAGTCACATAGAATCACTTCCACCCCATTTTCTTAATTAGAATGAAACTGACCCACCATCAAGGGAGGGGAATTAGGCTTCACCTTTTGAAGGGAGGAGAACTATAGGCATATTTTAAGACCACCGTACTTAGCCACATGAGAATTTGCAGCTGTGGTGTGAGGTTGCCTACCTCTGCTGAAAATGAATCAGAGGCTTCTTTCTGATACACCTCAGGTTAAAGATCAAAATCCTCAACATGACAGCAAGGTCATGCACTCCTGGAGACTCAAACCAGGATTTTCCCCTTTATGTTACACTCTTGGACAGCTTTTGTTTCCTCTAAACTGCCACAGCCCCTCCTGCCTGAGGCCTCTGCAGAGATAGTTCCTGGGCCCTCTGTGCCTTCCCTAACCTTCTCTTGACTTGCTAATGTTGACTCATCCTTCAGATCCTGGTTCAAAGGTCACCTCTTCATCAAGCTTTCCCTGATCTCTCAAACCAGATCAGGTTTGGTGAGATTTTATGAAAACTTGAATTTTTTAATGAAAGTTTTCATTTACCATTACATATGGATGTGATTATTTCATCCATGTCTGTCTTTCCCACTAGTGTTCAGTCCGTGTCGAGACTGCATCTGTTTTTTGTTTGTTGGTTTGTTTTTCACTCACTGGCGCATCCTCAGCACTTTGCACAGTGCTGAGCACATGATGTATCCTCAGTAACAAATGTGATGAATGAATGAAGGCAGAGACAATGCTCTTCTCATAGCTGGAGAGGTACAAGCAGAGGTGGAACTACCTCTTTATAAGTGTGCTTCACGTTGGGGTTGACTGGATGACTTTTCAGGTTCTTTTCCCTCAGGAGAGTCTTTAAGGTTCTGTGAGTCTGTGATTCGAGGGTCTCCACTCACTGGCAAGCAAATTCTGCCTCCCTGGGTGACTCACCGATGGCCCAGGTCTCAGGTCTTCTGGCTCCTAACACACCCTCTTAAGGACCCCTTCTCAGGCTCAGCTGGCAGCCTGACACTCCAGCACAAGGAAAGGCTATGTTGGAAATCTCTGGGAGCAGCTGCCTGGGGCTCTAAGGGGGCCCAAGTGATTGGGTCCTCCGTGGCTCCTTTAAGAAGTTTTACAAGGTTAAGGTTTGCTCTGAAAATAAGCCCACAAGGCTTTTTGAAAAGCTTCTAAAACCATATGTCCACAACACCCATTTTTTTGAAGGGCCAGTGAGCCTCTAAAAGCTTCAAAAACCACTACTTGGCCTGCTTCCCATGGTGGAGAAAGTTCAATCTGAAGTGTTTAAAAACAGACCTGCTTTCAAGTCTTCTAGAATCTGCACCTGAAGTGTTCTGCTCCTATCAAAGGGGTTCAAGATGGCGATCAGTATGTATGGGGCTTGTACCCCAGAGGCCAGGTTCTTCTCACAGTAAACAACTGCCCCAAATAACCACAAAACTGCAACTAGTTGCCTATATAGAGATTAGTTCAAGTCTTTCCTGCTCCCTCTCTTGTCCCATAGGTCTCTTCATATTATGGCATGTTGTGGATTAGTCTGTTAAATGCATATGCGTGTGTGCATGTACGCACGCACACACACACACACACACACACACACACACACACACACACACACCCCCCGGAACCATGGTGTGCTGGTGTGCCCAAGAAAAACGTCCACTTAGTCAGAGTGCCTGTCAGATGACAGGCAGCAAAGGAAGAGCATTCAATTGTTAAACTCTTTCCCTTTCTTTCCTTCTTCCTTCTTTTCTTCCTTCTTTTCTTCCTTCCTTCCTTCCTTCCTTCCTTCCTTCCTTCCTTCCTTCCTTCCTTTCTTCCCTCCCTCCCTCCTTCCTTCCTTCCTTCCTTCCTTCCTTCCTTCCTTCCTTCCTTCCTTCCTTCCTTCTTTCCTTCCTTCCTTTCCTCTCTCTCTCTCTCTCTCAATGCTTTCTTTCCCTTTCATTTTTGAATAAATACGTAAGTGCCTGTTATGGGCCACATATGGAATATCTATATTTCAGGTGGGAAGGCAGAGGTTAGAGGTTACTGGAGAGCAGTAGCAAAGATACCTCGAGGAATCTGAGATGCATTCTCACCAAAGGCATTTTATAATTTGTAGAGCGATTGGAGAGGAGTATGAGGTATGATGCACCATATTTCAGGCTTCTTAAATCTTTCAAGCTTCAGCAGGAATCCTTATTGATCCCTTTATATAAACAAGGAAACTGAGACCTAGAGAGATTAAAAATATTCTCACGGGTCTATCAGCCATCACGACCACACATCTTGCTGCTTCCTTAACAGAAAGAAATATAACCATCCCTACGTGGCTACAGTGCAGTGGGGACAGGACTCGGTCCTATAAGAGAAGTATCACTATAACATAACAGGGGGAGTGCAGAGGCAAGAGAGATCCCTTCCAGCTAAGAGGATCAGAAGAGTCTTAATATATCTCCTTGGGGCCACAGGAAAGTGGATTCTCTCTTCTCCAAACCAACGAGCTCCCCTCAGTTTTCTTTCTGTGTACGTGAAACATCTCTGGTTTCTTCACAAACATAGAAGACTAATCCTAGAGAGGATTGCCCACTAACTTCTACCAAAATCAAAGCATACGGGGAGGGAAGGAACTAGTCCTCCTCCCATGACACTTAGACGGGTGTTCACCCAGCGTATGCTCACACAGCCTCAGCGACAGGGAGCCTCTTCAGGTGAGATCATTCTGACGATTGATTGCTGAAATGTATTCTTTCTGTCAAGCCACACTCTGGTTTCCAACCACTGGTTCCATATCCTGCAGTTTGGAACAGCATCAAACTGGTAGACTCCCACGACCGCAATGGCCTTACAGATGCATAAAGACACTTTTCACATGGTCCCCACTGCTTTTCTTCACCAAACTAGACATCGCTGCACTTGACACTGGTATAAAGAGGCAGTATGATAGGTAGAAAGAGCATTGGTTCTAGAAATAGACTACTGAGGTTTGACTCCTGGCTTCACCATTCACTAGCTGTAAATGTTGGTTAGTTTATTTCACCTCACTGAGCCTTCAGTTTCTTCCTCTGCAAAACAAAGAGATAATATCTATGATAAAGGCTTAATGCAGAGATAAATTGCATAACCTGTGGGGAATTATTATCGAATGCCTGGAATAGCATGTAGAAAATGTTACCTAGTGTGAGAGGGACCGCTTTGAAATTCTAAGTAATAAAGTATTTCTTCCCTGTTTGGGGACAGAAAGGAATGGGCAGAGAGCACATGTGGAAGGATTCTGGCCTGAGGCACTTGAGAGCCTGAGACAGCTGCAGACGAACCGTAATGTCTCAGGCACCTTCTGAATCACCACATAGAGCAGAGATTCTCCAACTTCAGTGTGTACCTGAATCTTCTGGATGGTTTGCTAAAACATAGAGTGCTGGGCCCTACTCCCAGAGAGTTTCTTGTTCAGTAGGTCTGGAGTGGTCCCTGAGAATTTGCATTTGTAACAAGTCCCCAGGGGTGGCTACTGACCTAGAGTTTAAATGGTGATATGTGACAAATTAACAATGATTTTTCCCAAGCACGTGCATTTTGTGTCTTTCCTCACTGAGTCCGCCCAACATCCTCCGCGGTAACTACGTAATTATTTTCTCTTTAGAAATGAAGAAACTAACAGTGTATCAGTGTATACTAAACTCCCGTTACCCTCTTCTACCATCCCCCGACAATGTGATACATAGATGATGTATTATAGACTTGTACACTTGAAACCTATGTAATTTTATTAACCATTGTCACACCAATAAATTTAATATAAAAAAAGAAAGAAAGAAACTAACGTTGGAGGTTTAGTAACTTCTCCTTTTTGACACAGTAGCTGAGCTGGGATTGAAATCTAAGTTTGATTGAGCCAAAGTCAGTGCTCTTAATTCCCATTTAGCAAATGAGTTAAACTGAGGCACAGAGAAGTTAACGCTTGCTTAGATCACACATGAAATATGTAGCTGATTTAGTTTTAAAATCTAGATCTGTCTGACCCCAAAGTCCAAGGTCTTAGCTCAACTTCTGTGCAAGGCAGAATATATTTAAGTCTGTGTCCATTCCAGCAAGGAGCCCGTGACCTCTACCCTGGGGCATGACCTTCAGTTTGTCCTTTGCTTTTGCTTGACTTCTCTAGGTAATTGCCTCCTTTCTCCAGGCACTTGATAGGGTAGACATGGTCTTCCTGGGGATTGAATGACCACAGAAGGAAAATAACTTAGAACAGTCCGTTCTTCATTCTTCCTCAGCTGGTGTTTTTCCTTCAGAGCCTGGAAAGAAATGTGGCCTCTGCACACTTTAAATTGGACCATCAATTATTTGTGTTCTGAATATGCAGAGCTCATTAGGGCTGTGTTGGCCACAGTAGAGCACCTGGGCTGAGAAAAGTAAACTTGCCTTAGCTATTTCATTCTCGGCCACCCCTCCAGAGTGGAGCCTGGCCTGGTCTTGCCAGGCACTAATGTGACCAATTATTTCTGTCCTCAGTTACTAGGTCATAAATCCTGTCTTGGCACCAAGTCCCCGGTTTTTGGTGGAAGAAGGTTTGGATTTAGGAATGGCCCTACCTTCTGGCTGTGTAGTGGTGTGATGTTGTGGTCAGAGTTCTTGGACTTGAAGCCAAAGTGTTGCTGGGACCTCATTATTGCCGCTCAATTAACCAGCTGTGTGTGTGTGTGATTGTCATATTCTCATTCTACTCCTCGACTATAAAATGGTCCCAGTACCTCCCAAGATCGCTCAAGGGACACCATGTTTGAGAAGAGAGGTCAGGCGTCTTTAAGGGCCACTGAGGTTATCTAGGTATGTCTGAAATCCCTGGTGTGGTTCCCTAAAAGGAAGGTGCAGAGTAAATCTTAGGCTTCTCCTTGTTCTGGACCTTTGCACTTACTCTTACCCACCCAGAAAGTTCTTCCTTCATCCCTTTGTGTACCTGGATGATTCTCATTCTTCAGTTATCTTCCCAAACATTGCCTCTTCGAAGAAGCTTTCCCCAGTGCCTGTCTGCAGTCCTCCTCTTGCCTCTCTGCACCCAGTTACTCTCTGAAACAACTCCTCTTCTCTTCATCATGAAATGCTATCTATACTTACCTGGTTTATTTCTTTGATGCCATGATTGTCACCCAATGACTTCACGTGCTGCCAGGGTGTCTTTGCGACGTTCTCAATGAGAATTTGCTTTCCCCCTTTGTGAACCTACTCCACTGAGATTGCAAATCTCCCTCTTTAAAAAGTATGTCTTGCAACTGCTCACCTGGGTGATTCAGGTTTTTCAAACTGAACAGCCAAAACCAAGTGCAGAAGTAAATTGAGTGCTGAGGGTGATGCCTGATTTAAAATGTTTACATTCATTATCCTAGCTTTACTGTTTTTACTGATGCTCATTCCATGTTACAAACTTGATCTGTTATTTTTTTAAAAGCAGAGAAAACAAAATGGTAAAAGATATCCCCAGCATTGGAGGAACTCCAAGGGAGAGAGACACAAAGTAGCAAACAATGGCAGAGCCATTCTCTAAGTTTGCTGATAGAGGTGATAAAATGACACAGAGGCTTGAGAAGTGAAGAAGGGCCCAAAAAGCAGCACGAATAAAGGCAGGAGAAAAAGGTCAGCATATTCAGAGACTTAAAAATAGTTCAGTGTAGGCAAAATGGGAGCAGAGGGGAGTGAGAGGACTCACAAATAACCTGGGGCCTCTGCATCCTCATTTTGACTTTGGTCTATGGCTGTGTGCTTATTTGTCTGTCTGTCTGTCTGTCATTCTGTCTACTTGTCTGTAGTCCAAATCCCAGATTCCAAGCCCCCAGTACCAAGTATGGTGCCTTCTCAGAATCAACACTCAGTTCTCATTTGTTGAATGAGCTTTGAATAAAGGGTCAGGTTCTCAGGGCTTAGGGTACAGGTGCATTGGAGGTGGCAATAAGTTATCTGCAAAGTCCGAGTCAGGGCGGGAGCCTGCACTTTGGTTAGTGTGTAAATATTTCACAAAGGTTTGGATCAGCAATTTGGCCAAAATAGCGATGAAATGTGGGAAGCATAATCCTATTTACATACTATAATCAAATATCATTAAAATCTGGTCGATAGTTAATACCTGATAAAGAAAAGTTAGGGTTATTATTTTATAATTTCCCCCAAACCCTATTATGTATAGCAGTATCTAGGTGTAGTTGTCTACCTCAACTTAATGATTTTGCAAATAGATGAGCTAAATGGGGGAAAAAAAGAGGATCGTTTGGTAATGAAGGTTAAAATGCAGGACTTGAAATCAAATAGATGTAATTTCTGACTATAGCTTTGCCACATTCTATGTGACCTTAGACAATTAACCTAACCTCTCTGAATTTCAAGTGTCCTTTCCATAAAATGGGGCTAAAATGACACGTTTGGATGTTTTGTAGTATTTAAGTAATGTGCATTTCAGGTATCTACTGCGGCCTGTCAAACCACCCCAAATTTTAGTAGCTTCAAATAACAACGTATGATGATAGAACTCTCACAGTTCTGTCAGTTGACTGGGTGCAGCCAGGCGGTTTTTGCTTAGAGCCTCTCACGTAGTAGTTGCAGTCAGGTGTTGGCTGGGGCTGGAGTCATCTGAAGTTTTAACTGGACTGGATGTTCACGATGGCACATTGCAATGGCTAGCAGTTGATGTCAGTTGGAAGTTCAGCTAGTCCTGCCGATTAGAATACACAAATATGACCTTCCCTTCTGTTGGTATTCCCATCGACTTTTCACAACACCCGGTCTAGGTTCCAAGAGGGAGTACCCTGAGAGCCAGCATTACAGAAGGCATAAGTTGCAAAGCTTCTGGTGACCTTGCCCTGGCAGTTACAGATCACTTTTTGCTCTGTTCTATTAGTCAAGTAAGTCACTGAAGCCAGCCCAGGTCCTAGGGGAAGACTCAAGTGGACTTCACCGCTTGATGTGAAGAACAGTACGCATGTACAGAGAGGGAAGGAATTGGGGGCAGCCATCTTTGGAGACTATCAAACCCACAGCACAGGGCACATCATAGGCCTTCATGTAAACATCAGTTCTCTCCTGCCCGTTTTCACTTTGATTCATTACTTTTTCAAAATCCTTTTAATATATTCCTTTAGAAAATCAGAGCTGAGAAAAATGGCCCTTTGAAGAGGATCTAAGAGATGCCTTTCTTAGTTTACAGATGGGAAAACTGGGGCCCAAAGGAGGGAAATGCTGAACTCCTGATTTGTGTCGCTAGACTGTATCCCTGGCGTCAACATAATAGGTCCTTAGTAAATGTTTGCTCTTGAAACAAATGCCTCCCCACGTCACTTCACTATTTTTAAAATATTTCCACATACACACTGAAAGGCAAAGTGAAGCAGTGAGAAGGTACTAGACTTTGGAATAAATAGATCTACATTAGAATTCTAGCTCTTCTACTTCTTTATGATTTTAGGCAAATTGCTTCACGTCTCTGAGCTACCATCCTCTTAACTCTAAAAGTTGTCTAATATCGCATAAGTTTCCAAGACATTGTGAGTCTGAGGTCATGAATGTCAAGTAGTTGATACAAACCAGGTGTTCAGGATTTGGCAGCTCACTTGGGCTTTGTCTCTTATTAAGTTTCACCAAAACCCTGCAAGGTAGGCATTGTAGTCCCACTGTATAAATTGGGGAAATGGGCCTTGAAAAGGGTAAGTGCATCGCTTAGCAACAAACAGCTAGCAAATGGCAGCTCTGAGACTTGAAAATCAGCTTTGATTCAACCCGGAAGCACCTTCCTACACATCCCCCCACCCTCACTGCCCACACATCCATCTTTTGGGGTCTACTCTGAAAAACAGAGAAGAGATCCTGGGTAGCAACAATTTGCTAAATTAACGACTACCTAGATTGGTGTTTTTGTTTTCAATTAGGGGAAGGGAAATCTCCAGATCATAGTCTACCCAATAATTTAGCACTTTGTCTAGCACATTAGAAATTTTTAAGTTTCCATGTTTCTTTGATCTTCAATAGCACCTGAGATAGGCCAAGGCAAAGATTATCACGTCTATTATACAGATGAGACAATCAAGGCTTACTTTCAGCAAAATGACCATGGCTTCCTTCATACTCTGAGGAGAGTATGCCGATCATGCTGTTTTCCACTAGGCAGACAAAAAAAGAAAAATTAGAGGGAGCCAGAAGATTGTGGGTATAGCCCTTTCCTCCTCATTAAACTGGTGTCATAAACACCTTGTGTAAGGTCAATCATGAACCGTGTCAAAAAGTGGGACATCCCTGGAAGAGCATCATAAACAGAGGATAATTAGAACAGGAATGAGAAGGAAAGCATAGAGGAAGAGAAAAGGAACCAAGCATCCAATGGACAGACTCTGGCTGGCCCCCAAAGAAGCCTTCTCTTCTTGATCCAGGTGAGGCCTATACTCTTGTCCTCCCACCCTTCCACTCACCCACCTCTTTCAATTGCTGATCCTGCTCTCCACACAGATGTTGACATGTGCATTAAGAACTCAACACAGGACCAGGCATGGGAAGAAGACTATACCCATCTGTGCATGGCACACCTTTTCCAAAGGTTATTTGGAAATGTGTGCTCTACATTCCATGAGAGAGTGACTTGAGAGGAAAAGTATTTTTTTATTCATTGCTTTTTGGGTTTCTTTCCTCCCCAATTATTACCCCTCTCCCCGACTACATTGAAAATTCACTTGGGAGTCTTCCCTTTCCCTCTCCTTCACTCTATAGAGCATGATCAGCATTTTCAACACATTCTCATTTCCAAATGATAAATAACCAGAATGGTGGCCATGCAAGGAGTTCTGTGGCCTGGGAGAGACCTAGCTTGTTGACAGTGTGTCTATGCACTGTCCCCTGCAATCAGAAGACCAGCTCTAACCTTTTACCAGAAGTTTGCTGTGGATGAATGACATACTGCCTCTGAAGTTCACTGTACTCACCTGTAAAATGGGGATACTCCCCAGAAGAGTGGGAAGATTCCATGAGATGATTCCAGGAGACATGTTTCATAAAATGCTCTCCATGTAAACTTATTATAAGTAACTTGGCAGGCACATTCCCCTTCAACTTCAGGGCTTTTTCTTTCCTCTCACTGCCAACTTATATCCAGATATACCCACAGAAGAAATGTGTTGGTACAAAAGACAATAACATCTCGAAAATGGGATTTGAAGGAATGAGGGGAGGAGAGAACAAGACTTTCAAATTACAGCAAGTGGGAAATATTGAACTGCTTTTTCTTTCTTTTTCATTTACAGTTTACACTTGGGTAACTTATAGGAAAGAACATTGCCCTAGAATCCTGGAAAACGAACTCTGCTGAGAACATATGTGTGACCTTAGGCAAGTCACTCTGCTCTCTGAACCTCACTCTTATAACAAAGGGGCTAGACCAGAGAGTCCCTAAAGGAAAATGTTGTATAAAAGAACATACTCTAGACCCAAACAGACCTGGCTTCAAATCTTAGTGCCTGTAGCTTACTAGCCATGTGACCTTGACCTCTCTAAGTCTCAGTTTCCTCGTCTATAAAGCAAGGTTATTAAAAGTGCCTATCTAATGTAGTTTTCCTGAAGATTAAACAAAATAAACTATATAAGAGATTAATACTATGCTTGGTTTATAGTAAGTATTTAAGAAAAGAATATTGCGATATTAAAAATATCATTATTATTATTATTGTGACTCTAAAACTGTTTCTATTTTAAGTTGCAGTTAGTCTTAGCTAGAGTGTGGTTTGAATGGCTACTACCTTCTCCCCAGGGCCCACAGCAATACCCCAAAGAGAGGTGTCCGTCCCACCTGGTGCACAACTTGGGAAGGGAAATCATGCCCTCCTGTGTCCTTTCTCTGGAGTCTCATGATGTTCTCCTTGCCCTGACCTGCCCTGCCTGGCCCAGGGCTGAGAGCCGGAGCTGCTGCTCTCTGGGCTCACACTGGTCAGGCAGCCAGGAGGGAGAGGAAACCAGAATAAACATGTTTTGCAAGAGCAAGGCTAGTTTAAGTGAAAGCAATTCTAAATAAGGACAATACAGAGCCTTGGCCGCCTGCTGGCAGCTTCCTCCTCACAGGGGTTTGCCATGGAAAACCAAAGGTCAGACTGATAAGCTAGGGGTGCCTGCAGTCAGGCTGGCAGGAAGTTCTCGACAGGACCTCCTCATTTGTCATTTGAACTCATTGCAGGCCACCGGGTGTGGGTTCAGAAGCAGGGAATCTGAAGACTCAGCCTGTGTTCCAATCCCAGCTCCTCTGTTGTGACCTAAATCATGTCCCTTTACCACATTGAACCTCAGATTCCCTCTCTAGAAAAAGAAAGAAAGAAAGAAGGAAAGAAGGAAAGAAAGAAAGAAAGAAGAAGGAAAAGAAAAGGAAAGAAAGAAAGAAAGAAAGAAAGAAAGAAAGAAAGAAAGAAAGAAAGAAAGAAAGAAAGAGAAAGAAAGAAAGAGAAAGGAAGAAAGAAAACGAAACCTACTCTGAGTTTCCGTAAAAAAAAAAATTTTTTTAAAAGTTAAATCAAGGTGGTTATAAACTATAAAGTGATTTGCAAAACTGAGGAGTTAGCCAGAACTAGGTTCTAACCTCAGCTCTCCTCCCTGCTAGCCCGGTGACCCTGGGGAAGTCAAAGTCAATGTATTTTTCTGAAGCTCAGTTTCCTGCTTTGTGTATTCTGTATCTGTCCTGGGTTCTAATGATCCCAGGGGCCATCAAAGCAGCAAAGATGGTAACTTGGTGTATTAGTTTTCTGTGGCTGCTGTAACAAATGAACACAAACTTGTGGTTTAAAACAATAGGAATTTATTCTCTCATAATTCTAAAGGCCAGAAGTCTGAAACTAGGGCTCTAGGGGAGAACTCATCCCTTGCCTTTTCTAGCTTCTGGTGGCTGCCAGTGTTCCTTAGCTTATGGCGGCATCACTCCGTTTTCTATCTACAGTCCCTCCACGGCCAGTTGCCTACTCCTCTTCTGTGTGTCCTTAGGTCTCCCTTTGCCTCCTTCTTATCAGGAAAATTGTGATTGCATTTAGGGCCCACCTGGATAATCCAAGATAATCTCCTCATCTAGAGATCCTTAATTTAATCACATCTACAGTCTTTGCTACACAAGGTGGTATTTACAGGTTTTAAGGATTAGGACCTATAGCTTTGAGTTCCATTATTCTGCTACACTTAGGGATACTTAAGTAGTGGCATCCATACTACACAAATTAACTTCTTCATTATTAAAGAGATGGAGAATCTCAGAAGGATCCCACCATTTAAAAATATCTTGTGATTGAAGCTGAGAATTAGGGACTGTTGAGGCAGGCCAGACATAATAATGTTGAAATTCTTCATATTACCCTGCAAACAACTCTATCTTAGTTATTTTTTTTACCCCACGCAGTGACTCAGCAAAGACAGTTGGTACAAGCTTGATGGAAACATGGAAATATTTGCATAAATTTGAATTTCATTTTGGTTATAGCAGAGGGGTTGTATATGTAGAGCAAAATCAGATGACCTAAGTGAAACTGTGCTCCTTCACTTATTAACTGAGAGACTTTGGGCAAGTTACGTAGCCTACCTGAGAGGGTCCAGTGTTCTCATATATAAAAGGAAAATAACTGTAGTATCTACAGTATAGGGTTTGCAAGGAATAAATGAGATGATCCATGTAAAGGAATTTTCATAGTGCTTGGCATGTGATACACAATTGGGTAATATATGCATTAGCTATTATTAACTTGAAGAAGTTTTCAAGTTCAATTAATTTAAAATACCCTTTGTATATACCAAGAATTCACTAATTTGCGGGGAAGGGAGAGCTGGTTAGTTTAGGGAGAAATAGGAGAACTAGAAATATATCTTCAGACTTACACTAAAGAATTCAGATGAATTATTTTCTTCTCCGTCTTCAATCCCAGATTCCCACAAGGACCAGGATTTAGCTTTGCCTCTAGGTTTCATTCCTTGATTAAAAAAAAAACAAAACAAAAAAACCAATAAAATTTTGATTAACAAAACTTCTTTCTTTCTTTCTTTCTTTCTTTCTTTCTTTCTTTCTTTCTTTCTTTCTTTCTTCCTTTCTTTCAGGAATTCCTTCAATAACTATTTTCTGAGAACCTAGAACCTTATGGAATTCCTTTCCTCTTAGGATAGAGGAGTGAGGCAAGAACTGAACAAGAGAGTTCAGTGGGTCCAAGGCTATTTATTGTATGATGCTCCTAAGTCATAGTTATGGCTCAAGTGATTGGATGGAATTGGGTAGGGACAAGATCGGCAACTGAAAGAACAATATCTTCATCAGGGATATCTAGAAGAGATACTAAAACAGATACCAAGACCCAGGCATCAGAGGGCCATGGGAATGGCAATGAGTTGGGTGAAAAGAAGCAGCTAGAGTACATGTTGTTACGGTTAACTTTTACGTGCTTGCTTCATTTAGAAGAGTAGGCCGCGTTTAAAGAACTTACTTTCAAGGACTGTATGCTCTACCAAGACAACAGATATGTACACAACAAATTTAAGATGGACCATGGAAAATGTAGGTGCTACATGGCAGGAAGAAGAAAGTAAAAAAAAATCCAGCTGAAGGACAAAGGAAGGAGATGAATTAGGGAGAGTGTTCCAAAGAAAGTGACATGACATTTCAATGGGTTTCCTGTTGTTTCCTGTAACCCCGAGCCCTTTCAAAACATACTTTGAAGAATCTAATACAAAAGACCTCGAGAGATTATCTGGTTTAGACCCCTGCTTTCAAGGGCCTGTTTAGCCCCATTTTATAGATAGTTGCCAAGGCCCAAAGAAACACAGGAAATAGTGGTGGAAAGCAAATGATAACATAGATCTTTCTGCTTCTTAATACTCTCTACTTCCAGACAGGACAGATAAGAAAGAAATCCATTTTTTTTTTTCAATTGCAATTTCTAGATCCTTTGTATCAGCTAAAAGTATGATCAATTGAGAGTGACAAAAATCCAAACAATAGTCAGAAATGTATTCCTGACTTGTATAAAAGAAATCTAAAGATACTTGTACACAAAGATTCATAGCAACACTATTCACAATAGTCAAAAAGTGAAAACAACCCAAATGTCCATCAACAAATGAATAACTAGAAAAAATGTGGTGTATACATACATACATTATTCAGTCATAAAAAGGAACAGAGCACATGATACATGATCCAGTATAGATGAATCTCAAAAACATTATACTAAGTGAAAGAAACCAGATGCAAAAGGACACATATAGTATGATTCCATTTATGTGAAATGTCCGTAATAGGCAAAACCATAGACACTGAAAGCAGACTAGTGGTTTCCAGAGACTGAGGAAAAGAAGGAATGAAGAGTGACTGCTTAATAAGCACGGTGTTTCCTGTTGCGGTGATTAATATGTCTTGGAACTAGATAAAGGTGACTGTTGTACGACACAGTGAATGTACTAAATGCCGGTGATTTAGTATAAATACACTTTAGAATGGGTAATGGATAATTTTATGCTATATGAATTTTATATCAATTAAAAAAAAAACAATAAAAAAAAATCCAGAAGTGGGAAATTCAGAACTGCTAGGCAGCTTTATGAACATTTTAGGGATCCAGACTCCTTCTGTCTTGCTGTTCTGCCATCTGCAGCTTTCACTTCTACTGCATTGTCCAAAATGGCTGCTCAAACTCTAATGATCACAACTTCGTTTCAGCCATTAGGAAGGAGACAAGAACAATGAGAGGGGAGGAGGGAAGGACCCTGAAGAATGACATGTAAATAGAGATTTGAAGAACTAGCAAGAATTAGCCAAGAAAAGAATGACAAAGGAGAGCTTTCCAGAAGGACTCAGAGGTGCAGGTCCCAGGTCTGAGAGTTTGGTGGGTGGAGAAACTGGGAGAAGGCTAGTGAAGTTGGCACATGCGGAGTGAGGAGGAGAGTACTGGAGAGGTGGATTACCCAGCCCGTCTTCAGCCCTGTCGAGCTCTGGAAATCCATTATCTTTCCTCTCACTATCCCAGTTCTTGCTCGTTTTTCCCCACCATATTCCTGAGCCTTAAGGAAATTGATTCAATAAAATAGCCCAATGACAGAAGAATCTAGAGATGTTCTTTGGTACACATAAAAGCACACATTTGATCTTCCAGTCAAGGACTTTTTGAAATGATTTACCTCTCAAAGACAACTGCCAAGGACCCCATGACTCAAGGGTCCTCTCCCACCTCCTGACAGTGTGTTTCACTGCTGCCCTTCCAGAGGTCTCCATTGTCTCGCTCCTTCCATGACCTCATTCTCAGCGCCAGGGACAGCCGAGGTAAATTGTGCAGACTTACAGCCAGGGCCAGCTGCTGAGAGATGAGCTGGTTATTGGTCTCCCCAGTTCCCATGGGAGTAGCATTTGGTAGAATGAGGAGGAAATTGTTGCCTGGGGTCCATCAGTGCCCAGGGCTCTCTCTATTTTGGCTTTGACAGGAGATGGGATTTAGGTGCCAAGGAGCACAGCTGGGACAAGTCTGCCCTGGCTGAAACGCACATGCCTAAAGAGAGAGCAGGGACTTGCTGCACTCAGCTGGGGCTCCAGGACACTGTGGCATGCCTTGAAGATGCCACAGTTTGTTGTTATAACCGAGAATGGCAGAGTTGGAGGACCCGAGTCCCAGAGAGGTGAGACAACTTTCTCAAGGGCAAACACTGAACTTTGTAGTAACCCGGTCAACTCAAGGATTACTGGTCATCTCATTCAATGTCTTTTGGCACGAACCCAGGAGAACTCCCTCCAAATTGCTGCAATTTTGACCAGAAAAACCTGAGGACAGGAAGGAAACAAGAATGCAAAGATTAATAGAGAATGAGGACTTTGATATTACTGACAATGTGAGTGTTTTCCAGCATGCTCTCATCTGGGAAAACCTGCTACCAATTGATTCCTGACCACATGCTGAACTCTAAGGGCTTAACATTTTTGCATTGCCCCAATACTATAAGGTAATATGATTATCTCCACTTTACACATGAGAAACTAAGGCTGTAAGAGGTGACATAACTTGTCCAAAGTCACCTAGCTATTAAGAGATAAAGTTAACATGGAAACCCAGTTATGTATGACCTCAATGTCCATATTCTTAGTCAATATCCTTTACTGTTTCCCTTTAAACGCTACTAACCAGCATTTCCCTGTTCAGACAGGTATGAAATCATTTTTCATTGCACAGGAAAAGATTTGAAGAAATCAAACAACCCTCATTTGATTAAAGACAGAAACAAGGTAGCTAAAGATGTGAGATGCCTGGCTGAAGATTGGCAATAGACAGAGGGTGGAGGAGAAGCAGGGCTTTCTACCGCCTGCCATCTTGCAGTA
Organism: Rhinolophus sinicus; assembly: GCF_057876585.1. Lineage (NCBI taxonomy): Eukaryota > Metazoa > Chordata > Mammalia > Chiroptera > Rhinolophidae > Rhinolophus > Rhinolophus sinicus. The sequence continues at coordinate 42,715,626 of NC_142514.1, forward strand.
GTCTGTAAAGTTCTTGATATAGACTGGGTGGTTCCCATTCACCCCTGCAAACCCACTTTCCACCTCAGTCTCTCCAGACCCAGGAATCCCAGCCTTCCTGAACCCCATCAACCCTCTGGCTTCCAGTTGGGTTCAGCCAATAGAAGACACCCTCAGGAGATCTGAAAACAAGAAAGAGGTTAGGGTATTTATTCCCTGCTCCCTTTTTTGGGGCCACAGGTTGACAGTGGCTGTGTTCCTCTACCAAAGACCTCAAGTCTCATCAGGTAGCTCTCTGCTTAAGCCACAGCATAGCTCTGGCTCTGTCAGAGGGCACTGTTACTAGCCCCAGTACTTCACCATCCCTTGTTTGTGTCCCTAATTCCATTCATACCTTTGTTAATAGTCCCTTCATTAAATTCTTCTCAATAACCTCACTCAAGTAAGCCATCTGTTTTCTGTTAGGGCCCAGGGTAATTCAGTACCAGAGTTTTAGGTCTGAAAGGCATGTCAAAAGTCTTCTACTCCTGTGGTTTTCAAATTGTTATGTTTACCTGCAGAAATCTAATCAGAACCATGACTATACAACCAATACAGTTCTAGAAGGATGTGGAACCCTTCCTGCTCAGTATCCTACCAAAAAGCACTCCTCTTCTCTGCCTCCCCCCACCTGCTCCTTGAAATCCAAGGGCTGTAGGGAGCCCAACTCCAAAACCAGTTGACCTAATCCAAACCCCTCACTCACACGAGCAGAGAGGCAGTTGGCAAATTTTCCAAAGTATCCTTTGTTGGCCCAAGTGGGTCTGATTTATGCGCTGGGCCTTCATCAACAGTTTGCCTCAATATCTTCCAAAGTGTAAAGTCCCATAAATCTTCCCTGGGAGCGACAACTAGACCGCCAGCCCGTGTTATACAAACACACAGAAATGTCATTAAGGCAACAAACAGCCCCACTGGCCTCGGCAGCGGCCTTTTCTGCCAGGCTCAAGTTACTTAAAATCAATATTTGAACAAGGACAAAACCACATGTTTTCAAAACCAAATTAGAGGGGTCTAATACCAGGCCTGGAGATGTGGTTACATCACACGGTCCAGCTGGTCCCTCGGGATTCTGTCGTTGGGCTTGACCCGGTTGTACAGGCTCCTACCCCCTCACAGTCACTGGACTTACTTGTCCTGACTGTGTGACTTCATCAGACAGGTGACACTGAGGGATAGAATAACCAAGAAATAAGAACTTTCACAGAGCCAGGGATGGGACCTGAGTTTACAAAGCAAGGCAAGTTAGGTGTGTTCCTTCATGCATCCTCAAGCATTGATTCAGGAGCTATACTAGGTCTACACTGAGGTCTGGGAGTCCAAGAGTTACTGCTGTCAGGGTACTCATTGACAGGCTCATGGAAGAGGAGAAAACAGATCATGTCAATACTGAAATACAAGTGCCAGTGAGGCAGGTAAGTTTAGGATGCTTTGGAGGACATGGCAGAGACAGGTAACCTGGGGCCTAGTTGGGGGCTTGTCCAAGAATGCTTCCAACAGAAGATATGCTGAAAGGTGCTCTATTTAACCTAGTTTTTTGGCTTTGGATGTGCTAGGCCCAGGAAGGAAAGTAGGGTCAATGAGAGGACAGAAAACCCTGCCTTCTCTTAGAAGAGAAAATTATGCAAGGAAGAATTCTAGCTTCTCTACTTACTGTCAAGCTGGGGAGCAGGCATGGAGCATGCCCAGATTGGCCTTTCTGGGCCTTCTGTATTTTGGAACCAGCCTGTCCATAGACACCCCCCCCACCCCCCACCCCCCCGCCCCAATCACTACCCCTATTCTCTGCTAGAGTGTGTGGTAAGAATGGGCAGGGCTTCTGCAGCTGGGTCGGCCCGTTGATACTCGTTGCTGTGTGGGTACGTCTTACTTAGGTGTCAGCGTTGAGGCCTTTTGCCTGCACACCTGAAGCTGTGTTCTTTCGGTAATAAAGGTGGCACTTGGCTCTTCATCTGCCTCTTGCATCCTACATCTCAATTGAAAGAAGACTCTTAATAATTGGTCCCTTCTAAAACAAATAACATGCAGAGTTTTCTAAAAGGTGATCTAGTACTAGACAAAACTGTAGGTTACAAAATTGTGTTTTTTCATATTGTGCTTAGGAAAATAAATAAGATGAAATACACCAACATACAAGCAGTGGTTGTATTTAGATGTGAGGATACAAGATTTTTTTTTTAAAGTTATTTTCCAATTTTTCTTTTTAAAATGTGTATGTGCTATTTTTAATCTTAAGGGAAAATAGGAAAGTGCAATGAAATGATCTTTAAAATTTGATAAAAATGTAAGAGAAAGTCTTAAATCCTGAAAAAGACATTGGGGGTCCTGGAAAAAGCGGTTAGAAGTGGCGGGTAGAGCAGACACGGCCGTTATCTTTCTCTTGTAACTTTGGAAGCAACTTTGTGTTCAGTGTGCAGTGCTGCGGTCATCACCCTCCTGGGGATGGTACTCCCGGCCCTCCGTGTTTGGGGGTGCCTGCAACCTGTCTGTGCTCGTCACGTGCCCAGCTACCTGTGCCGTGGGTCGCATTTTTCCCTGGCGAACGAGCTCTCCCATGCCTCTGTGCCTGGGTACACGCTCCATGTCCTTGGGTGCAAATGCCTTTCCCCCCATCCACGTGATGAAGACATGATCTTCCTTTAAGATGCAGCTGTAGCGCTTCTTTCTCCAGCACGTCTTCCCTGTTTTTTTCTCCATTTTCCCCTGTCAAATCAGATGTGTTCTGTTCTCTGTGCTGGTTTAGAATTTAATTGTGAAAGTACTTGGTGCTTTGCAATGGGACTGTTTGTTTACTTACCTCTTATTGGTGTAAGACTTGCCTTCTATTCACTCGCTTGATTATTTAACTATTCATTTCATTCAGCTATCATTGATGGAGCTCTCTTGTACACTAGGTACTGGACACTGGGGGGATACAAAGGACAAGACAAAGCTCCCCCCTTCAAAGGGCTTATTGTCTACTAGAAAAGAATTCATATTTCTCTTCCACAGCATAAGGAAAATAGGAAAAGAATCTGCCTGGGGAGTAAGACAGTCTTCACAGAGGAACATTTCATTTCAGCTTGGTGGGGAAGGGAAGGTAGAATTTAGCTAAACAAATCTCAAAAAGAAAGATCAAGTCAGAGTAAACAGCAGCCAAGTCCTAGAAGCCTAAAATGGTCCACCTTGTGTAGGAACTTACAGGTAATTCAATATGGCTGGGACAGTAAATGCAGCAAGGATGGGACAGAGGGGACCAGATGAGGTGAGGAGACAGTGAGAAGAGGCCATAAAGTGAGGAGAAAGTCTGAGCCATGGCATGGAGGGCTGGGCATGCCACATGAGGGAGCCTGTCATTGACCCCCTGTGTTAATTGACTAGAGCTGCTATAACATAGTTATACACACACTGAGGGGCTGAAGCAACAGGAATTTATTGGCTCACAGTTCTGGAGGCTAGAATTCTGAGATCTAGGTGCTGGCAGGGTTAATTCCTTCTGAGGGCTGTGAGGGAAGGTTCTGTTCCAGGCCTCCCCCTGGGCTTGTAGATGGCTATCTTAATGTCCACATGGCTTTCGCACTGTATCCATGTCTATCTCCAGATTTCCCCTTTTTATAAGGACACCAGTCACGCTGGATTAAGGCCTACTCTAGTGACCTCATTTTAACTTGATTACCTCTGTAGAGACCCTATCTCCAAATAAAATCACCTTCTGAGGTACTGAGCATTAGGACACCAACGTATGAATTTGGGGGTGGGGGTAACACAATTCAACTCATAATAGCCTCCCCCCCCCACCCCCCCGGTATTTATGCTCTTATATTATCCCCTCCTCTTGAGTGGTGGCTGGAACTACTGGTTTTTTTTTTTTCCTAAAGAACAGAACACAGCAAAAGGCATAGGATGTCATTTCCAACATTTGGTTCCAAAGGAGTGTGACCTTTGTCTCGTTACCACTCACTCTCTCTGGTTCTTCTCACTTTCTTGGATAAAGGAAGATACCACATTGTAAGCTTTTCTATGGACAGACTTCATGGCAACAACTGAAGGCAGCCTCCAGCTAACAGTCAGGGAGGAATTGAATCCTGCCAACAAGCATCTGAGCTTGGGTGCCACTACTCTCCGAGTTGAGCTTTGAGGTGACTGCAGCCCCAGACAGTGCTTGATTGCAGCTTTGTTAGAGATCCGGAAAATGGGGGACCCAGCTAAGCCATGCCTACAGGAATCCTGTTGTTTCAAGTCACTCAGATTTGGGGTAATTTGTTACACAGCGACAGACAACTGATAACCATCTCCACCCCTCAGACTGGGCCTCTCTCTGTCTGCCTCCACTCTATACCCATTGCGACCTCCCTCAAGTCTAAATATGACTTTGAAATTAAAAACCTGCTATGGTTTGCCATTGCTCTCAGGATCAAATTCAAATTCTTTAGCATTGCCAGGCCCCCTCTGCCCATGCAGCTCTGGAAGACTGTGACAGCAGATCACTTACTGTGGAGAAGACAGAAATGGATTCAAATTCTGGCTCTGCAGCTTATTACCGACGTGACCTCTGTGCTCAGCCCCCTCATCTGTAAGATCAGGATACTAGTTTATTATTGAAGAAATGCTTAATGAAAACTCACTCCACACAGAACCTGTCTGGGTTTAAAGGACACAATAATAAAGAGGAAACAGTGCTTCAAGGAACAGAAGGAAAATAGCCTTTAAGGAACAGAAACAATTGAATTTGTAACTATGGTAGAGTGCGGTAAGTACTGTGATAAAAAAAGCACAAGGGACTAAAAATTAATGTGTATTGAACACTTACTGTGCACATGGCACTTTAGATGTACTCGTGATATAATTACCACAGCAGTCCTATGAGTTACAAACTACTATCTCCATTCTATAGATGAGCAAACTGAGGCTCTGAAAAATTGACTAACTTGCCCCCGTCACACAAGTAGTAAGTGGGAAGACTAGATTCTAACTCAAGTTTATATCACCTCAAAGCTCTCACTGTTTCCTAATGTGCTCTACTCTTTGTAAATGGATGTCACAGTTAGGGTATCAAGAAGCAGACACTGAGATGGATTTGGGAGTGCAAGGTGTTTATTGGTGATGGACACTTGTGCAAGGAAGCAGCACACTCTTTGCAAGGTCACAGGAAGAAGGTGAACCTCAATGAGGCTTGACCAAGCCTCGGCCAACCCGACAAGGGCTCAGGAGCTAATTGCCCAACCCTGAGGTCTTCCATCGGGCTAAAATGGTGAAGTTATGCCTCTGCCTTCTCAGTACCAACGACTACAAGTGTGTGATTTCAGGTGAAGCATTTTTCTGCTGCTCAGGCTGACCTCAGAAGAGCTGACAGCTAGAGGCGACCTGCTGACCACACTACTGGCAGCTGGGCAAGTCCTTTCTTGCAAGGGGATCTGGGTGCCAGGGTTCCATGTCTGTCACATGAGTGAGCACGTGACTCAGATAGAGAAGCATAGGGAGGACTTCTAGGGGGAGGTGACGCTGAATCCTGAAGGAGTTTGCCAAAAGGGAGGGCAAAAGCCATTCAAAGCTGAGAGCTAAGATTCAGGAAAGAAAGGAAAGGAGTAGGAATTGGGGTGTAAAGAAAGCAAAGGCAAGAAGTAAATGAGAAGAATAGCTATATCACCACTGCTCTACCTTCACGGACTTTCTCTTGTCTTCATAATCCTGACAAGAGAAAGGCTTGCCGTTCACGTCACATCCCCTCCTCATAAAACTCATTTCCATCAGGTCTCCCATGCGCTTCCTCATGGACGCTTGTCCCGCACAACTCAGTCTTCATGGACGTTGTGTCCAGAGAAATGTGGCAAGTTGGCCAGGCAGGGAGGGCCCCAGTTTTAGGGAAGACCCTTTCTGGATAGACAGGTTCCAGGAAACAGGGCACCTGAAATTTTGAGGGGAAGGTTCTCTTTGGTGGGTGAAACAATGGACTGTGAGAGACTGTAGTGACATCAGGTGATATTCTAGAAAAAGCAAATAACAGGGCACTTAGTAGATACTCAATAAATATTTATTGATGAATTAATAATGTCTGCTCTGTGACGTCCTCGATAGGAGGAGGTTGCACTGACAAGTGGATGAGCCTAGGGCTATGGAACCCTGAGTTAGGAGATACTAGAAAGCTTGGGGCAGTAATCAGCTTCGGGTAGGACTCTGCAAATAAATGAATCCCACTTAGTATTTGAGGACAGGACCCTGGGATTCAAGACAGTGACCATGCGTAAGGAGCAAGCAGAAGCACGACCAGCACTGCGGTAACAGGCGCCGGGGCCAAACTAGGAGCGTTTCGTTTATTCATTCACCCACACATCCTGCCCTTCCTTTGTTCATCCATCCAATCATCCATCCATTCTTTTGTACAGTAAATGTTTACATGAAAGATAGTATGTGACTTCCTCCTCACCTCCTTTTTATCCTGCCACAAATCCTTTGCAAAAAGAGATTATTACTAAGACAGAGTAAAGACATCAAGATTGTGTCAATGCAAAAACACATGAAAGGTTTCCTAAGAAAGTTGGTCAGTATTAGGAAGAGAGGTGCTGGTTTGGCTGCTTGAAGCCCCACTCTGAAGAATTAGGAGGGCTTAAAGTTTCATAGATTTGATGTTGCCCCTTAGGGTTGAAGCTGAGATTCCAGGCAGGGGAGAAAGTATAGGCAGGAAGTAGGTGTGGAAAAAGAAGAGGAGAGACAAGGGAAGAAGAAAGCCCAGATCCCAAGTGGCTGTGTGAATTGGACTCTGATTTGGGAGACGGCACATAGAGAAAATGTTTCACATCACTTTGCTCAGCTATAAAAAGGATTTTCAGTTTGATGATGAGAAATATCCACCATCTCTTCCAGATATTTTGTTCAAATTAGGACCAATCTTTCCTGGGGAAACCAACACGGATTAAGACACAGGCCGTCTTCTGGAGCCACTCACATTCTAAGGGAGAAGGCAGACAAGCACACAGACGGGGGTGATGGAGAAGAGTTGTGTTGATAAGACAGATGCCTCATCCAGCCTTGAACTTTCAGAAAGACTTTCCAAAGGAGATGTGATGGCCGAGACCCTGAGTTTTAAAACATGGGTTGGAGTTGTCCAGACAAAGAAGTAACAAGTGTTCCAGGCAGTAGGATCAGCTTGTGAACAGAGCCAGGGGCACAAAATGTTGGTAATTCATGTGGTTTAGAGCAAAGATATGAGAGGGAAGAGGGACAGATGCTAAGGCAAGAACTAGACGAGGAACGACCTTGTAATGCCAAGACAAGAGTTCAAACTTTATTTTGAATACTATTGGGAGCCATTTGAAGAATATTCCACAGAATTGTAATCTTAAATCACTGAGATGGAACTACTGGAATTTCGTGGATGCTTCCAACAGCTTACCTCTGGGTCCCAGGCTTTGACGTCTGGCCTGAAATTTATGCAGACTTTGGCTTCATTCTCTACCTCGGGAGCAGGGACTGACACCCCAGGCCCAGAGGATGGGCTCATTTCCATGATGTTGGGCCACGGGGTGGAGCTTCTCTAGGTGGAGCCTTCAGACATGAGCTGCACACCCATGATGTCAGAGGGGTGGGACACGGGGAATGGAGTGGAGTGGAACAGCTGTTATCACTGTACCTCCTCTTCCCTCCTGAGAAATTACAAATCACTCCCCAGATGCCAATCCAGGAGTCCTTGCACTTCTGGAGATAGTCAACCTTTCCTAAAACCTAAATGACTCCTGGAGACTGTAGAGTTGTAGAAAGACCTCAAGCTTTATAGTCAAGTTGATCTAGATTTAGAGCCTGGCCCTGTTACAGCTGTGAGACCTTAAGCAAGTTAGTTACTTTCTCTGAGCCTCACTTCTTTATCTCTAAGATGGAGATAATAATGTCTCTCCCACAGGGTTATTAGGAGCATCCAAGAAGAAAATATTTCTGAATCTTTGGCAGTGTATATTAATTCTGCCCTCCAGATAATATTTTTCTTATAGAGTTTTACTCGCTTGTTTGTCATGTAGGGCCCACTCAGTTCAGCTTTTCTGCCCTACTAAGAGAATTAGGAAAGCATTATTTGAAAACATGAGTGCCATTGACCAAACTAAAAAATGTGCCTCATCTTGAGTTTATGTGAGCAAACCACACTGAGTCAGGCACCATGGATTTATAAAGGTGGAATGCAAAGAAGCTGCAACTCAAATTAGCAAGACCTGAGCTATGCCCTTGACCAAGTCCCCTGTCTGAAAAATAAGGTCCCTTTCAGGCTTGACGGTCTCCAGACGGAGCCAATAAACTATTAGACTTCAGTAAGCCACGCTTATGGGGGGAACAGGAGATGGAATACCAAAGGGTGTCTCTTTTTTGTTCACATAAGTTCTGTGAGTTTCCACACAGGCCTACAGCTAAGAAGAAGAAATTCTTCCATGGGAAAAGAGTTAAAAAGGTGCCACTTTAAGAATGAATCATAAAATATTTCAAGAATGTCAGTGAGAAATATGACATCACCCAGGGGATCCCCAGGGATTGCAAGAGAAGGGAGCAGCTGGAGTTGCCACGTGCTGAGTTCAGTGTTGTCTCCGGTTCAGATTCCAATGATTAAGATGGTACAGTGCCAAGTTGGCATTTCTCTCCCCTTGTTTCTCTCCCTGGCTTCTGGATACATAAGTCCTTTCTGGGACAAACCCATAGACACTGTCTCCAACTCCTGCTTAATAGATAACTACCTTTGGAATCAAACATCTGGATTCAAAACCCAATTCTGCCACTTACTGTGTGATTTGGGGCAAGTGAACTCATCTCTCTGAGCTTCAATTCTTCATCTGCAAAACAGGGATATAAACATCTATGCCCCAAGATTTTTTAAAGGAGTCAATAAAATAAGGTAGTAAAGCTTTTCGCCCAGCATCCTAGGAGGGGCTCCATCAATGGCAGCTAATATTTTCCAAGATGGGAGAAGTGACTGTGTGCTCTTTGCTGGCTCAGGCCCTCTCTGAATCACCCTAGGTCTCAATGGATATGTACAAATTTGGTTTCCAATCACAGATCTATATGTCTCTAAGGTGTGGGGAGGGGAAGTAGAGACTTCTCTCAGCAACAGAAAGGGAGACAGCTTCCAAGAGGCCAAGCAGACAGGGGAGCAGGCCGAGCTACCGAGCCTGAATGTGGACCTGAGCTGGGCCAGTACTGGGAGGGTGGGGCCCGAGGGGTGTGGTAAGCCCTGTGGGATTCATTCAGTAGTCATTCACTAACTCTCTACTGGGCACCTACTACGTGTCAGCCACTGGTTTTGGAAGCTAGGGATATAGTAGAGTACACGGCATTGTTCTTGCCTTTTGGAGCTGACAAGAAGGAACAAAAATTAAATAAAAATAAATAACTGATATCTTTCAGGTAATGCTTATTTCCGTGACAGCCAAGTCAACCTCAGATTTCTGAAGGGAGGCAGAAGGGCTGGCATAAGGCTGCCGGTTGGCAGAGGCCTTTGTCCTTGGGTGGGCAGCGTGGCTGGCAGCGGAAGCAATTCACAGTTACTGGGGTTGGAAACACAGCTTCTGAAGTCATACAGCCCAAGGATGAAAACTCACTCCACCAGTTACAAACTGTGGGCCTTGTGCATAGGACTTAACCTCTTGGAGATTTAATCTCCTGCTCTATAAAAGAGAATAAAACACAATTTACCTCTGGGATCGCTCTGAGGATTAAATGACAAGATAGATCCAAGTGCTTGGCCAAGCTCCAAGCTTAGAGTAAATGCTCAGTAAAGGTTAACCATTGATTATGTTATTATTCTATTAATAAGCATGGCCAGAATATGCAGGTTCCTCTGGACTGGGGTCCCCAGAAAAAAGAAGGCCTATGTGCAGGGTGAGGATTCCGTGATGAGGGCAGGAGCCCAGTCCTGGATCCAGACATGAGTGGGGGAGGGCAGAGGGCACTCAGAGTGGGTGTGAAGGAGGAAGGAAAACAGGATTCCAGTGGCCAATTCCAAGTATGGAACCTGGGAACATTTGGCAGCAGGACAAGCATAAAGAAGAATTCACAGACAACCTGGGGTACACAGAGTGGAGATTCAAACCAAAGCACAAGCTAGTGAAGGGGTTCAGAACAGGCCACCTCAAGATGTGCTACTTTGGCATGTGAATTATTTTGAGCTGAAGTCAACTGAGACTCTGCAGCCTCAGGAGAAACTTTTACCTTAAAGAATTTAAATTAGTGGTGTTGCCCCATAATAAAAGTTGTCACCAGCAATAACTTTTTATGACCTATCTATAGGGCAGTCATTCTTCTGATTACTGACCATCTCTTCTTATTGTCCTCTGAATGACCTCCCACCCTTCTGAAGCCCCAAAGTGCTTTATTCTCATCGTCAGCTCAGAGTGCCAGAAATACCTCATTTTCCCTTTTGGTCGCAGAACCTCTCATGTATGTGTGGTCTCTGACTCTCTCATGTATGTGGAGTTCCCATACATACCTATGTGATTTAATTTGGTTATTTTCTCTTGTTAATCTGGCTTGTGCTGATTTAATTACTAGAGCAACAGGAAGAACCTAGAAGAGGAAAGTTTCTTCCTCCCCCACACTAGTAATAGCTCATCTTGACTGAATATATCTGTGTGCGCCGAGCCCTGTCTAAGTGTTTGACAGACATGATGCCATTGAACAATAGAGCAGTCCTCTGCAGTGGATGTGACTATCCTTTATTTTACAGATGAGAAAACTACGACTCAAAGAAATTGTTTACCTAAAGTCAACAAGCCAGCCAATGGTTTTGAACCTGGATTTGAACCTAGGTGTTTCTAATGGCAAAGCCCATTTTCTCAGCCATAAGGTGATTCTGTTCTTCCCTATACATACTTGGCCTCCTTCCCTCAGGTTAGTTACTTTCTGTGATGTTGTGATTTATAAGAAATACATATTTGGTCATTCAGATGACCAAAACTTATTTCTGAGATATTTGATCTTTGTCCTGGGTTCCTGGCTCACAGCTCCCCCATCGCTTCAGGGACATAAAGGTGAAATGGGTGTCTTATTATTCATAACGAGTCCCTTGCCACCACAGCTGGGCTTATGTTGATGAGATGACTTTCAGAAAGCAGAGAAACCAACCATGAATAGAATGTTGGAACTTTCAGTCTCACCTCCTGATTTTCTGGAAGGGGAGAGGGACTAGAGGTTGAATCAATTACCAATGGTCAACGAGTTAATTAGTCGTACCTATGTAATGAAGCCTCCATGAAAATCCAGAAGGACAGGGTTTGGAGAGCTTCCGGGTTGGCGAACATGTGGATGTGCTGGGAGAGCAGTGTGCTCATGGGACATGGAAGCTCTGTGCCCTTTCCCCACACCGTGCCGCACATATCTCTTTTATCTGGCTGTTTCTGAACTATAGTCTTTTTATAATAAACTGATAATTTAGTAAATAATATGTTTCTCTGAGTTCTGTGAGTTGCTCTAGCAAATTAATCAAACCCAAAGACAGAGTCCTGGGAGCTTCCAATCTATAGCAAGTAAGACAAAAAACCTGGCAACAACCTGGGCTTGCTACTGGTGTCTGAAGTTTGGGGGTGCGGGCAGCCTTGTAGGACTGAACCCTTAATCTGTGGAATCTGACACAGTCTCTGGTAAGGTAGTGTCAGAATTGAGTTGGATCCTTAGACAGGCTGCTGGTGTCCCAGGACTTACATACTTTGGAAATTGGTCTCAGAACTCCTTGACAGTCAAGTGACAAACGTGTATTAAACATCCACTTACAGCAGCTGTTTGCCGTGGGTTGACCTGTGCAGGAGTCCTCGATCACACTTATTAATACAGAGAGAAGGATGGCACGATTGAAAGAGCCTGGCCTCAGGAGTCAGACAGATGGGAGTGGCGAATGAGGTGACATGAGGCAGTTTTTGACAGCCAAATTCCTCAAAAACCTACCTCAAAGGACACCGAGCTGACTCATTTAGCATGTTGAGGTGCACTGAATGTAGTGCTGCAGAACAAATCTCTGAGTCAGAAGACCTGGTTGCAGGTCTTGTACTCGTCATTAAGCCTGCCAGAGCCTCAGTTTCCTCCATTGCAAAACCAGAACTTAGGACTAGAAACTGAAAAGACCCTTCTGGGATGACAGAATGACATGGGCCTTGAATTAAAATCTTTGGCTCAAATCCCACATTTACTGCAAATCTACTCTGTGACTTTTGGCGATCCAACTTCCTACTCCCACCTCTCCCCCACCTTCTTGGTTTCTTTCTTAAACAGAAAGGACCGATTCATCCAACATTCAACAAGTCTCTCAGGTGATTGATGGCTGTTTCCTCTACCACATCCTTGAATCACTGGGACAGGGATTGAAGATCAATTAGGTGTTCTTGTTGCATCCAGCCCTCTGCTCCTTCCCACTCCAAACGTTCCCCAGCTTGGAAGTTCATCAGGTACCCACTGTGGTTCCCCAAAAATAAGACCTAGCTGGCCAATAAGCTCTAATGCATCTTTAGGAGCAAAAATTAATATAAGACCTGGTGTTATTTTACTATAAGACTGGGTCCAATGTAATGTAATGTAATGTAATGTAATATAATATAGTATAATATAGTATAATATAGTATAATATAGTATAATATAATATAATATAATATAATATAATATAATATAATATAATATAATATAATATAATATAAATACTGGGTCTTATATTAATTTGTGCTCCAAAAGCTGCATTAGAACTGATTGTCTGGCTAGGTCTTATTTTCAGGCAACAGCTAGGAGAATGAGATCCTGAGTCCTAAACAGGAAATCTGGGGGTACAACACTGCAGTTGTACCACTCAGATCCACTTTCTTTATATAATAAATTCAACTCAACTGGGAACAGCTCCTCTAAGATTCTGATTGTTTTCTTTTTTCAATGAAACTTAAAGAGGAAGACTAGTGGGATGAACTAATCCCTGCCACTAGTCCCTGTCACTGCAGTTGGTTTCCTGGAGGCAGTGGATTGCATCATTTCCCTCTTCTTACCCATTTTATATCCCTCTGACCTTCTAGCACCGCTGCTGATCTGTGGGTGGTTTATGTGGAAGGAAAAGGGTAAACCAAATTCTCATCCGTGAGGAGACTCAGCCCCTGTCGTCATGCACTTCTGTCCATGTACTATCAAAATTGGGAAAGGGAATACCAAAAGATGCCCTGTGAAAATCTTGGGTGTCAAACCTACCCCTCCTTGCCCTCATCATATAACAGTTACCCTACCTTCTGCTGACTATCAGAATTAATAAACCCTGACTAAAATGGTGATTCTTTTCCTTGCCTGCTGGTCTTTGGCATAAGGAACCCAACGTGACCAGGAAGTAGTGATAATTTAAAGTTTAATGGGGTTTTTAGAGCGTACCCTGATAGAAGTTTACTTCTTTTTGGAGCCAGGACCTCTAAATCTGCAGAGTCCAGAGTAGTGGGGATAAAAACCACAAATTTTCCAAGTATATTATCAGAAGTAGTAGTAAGCAAGATACTCTTACTTCCTCTCTTTGGTTCCTGGACCCGTGAATTCTACCTGTTGGTGACACAACACCTGATAATGGTAATTTATGTAGCATGTTTATTGCCTCCTGGAAGATAGTGCCCATCTTTGCAAGGTAACATTCCAAGGCTGGCTCTTTAGGTGATTCTTCAAAAGGCCATTACATCACTTTTATCAAGGTGGAAGCTTCTGGGTCATACAACATATGGTGGTACCAGTGGATCTCAGCATGTGCCACTGCTTTACCTCCTTTGCTGTAAAGTGGGTTCCTTGGTATAATATGATATTATGCAGAGTCTCTTGTTGATGGATCCAACACTTTGTAAATCTTTGGATGGTGGTTCCTGCCAAAGGCCTGGAAGCAGAAATGGCAAACCTATATTCAGAATATGTGCCACCAAGTGACCCCTATTATTTGGGAATTCCATCATTCCTATTGCTATCAGCGAACCCAGTTCTATGATACCATTAGGTCAGACCCATATGGGAGAGGCAATTGAGCTTCTAAACAATGTTTATTCTCCTCTGTCTAGGTGATTCTCTGTTGTGTTGGCAAACATAGTGTCCTCTCACAAAATATAACTAATTGGTGGTTTTTCTAGCCTGTATGTTCACTCTAATACATCCACTTCATTTTGATACCCTCTTTTACCATCTGCCCTGGCCATTTGTTGATCTACTTTAACCAATGTTGGCTAACACCTTTTTTTTAAAGCTTCTGCGATCCATTGCATCGTCTCCTGAGGTTCTTCCCATGGTGTTAAATCCTATATGAGAGAATGGTGTTCTCATACCAATAAACTATCATTTTCCCACTTATATCCTTCTTTTCTTGGTCCACCACTCTGTGGAAGCAGACCCCAATGTACCCTTCCAGCTCCTGAGGATTTGTGTCCTGTAGGTTCTTCAGCTTTTTCAGGGTATGGATCCTCTCCTCCCTTAGCAGACCCAGCACTTCCTCAGCTCGGTTATTTTAGGACTTGACATGACTGCTGGTCCTGTGGCAATGAGGAGAGGTGGAGATGGATCCTTGGCAGGGGGATTTTGTGAGTCAAGGCATAGGCTTCTGCATCATCTTCAAGCAAAGGCAGAGCACTATCCTTTAACAAGGGGTGGTGCACCATTTCCACAGGCCAAGAGGGTTCAGAGATAGGTGGGGTCTTAAGGTTTTCATATTCAGTCAACCTAGATGCTCCCACCCCAAGTTTCAGGATCCCTTTTCTTCCCGATCAGGGTCTTGACTTTGGTTTAGCAGGCTCACTGTGGCTGAGAATTCAATCTTCTCTAGAGCTCTGCTGCCTTTATAATTAAGTTCTGGACTTATGCCTCAGATTTTTTTTTATGGCCCCTGGCCACAGTGAATGAGAGTGTCTCAATGCGTACGTGCTGCCAAGGGCGACCTCTGACTTTCACATTTTGCCATAAATTGGTGATTAATCACCCCAGCCTTTCGTATCTTTTTCCAGTGTGTTGATTGTACCCAACCATCCAATTCCACTTATAATTACTCTTTCCCCTAAACCTCTTAAATGCCTGAGATATTGTAATGACTAGGGTGTTCCTTTTCATTGGTCTCCCGTTCACCCCATTCACCACTAATGAAACTGCTAAAATTGTACAGCCGGTGAGTGCTAAGAGCTATCAGGGCTCCACATACCAGTGACAGCGTCCTCCTTTCCCACCAGGATGCACATTCCGAGTCATCCTGCACTGAGACGAGGGGTCAGGGCTTTGTACCCCTGCAACAACCACTAATTGGATATTGACAACTCTGAGAAAGTGGGGGCAAAACATGGGCAAAGTAGCTCCCTCCATTGAGGGCAGTTCCAGGGGCCAGAAGCTGGGGGAATGAATACTGTGGTCCTGATATGGGCCCCACAAAACAACATTCTCTACAATACCTTGAAATTAGAGGAACGCTCTTACCACCACCATCCACACTGCAAGTGTCTGCTCAATTGTCCTCTTACCTGTAAGACCTCTCCCAGGCACTCTGTTCCTCTTACTCTGCTTCATTTTTCACCCCAGCACTTACCTCCTCCTGAAACTCTGGTTTATTATTTATCTCTGCCATCAGGTTGTATACTCCAGACTTGTGGTACCCCATCACCTAGCACAGGGTCTGGCACAAGATAAGTCCCTAACAAACATAATTGAAATGCCAAATATTGATGTACCTACTACATGCACCTCACTGGAATTGCTGTGGGAACTAAAACAAATCTACGTGAAGGAATCTAGCTCACACTAGACACAACACAAATAAATAATATAAAAATATAAATATAAGCAAAGAAATGTTTGTGACTATATGTAAGTGGCATTGGGATAAGGGAAAAAGACCTTTTCACTTTGCAGAAAGATACTGAAATTTGAGCTATTCAGCAGTGGGAAACAGAGACTGACCTTCTTACCCAGGGCTTAAGGGCAGGCTTTTGACTTTCTGTAAGGCAGGGAGATTAGGACTCACTTTTAATTTCTTCCAGCACCAGCATTTAATTGCAGCCTTACCAGGGGCTCAAGCTTATAAAAGATTCACCTTGTTTCTCTGAATGTATACATTATTTACCATACAGTCTATAAAATATTTACCTATTTCTCAGCCGACTGCTCCCTGCTTGTCTTAACTACCTCATTGCTGCTCGAAGCTGATCAAATAGGCGGCTGGCACCTCTCCAGAAATGGACCAAGCAGGCAGCTGGAAGGGGACCATATTTTATGCGTTTGTCAGAGCACATAGCAATCAAGGGTGTTGAAAGCTTTTCTGAAGGTACTAGGGAGAGGTGTGAGTCCTTAATCCCTTCCCACCTCCATCCACCAGTGCTACGGCTCTACGTGACTGCCTTTGCCAGGTCCAGTACACTCATCTACTCAGGGTAGACCTATAGAGCCCCTATTGTGTGCCATAGGTCTTGGGGAGATAGAAGGGAATAAAGCACATTCCGGTGCCCTTGTTGGAAAAAATGAGCTCAATGATAAAGAATTGCAATGAGAAGGGCAGCCAGGTATTAAGCTATCTCTCCCTGAGACTAGCATGTGAAAGCACATGGCCTCATGAGCCAGGTTTTTGGGTTGAAATTCTATCTCACTTCATCACTTACGAGTGTCTAGCCTTGGGCAAGTTACCTAACCTCTTGTTGCCTCAGTTTCTTCAAGACATTAATAGTTTCAGTTTCATGGGATTACTGAGCACATTATACCTGGCTCATAGAAAGCACTCAATAAAGGTTAGAGATGAGGAAGAAGGAATAGAAAATCCTCAGGACAGCTCTATGTGGTAATATGTTAGGACCCTCATTTTACAGATAAAAATTTGGAAAATTCAGTACTTTGCCCAAATTTACTTACCAGTAGAAAAGCCACTTGGAATGTAATCACTGTTTATACACACCCCCTCCATGTACTCTAACACGCACCCCCTAATACACACACATATATGAAAATGTGGCATCATCATGTGAGGCACGATTTCAGTGACTCCCAACAAACCCTCAATGAGATTAGACTTCCTTGTTTCTTTGCACTTATAGCACCCCTTTCATTGCAGTTATCTGGATCTAATAATTTATCAATTGATTATATGCTCTCGTCTGGGTCCTATGTTTGTCTTAGGTTCCCAGGGCCTAGGTGAGTGTTCACATGCAGGGTCACTTAGTCTTCATAACAGGGCTAGGATCTCAATCATATTTCTCACCCGAATTTATTGCTAATAAAACTGAAGCTCAAAGAAATGAAATAACAAGAACACACAGCTTTTAAAAAATTGGGAGAACTAAGATTTTAACCCAGGTCATTCTAATTCCGAAGCCTGTGCCCCTTCCTTTAACCACACTCCTTAAGAAAGGAGGACGTCAGAGAACAAGGGGAGAGGAACCAACCTGTACGTATTATGGGCCACCATGTCAGGCATTATGCTGAGATTCTTTGTCAACACTACCTCCTTTAGTCCTCACAACAAATTTGTATTCAAAACAAGATTTTTGCTGAAACACCTTTTTTTGCGAACTCGGGTGCAAGCCCTACTAGAATGAGCTGGCAAAGGGAAAGAGGAGGCTGGCATGGAGTAGGAAGTGAATGGGGAAAACAGACAAGGCGAAAAGCCCTTTCAGGCAGCCATATGCCCCAATACTTCCTGTCCAGAATAGGCCAGCTCAGGTGGGGCTCAGGCAAATGCCATGCCAGGAGGCCAATCCAGGATGAGGGAGGGTGAGGAAGAAATTGGGAGGGAAGGCAGATGCTTTGACCCCACTGTTTTGACTCTGACTCATGCTGTACTACCTCTTTGCTATGCTAATACTCTTTCTCCATTGCTTTAAAAAAGGAAATACAGGTACCATTTATCTTCTGAGTCCTTTATGTTCAATGGCAGTTTGATTCTTAATGACCACTACTGGGAGAAATACTTGGCACACAACAAAGTTGATAATGGAATGTGTTACTGACTGCAAATTAACATAAATATCAACTCTTCTTAAACAAGACTAGAGTCTCAAACTGAATTATGTAGAATTGATGTTCACAAAAGACAGCTGGTAGTGGCAGAATCTATAATCAGTTCAGTTTGACATGGAAAAATAATGATTATTAATAAAATATTTATTTCATAATTTACAAAGAAATATTTGATTCTAATAATCAAAGTAAAATGGGAAAATCAGAAATAGTGAATTGGGCTATATAGACATTCAAGCAAAAATATAAACTGGATCAATAAAATTTGCTCCAGAAAACAAATTTTTGACCTATCAACGTGAGTATAATTGTGATTAAAATACAGAGGGTGCCAAAAAAATGTATACACATTTTAAGAAAGGGAACAAACTGTATTAAAATTGTAGACTCAATATATACCGATAACAAAAGATGAATACAAGTCATGTGTAGTTGTTTCATATAGTCACAGCTTAAACATCTTATAGGACAAATCCAAGGTCTCCTAAAATTGTGGTTCTTGTTCTGGTGCTGTGCTCTAACCATAACTCTAATCCTTACAACAATACTTTGTTATACAATTGCAATCCCCCAATTTTTAGATGGGGAAACTGAAATTCAGGAAAGGTAAGCAATTTTTCCAAGGTAGTACATGATTTAGTACCAGGACTAGGGTTATTTTGTTGATTAAAACATAATAGTGTCATCACGGAGTGATGGTCACCTCCCTTCCTAGATATCAGGACATTTGCAAGGGGTGGGGACATCATCTGTCTTCTTGACCTTTCTAGAAAGGCAGGTGTGTCTGTGCCTCTTTCCAGGTATACATGTTGAAACCCCAGGAGAGAAATGAACTGGCTTTAGGTTTCAAATTGTATGAAAGATATGGGTTTTTCCTGATTCATAGTCCACCATGCTCTTCACTTTATGAAATTACCTGTAGAATAATGCCTTTTTTTTTTTTTTTTAAGTAACTAGAAGCAGGGAGCTCTCTGCTCTAAGAAGAGCAGAGTTGTGTGGAATGTAAAGTGATTTATTCATGGCTGATAGCATTTAGGGAATTTTATCTCCACACCCCCACTCCCTCCCAAAGTAAAACAATCCCTCAAAGATGTCCTAAATAATATAGCCTTCAAAGAATAGCGCATCACCCACGTGCTTTCTTGTCAACACTTGGAGAGTGAAGGGAAGGGGCCTTAGTTGATCATTTGCAACATCCTATTATCAATGTTTTCTCTTATCACTGGTTCCTCAGTGAAGCATTATCTTCCCCATTCATTCGATAGCTATCTAAATTGGGGGTTCCTGAAGAAGAGAACTAAGCACATTTTAGCTCTCTGGAGAAAGAAATTAAATCTTTCTCGTGTGATTCCCATTTGTTTAAATCCAAATCAATAAATCACTGAACTTTATTTCATGTATCTGGTATGACACTTAGTGTTCTGTGATAGTGGAGCCGTTTCGTAGAACATCTTAGGTGATTACTGCCCTGGTTTCCCCAAACTGAAGGATTTTCCAGGAAGCAGATGTTTCAGTTTTAAAATCAGACATAGTGTCAGGCAAATCTGGGTGGTGGGACACCTTACTTGTTCACCATTGTATTACTAGCACCCAGGCCAATACCTGGCATGTAATAAGCCTCTGCTACTCCCACTAGATTTCTCAGTGCCTTCATTTCCTTCCCTGTAGAATGGGAACAAAGGAAACTGATAGTTGTCCTGTCTTATTCACAGGGTTATTATTCTATATAGTAATACTGAGGGAGAATTGCTAATGATATGTGAGTATTTTCTTATGTCTAGTAAAGTAAAAGAGAATTTAAATAGTCTCTAAAAAATGCAATCCAGAGTGTCATCTTCTTAAGATGGAACCATATTTTTTGTAATGCAGTATGCAGCACAGTGCCTGGCAGAAAGAAGGTGCTCAACAACCTGGTTGGATGAATTAAAAAAAAAAAAAAAAAAAAGGAATAAGTGGATAGTTAGATGAATAAGTATGTAAATAAGTATAAAGTGATTACGTTCACTAGTTCTGTAGGATTCTTTTTAGAGCCAGACATTTATTTGATCCAATTCCTGTGTTTTTCAGAGCCCACATTCAAATGACAAATTCTTGGCAGGGTCAAGATTAAAACTGAGTTATTTCAATGTATTATTAAAATATGGTAAAAATCTCTAATAAGTTTACTCATTTTCTCAGTGACTCTTCTTCCCAGCACTAGATATTTTAATTCAGACCGTAGTTTACAGCTCTTCCTCCAACAGTAGAGTACTTTGGTTTGAGTCTTATCACATGCCTTCTCCCTGCTATCACACAGTTATTAAGGAGCTTCAGAGGTGGCTTCAGAGAAAGACCTTAGAAGCTAGAGGGGGTTGTGCAGCAGCCCGGGTCATCAAAAGACACCCTCAACACCAGGAAAGTGGAAGTTTGTTGTATCTGAAGACTGACTAAAGCAAGGTACAACACTCTACCTGCTTTCATCCTCTCCTATTCTACCTTTCCAAATCCAATCTCCTCTCAGCCCCAGTCAAATCTCTCCTCTTGCCTCTTTGATTTCTGTCATAGTTGAGTTTCCATTGGACTATCGGTAACTTGAGGACAAAGACCTACTTTATTCCTCTTCAGCCCTAGCCTTAGTAAAGTGCCTTGTGTAGAGTAGGAACGCAACAGATGTAAGAAGAGTGAATGAATGAATGAATGAATGAATGAATGAATGAATGAATGAATTTTATGCCAGAAGTTTCCAAAGTGCCTAAAACTACAGCATCTATGCCTAGCTTAGTGTGGTTTCAACAAATATTGAATAAATGTGTGAAATAATAAATGAATGATTGATATGCATAGCTATTATGAATGGGCTATTAGTTATGTACCAGACACTGGCTAAAAATAGTTTAAATGTTATATTTTTAATCTTTTCAGCAATCCTACTTTATCTTTTTCTCCTTAGTGTTTAGCACTACCTAACATGCCATGGTTTTTACTTATTTATCTTGTCTACTATCAGTCTTCCGTATAAAAATTTGATGTCCATGTGGGCTGAAATCTTTGTCTGTTTTGTTCACTGCTGCTTGCTCTTCTTAGAAGAGTTCAGTAAATGTTTGTGGCTTGAATATTGACTAAACATTATTATCTCCACCTTGCAAAGAAAGTTAAATTTAGAGATGAAAAAAAACAATCCCTTATCTTGTGTGAGGCACTCCAAGTTTTCTATGCTTTCACTGAAAACCGGTAACTACTTTCTGAGGTGGATATTATAATTATCCCAGCAAGGTGGACGCTGAGACTCAGGAAGATGGGGTCACCAGCTCAAGTTAGAAAACAGTTCATCTGATAAAGAGCTGGGTCACTATTCAAACCTTAGGTCATGTGGCCTCAAAACTCTTGCTCTCCCCATGACCTCAATCCACCTTGCAATGAGAAAATGACCATCCCTGAATCAGAATATCCATGGGGAAGGTGTTGTTATACACCTAGAAAAAAATAGAGAGAACCCATTATAACCCAAGTCAATTTAGAAAGACCCCATTGAACAAAGAGCATCATTTTAACATTAACAATGCAATCAATGCTGAATGCAGGAGATTAGAAAAAAGTTATTAGGAGGAGAAAGACATACCAATGATTTGAGCTCTTAATGAGATGCCTACCATATCTAAGAGTAAGCAATTTCCCAGAGGATTATTTGATGTGAAAGGAATCGTAAGGAGCTCTTTAGTGGCACCCAGACACATCCTCTCCCATACACACCTGCTGAGGGCTCAGCAAAAGACAGTGCGTAAATGTCTGGAATATTACATAAAAGCTGTCTGCCTAACCAGTCAAAGCTATTAAAATCCATCTTGCTGAAATGAACCCTGAGAGCAGGTCAAACAAATCTAATTTTTATTGTTCCTTAAGGAGATGGCTGTGTCGGAGACAAAGGAGGGAGGCAGGAGGCCAGTTAGGAAGAAAGAAAAAAAAACCCTAAGAGGCCTTAAAAAATTAAATGTTCAAAAGAGCCGTGGCAGGCAAGATAAATGATATATTACAGTGCTGGTTTAAACTTAATTGATGACTAATGTCGTAATGCATCTGAACCTACACTGATCTATTATCCGTCTGGTCCAGGCTGAAGGGACACTGCAAGGAGAAAAATTGCTAACTGTTTTAACCTGATGGAACTTTAAAAAAAAAAAATAACCAGCCCAGTTACTTTAAAAGATAAATGGTGGGGTGGTGACCTCCTAATGTATATCAGGGTCTTGCAATGCAAAATCAAATGTTAATTAAATAGAATCCGGTGCAGGAATGATGCAGAAGGAGCGAGGTTCAGAGCTCAAGAGGCCACAGGGAATTGTGTTGCTGGGTTTCCTACAAAATGTTTCAACTAAACTACCAATGAAAAGGTAGTGATGGCAGACCACATAAGAGTCATTGAAAAATCAAATATATATGCACACCCCATCTGGGTAACGCTTACTTACAAGTTATATAGAGCAGCATGTGGGTACAGCTACATCACAGTCATTGAAAGGGCAGGGTCTCAACAGAGCTGCTTAAATCCACTGGGATGAATCAGAGAGGCTTTGTTTTCTTAATCTGCATGAACACAATCTCAACCCAACCCTCTGAAGGAAAAACACTGTAAGACATAAGAAAATGTAAGAATTCAAGAGCCAACTTGTAAGGGCTCCCAATAGCCAAGTCTAGACTAATGTTAGCCACAAAACAGTTAATGTAATAAATTGTAACCAAAGGCTAAAATAAGAATCAATGAGTTGTACTGATACAAATGAATAACTACATGAATGAATGAATGAATGAATGAAAAATCTCTTTGTTAGAGTAGACTTCCAACTAATAAGTGTATAATAAATGAAGAAAACAGAAAATTATCATAAGCAAACCAAAGTAATAATTGTTTCAGGCAAGAATCTTCAATAGATACTAAAATTAGTGGGCACAAAAATAACGAGAAATAGAATTTTTACATGTTCCACAGTGTCCCCACTTTGAGGACAACTTGACGAAAGGATCGTAGTTAACATCACCAGGAATTGGACAAATGGATACAATATGCCTCCTGATAAAATGCACTAAGGACAAATTATTTCTGTGGCATGCTTGATACAAATGCATAAACAGAATTTAATCTTGAGGAAATATCAGACAAATTGAGGAACATTCTACAAAATAACTGGTCAGTGCTCTTCAAAGGTATAAGAGGGTATATTAAATATCAAGTGAAAAAAAGGACTTAGGCAATTTTCCAGATTAGAGGAGACTAAGGAGCTATGGCAATGACATACAACCTGTGATGCTGGTTTATGTGCTGGACCAGAAAGAACATCTGTGTGACAGTTGGAGAAATTTGTATTAGGGCTATGGGCTAGATACGCAGATTGTACCAACAACGTTCCTTTCATAATTTTGTGATAATATTATGATGGTTATGTGAAAAAAATGTTACCATTTGGGGAATTTGTGTAAAAGGCAGACAGATATTCTTTGTTCTATTTTTGAAACTTTCTTAAAATCTGAAATTATTTCAAAATGAAAAGTTAAAGCAATTAATGCGTAGACTGCATCCTGGTGCTTTCTCTGAGGACCTTCATCTAGCTTCATTCTTCCAGGAGCTGTTCTCCTCGGAGGTGGGAAGAGCCACCACCAAAGTCAGTATGTTCTTATTCAGTTGGGAAAGGTTCCCACCAGGGGTAGAAAGAGGTGATCATTTTGGCCAAGTTCATCAGAAAGGATCAGATACCATCATGGGCATGAGCACCCTCAGAACAGCTTCGCCTGAATTGTTCTTGCCTATGATGGTCTCTGAGTCTGCACAGGGGCCGCACATGTGTCTACTGAGAACAGCTCTTTTCTGACAGTGCCTGAGGTGAGAGAGCCATTATTAACCACAATAATAATTATACCATTTATTTTGCACTGACTGAGTTAGTCTTTGTGCTAATGTCCTTAACATGTTGTCTTAGTTACTATGTACAAAAACTTGTGGGAGAGGTATTTCCACACTTTATAAAATGGAGAGAAGACACACGTATTTGCTAAAACAAACTTGTGTTGCTAACAGGAAGATTCAGCAATTTGGCTATAAGTGAAAGTGCTAACACCAGAGTCTACACTTATTACTGTTAATTTTGGTATACTACAAGGCCTCGGTTAGAGTACAGAGACCATCTACCATCTTTAAACATTCAGTTAGATTTGATCCACAGCTTAGGGGGAAAGTAGAAATGTGAGAAGGCAAAATATAAGAACAAACCCAAGCAATTTCTTAGCCAAGTATACAAGTACCTAGGAAAAATTGTTGTGGGGCCATTTAATCGACTTAGGAGGCAAATGATTTCTTAGGTCAAACTTCACTTATTTAACACTAATATGAATGAGCTAATCGCTAAGAATACTCATCTGTTCTTTTGAGTCAACAAGGATTTAGAGAACATTTTCATGTAAACACAGTGCTGGGCCTCGGAGGGATAGATAAATAAAAATCACCCGTTTGGACTTATCAAGGGCAAGCCATGCTCAGGTCCGTTTGTTAGCAGTATTCTTCTTCTCCTTCTCCTCCTCCTTCTTGTCCCTCGCCTTCTTCTCCTTTTTTTCCTTCTTCTTCACCTTCTCCCTCTCCCTCTCCCTCTCCTTCCTCTTTTTCTTTTAAACTATGGAAACACAAAAATGGGGGGAATTAACTTTAGCTGAAAGATTTAGGGAGACTCACGGAGTGGAAAGCCGTGAACAGGATCTTGAAAAGGGGGGCAAGACTTCAAGGGGCAAGGATGAAAGGAATAGGTTTTTAGGCAAGGGACTCACTGAACCAAAACCATTATACTAGTGGGGAAGTTCGAGGAAATAAGAATTAGTGTGAAAGGTCAGAACATGTGGACATGAGATGAGGGGGTTAAGGAGTAAAGGGCAAGGCGCCAGGGTGGGAATAGCACAACTGCGAAGGTAGGGTGGGACTGATGCTGGAGAGGCCATTAGTGCCCTAGGGAAGAATCTGCATTTGACCTTCTGGACCACAGAATGGCCACTTGTGGGAGGAGTAAGTGTTGAATAGGCAGATTCCTTGTATCATCCAAGACTTGAATCCAATACCTGAAGGTCAGGCTCAGGAATCTGGATTTAAACTTTTCAGGAGAGTCTTACAAACACTAAAATGACTCCATGAGACCTCCACTTGGGCACAGGTTGTTATCATTGCATTCTTTTTAAAGGACACATTATGTGTGCTGTCCTTTAAGATCCCCTGGAATCCAAATCTTTTACAATTTAAAGTGGCTGTCTCTCTACTTTGTGTCGGTAGGATTTGCTCATAAGGGCTTATTTTCCATGATATATTTTGATGGAAATGGATGGTATGAGTGCTAAAAGGGAGCAAAACAAGTACAAACACTCTTGGGAAGAATTATTCGCTTCCCTATTAGTGTGGGAGCTGACCAATGAGCTGCCTGCCACGGAAGCATCGGCCACCTTCCAGGCTGGTCATAACCACTCAAGCCCCTGGACCACTGGCTGCAAAGGTCAAAGCCATATTTTATGAAGCTCAGCTAGTTCAACTAAAACATCTTGTTGAAAGACCTCAAGTACTCTGTAAATAGATTTCTAGGGTTTTCTTGAAAGGTTTATGAGAACGCCATGGCTTAGCACTAAGTTATGTGAGTAAAAGGACCAGAATGCACCCTTTGAAGGGGTGTGTGTCTCTTTATAAATCTGCACTTAGCAACTCAGATAAGAACACAAGCTCTGGGGTCAGGGAAACCTGGGTACCATCACAGTTCTTTCATTTGCTGGCTAAGTGCAGAGGCAAGTGACTTAATTCCTCTGAACCTCAGTTTCCTTGTGGGTATAGTGCCTGGTTCTCAAGGTTTTTTTTGAGGGCTGTTTTCCTCCCTGGATATTTGTATGAATCACGACCCACCTCTTGGGTCTTCACTCAAATGTCCTTCTTGGTGATGCGTTCCCCAACCTCCATATATAATACCTCAGCACTTCTGACCCTCTTCCCATGCTTTCTTTTTCTCCTCGGTGCTTATCAGTATATAATACACTATCCATTTTACCAGTTTTAACTTCTTTATTTTGTATCTCCAACACTAAATTTTAACAACACCAGGGATTTCTGCCTGTTCTGATCACTGCTATATCCTTTGTGCCTAGGACAGTGCTTTGAACTTAGTAAATGCTTAATAAATATTTGTTGAGTGAATGGATGGATGTTCAACCAGTCAATGGGGAGACTCTTGGCCCAGAACTATTGGTCAGTTGGCTTGATGAGTTCGTGCTTCTTCTGCCCTTGAATACCAACTGCCCAGAAATAAGAGATAAACTACAAAAAGAAAAATATTAAAAGCCTACCTGTGCTACACAAGATGTGAACATTAGGAGAAGTTAGGTGGAAGGTATATGGGAACTTTCTGTACTATCTCTGAAACTCACTGTGAGTCCAAAATTATTTTAAAATAAAAGTTAAAAATAACCATGGGTTCCAATAAAAGAATATAAGCATCTCTGTGGCCCAGAAATAGAACCAAAAGACAGCAATAATCAGGGTTAAAGGTATGGCCCACCAAGTCCTTCACCTAGCCAACCAAGACAGTCAGCAGTTGAATTTCTGGGGCAAGGAGAAGCAAATGTGGCTGGGAACTAGAGGGAATCTCACAAACAAAAACTGAAAGTCTGGGGCAGGACTCCTCAATCCATGAAGAGACGATTAAAGTCATACCACTAATTGCCCATGGTTGTGGTTTATATAAAGCTCCAGGAGGGAACAGAACAGCTGTGTAACTAGGACATGGGCCAAGCTATCTGCTATTTGCTGTTTTATAGACAAGGGTGGAAAAGCAGTATTTGAAAAGGTAATGGATGAGACTTTTTCACCATGGAAGGTAAACCATTGGACTCAGATTGAAAGCACCAGGAGGGCCAAACACATAAATAAATTAAAAAAGACCTGTAGTTACATAAAAAGTGCAGAACATCATGAATACCAAGAAAATCTTCCAAGCTACTAGAGAAAAAGGACAGATTACCTGCCATAGAGCAACAGAAAGTTCAGCTGTAGGTCAATAGGTGGATTCTGAGAAACCTAGGGTAAAGGTTTATTATGAAAACATTATGAAATACTTTATATTTTTTGGTACCTGAATCATATGGGTCACAAACATATATACATACACAAATATAGAGATACACACAATTGACGTCTTAGCTTAACAGTCGAGAAGAAAATACTGTTTTATTTGAGCAGATATGTATCAACTTCCCTGCATTTTGGGAGCCCTCACGCTCTGTCCCAGGGTCACTGAAACATTATTATACAGCTTACATTGTCCACTGTG
Source organism: Rhinolophus sinicus (assembly GCF_057876585.1). Taxonomy (NCBI): domain Eukaryota; kingdom Metazoa; phylum Chordata; class Mammalia; order Chiroptera; family Rhinolophidae; genus Rhinolophus; species Rhinolophus sinicus. The sequence continues at coordinate 42,742,877 of NC_142514.1, forward strand.
CTTGTTTTACGGTACATTTGACCACAGTTTATGAGGCAATTCACCACTGAATAATTTCCATCTAAATGTAGATACTGGAGGCAGTTTAATTCATGTCTAACTTCAAAGCTGAAGTGGTTGAGGGCTGCAGTTAAGCAATCAAGCAGCTGGCAAGGTGAACGTTTTAAAGGCTTTGACTACACAATTCAGATGGCAAATGCCTGGCCAGTAATTTAACATCAGTGATCTCTTTTAAGAAATCATCTCAAAAAGCTCCTCTGGTTTTCAAGATAGATCCCTTCAGGCTCCAAATTGTTGAGAAAGATAATAATCCAAATAATAATATTCTACTCTGTTTTGACTAGAGAAAGTTAAAGTTTCAAAATGTATTACCACCAATTTAATCCTGACATGGATTTTGTGAAGGGTTTATTTTTCCCCAAATTACAAATGAGAAAATTAAGTTCCCCAAAAGAAATTACTTATATGAGCAAAATCACGTAGTTGTTAGGAAGTAATAGAAACAAGACAAACCTAGATTTTGTTGTGTAGTCCAAACACCCTTCCCACTATACCAAAGTCTGTGTATGTTGCTCTTTACTTTGTGGTTATTTTTAACTACCTTCAGATGTCGGGCCCCTTAGCCAAAGTGCTTCAATCTCTGCTGTATATCATAAGGGAAGGACAGTCAGAAGATGCTCGAGCTGAGAGGGATCTGAGACACCATCTGGTTCCAGATTCTTGCTTTAAAATGAGAAAACCAAGACCCAGAGAGACGGACTCATTTGTTGAGATGAAATCAGGGTCAGAATCCATCTCTCCTCATTTTTAGCCTTTCTGCTACTTCCTGACGTTTCATAAGAAATGTTTCACCTCCAAATTCTTAAACTGTATTTATTTACTCATCACTTGCTATGGGACAATTTGTGGTTTAATCAGTGAGAACACAAAGATTTATACTACAGGAACTCTTAGTCCTATAGGGAAATAGATACATAAACACTTATAGTTTCTACATAGGAGGTTTACACTATTGAAATGGATTAGCAAAGAGGAAGCGATTAGTTAGGCCTATGGAACAAGGGAAACGTCACCAAAGAGTTGAGTTTCCACGCAAGAAGAGAAATTTGCTATCCAGATCATGGAGAAAGCGGCTTGGCATGAGGAGAGAATTATTTGTGTAAAGGAATTAGGGCTGAGGGAAACATGCAAGTTCTTAGTATGTGTAAATCACAGAGGACTCAGAGGAGAGTGATACGAAATTAGAGTGGAAAATAAGGCATCAGATGAAGGCCTCATATATTATATCAAGGAATATTGAGTCTCTCCACAAGGTATTCAGGTATTCTGAAACCAAATTCCAAGCGTTTTAGACCACTGTCCTGTCTCCATGCTGTCACTGAGAGCAACTGCTTTTGAAAGAGAGAAACTGAGTCCTGAGGTGATTCTAAAGATGTGCAGCATGGAGAGTGCAGAAGCTCCCTATGATTCCATGAGCTGAAGGGGAAATTCATGAGAAAACCACAATGAGATACCACTACAAATCCACCAAAATGGCTAAAATGAATAAGGCTAGCTACATCTACTTTTATCAACGATGTGGAGCAACTGGAACTTTCATGCATTAGTGGTGTCATTGGAAATAATTTTAAGCGCTTTGGAAAACTGTTTTTCAGTATCTTTAAAACTATGATGCAGAAATTGCAATCCTGGTATTTGCTTAAGAGAAATAAAAATGCATATCCACTAAAGTTGCTACAAAGATATTTATAGCAACTGTATTCATAATAGCCCCAAACTAGAAACAACATGAGCCCATCAACAGGAGGATGGATTAGCAAGTTGTGAAAAATTTATACCATGGAAGAGGATATAGTAATAAGAAAGAACAAACTATTGATGTACATTAAAAAGGATGAACTTTACACACATTAAGCATAATGAAAGAATATAGACACTACATAGTTCTATTTATATGCAGTTCTTGAGCAGGGAATATTAATCTATGTTAATGGAAGTTGGATACAGAAGACTCATTGATTGATTGATCCATTGATTGGTTGATTGATTCATTGATTCATTCATTTTAAGGAATTGGCTTATGGAGACTGACAAGTCCCAAGATTTGCAGTCAGCAAGTTGGAGCCCCAGGAGAGCCAATGGTGTGGTTCCATCCTAAGAGCCAATAGGCTCAAGACCCAGGAAGAGCAGATGTTTCAGTTCAAGTCCAAAGGCAAGAAAAAAATGACATCCCCACCGAAAGGCAGTCAGACAGAAGGCTCTCCCTGTCAACTTTTTGTTCTATTAAGGTTTTCAATTGAAAATGAAAGCATATGCTCTAGTGATAGTAAAAGGATTGATGACCCTGAAATTCAGGGTGCATGGGATGGGAGAGTGTAATAACTCAGAGTCATCTCTCACTTGTCCCAACACTTCATCACCTCCCCCACTCATTCTGCATGTTCCAGCCAGTATAAACTACTTATGTTCCTGGGTCCTGCTCTTTTGTCTCCAAACTTTTGCACATGCTCTTCCCTCTGCCTGGAGCACCATTTTCAATTGTTATCAGTTGACTGGCCCCTGCTGTCTTCACCCATTACCATGCCCATATCCCGTTAAGTCAGGATGATTGAGAGAAAGATACATTCTGAGTGACCTTTCAAAGCTGGGCAAACCCAAATTAAAGCTTTGGATGATTCAACATAGCCTTTAGAATCAAAATCTGGAGACATGTGGCCCAAAACAATCTGGCTCTGACTGCCACTCCAGCCACATTTCTCAATACTTCCCCTTTACACTCCAACTTCTAAGTCCACTGAACTTCTTTCAGACCCTTGAATTGGACACTCACTGCTGTCTCTGGGCCTTTGAACATGTGTTCTCAACCAGGAGCAGTTCTTTCTCTGCCACTCACTCCTCTAAGAGGCTGGCTTCTATTCACCAAGTCTCAATTGTTTGCTTGTTTGTTATTTTTTTTTTTTTTACTTATCAATAATCTTTTCCTTCCTTTCTTCCCTTCCTTCCTTCCTTCCTTCCTTCCTTCCTTCCTTCCTTCCTTCCTTCCTTCCATCCTTCCTTCCTTTCTCTAATTTTATTTTTTATATTAGTTTCAGGTGTATGAAAACAACATAATGATTAGACATCTACACCCTTCACAAAGTGAGAACCCCGCCCCAAGTCTACTACCCCTCTGACATTGTATATAGCTGTTACAGTACCATTGACTATATACCAAGTCTCAACTTAAATGCCACTTGCTTGGGGGAATATTCCGTGAGCCCTAGGTTTGATTAGCTACTTCCCCACCCAATTTACTCCCACAGTCTCCTGACCTCTTCTTAACATAATACTCATTGATAGATTATTTACTTTATTCATCTTTTTCTCACTACTGGAAGGCCCATAAGGGCTAAAATGATAGTTATTTTGTTTACCCTTTTACATCCAAAGCCAAGTATAGTCTTTATCTCCATTATTTACATGGTAGTTACTTGATAAGTGTTTGCTAAACGAATGAATGGTGTGTGTGTGTGTGTGTGTGTGTGTGTGTGTGTGTGTACACCTAGGCATCTTGAAAAATTATAGATGCCAGATGTGTTGGTTAATTTCCATTTGCCATCTCTCCCAGATCCATTCTCTGCACTTCTTTGCCCTGCTCTATACTTTAGGCAGCTGACTGTCAGGTTACATCACATTTGCAATCTAGCTTCTGGTTGGATTCAGCTGATGGGAAGCACCAATGGAAAATCAGAAAATGGAGCAGAGGCTGGAGCATTTCTTCCCTGCTGTCTCTTTGTTTTGGTGCCTTTTCTCTGGCAACAACTGTGACTCTATGACTATAGCTCCTGCTGAGATGCTGCCTCTCCAGGGCTCCAGTTCTTACTGGAGTCTCATATACTATTTCTTCCTTTTACGCCTTTGGCCCTGGGGGAGAAAATGCCTTCTCACTGTTAGTATTCTCAGGGTGCCCCGAAATCCCTTGTTTGCTCCTGCACTCTGCCCACACTCTGTAAGTAGTCTCTTTGTTGAAACTATCTGAATCCTGGTTCTTGCAGGGACGCTGACAATGCGCTTGACAAATGCATATCGTTTTCCTGCCCTCTCCCAGCTGCCCGCCCTAGTTTGGTGTGAGGGGTTCCCTCAGTTACCTAGCACTTACCACTCTACTTACTGACCTCTCTTTCCCACTGGATGGTATGCACTTGAGGGCCAGAAACATCTTCTTTACCTCTGCATCCCCAGGGTCTAAGACAGGCCTGACCTATACTAAACACCTAATAACTAATTGTTGGAACCCATGTCATCTGTAAAATGAAGCAATGGGACTGAACTATGTTATGTCTAAAATCATTTTTAAGTCTTCCTAAGCAAATGAGGCAAAAAAAATGTTCTTTTTAGATCTCCCATCCTGGAAGAGTTGCCCAGGAAGATGCATACACGTTTGCCTTTTCTGGGGTGGTGTTGGAGCTGTCTGCAGTGGGCAAGATGCCTTAAGAAGCCCATATTGAGCAATTTATGTTGGAGAAAAGATTTACCACAAAATATCACAGTTCAGATCAGATTTAATAGACCAGTAAATGGCTGCTTAACAAGGACATTTGGTTACTGTTACATTAAGTTTCCTAAGAGACTTTGTTCTGTTCTAGTAAAAAGCTGCAAAGGGCTATAAAATACAGGCCTTCCAAATTTGATAAAAAGAAAAAAAAATTCAGTCCTTTTTGGAAATTGTTCTTCTTAAGTGACAGTATGAAAACAAGCCTACAACATTTTCTTTTTCAGGCACTTCCTTCATTTATTTTGGAGAAAGTTTGGCCTGACTTATAAGGAAACCCCTTAATTGTCACTTAAAAGTAGAATTGCGTCATTGTGGATAAGACATGGTGTTCAAATAGCTCCCTGGGGGCTAGACTCTTGGAAACTCAGCAGGATTTTAATTGTAAGCAGACAATTTGTTTTGGATTGTATGCAGAGCATGAAAATATAACTGCTATAGGATCTAACAACATATAAGAGGATTAAATTCTAGTATTTCTCTGCTGCTTTACTTCTTGGCCCTAGGCATCCTTGCAAGTGAGGAACTCACCATCCAAGGTTATTCCGTGTCCTTTAGAAAGATCTGAAGTGCATCACTTATTAGCTCCGAGCACCTTGAGGGACAACATTGGTCTCGTTCACTCCTGTATCACCAGTGCCTAACACTATTGCCTAGATCGCTTGTGCCTAATATACTGTATTTCACTCATTCTAAGACAACACTTATTTTCATTGTTTAACAGCTCTGAAATCAGAATATCTTATATAATAAATGGCATGACGTAAGTCAATCAGCTTTTCCTTCCTTGGTGGTACCTAAAGTCGGGATGCCTGTTACAATTAACGGTGTCTTAGATTCAGTAAAATGTGGGATGCTGAGAGCCTATGGTAAGCCAGATTCTATGTCAAGCCCTAGCTTGCATTATTCATTATACCATGTGATAATAACTCCTTAAGGTAGGTATTATTATCTCCATTTGCCAGATAAGACTCAGAGTAGTGCAGTCAATTGCTTAGAGCCACAATTTCTGCTGGAAACAATAGAATTGACCTCCAACCCAAGTCTGATTCCAAAGCCCATAATCTTCCCATGATACTGTGCTGTTTCTCAGTGGAGACTTCAGATAAACACATTTGAGAAACCTTATATTACAATCTGGCTGTTTCACTACAGTTTTAACTTTCTCTACCCTGGTTGTCCTTAATTCAAGCAATGAATATCACCCCAAAGAGCTCTCAAAAGTGGTTAATATATATGAACTAATTTGTATTCTTGGTGACAGAGTAACAGAAACCTGTCCCAAATCAAAGTAAGTGATGCGGAATTTATTGGAAGCATCCATGGATCTCTCACAGCTCCAAGACTAGGCAAAAGTTGGATGTACTGGCGTATAGGAAACATTGAACCAGGGACTCCAATGCTGCGGGGCCACTATCTTGCTCCTGCTTCTCTCTGAGCACAGCTTCATTCTTCTCCTTTACTGGAGACCCATATTTTCCACAAAGCAAAACCATGCCCTTGACAGCTCCAGAGTACTACATCTTAGAGCTTCAGCTATATGAGGCAGGATGGTACATCTCTCTAACCCAAACTTTAAAATCCCAAAGAATGGACTCATGGGTTCAAGTACCCACAGTGCCCCTCTCCACCCCTATAACTAGGGCCTCAGGCGGTGTTACACTGAATTAACATGGCAGGCCCCACGGTAACTTTGTGATTGGAATTGGGGTGAAGAGTGGACAAGTCCCAGAAAACAGCAATGGAAGGCCGAAAATCACTAAATGTCTGTTCCGGAAAGCCACAAGAGATGTGCAGAAACCATATTTATAGAATATCAGAGAGGAGGAGAAAAAGTATGTCCGGCTGGGGAGGCTGGCGGGAAACAGAATTCCAGATGGACCTTGAAGGATGGCTGTGATTTGAATAAGACCCGATGTGAGGGGAGGGCTTGCCAGGTGGGGAAGCAGTGTGACAAATACATAGTCCAGTTAGGAGGAAACCACATAATAATGTAAATACATAACCATAAATTAAAACTAGTGGCATGGAGAAAAATATGTATGAAGATATGAGAAAGGAGACTTGATTTTGAGGAATGAGGGACAGCTTCCTTGAAAAAGTGATATTTGAGCTGTGATCAGAAGAGTGAGTAGGCAATAACAAAGTAAAGACCGGGGATGCTGGAGGGAACAATTCTAGGCAGAAGCAAAACATATGCAAAAGACCCCATGGAGGGAGAACTGTGGCAAGTTTGTGGAGCTGGAAGGACCAGCTGCTTGTGATTTTTTTTTAGGTCTCAGTTAAAGCCCACAAGAGCCCTTTATGTTAACCTCATCAGGTTACTTACATGCTCAAAGCTCTTCTATTATTCCCTATTACCTAGAACATCACCTCCCCACCACATTTGGGCACACTGCTATACTACAAATGGTTTACAGGGTGCTTCCAATACTGACCCCTCCACCCTGGGACCAAGCATCCTGCTCCATGTACTCCAGAGTGCCACACAAAACCAAAACGACACTAATTTTCTGTGTGCCCTGATGAGAAAAAACTGGGAAGCACTGAAGAGAATCAAGTTAAAATATTTAGCTTAGAACTCAGGTCTGCTCTCTAATTTCACTGCCTGTCACATCCATCACAATCTTCCAATTCACCCCCAGATACAACAGAAGCATATGAGGTCTAATGGCGAGCTGGGACAATGTAATTTGCTTTCACCTTCCCTCCCTCCTTGCTTTTAGAGTAGCATTTTTACCGTAGTGCCTTGATGAAACTAATTCCTCATGCTATAGGCCTTTCTGTGCATCCTCTTCTTTCCTATACACAAGAGCTGTAACAAATTTCTATAAGATTTTTCCACCAGCACTTCTCCCACAATGCCTCGTCAAACAAAAATTGTTTCCCATTTCTGTGACTTTGCACTTCTACTCTCTTCCTGGAATGCCCTGATCCAAATCCCTTGGAGCCCTTAGTGCTGAGGGATATTAATAAGTATTGTGCAAAAGTAATTCAATGCGATTGCATTCGCGAGCAAAGGAGATTAGGAAGCCCCGAGTCAACCAGAGTTAAATGGTGCCTTCTCCAAAGGATTGCTCAGTGCTCTGGACAAGTTGAGTTGCACTGTGAATTCTAGAAAGGGTAAGTATTTGGTATCCTGGGTTTCCCAAAACTACCCGAAACACAGCCATTGTCGGTGGTAATCTATGGGACAGGGAAATGTTCCCAAGATTACATCGATGGTAATCTGAGAAAATGTGGGGTTAATGTTTAGGATGGAGAAAAGTAGAGAAGGAGGAGGAAAGGAGGGAGACAGAGAAGGCAGAGGAGAAAAAGGAGGAAGAGGAGGAGAGAACTCTACAATAATGAAGGCTCCCATCCAAAATCCAGAGATTTGCCAGATTGCCCCTATTCATAAGTAATTCTTTTTTCCATTGGCAGAGCCCCCCCAGAGTGAAGCTGTATGTGGAGGGTAAAAATAAGCAAACAAAGCCACCTCCGACTGTTGATCAGGGACCTGGTTAATAACAGTCCTTAGAGGGTGAAGAGTGCGTCTCTCCTTTCCTGTGAGGCCTCAGTGGCAGGAAGCATAGTCAGTCGGCACCTGCCCTTGGGCTGGATGATGCCTTCTGCAGCAGCCTTTCCTTCCCTATCTCAAACAATAGCTCTTCTGCACTGTCCAGAGTTCACCTAAGGAATGAGATTCAAAAGACAGGTGGCTGATGGCATCATTCCTTGATTATTCTACCAGGACGGTTTTGACCACAACGTCAAAAATTAGTGATTTAACCACTAGAACCAACAGCATATTGATATCAATAGTAATGTTATTGATCATAGTTACCATATACGAAGTGTCTTTTATGCATCAAGAACAGTGTAAAATAATATGGTGCATAATGGGTGTTCAAAGAACGGTAGCAAGATTATCATAGGTATGCCCTTTTTTTGTCCTCGCAACTGCATGACCTCCTTCAACAACTTGGGATGTAATGAAGGCCGCATTTTCATTATTTTAAAATTAAGATTAGCTTGACTGGTTCCCCTTTCTCTTTTTGCTCTTTCTCCCTTTTAATCGCTTTCCTAAGCCGAAAGCCTGGTATTTCCACTACGTCTCAAAGCGACAATAGGAGCATCTGGTCCAGTACGAGGGCTGTGCTTTCAGTGACTCTAGCTTCTAACCTTGCTACAGGGGGTCAGCATCACTGTCTGGTCCTGCCTCGTGACCTTCATCCTCACTTCCTGTCTCAGTGGCAATCTTGCTGCTTTAGACCCTTTCAAAGTTGCAGAGGTCTTATTTATTTAATTATTTATTTATTTATTTTTTTAATTTAAGGAAAGACAATACTGCTTTTCTGGTGTTATTCTTGGCCAACGTTGTTCCACCTCTGTGCTCCCAACTATCCTCAAAGCATGCTCCCACCCACAGAATACAGGCCACGCATTTGACTGAAATGCCCCTTCCTTTGCGCCACCTCAACACTGATACTGAGTCTGGATGATCAGTCCAGAAATCTCCCCACGGGGAGTTCCTTTTTAGCAACTCTTGGTGTCCTGTCTGCTAATGGACTTCAACTGCAGCCATCTCTAGTCATTGGAAAGGGTGTAGTAAAGTTGAACATCCAAAGAAAAGTCCAGATCTCAATGACTTCTGGGTCTCTATGTAAATTTTCCTACTCCACCCAAGCGCTCCTCTTCCCATATCAAGGCAGGACAAGCCTCCCAAAGCTAAAACTAAATTTTTTTTTTTTTGTAAAGAATTCCCTCTGGAAGTGGGTGCTCACTTGCCTTCTGTTTGCCTAACTGAAAAGGACCATCAAGTGAAGAGACTCTTCTCTAATCAAAGAAAGATAACTTCTCTGGTTTCTAGACTTTATTCTAGACAGAAAAGCAAGTTTTAAATGACAGCTTATTACAAAAAAAAAAAAAAAAGAAAAAAAAAAGTTCGGACCTTCCTAGTCAGGTACTCCACTACTATGTGTTAAAAAGTTAGAATGCAGACTGGTGCAGCCGTTATGGAAGGCAGTGTGGAGGTTCCTCAAAAAATTACGAATAGAATTACCGTATGACCCAGCAATCCCTCTCCTGGGTATCTACCCAAAAAATCTGAAAACATTTATCCATAAAGACACGTGAGCTTCAGTGTTCATTGCAGCTTTGTTTACGGTGGCCAAGAAATGGAAACAACCAAAATGTCCTTCGATAGATGAATGGATAAAGAAGTGTGGTATATATACACAATGGAATACTATTCGGCGGTAAGAAAAGATGATATAGGAACATTTGTGACAACATGGATGGATCTTGAGAGTATAATGCTAAGCGAAATAAGTCAGATAGAAAAAGCAGAGAACCATATGATTTCACTGATATGTGGTATATATACCAAAAACAACAAAAGAACAAGACAAACAAATGAGAAACAAAAACTCATAGACAAAAACAATAGTTTAGTGGTTACCAGAGGGTAAAGGGGTTGAGGGGTGGGAGATGAGGGTAAGGGGGATCAAATATATGGTGATGGAAGGAGAACTGACTCTGGGTGGCGAGCACACAATGGGATTTATAGATGATGTAATACAGAATTGTACACCTGAAATCTATGTAATTTTACTAACAATTGTCACCCTAATAAATTTAAAAAAAAAAGAGGAAAAAAAAGTTAGGACTATTTAAGTATAATTTTTTTTTGAAATTATAAACAATTATAAAGTGAGAATATTTGCAAGATTAATCTAACTCATTAGTGAAGGAACCAGCAGGTTAGTAAAGATCATTTGCAAAGAATATGTGCGATACCATATGTGTATATGTGCTGAAGAAATGCTGTTAGAATAAGAGAGCTAGGCTAAGTGTAAAACGGGTTAATGTCATACGGGGCAATGAAACCATAATTGTTAGGGTTATTTTTCCTTTAAACAAAAATCATTTGTGTCTGTGATGAAAAAATATCTATTAAATATTATATTATGTTTCTTCACAGAATCCAGGTCTTGAACAGTAGTAAATAATGTGTCAAACAACAGAGAATGAAATAATCGTAGGGTAGGCGTATTAGACAATGTTCCAGCATGATGTTGAAAGAACACACCGATAACGCTTTTTTTGATAATTTTTTAAAATAGGACCCACACTAGATTTCACCTTTCCGTAAAGGTCTTTTACAATAGAAAACAACCAAGGCACAAATGGAGAAGTACTGGGGCTTCAGTTTCAGTGGGAAAGAGACATTAAGGGAGGGGTTTCCCCTAGCACCTTCAAACGACATCATGTTGTCACACACCTCCTTCGTGCACGGTGGTTGTCATTTAACAAAATCCGTGGTTTTCAGATATTCATGACATGGGTTAAAGAGATGGCGGGGTATTTTTCCTTTGGAAATAATGGGGCCCTTAGTGGTGAAGATTATGTTGAGGGACGGTTCTGATGATCAGTTTTCAGACTCTCTTAAGGCCTCTATCACAATGCGATATATTAATTTAAGTAGAAGATATTTGTGTGGAAAAACTAAACATGCCCTGGACTTTTTTCAAGCCACCCCTTACTAGCTGAATCACAATCTCTCTGATACCTGGTTTCCTAATCTGCAAAAAGGGGCTAGTAATACTTACTTTCCCAACTCAGAAAGAGCTTTGGAAATGGTACAGCTCTGTTCACAAGTGCAGGATTATTATTATTATTATTATTATTATTATTATTACCTATTTGAGGACACAAATGGGAAAAGAGGAAATCCATTCTAGCCAATTGCTGTGTGAAAAGCAGCCCCACCCAACTGGCTAGGCCAGAAGTTTTCAGTGCAGCTGACTACTACCCCTGGAATTGCTTGAGTAAACAGACTGTTTTGGCATCTGCTGACAGGGGCAGCTCAGGAAATCCCCTCTTCACTTAACCACTGACTCATAAAAGGGACTTAGAGAAACCAAAAGTGAGCTGGGGGCATCTCCTAAGCCTTTAACACACGGGATCTAGAGGAAAACTGGGCCTTCAAAGAGGGGAGGAAGGGCTACTGCAGGTTTTGAATTCACCAATAATTGGATTAAACCTTGGCTCTGCCACTGGGTGCCCATGAGATAGCAGGAAAGTTCCTTATCCTGTCTGAGTTTCAGTGTCCTCATCCATAAAGTGAAGGTAATGATACTCAGTTCAGAGATGGTAGGAGATTTGAAACTGGAGATGGAAATAAAACATCAGTGAGTTCTTCATAGAGTAGTAATCAAGGAAAACCCAAATTCCCATTGACAGCAGAATGGATAATACGTGCTGGTATATTCGCACCGTGGAATGTGCTCAGCAGTGAAAGGAATAAATGGCAGTTATATGCACCAGAGTGACTGAGTCTTTGTAATATAATAAATATAAATGATTATATTTTTGTATGTGTGTGTACGTGTGAGGTGTGATCACAAAATTCAGGAATGTTTAAATAAAAAAAATATTACTCTAAAAGGTACATTACCATTAATCCCCCTCAAAATACTCCCCTCACTTCGAACACACTTAACCCATCGTTCTTGCCACTTTCTGAAGCAGTTCTGGAACTCCTCTTTCTTGAGTGTCTTTAGTTGCATTGTTGTGGCTGACTCAATGTCCTGAATCAATTCCAAACATTTACCTTTCATGGTCATTTTGACTTTGGGGAAGAGCCAGAAGTTGCGTGGTGCCAGATCCAGTGAATAAGGTGGATGAAGACTGTAATGTTTTTATTTGACAGAAATTGCCATGCTAGAAGTGATGTGTGACACAGAGCATTGTCATGATGGAGGATGAAGTAAAGACACTCATGAAAGAGGACTTCCAGAACTGTTTCAGGAGGTGGTAAGAATGATGGGATACATGTTTTCGAAGTGAGGGGGAGTATTTTGAGGGGTAGTAATGGCAATGTGTCTTTTACTGTAATATTTTTTAAAATTTAAACATTCACTGTATTTTGTGATCATACCTCGTTATGTGTGTGAGCTAGGAGAGTTTGAAAAGTGGTGAATATGGATGTAACTAGAATGACAAGGAAAGAAGAGAAACACTTTGGTAAGTGCCAGTGTTCTAGATCTAATATTTGATGGCAGGTTCAACAATATTTTATTTTATTATTAATGATTATGAGAGTTTGCACATTGTTAATATGATGAAACATATGTATCATGAACTAAGGATTACAATTAATTCAATTAATTCAACAACACAGAACAGGCACCTAATAAATACACCTTCCTGTTTCCTTATCTCCTACCTGAGTTTCTTCCTCTGGAAATGTGTGGGTTTTTTTTTTTTTTTTTTTTTTTTTTATGTTTTCATCACATTGTATACACAGTACTTTGTCCCATACATCTTTAATTTAAGCTAAAAATTATTGATGTAGCAGCTGTGTTTAATATTTTCCATCTTAGGAAACTGTTACTAAGACAGTAGTTTGGTTCTTGTCTCCATAGTCCGTCCTTTCTTACTTCTATTTGCCACTCACATTTGTAATATAATGAAGGGAAAATGCAATAAGGTATGCAAATAATCAAAAAAATGCTCTAGTACAGATAAGATAAAGTCAAGACCTCAGAGCCTACACATAGGCCTTTCCCAGTCTAGCACCAAGCTCAAACTCATCCCTCAACACGCCTTTAATCCTGTCAAACTGAAAGTCTTGCTGTTCCCCAAACACAACATAATTGTGTCCACCTCTGTGCTGTATCCTTCTGGAATGCCTTTACCACTAACCATTTTTTTCTCTCTTGGAAAATTCCTATTCTTTCAGAACCACACTTCAATGTCACTTCCTCTGTGAAGTTTTCCTGGATACCCTCACCAAAGTTTGTTGCAACCTCTTCTATGTTCCTACATGACTTGAAAAATATTGCTATTTTAGCCCTTAAAACACAGTTATTGTAATTATGTCTTCACATGTAGCCCCCGCTAACACCTGCGAGAAGGGACTCTATCTACCTCACCTCAGAAGTGTCTGGCACATTACAAACTGGTAAATAAAAACTTGTATGAATGATTGAGTAAGGGATAGTTATAGTAAATATTTCATATCTCCCCTTCTTGCTGGCAATTCTCAGATTGTGGTGTCATGCTGACTAGGAGTGCTAAAGAGACCAAATGTCCAGTCAGGGAGGTTTCTTGCAGAAGGGCATGTTATGGGGAGCCTTCCGGGATCAGAAATATGAAAGGGGGGGGTATCTTCTTTGCTGACTCCATCAGTCTCTAGTTGTTACCTCTCTTGATCTGCACCCAAAAGACCCATCCCTATTGTAATAACAAGGCTCCCTGGATTCCCAATAAAAGAGAAGATTACTCTCTTGTGAGAGAGTTCCATAGGAAACACAAACAAATGCTTGTACACACAACTTTGGGTGGCCTGGGAACAATTTCCAGAGGGGAAAAGTTGTCAGATATTTTTCTGTTACTCCTACCTATTTGGTGAAATACATTACCTCTTCTGAAAGCATGCCCTGGTGGAAGGGAAGTCAGCATAACTGAACTCAGATTGTCAATGAGATCGGCTAGGCAGTGAACACTCTCAGAGCCCCTATTCAGTGATACGTTCTACCACTCAGGGCTAAACGTACACTTATGCAAGTACTACAGGCTTGCGAGAAAAACATAGTATGGTGTAGTGACTAAAGAACAGGATTTGGAATTAGGCCAGAGCTCAAACCCATGTTGCATATACCTAGCCAAGTACCCTTGGATAAGTTACTTAACTTTCTTGGTCATTTAGTTAGTCATAGATGAAATGGAAAGAAAATAACATTTACCTTATAGGATTGTTGTAAGATTAAATGAGATATAAAAACACTTAGCACATCTGAAGTGTTCAATAAATGATAAGAAGTACTATTATTTAAACTACTTTCTGGAAGAAAGAAAAAAGTGAGTGGTGGGCAACGTTACTTACCTCCCAGGAGGGTTAAATGAGAAAGCATTTAATAAAAATATTTAGAATAGTGTTTAGCAAAGAAGATACTTTAAAAATGAGGAAGTTGATCTAGGATTTCTTAGTATTTTTTTCCAGAGTGTAGTCAAAGACCCTCTTTAAGAATCTTAAACAGCTATGAATCAGTTCACCAGGAAAAAAAAATGTAATGCATATACACACTTTAAAATTCTAACAAAATTGTAATGATGACCCTCTGAATTTTATTTTTTTTAAAAATGAAGTATTTGGATACCAGGTTTAAAATCTCTGAACTAAATAAATGCATAAAATATAGGTTAAAGCATATGGGAACTACACTGGTAGATTTTTTTCCCTTGGTTTTAATTGAGTGAGTCTATTATTCATTTAAAAAACTCTTGTTAAGTGAGGTAGGAAGAGTCATAAGTGTAAATTAATAAACTCTTGGTGGAAGAAAAAGGAAACAATGACAACTATTTCATCTTTCCTCTTCAAAGTTGGAGTGGTTTAGTCTCTGCTCTTTTTGAACATACTACAGATTCTAATCCCCTTTTGGCCTTTCCTTTTGATTAGAGATAATGGAATTATTCCCCCCTTATGTCCTCATTTTCCATTCCTCAACCTGTCTGGACTTTTGCCTCTGAAGGTTAACATTGCTATGAAGTAATGTAACTCATCATTATTATGTGGACAGATTTATTCAGAGTTCTCTCCGCACAGATGTCTGTAAGCAGGGTGATTCCAACTTCCAGGATAGCCCAGTGGCGTTGGAAATTATTTATGGTATCTGAGTATCTGAACCCAAAACTAAAAGACAAAGAAACCTCAAAAACCTCACAGCCTTAACTTTAATTGGAGTTGAATGAGAATGTGTTTCAAATAATTGTCCCAATAGGCTAGGACATTTTTCTGAAGTAGGATTGCTGAGCGTTGGTCTGGCTACACATCATGATAAACTTTGGTGAACTTTGTTCAATTAATTTGCCTTACACGGATGTATCAAAGTTTGCCTCACTCAACATTTCTGGGTTGAATAAAATGTGCAAATTCACAGAGTCACAAGCATGAAGATTTAGAAAGGTGTCTAAAGGAGAGCAGCTAGCTTCTCAAGAGAGGCCCACGTAGCTACTATCAATGAGTTAGAAGTGCCTTAGGAGTAGAAACCTCTTTGCTATTGCTGCTATTCTAGGAAATGCATCTGGGGAATATCCTTATCGCCATCTCTACACTTGAGTCCCTCTTGTGAAGAGGATCTCCTAGTAGCCTGTTCCACCTAGGAGCTGTAGAGCTTTCTTTTATTCAAGGGTCAAAACTCTGTCTATTCCGTGGGAGCTCATTTTCATCCTTGGGGAAAAAACAAAACAAAACAAAACAAAACACTCTTCCACTTGACAGTCATTCAGTAAACTGTGTAATTAATTGTTTCATTTACTATTTCTTGAGCATTAACTATGTCCTAGGCACTGTGCCAGACACTGGGGTGTTGTGGTAAGCAGACGAGATCCCCGTTCTAACAGAGCTTATATCTCAGCTCGGGATAGATCTGATGACAACTGATTCTTCCGGTCTTCGGCTCACCCCTCACAATTTCGTAAACACTTACATGCGGTTCCTTCATCATCCTGCGCAGCCTCCTCTGAGTTTATTCTAATTGGTCTAAGACCCTCTCAGAGGGTGGGGCCAGGAGGAAGGCAGTGCTGAGCAAGGCTTTTCATTACTGTCCTAGATGAATTACTTTTCCTTGCGAGTCTCTAAGTCCTCACCATTATCAACCTTTCATTGCAGTCCCCCAACTGCTCTCTGGGGGAAGGGATGAAGGCAATGCCTTGACGATCTGAATGATCTGGAGTATCAGTTTCATTGTGATCCGGGGCACTGCTGTTGTAGGGCTACTTATGAATCAAGATCATGGAGTTCTGGATCAGAGAGATGGGGGTTAAAGTCTCAGCTCTGCCACTTACTACCTTAAGTGGGGCCAACTTTGTAAGTGTGTGACCTGCGCAGTGAGGGGGATGAACGGAGGGAAGGAGTCCATGCTGAAGACTCCGAACTTGGTTTAATGCTCTGCTATCCCCATCTTGAAATTCTTAATAATTTCTCAACACATGGTCCCACATTTTTATTCTGTACTAGGTCCTGCAAATTACATAGCTGGTCCTGTACGCAAGTCAGAGCTTTAATGCCCTCATGTAGGACACAGGGGTGATGACGATACCTACTCCACAGATTCCTGTGAGCTTTAGATGTGACAGTGTGTACTGTGTCATCCCATAGCAAGCACTGCCCCCCCAACCAATCAATGTAAGTCAATGGCATTGTTACGTATTTATGATATCTGACATGAACTATTCTGATTTTACTATATATGCTGCCAAGTGAGCACTTCCAACTACTATGTGCCATTAATTACCCTTTTGTTTTTTTGGTGCCTCTTCTTGTCTCTTTACTCAATAATACATGCTTGGGAAAGGGGAGTTATTATTATTTTTTTTTATTTACTGGGCATCTGATTTCTTTGGCTGCATATGACAAACAGTGTTTCTTAGCTAACTTATGCAAAAGAGAATTTTTGGCATGATAACATGACTTCAAAGCAAACACAAATGTTAGTAAGGCTGGAGACTCAATCAGGCTTGGAAACGAACAGGAACCAAAACAGCTTTGCTCCCAGGTGGAAGAGGTCTGGCAAGGGTGGAATGCATGAACTCCTACCAGTTTCAGTCTCTTTGTCACTATGCTGAAGATTAAAATTCCAGAGAGCATGTGTTGATGACCTAGCTTGGATCACATGCTTACTCCCAGACCAGGGAAGGGCAGTGCATCTGATTACAGTACCATAGACTGGGGGTGGAGGAAACTCCCCCAAAGGAAAATAAAGCACTGGTAGGAAGGGGAAATACGTCTGGAAAAATGAAAACAAGATGACAAATTTTCTCTAGAGTGTCTGCTATGCATCTGACACTCTGCTAGGGGCGTTGGTATAGTATTCATTTTACAACATACGATGCCTAGCATGAAATAGTCACTCTGTAGATATTTGTTGAATAAAAGAACAATTGAGTGAAGTTATTTAACCCTCACACAACTCTTGGAGGTGTATCATTCCATTTTACAGAGGAGGAAACTGAGACTTTGAGAACTTAGTTTGCTGAAAATCATGCAACTACTAAATGGTAGAGTTGAGATTAAAACCTAGTTCTGTCTGATTCCAAAGCTTATTTCTGTGCTTCTACCAGCTGCAAGCCTTAGTAGAGGGATATGCTAGAGACTGTTCTAAATCTCCATGCCTTCTGCAGTGCCGTCCCTAGTCACAGGTGCTGGATGCATTATCGTTTACTAATGGGTTCTAGAAAGTTTATCTGGGCTGAGAACATTACATGTTGTGCTCCTCTTCTAATTTCAGAAAGGAAGCGATGGAAACTGTGACCTTGGGCAAAATCTCTCAATCTCTTCAACATTAAAAGGGTATGATAATGGTATCTCCTATAAGGTTATTATGCAATTCGTTGAGAGGATATTTGTAAAGCCGTTAGCACGGTTCTTATATACAGAAAGCCGTCAGAAATGACACCTTATCTGTAGTCTCAAAAGAGTATAGAGAAACAGAAAGAAAGTGCTGGAGTAGGCATCAGGTTTCACTACCATATTTCAGCAAAGTTAAGACTCCACCAGCTGAACTATTACTTTACAAATCTCTTAGAAAGTAAAACCATTGCCAGTTAAGCTATGATATGTTTTCTCATTACTTCAAGTTTTAAAAAAAAATTATTAATACTAACAAAAAGTTTTAGACTTAATTAGACATGATATAGATATATATTTAATGAAAATCTCTTTTAGACTTACTTACATATAGTTTTTAAATCACATATTGGTCTTGTGTACGTGTAAAAAGGAAATATATAAGCCAAATACATTAGTTCTGGTATTACTAAGACTTCTCACTCAAAATGGTTCACCTCCTCTGAAGCACTTTTCAGCTCAACTGTTACTGTGTGTTTCTACGCAATATTGTCCACTGACCCATCAAGAAGGTTGGGGAATGCAGCATTTCTTAAAAAGGATTCCACACTCTTGTCTTGGGAAGTTTCTGTCAAGCCACTGGTAACAATTTGCAAATTTTGATGCTGGTGCAATTTTTTTTTTTTTTTAATTGTATGAGAAGGTATAAGTAGTTTTCCAGACAACAACTAGAACTCATAGGTGTTCCTCCAAAAGTACGTAAAAACATCAACGACTGAAGTCGTCCAGTCATTTTGCCCAGGAATAATAACGAAGTACCTCTAGGCAGGAAATACAGCTGTGGCATAGCCGGAGCCTCGCCATCTGACATTATCAATGGCGAGGCAAGCCCTGATTTCTGTGATGTCAAATGTTAAACAAGAATGTGCATCTCAGAATTTGTGAAACACGGCAGTAAGAAAGTTCTGGGACTTAAATGTCCTCAGACCTTTTATTTTATTCCTTGCTTTGTCACAACTAGCTTGTGACTGTAGAAAATGTTCAAACATTTGAAGAGACCTTAGGTATAAGCTTGTTGAATCCTCTCACTTCACAGGTAAGAAAATTGAAGTGCAGGGAAGGGCAGGGACTTAGATCATCCAAGGACACTCTGAACAGGGTAACCTGACTTCAGTTCCTCCACTCCACTCATTCCTATGTGAAAGGGTTATTGCAGAAAAGCACGTATCGTGAGCAATCCTATGCTGTCCTATCACTAGCGTGTTCTCTAATTACTCACTGTGTATCTGGATATTTCCAACTGCTTTAGTCCTTCTAGGCCTGTAAGTCCCTAATCAAGTGTCCGCTCTTCTCGAATGCTTTTTTCAAAAGCCACTCTCATTCCCCTTGCCCCTCCCCCATCTCCTCTTGCTTCAGGTTTGGTGGTTTCACAACATGTCGTTCCTGTTCTTCTCATAGAGGTCATCATATTGTTAGATAGGAATTGATTTGCTTTCTAAAAGCTTTTTCTTATGGAAAATAGCAAATATAACAAAGTAAATAGAATAGTTTGATGAACCTCTCTGTACTCATTATCCGGCTTCAACATTTTGTCACTTCTGATTCTTCTACACTTCCCAGCACTCTCTAACCCAATTCATTTATTTTTTTCATAATTTATTTTCATTTGATGTAAAATTTACATGTAATCAAATTCACAGTTACAAATGGATGTGCTGTAACCCACATGACCTCTCAAGGTTTAGAAAATGTCCATCACCCCAGAAGGTTTTCTCATGTCCGTTCGTAATCAGGCTTCTTCCTAACCTCTACCCAGCCACCCTCCAGGCACACCTAGGCAATTCTTCTGGCAATTTTTTCTATCGGGAATTATTTTACATCAGATTAGTTTAAATTAGATTAGTTTAGAACTTCACGTAAGTGCAATCAGATAGTATGTACACTTTTATGCCCAGCTCCTTTCACTTGGCATACTTTCTTTGAGATTCATTCATGTCATTGTATGTATCAGTACTTCATTCTTTTTTTATGACTAATACTCTATTGTATAGATTACCAGTTTGTTTATCCATTTCTGTTAATGGACACTTGGGTTGTTTACAGTTTGGGGCTATTAATAATAAAGTTTCTATGAACATTCACATACAATTTTCTTTTTGTGAATATATATGTCCATTTCTCTTTGGTTAATACCCAGGAATGAATTGCTGAGTCATAGTGTAAATGTATGCTTTTGCAAAATGGTTGTACCACTTTACATTCCCACTAGGAAATTAGGAGAAGTCTGGCTGCTCCCCATTATCTCCAAAAATTGTTTTCAGTCTCTTTAATTTCAGCCATTCCAGATATTATGTAGTGGTATCTCATTGTGGTTTGAATTTGCATTTCTCTGACAACTAACAATATTGAGCACCTTTTCATGGGTTTATTGGCCATTCGTGTGTCTTCTTTCATGAAGTGTCTGTTCAAGCCTTTTGTTCATTTTTTTTTAATTGGGATTTTTGTTTCTTTATTATTACATTGTAGTCATTCTTTACATGTTATTTTTTTTCAGGTATATGTCTTATGAATATTTCTCCCCACTCTGTGGCTTGCCTATTCATTTTCTTAACAGTGTATTTTGATAAAGTTTATTTTATCAAAATATCGTTTTGTGATTATTAATTTTTTTGTGTCCTGTACTATTTGCTTACATGCCATCTCCATCACTAGGCTTCTAATGTGTTCCTTGAGGAAAAGAATGTGAATGTTTTTATTTTATGCCCCCAGCCTCCAGCACAGAACCTGACTTATGAGTATAGTGCTAAGTTTTCTGGAAGTAATGAGGAGGAACCAAATATTCCCTTTTCTATCCAGTATCTCTTGGGGGAATCATCCCTGACCCTCACTATTCAGTGCCCTGGTTTAAGTGAGGCTCACCTCTTTCTAACCTATACTTAGAAATGAGCAATTGAGGAAAACTGAGCCAATCAAAGATTTTTCCAGCATTCTTACAAGAAATAGAAGCATGGAGACACCCTCACCCTTTTCTCACCAGGATTTATAAGGACATTGTGAAGTTAAAGTAATTGCTGGCTGTCTTTGCTACTATGTGGATTGATTCTCCTTGAATGTGAAGTCAATACAGGAATTAAGAAATGAAAAATGGAGAATAAAAGATCCTTGAAGACATAATTTGAATCCCTGGATTCAGCTTTTCCTGAAGTTCACCTCCCTTTTGAACTATTGTTTCTTTGAAAATATTCAATTGAGTATATCCTATTGAATATATTGTCTCATATATTGCCCAAATATATGAGACAATAAATTGTCTTTGTTTATTTGTTGTTCGTTTAATCAAGTTTGAGTTATATTTTTATTTCTTACGATCAAAAGAGTCCTGTCTAGTATATTCCTCAATAATGTTGCATCCTCACCTCCAAGACCCCATATCATTCTCCATAGTTCCAGAGGTCTTTTGGGAGGAAAAGAAGATGTAGTAAAGACCAATATTTGTAAGTTCTGAAAGTGCATAAACAATACAACAGGAATCCTGGTTCCATATGTTCGTTATGCAGCAGTGTTAAAATCACAAATTTTTCAATATGATATAAACTAAAAACAAAACTAATTACAATTCTCATGTCATGGAAAGACCTGTTACCATCATGTCTGAGTGTATCCCTCTTTCCACTTTCATTTTATTTCTACATATTATCATCATATATTTGATTGATAACTGAATAAGAAAAATGAATCCTCAAAACCGGCAAATTAATTCTCTCTCAGTAGTGGAACATTTGTCAAATAAAAACTTTTAATAGAATTTGTCATGTAAAATTGAAAAAGTAGAGTTGTTCTTTTTAAAGATGTATGCATATGTGTATATCCGTGTATATGTGTCTGTGTATACATATGTTTGTGCATATGTATGTATCTGTGTGGTCTGTGTGCCTGTGTGTTTATGTGTCTGTGTGTCTATGTATGTGTGTTTGTTTGTTTATATGTTCTCTAATGGCTTCCAGATGACATGATTCTAGAGAAGCTCATGGCACATTCCCTGCACCTGAAGGCAGCCACCGCACAGGCTGCAGGGCACTCCTCCTTGTGGCTTTGAGTGTGTGCTGTCAGCAAGCAGGCTGTCTGTCTCCCAGCGCTCCTGTGGCCTTGTCATCCCATGGCCCTGGACCTTCCTTCCACCTGTTGCCTCATTGCGGAAGAATGCTTGTTGGGGTTTAGGGTTGCACATTGTTGTCATGGCTCCTTGCATAGTTTGCACTTTTATTAGAATGACTCATGGCCAAGAGGCTATAGGGTTGTGACTGGGTGGTGTTCAGGGAGAAAGATATAGGTGGTGTCACACTGAATTGGATGATGAGTGATGGCTTGGAACTGGGGAGTGGGTGAGCAGCTCAGACCTGAGAGGGAAAACTGGTGTTGCATGTTGAAACCAATGAGACTATTAGGACTTGCATTCACCTGAAGCCCTTATACCTAACATGAGCATCTCTGCCCATGTTAGCTTCCCGGCAGAACTTTCCTTCTTGGCAGTTTGACCTGTGGTGTCTTGTGATAGATGACTTTGGGCAAGTTGCTCCTCCCTTCTGAGCCTCTGTTTCTTCAGCCGTAAAGGAGGGTGGTTGGAAGAAATCACCGAGACACTGCATGTGGAGGTGCCGAGAGCAGTGCCCAATCTTTCCTTTCCCTTTGCACTCCATACCCCTCTTCTTCTCACCAGCCTTGGGGTGCCCATAGCATTTTATCTGTACTTTTAGTATAGCATCCCGCTCTGGCCTAGCATGTAGGAAGTACTCAGTATTCAGTAGATGTTTATTGAATGAAGAGATGAAGGAAGGCAGGCAGGTAAGCAGATAAAAGGCAAGCAGTAAGTAGCAGGTAAGTAACAAAGTAGGTTGGAACATTTTCCCATCTTCGGAAATGAGCTAACGGCTTCCTTTAAAGATGAGACTTGAGCAAACTAATGATTTTGTACATAAAATATGGCTCTAAGTGGTGATGGGTGGGGGGGAACTCAATAGGCCCTTTTATTCAGTGGTTTCCCCTTACTGACCATCTGTTGGGTTTCCAGTGAACTATTTCAGTTATTTTCCTCCTGAGATGACAGTGTGGGTTTGGAAGACTTAAAGTGTACGTGCACTGGCACCTGTTCCTGCCAGAGGATCAAGTTTAAGGGAGGCTTGCAGAAGTCTAAGGAGAGAGAGAGAGAGAGAGAGAGAGAGAGAGAGAGAGAGAGAGAAGAGGGGGAAGAAAGGAAGAAAGAAAGTGAGACAGGAGGAAACATGTTTGATTAGTAGTGAGGGATCCAGTAGGCAGGTAAGAGCTGTCACTACCATAATTATATACCAATTATATACCGACTATTACAGAGCACTGTGCTAGTTACTGAGATTATGAAGTACAAGGCACGTTTCTTGCCCTTGAGAGGCTTCCAGTCTAGGGAATGGAATTAGTAGAAGACTAACAAGTATGGAGCACTTGCTATCTGTTCAGCACTGGGACAAATGTTTTAAGGTCTATCTCAAGAAATAAATATTATTATTCTCCAAGGAAACTAAAGTGCAGAGAGGTTAAGAAACTTTCTTCAGGTCACCTAGCACACAAGTAGAACTGGGAGGAGTGCCCTGATCTGTCTGGCTCTATGGCCTTGTGCTGCTCACAGGACTATGAGCTAGCACATCAGGGCCAGCACATCAAATAATTACCTTTACAAGGTGTGCTAGGTGTGGCTCCACATGAGTAATGGAGTGATTGTTACAGGAGTCTAGAAGAAAAGAGATCTATTGAGGCTTCAGATAGAAGGGGGAACTTTGCAGAGGAAGTAGGCCCTCAACTAGATGCTGGCAGCAGAATAAGAATCCAGTAAGAAAAATGGAGGGAGTGGCTTTCCAGGTGGAAGGAGGTATATTATGTGCAGTGTGGAGTATTGGAGAGAGCACAGCCTGCTCCAAATTTACTAACAGTGCAGACATAGGCCAGTCACCTAAGCTCCTAAGCCTCGGTTTTCCTATCTGTATAATGGTTGTGATAATACCCACTGCAGGGGGTTATTGAAGACCTGAGGCAATGTACTTAAAGCATCTGTTTCCTCAAAATCACCAATCTAAGTTAAACCTCAATCTAAAGCATGTTCCCTCTCTCATAGTATCCTATTTCCCTTTCTGTTTGCAATTGAATCAATTAATATCTGTGTGCTTCTTCACTGAATGTCTGTTTCGTGACTAAATTTCATGAGGACAAGAACAATATCTGTTCTTCTCAATACTATCTCTTTAGTGTCTAGAATAGTAAGCACTCAATAAGTCTTTGGTAAATGAATGAGTACATAAATGGACCAATGAATAAATACGTGGATAAATGAATAACTCTACCTGTTTTCGTGCCATGACTCCAAGAATCTCAGGGAAAATATGGTTTTTCTTGATGAGGGGGAGGGTTGCTAAAGCAGGAGAAGCCTTCAGAGAATGTAGTTAGAGAATCACAGGGTCTTCGCGGGTCATCAGGGGAGAGCATGAGGTCTCCTGTCTGCCTCTGTTGTTGCACGTAACTGTCTCTGAGCAGAGAGAAAATTGCACCAACTTCCAGTTCAGCTGGTTCCAGGGTTTCACAACCCAGCTTTTTCTGTCTTGCTTCAATCTGATGTGCTGCTTCACTCGTGTGACTTGTGACGTGCCTAGTGGACAATGACTCTGCATGATCCCCAGGTTGCCCGGTAATAACCCTGAGTGAATGTCTAGACTTTCCAATAATCAAGCCTTCGAATCCAGTGCAGCACAATAACCCTTTCTGTAGAGTGGGGAGGAGAAAAGGAGGTAAAGAGATACATTCATAATTACTAGGTATTTGATGCAGTTCTGTGAGTTCCCAGATAGAGGTAAGCACAGAGAACAGAAGGGTACAGTGGAGGCTATACAGTCCTGCCTGAGGTAAAGCAATATCAACACAGTTAGATAACATTTATAGCTTTCAAAATATGATTACATATATCGTTTCATCTTAGTCTCCCTGCAGCCATGGAAAATGGGGAAGTATGGATAACATTTGCATTGTTATGTGTTCCTGACATTTAGGGAAAGTGAGGCAATTGGGGGTAGTCCTGGATATAGATCTAGCTTCAGCTGCAGATAGGAACTCACTGCCCAGATCACATGACTATCAGTTTAGGGATCTTTCTCCTGCACTGTACTGTCATGCACTGGCCTTTATAATGGTCAACAACGTGAGCATGCCTATAATGTCACAACCCCCCTGCCTTCTGTAGTGTGTTTCCAATGTACTTGTGTGATGGAACATCAGACTTGAATAAATCAAGGGTAGGCAAGCTAAGGCCCATGGGACACATTGGTCCACTGCATCCTTTCATAAATAAAGTTTATTGAAACATAGTCATACCCACTTATTTACTCTGATCTGTGGCTGCTTTTGCACTCCAAAAGCTGATTTGAACAGTTGCAACAGAAACTGTATGACCCACAAAGTCTAAAATATTTATTGTTTGGTTCTTTACAGAAAAAGTTTGCTACCTCTAGAATAAATGACTGAAATGGAAGTAAATGGAAAAAAATAGATTGGTTCATTCATAACAAAGAGTGGGTCTTAATTGGAAAAGAGAATGAAAACTGGCCTCACAATCTCACCTCTATCACTTGGCTGGATGATCTTGATCAAGTTATTTATACTTTCCGGGCCTGTTTCTGCATCTATCACTTATAGAGTTGCTGTAGGTTCCATGAGGTAGGGTATATGTACCAGTTGTGATTAGTTTTGGGCCCATTTTTTATAACAAAAAACACAAAATAAATGTTTTTTGCATAAGACAGCAGATTCTTTCTCTCATATGGAAGTGGGCAGTGTGTGTTGGCCTGATTTTGCGTAGTGTTAGGAATCCAAACCCTTTCACCTTGTTGCTTTGCTGTATGTGGCTTTCATACTTGGGGTCTTCTCAGGGTCCAAGACGGCTGCTGGTGCTCCAGCCACTGTGCTATTGTTGCTATTACTACTAATGATAGAATGATCATAAGAGGTAACAAACCAAAAATCAAATACAAACGCCTAGAAACAGGGACATCCAAAAAGACCAGGCAGGAAATTGACATTAATTCAAGCCCAGCCAAGATGAGCCCTCCTGCCACAGTTCATGAGACAACCAGCACATTTCATTTATTCTCCTCCTGAGGTACACTGAGGAAGATCTGGAAACCATGTCTTCCATGTATTCATCGCCTAATACTTTACAAAGCATTTCCATATTTATTACCTCATTTGTTTTTCACAATACTCTGGAAAGGGAAGATGAAGAAGTCCTAATATTATTTATTCCTCCTCAAAGAGTTCATAGTTAGATATTCGGATATTTGTTGGAATTATTGTGTAGAAGAAAATGACCCCTAACCAGAAGCCCTAGCAGATGTAGCTAATCACGTGGCCTCAGCCTCACTGAGGAGGTACTGTCACCTGTAAGACAAAGGTAAGAGCATCTATTGACTTTTGGGGTTGTTATGAGGATAGCAAGCAGTGACTACAATGACCACAGACAGTTCAGTAAAATCACTGTTATTACCTAGGCTTACTTCTCATGGCTGATGCGTCCTTGGAAAGATGTTTCCCTTTACTGGACCCGTTTCCCTTTCTCAGAAAACGAAGGGCTTGGGCTAAGCCTTGCTAAGCTGTCTTCCAAATCTTGAGTCCCATCAGCCTGGGAACCTGCCATTTTAATGGAAACGGCTCCCATAGGAGCTCAGGTTGGATGGAGTCTCCTTCTGGTTAACAGCTAGCTGTGTGTCTCAGGACAAGAGACACGTGTTTCTGACTCTATGAATCTGTAAAACAGGGTCCGATAGTGTCTAGCTTGTCGGAAAGTCAAGGACTGTGACGATTAAATGAGGTAGGGGTGTCCAGAACGCACGGATTGTAACTTCTTCAAATGCAGGGACTCATCTCTTTTGTAGATTTAAAGGCTGCGACACCACTTCAGAGGGTGGGCTGCAGGATTGGATGAGTGAAGTCAGGTAAAGTATCACGTACAAGACCTGGCACAAACTAAGCATTCAATAAATAATTGTATTATTGTTTTTTTACTCCCGCCTACAAGAGTCATGGTGTTCAGTAAAGGTCGAGAAGTGGTTATAGGATACACAATTGACATATACACCCACGAGGGGCTGCTAAGAATTTGCGTGGGTGAGCTCTGTGAAAGTAGCCCCCAGAGTGGGAAACTCTCAGCTGGAACCGACAAAGCCCCTCCGGTGTCTTTAAAAAGTACAGTGGGTCGGGAGTAGCCGATGTGAGGCTGCGCCCCGCTCCACCTACCAGCTGTGCCCGCACGAGCCAATCACCAGGTCCGGTTCAAAGCGCCAATCGAGGAGCGTTTTATAAGGGCCGCAGCCGGCGAGGGGCGGGGCTGGGCGCGGGGCGGGGCTTCAGCCCCCGCGGGGACCGCCCAGCGCGGCTGCGCGCGGCGACCTGCAGAGCCCCGCTAGCTAAAATGTAATTTCAGATTTGACAAGTAAGTGACCCTCGTCTCAGTCCCACGTGTGCACCAGGGGCTTTTGCCGACGCGCAGGCTCTCAGCGCGCACGGTCAACAACCTGAGAGCGCACCTGGCCGGAGCCTCCCTCCCTTTTCCTGCGGTCGCCGCCTCCTCTTCCTCTTCCGGCCGCTTAAGTTTCTTTCCAGCCGTCCCTTGGCTCCCGAGACGTTGTTGATTCCCCTGTGTCCTCTCGGTGAGGCGTCCGGCCACTCAAGAGAAGGGTCAGCCTTGACTGCATCCCCTAGGCTGCCTATGAGAGGTCTGGAGCCCAAGGTCCCCTGCCATCACTGTCCAGTTAACTACGTTCATTTCCTTTCTCTCCCTTCACCCCTTCCCTCCCGCATTTTAGGACATTTTCCCAGGCATTTTCGAGGCCTTTGAATTCAAATCTGGCTACTTAAGGCATTTTAAAGCCAGTGCTGCTTGTAGCTTTACACGCTTTCAGCAGCTTGTTGATAATGTTTGAGGTGCAGTTTAGATGGTATGAGGCTGTTTGGTTACTGCTATCCTGGGTAGGAAGGGCCGGGGTGGGGGGCGGGGGGATCTTTCTATTTTTATTCATTTCCCATGTTTTCAAGGATCGACAAAATGCAAAATGGTTAATTTCCCCAATCATTGGCTATTTTCCACGAAAGCAATTCTCTTGTCTTAACTAATTTTGTCCCTAAATTAAAGGGTCAGTCATTACCAAGAAATGGAAGAGCCCTCATTATTCATCATTATTCGGTTCATTTTTAAAATAGGAGTTCAGGAGGGAAGACGTGATTATGCTTTTGAATTGCAAATCAGTAAGAAAGAAGGATGGTCTTTTCGTAGTTTGTGGCAGTTATTTAGATGGTAGCGTTTTGCTTTGTTTTGTTTGCATTTCCCTAGTTTCCGTAAGCCGCCAGGTGTATATCCTGAGTTTTTTACTTTTGAAGTTGCCAGCTGGGTTTTGCAGCCTTTTTTCTGACTACCTCCTGGTCTTCCCGGAGTCTCCTGTTAATGAGGTCCTCTGCTTGGCTTTTGACCTGATGGTGGCCACTGGCCTGGCCCTTGGAGGTACCAGCTGAGGAGGACCTCCTAGTGGGAGGCCCAGGGGCCCATTATTAAGGATGATTGGGGGACACAGACCAGAGAGGGGGCCTAGGGCCTGGAGATTGATTTGGAGGGGGAGAAAGGATAGGGGCCTCCCTGGCTGGATTTGTATGTCAAAACATGTGTATTGGGAGAAGGGAATAACCCAGGGGTGGAGAGCTGTGTCTTTCTGGATGAAATTAAGTTTACTGGGAGGAGACTGGGCCTTCTTCCAGGCTATGTTAATCTTTGCTGTGGGCCTTGTCTTTTCCTGGAATCTGGTTCCCTTTCCCTAACCTTTCACTTAGTTCAAATCACAGTCAATTACCAGCTGGTTTTGAAAACAATTTGAGGTAATGAATCTTGCCCTTAAACTCCCAGCCAGAGTGGGACTCCTCCCCACTTCCCTGGGGATTTGAAATAATTATTTTACCAGAATCTACTCTGGAGATCATTTAACCTCTCACCTGCCTGTCTTTTTGTAAGGTGGAATATAGACTCGACCCAGGTGGTGTAAGATGAGGTCATCCCAACCAGTGCTTTCTCTCTTCTTTCATTTGTTCGCTGATCTGGTGGTGTGTGTGCTGGGCCTGGCACTGTGGTAGGCTCTGGGAAAGGAAAGAGAACAAGACTGGGTCTCTGCTTTCAAGCTTGCATCTAGTCTGATGTGGGAGGTTATATGATAGTGAGATTAGTGCTGTGGCAAGGTATGCAGAAGATGAGAGAAGGGCAAATGGCCCAGTATGGCGTTTTGGGGGAAAACTCACAGTAGATAATACCCGAGCTAAGTTACAGAGCCTCAGTATGAGTGGGCTGGAGAGACAACAGGGAAGGGAACAGCATGTGCAAAACTATATAAACCTGGCACATTGTTGATAAGTGTGGCTCAACAGGAAAGGGTGAGGTGGGAAATCACCAGGAAGGAGGCTGGGGAGGGTGAAAGGGCCAGATCAGATCAGGGAGGATCAGGTGAGTCACCTTAAGGGAGATTGAAATGTATCTGCAGAGCACTCAGGAGCTGTTGAGGTGACACCCTCAGATTTGTGTTTTACAAAGTTAATTCTGGCTGCAGGGTAAAGACCAGAGAAAGGCTATTATAATTCAGGTGAGAGATGGGTTAGTGTAATAGTTCTGGGACTGGAGAGAGATTAGGAGACTAGAATGGTTAGGAATTAATTATTGATTGAATGTAGGGGATGAAGAAAGAATGTAGCAGTCAAGGTACTTACTGTGTGGAAAAGAAGGCATTCCCTACCTGGGGTATTTTTGAACAGCTTCATTGAGGTCAACTTGACATACGATAAACTGTACATGTTTAAAGTGTCCAATTTGGGAAGTTTTGACATAAGTATGTATCCATGAAACCATTGTCACAATCAAAATAAAGAACGTTTCCAATACCCCCCAGATTTCTTGTGCCCTTTGGTAATTCCTCCTTCCCTAGCACCTCTCCTCCCCCAAAGCAGCCAGTGAACTACTTTTTGTCACTAGAGATTATTTAAGATTTTTTAGGATGTTATGTGTTGAGTCATACAGTATGTATCTTTTGTTGTGTGGTGGCTTTTACTTAATCATTTTGAGATTCACTCATGTTGTGTGTGCATACATGGTTCATTCCTTTTTTTTTTTTTTTTTTTTTTTTGCTGAGTAGTATTTCATTATATGACTGTCCCATGCTTTGTTTATCCATGTACCTGTTGATACTTGGATTTTTTTTTTTTGCTGCTTTTTGCTACTACAAATAAAGCTGCTATTTGTATACATAGATATATTCTTTCTCTTGGCTAAATAACTAGAAGTAGAATAGCTAGTTCACGTGGTAGGTATATGTTTAACTTTTTAAGAAACAGCCACCTGTATTTCAAAATGATTGAGCCATTTTACACTCCCCTCAGCAGTGTGTATAACTCCCAGTTGCTCCAACACTTGGTGTGGTCACTTTTTAATTTTAGCCATTCTAATAATGTGGAGTCCTCTCTCATGTGGTTTTAATGTGTATTTCCCTAATGACTAATAATTTCCAACTTCTTATGTGCTTATTTGCCCATGTATACTCCACATATTTTCTTGGGTCAAGTGTTTATTAAATCTTTTGTTCATTAAAAAAAAAATGGGCTGTTTGTTTTCTTACTGTTTTGAAAGGTATATATATAATCTCCTTATTACAAGTTTTTTACCACATCTGAGTCTTTTCATTTTCTTAACAGTATCTTTTGAAAAGCAGAATTCTTTTTTTTTTTTTTTAATGGGGGGTCTACTGTGTATTTCATTAGATCAATCCTTTTTTTTTTTATAAAGATTTTATTGGTGAAGGGGAACAGGACTTTATTGGGGATCAGTGTGTGTTTCCAGGACTTTTTTATTGGGGAACAGTGGTGTGTTTTTCCCCGGATTCATCAGCTCCATCCAAGTCAAGTTGTTGTCCTTTCAGTCTTAGTTGTGGAGGGCGCAGCTCAGCTCCAGGTCCAGTCACCACTTAATAGTTGCAGGGGGAGTCTGGAGTCGAACCCCCAACCTTGTAGTTGAGAGCCGGAGCTCCAACCGACTGAGCCATCTGGCATCTGGGAGCTCAGCAGTCATAGCTCATTGACTTCATTCTAGTTGTGGAGGGCGCAGCTCGCTGGCCCATGTGGGAATCGAACGGGCAGCCCTGTTGCCCAGAGCTCAGGCTCTAACCAGCTGAGCCACCCATCTACCCCTGAAAAGCAGAATTCTTAATTTTGATGAAGTCTAGTTTATCAATGTGTAATTTTGATGATGTCTATTTTATCAGTTTATTCTTTTATGGATGATGGTTTTGGTATTGTAACTTACGAAATCATGCCTAGCCTGAGGTCTCAAATATTTTCTATTTTTAAGAGAAGCTTTATTGTTTTTTGGTTTTACATGAAATCCATGATCCATTTTAAGTTAATTTAAGTTAATCTATAGCACCAGATGTGGAACAAAGTTCTTTTTTTTTTTTTTTTTTTTTGGTATGGTACCAATTGCTCCAGCACTATTTGCTGAAAAGCCTGTCTTTTTCTCCATTGAGTTGCCTTTGCACCTTTAATCAAAGTCAGTTTACCTGTATATATGTGGGCCTATTTCTGGGTATTTTATATTGTCCCATAGACCTTTTTGTCTATTTTAATGCCAATACCACATAGTCTGGATGACAGTAATTTTGTAATAAAAGTATTAAGGTAAGGCAATATAAGCCCTTCAACTGGGTTCTTTTAAAAAGTTGTTTTGGTTATTCTAGTGTGTTACATTTCCACATTAATTTTACAATTATTTTATCAATTTCAAAATAAAACCCTGCTTAGATTTTAATTGGAACGTCATCAAATATACATTAATTTGGGGGAGAATTGACATCTTAAATATTGAGTTTCCTGACTCGTGAACACAGTATATCTCTTGATTTCTTTAGGTCTTCCTTAATTTCTCTCAGCAGTGTTTTGTAGCTTTTAGTAGAGAGGTATTGCACATCTTTGTCAGATTATTTGTAGCTATTTCATATTTTTATGTTACTGTAAATGGTAACAGTTTTTTAAAATTTCAGCTTCCAGTTGTTTGTTGTTACTTGTATGTTAGTCATGTGTCCTGCAATCTTGCTAAACTACTTACTAGTTCTAATAGCTTCTTTGTAAATACCATCAGATTTTCTGTGTAGGTGATCATGTTATCTGTACATAAAGACAGTTTGACTTCTTCCTTTCAGTGAGGATGCCTTTTATTTCTTTTGCTTGCTATAGTGCACTGACTAGAACCTCCACTCAGTGTTGCATGGGAGTGATGAAAGCAGACCTCTTGCTTTGTTCCTGATCTTAGGAAGGAGCATTCATTTTTTTCATCATTCTATGATGTTTGATGTTAGTTGTATGTTTTTCATAGAAACCCCGTAACAGGTTTAGGTAGTTCCATTCTATTTCTGCTTTCCTGAGAAGTGGTTTTTGTGTGTGTGTATTCATTTTAAAATGGAGAATGGGTGCTGTATTTTGCCAGTTTCGTTTTTCTGTAACTATTGAGATCATCTTTTTTTTAAACTGTTAATACGATGAATTACATTCATTGATTTTTTTTTTTTGTGTGTGTGTGTGTATATTAAACTGACCTTGTATTGCTGAGATAAATGCCACTTGGTCAGGACCTATTATCCTTTTTATATTTTGTTGGAGTCTGTTTGGTAAAATTTTAAGAATTTTTGCATCTATGTTAATGATGAATATTCTTTTTAAGTTTTGTTATCAAGATAATGCTGGTCTCAGAATGAATTGAGAAGCATTTCCTTCTCTTCAGTTTTCTGGAAGAGTTGGTGTAGAATTGATACTATTTTTTCCTTAAATGTTTGGTAGAATTCACCAGTGAAGCCATCTGGGCCTGGAGCTTTTCTCCTGGGCAGCGGGAGGGAGAAGTCAATTGTTTTAAAATATAGAACTATTCAGATTCTGTTTCTTCTTGAGTTAGGTTTGATAGTTTGTATTATTTCAGCATATTTATACATATTGCCTAAGTTGCTCATAACATTCCCCTATTATCATTTTAGTAGAATGATAGAATTTGTTGTGATTTTAATCTCCCTCATTCCAAATATTGGTAATTTGTGATTTTTCTCTTTATTTCCCTGATCATTCTGGCCAGAAATTACCAGTTTTATTGATCTTCTCAAAGAACCAGCTTTTGGTTCGTTTGTTTTCTGTATTTTCTTTTTTATTTATTGGTTTGTGCTGTGAAATTTATTATTTCCTTTCTTCTTCTTACTTTGGGTTCCTTTTACTCTAATTTCTTAAGGTAGAAGATGAGAGCATGTATTTAAGACTTCCTTCCTAATATAGATATTTGATATTATACATTTCTAAGTACTGCTTCAGCTTCATCGCACAACTTTTGCTATGTTTTTATTTTTATTTGTTTAAAAAAAACTTCCTTTAAAAAAAACTTCCTGCTGTGTTTCCCCGAAAATAAGACCTAGCCAGACCATCAGCTCTAATGCGTCTTTTGGAGCAAAAAATAACATATGTTATTTTTAAGACGCATTAGAGCTGTTGGTCTGGCTAGGTCTTACTTTCGGGGAAACAGGGTAATTCTTTAGATTTCTTTTTTGACTCATTTGTTATATAGATGTGTGTTGTTCAATTTCCAAATATTTAAGGACTATCCACATATCTTTCTATTATTGATTTATAATTTCATTTTGGTCACAGAACTCACTTTGTTTAACTTAAATCCTTTTGACTTTTTGAGACTGTTGTCTCAGAATGTGGTCTGTTTCAGAAAATGTTCCATGTGTACTTGAGAAGATGGTGTATTCTTGTTAGGTAGAGTGCTTTTTACATGTCTATGAGGTCAACTTTATTGACTACTACTGTATATTATAAACTTGCTGATCTTCTGGTTATTGTATCAATTATTGAGAGGGGGTATTGAAATCTCATGATAATTGTAGATATATGCATTTCTCTTTGAAGTTCCTTCAGGTTTTGTTTTATGTATCTGATGCTCTGTTATTACGTGCATTAATATTTAGGATTGTTAGGTTGTCTTGGTGAGTCATCCCCTTTATTATTTCATAATTTCTGATAATATTATTTGCTCTGAAATCTACTTAGTCTTTTTACCTGGTAATATTTGTGCTCTAAAATCTGCTTAGTGTGATAATGATATAGCTACTCCAGCTTTCTTTTGATTGCTGTTTTATGCTATATTTTTTCCCCCTCCTTTTACTTTTTAACCTATTTGTGCACTTATATTTAGAGTGGTTTCTTTGTATGCAGTATGTAGTTAGATTGGATAACAAAGCAATATCTGACAATTACTGCCTTTTCATTAGGGTGTTTAGACTAGATTTAATGTAATTGTTCATATGGTTTGGTTTAAATATACTGTTTTGCTTTTTTCCCCCCCTATTTGTCCCATCTGTTCTTTGTTCTTTTTTCCTTTTTCTGCCTTCTTTTGGATTTTTTTTTTATAATTTCATTTTTTTCTCCTTTATTGGTTAAGTATAACTTTTTTTGATATTGTTTTACTGGTTACTTTAGTGGTTATAGTATACATCTTTAATTTATCAGAGTCTACTTTCAAGTGGAATTATACCACTTCACATATAATGTAAGAACCATACAACAATAGATTTATAATTCTTCCCTCCTAGCCTTTATGCTGCTGTTTTTGTATGTTGTACATTTTACTTCTACATATTGTGGGTTTTAAACGCCACAATGCATGGTTATTGTTTTAGTTTTAAGCAGTCAATTATCTTTTCAAGGCACTCAAATAATTTAAAAAAATTCTTTTTATTCACAGTGTTACCCTTTATTCTTCATTACACCGTATGGATCCAGGTTTCCGTGGGGTAGCGTTTTCCTGGCGGCTGCTTGTAGTGCAGTTCTGCTCCTGATGGACAGTTTTATCTTTTGTCTGGAAAAGTCTTTATTCCAACTTTAGTTTTGAAAGATTTTTTTCCACATGGTACAGGATTTTAGATATAAAGTTTTTTCTTTCAGTACTTCAAAGATTGTACTTTGCTAGCAGTCTCCGAGCTTGCATTATTTTCATTTTTTTGGTCTTTTGTGAATAATTCTTTGTTCCCCCACCCCCCGTTGCTTTGAAGATTTTTGTCTTTATCATTGGTTTTGAACAATTTGATTATGATATTTCTTGGTTTACTTTCGTTTTCTTTATCTTTTTTGTGCTTGCGGTTCATTGACACTTGACACTCTTGGACCACATCTGGGAAAGTTGTGCCCATTATGTCTTCAAATATTTCTCCTGACCCCTTTTTTGTTTTCTCCTTCAGAGATTCCCATTTCACATATATTAGGCCACTTGAGGTTTTTCCATAGCTCACTGATGCTCTGTTTATTTATTTTTTTGAATTTTTTTCTCTCTGTTATATTTTGGATAGTTTCTATTACTGTGTCTTGAATGTCACTTGTCTTTTCTCCTGTATTGTCTTAATTCCATAGTCATTTATTTTTTATCTCAGACATTCTAGTTTTCATTTCTAGAATTTCAACTTGAGTCTTTTTTTTTTTTTTTGTATCTTCTATGTCTAAATTCAATCTTTCCTCTAGCTTTTGAACATATGAAATCCAGTTATGATAGCTGTTTTTAATGTCTATATCTACTACTTCTTTTAAATGTGTCAATTTCAGGCCAAGTGTCCATTGTTTTTTTCTCATTTTGGGTAGTATTTTCTTGATCCTTTGCGTGCCTGGTATTTTTTGATTGAATACCAGACATTGTGTATTTTACCTTGTTTGATGCTAGATATTTTGTGTTTCTATAAATATATTTGAGCTTTGTTCTGGGGCACGTATAAGTTATTTGGCAACACTTTGATCCTTCTGATTCTTGGTTTAAGCTTTGTTAGGTGGGACCAGAGCTAATTCTTCTTCACTACTGAGGTCAAACCCTCTGCATACTACACCCAGTGCCTGGGAATTCTGAGGTTTTCCACTCTAGTTCTTGTGATTAGGCACTATTGGTTGCGCTGTGTGATGTCCACTGATTGTTCACGCTAATCATTTTGGGTGTTTCTGGCTCAGAGAGTTTCCTCACATGCACGCAGTGATTGGTACTCTTCTGAATACATGAAGAGTACCCTTTGCAGATTTCTGGAATTCTCCCTTTGTACATCTCTCTGCTCTCTTGTACTCGGTCTCAAGTGTTTTAGCCTCCTTATTCTCCATAGATTCCTAACTCGGTCTCCTCAACTCAGGGGTACTGCGGGGCTTGGCCCGAGTGCCCCCTTCCCATGCCATGGTCCCAGGCACTAAGCTTTAACGATTTCAGAATGCCACCTCTCCTCCCCCCCACCCCCAAATCTCTCTAGGATCACTGCTTTGTTTCCTACTTTTTGTTCATTTTTTAAGTTGTTTCTGGTGGGAGGGTAAATATGGTTCCTGTTACTCCATCTTGGCTAAAAGTGGAAGTCTTCAACGGGAAGTTTTGAAGAAAATGTAAAGAAAGGACTGCTTGAGGATGTGAGGAAGGGATTTGGAGATAACCAGGCACCAGGAATAATGGAGATCTCTTTTGCCACCTGATGACCGAAAGGGCACAGTGAAGTATATCAGAAGTAAACGTTATACATCCTCAAATTAGGATAATTTTCAATATGGGAACTATTTCCAAATATGAGGGTGGCCTGAACCCCTGTGGCTAATAACAATAGGTTTGTTATGTCCCTATACTTAATGGGGCAGGAAGAAGTGGTTACCAGACCCTAAAAGGAGAAATCATGTGAGTAGGCTGCCTTGAGAGCATCTGTTACCTTAGTTTAAGAGGTATGGCTAGTTCAAGGCCACTCCTAAGCAAGGAAGCCCGACCTTCACCCCTTCCTCCTTCACGTCTTCTGCTAATGCTGGTGATCGGCCAAACCCAACTAGAAGACCGGATTAGACAGCCTTGGAGATCCGGACTCTGGTCCTTGGGACACAGAGCAGCAGAGAAGGACTGAGAATGGATAGGTGATGGGGGCGGGGGACAAACTGAGCATAAGCTACACAAGGAGTCAGTGCTCAGCTCTGCATTTCTGGCTACAGTATCAGGGTGTTCGGTGGGGCCAGTCACTGAGACAGGAGAGAAGGAATAGTATGTGTGTTGGGGGAGAAGTAGCTTCCATACGTGAGGGAGAAATCATGAGATTTCCTTTCCAAACTAGGCATGCTTTCCCCTGGAGGCTCCAATAACGCCCTCTTCATCATCTTGAATTATTTAGGAAGTTCTTATCAACATGGATGACAAAATGAAGCAGAGTTCATACAGGAGGTACATATATATAGTGCTTTATGTGTGGGGTGGGGTTAAGGAGAGGGGGGAAATCAAGTAGAAGTCATGCAGTCTAAATGTATTACCAGTCCCTTGTCCATCTGGATTTGGGGTTGAGCTACACTGAAATCTGTTGCAGACAGGGCTGAGATCCAAGTAGCTTGAATTCTGTTAAACTGGCCATGGGGTAGAGAGATTAAGAAAGGACTCAGTAACTGATTGTATGTGGAGGATGAAAGTTGAGAAGAAGACAAAGTCTGTAAAATCAAGAATGATGTAGACAGGTTAAACTCAGTGTAATTTACCAAATTCTTGGATGATAGAAGTATGTGGCCAACTTTGACATAAGAAAGGGGCTGTCGTCAAGATGTTTAAAGGTTAGAATGTGACATAGTGGAAAGAGCATAGGATTGAAGTCCCTCTGCTTTGCACTGACTCTGAGGCTGACAGCTGCACAGACCGTAGTCACCCCACCTGTAAGTGGTGGACCTCTCCGAATTGGGGAAGACTAGCAAGGCCATCCACTGAGCACGAGCACCGTGCCTGGCACGGAGTAAATGCTTGTGAGAAATGTATTGATGCAAGATGAGGGTTGGCTCAGAACAGAAGTAAGTTTAAGAAACATTTGGATTCATGTGACGATGCGTATTGAGAAAAAGCAGGTAACACTAAGTTCTAGTGAGCTATTAAGGGAAGAGTAGGGTATTTGAGGAGGGCGACCTCAAAGCCTCCTTCAAAGACAGTTTGTGAAGACACCCCAGCTCCCTTTCCGCTTTCTCCTGAACACGTTATTGAATGTTAATGTAGAGATTGGATATTGTGCTGGATGGGCCACTGATTTGTCCCAGCAGGTGTTGCATCCAGAGGGCCTTCTGGAAGGTAGAGAAGACCTACTGTGTGCTTACCATGTGCTGTGAGCCAAGTTGGCTTCATCTCCAGACGATGTGGAATTAGGGGTTTCCGAAGATCATTCTTGTTAAATGTATCAAGTGCCCCTTATCCCTCTTCTTCTCTTTTTATTTTAGAAAAAGCCATGGCATGGAGGAGCAGTTATAGGAATTGAAAATGTATAGAATGTAGGAGAGAAGACTCAGTAGGAGGTTCTCAGAGTCATCTTCAAACATTTGAAGGGATCCTTCACCTAAAAAGGAGTAGGTGGTTTGGAGGATCCCTTGGTATAAAAATGAGGGCGAGGGGGTGGGAGACATACAAAGCAGGATTCAGCTCAGTATAAGGAAGAGCTTTTGTATTGCAGGACTAGCTGCTTCTCGTGAAAATTCGAGCAGCAGAGAGAAGGAAAGTAAGTTAAAAATTGCCCTCCCTGCTTCCACTATGTTTTTCTTAGGTGTCACTGCAGGGAGCAGGTGTTTTCTTCCTGAGATCTTGTGGAGTTTTTACACGATGCAGTGGTTCTCAACCTTGAGCGTCTGTCAGTGTCACCTGGAGGGTTTTTTACAGCACACGCTGCGGAGCTTCTCTCCCAGAGTTACTGAGGCAATAGATCTGGGCTGGAGCCTGAGAATTTGCATTCTGACACCGTCCCTGGTGATGCTGATGCTGTTCTTCTGGAGACCGCACTTTGAGAACCACTGAGACGCTATTCTTTAAAAAAAAAAAAAAAAAAAAAAAAAAAAAAAAAAAAATTGAGAACCACTGATACACTATTCTTTAAAAAAAAAAAAAAATGAGGTGGGTGCAAAAGGAATTGCGGAATAATACAGAGATGGTCATACTAGAGAGTCTAAAAACTTGCTGTTTTGCCTAATGCTGTATAGCTATCATTTTCCTTTAGCTCCTTCTCATTATTTTAAATTGCTTACGTATCAATCAGTTTTAGCAAGTCCCCTATTAATAAACATGCCATTAGTTTCCAGGGTTTGTGTGAGTGTGCCCTTCTTGCCTTTATAGAGAAGTATTGTAATGGTCATTTTTGTATATATCTTTTAGGTGAGCCAATCCATAAATTCTTAGAAGATTGAATTGTTAGGATTTAAACTGTTAGGTAAATGGGTAGGTTTTGAAAATGGACAGATACTGATAAATTGTTTTAAAGAAGTTTGAACCAGTTACTTTCCCACCGAAAGTGTCTGAAACTGCCTGTTTCCCCACACTCTTGCCGAAAGTAGGTCTTATCAAAAATTTTGATTTTTGCCAATTTGTTAGGTGTAAAATTGTGTCTCAGTATTATCTTGATTTGTGTTTCCTACATTGTTTGTGAGAGGAAAGGTTTGTATGTATTCAGTGCATTTCTTTTTCTGCGAACTGCAAGTTTGTATTCTTTGCAACACTGGAAGAGGAAACAGTATGAACAAAGGTGCCAAACCTTTATTTGAGGGCTTGCTGATAGTTTTTGTAGGGTTGTGGTATAAGGGGTCGAGATCAGGTAGGGAGGTAGGGTTAGAGAGGCAGACGAGAGGCAGGGCTTTGAGTTCCTTGTGGGCCACTAGAGAGCTTGGGCTTTATTTTGGGCAGAAGCAGCACTGGTGGATACGCTTGTACTATATGGCTCTTGATGTCTTTTGACCAGATGTGTTTGTAGAATGGCAGACTGTCAGTTCCCCAAGTCTAATGTTTAATCTTCAAATAACTCATTCTTTAGGCCTTTCACTTTGGGCCTTAACGTAACTTGGCCATGCTTTGTAAACAGATAAACCCAAGAATAGGCCAAAAAACTTCAGCCAGCTTCTGGCTGGGCATTGTCTCTGAGGAAGGAGTTTTGCAGGATTGTTTTGGGAGTGGATTTTGTTGCTCTACCTAATACTGCCTTGAACCCTTCCTGACAGCAGTCATTAAGGTTGGTGGGTTTTTTTTTTTTTCTTTTCTTTTCTTTTCTTTTCTTTTAATTTGAGTGTCTTTCTGGGAAAAGCTGTGGATTTTGGCCAATATATTAATGATAACGACATTGCTTTGAAGGTCTGGTTAGTTCTGCAGAAAATCATTTCATAGTTAATTGTACCAGCAAATTAACAGTAGTTTCTTGGAGAAGAAAGTAAGCGAGGGAGAGAGACTACATATATAGTTAAATTATTCAGAATTCAAAAAGAGTTCAGGAATTCATGTTTCAGGAAGAGTCCATGTAATAATAAATGACTAAGTTTGCTTATAATTTTCTCCATTATGGGCTAGGCTTTGTAATTGGCACATTGGGGTTAAAATAGAATAACTCTGCATTTAGAATCAGGATGCCAGCCCTTGCTCTCTTTGTGCTTTTTTTTGTCATTTTTCTGCTTCCAGAATCCTGGCATGAGAGTGAGACCATCACATTCAAACTTCGGCTTTTAGAGAACTCAGGGTGTAAATTGGGTTTTTTGAGATAGGCTGACTCAGACCAGGGGATCGTGGGCTCTCTCCCCATCTTCCTTCTCCCTTTTATACATGTGCCAGTGGAAGTGGGGCTCTTGGTCAAGGAAGGAGATTGTCCTAGGGGAGGGGTGTGGTGCTTTGCACAGAGGAGAGGCTTGCTGATACTGCTTCTAGAACTCTCCAGTCCTTAGAGGCTTTTTATTTTGAAAGGTATTTGACTATTTTATACATTAATAATCGTCCCCTCCCCTACAACCTACTAAGACCCCTATCACTGCGTTACACTACACTGTGCCTAACTGCAGGGACAATGAAGTTGGGGGCAGAACATTCCCAGTTATCTAACGCTTCTTACTGTAGCATGTAGCATGGAAGGGACTCTTTCCGTATTAATCAGAGCATGGATAAGGCATTTCCGGTGATTGACTGCATGCGAAAAATTCACAGAATCAACAGACTTGGAAGGGCATTCTGAGTGTGTCCAGGGTGAAGGTAGCTTGGTGAATGGGGAAAGCCAAGTCATTTCAGGGACAGTAGCAAGAATCCTACTCTGCCTTAAACAGACCTGAATTTGAATATGGCCTCCTTCCTTTGTGAGCTTTGTGACCATCAGTTGATAGTGACCCTCTCAGGATTTCAGTGCCCTCACCTGTAAGTGGGAGGAACAGCACCTACCTTAATGGGTCTCCCTCTCCCTTTTCTGCAACGAGAATAGCTCGGTAGGGCATCAAAAAGGGCTTGGAAGGCATTATAACAAGAAAGGAGTCGTTTTTTCTATTTTAGACCACAAGGGTTGAGAAGACAAGAAGAGAGACTAAGAAGGGTTTACCAGAAGGTATTTGCTCTCAGGCGATGTTTGTTGTTGGAGTTTGGGGATGTCATCGGATGAGTCACCTATTCCACCCATGATTTCTTTAGGTCCTATACTCTACATTTGGCCTCAGCATGGTTGGATTTTGTATTTTCTTGGTGTCAGCTGTTGTGCCATTGCCTGTGTGGCTCTCGGAGGGTGATGGTTTTTGGCTACCATCTAGCACTGGCTGAATTTTAATCCTTGTGGCTGCCACATTGTGAGGCAGGTGTGGGGATTTGGGGAATTCTGTCTTTTCTGACTTTTGGAATCCAGCTTTGAATTTGAAAGGACTGCCAACCTTTCTACTGTATGACTTAACACTTTACCCCTCCTCCAATCACCTCGTGTTTCTCTTTAAAAATGGGCTCAGTGGAGAGAGTATGAAGATTCTCAACTTCTTGAAAAATATTGAGTTTCTGCTTTAGTGGTTAGGACCGTGATGGAAACAGTAAATGGGTACTTCTTTTCTCAACTAGCGTGTCTGTGTTCTGGGGAGAAAAGTGAGTTGGAACAGGAGGCTTGGCCTCAAGAGTGTGGCTAGGATTCTGGTGGCAGCATGAAGCCACTTTACTGACATGAGCAATTTTACCAGGTTTATTAGGTTTAGCTTGGAATACATAAACCAGGAATAACTTGGAGGCATCGTCCTTTGATTTTCAAAAGTCAAATTCTTACATTAAATTATCAACTCTTTAAAATCAGTGATCATATATTTTTCAGCTTCCTCTTCATAGCATCTCGGCCCAGAGAAAGTACTTAATATTTGCTTTGTTTACTGGAATTTGAGCTGTTAGCTATGGTGAGAACACCTAAGTATAGATGATACATAGTAAAAGATTGCAGGTGTCCAGCGGTACTTGGTGTTGGAAGGGAAGGTTGGCATATAATGATAGTCCTAATAATTGCTGCCTTTACTCAGTGTGTACCATGTATCAGGCACTGTGCTTGGCACTTAATTATATAATCTCAGTAATCTTTCAAAGGGTACTAGGAGAGGGGAGCCATAGGAGACATCCTTTCACTTTAAGGGCAAAAGTACCTGTCAGCAAGCTGTACTTTTTCTCCCATGTGTATTGTTGATAAAGCCAAAAAGAGAGCCAGTGACTTGCCAATGAGCTTTTTCCTTCCATCCCGAACTTTCTCACCATCTTCGAGCCTGTGAGACGTGTTTCAAGTCTTCATTCAGTTAAGATGACTGAAGTGGACAAGCGTACTCATTGCTTACCTTTTTCTTCCCAAACTTCCCAACACCCTGATTGCAATATAACTAACTAACTAACTAAATCGTGTAGAACTCATGTGCATGAGCTCCCAGCAAAGTCCAAAGATCAAAGGTGAAAGGATACTGAGTTCCCTCCCAGATTCCTGGGACACTGTGTCTGCTGACACTGTCACCAAATCGGTCTTGGACTAGTGGCTCTTCTAAGAAATAGGACTGAAGGTAAGCTCGTCACCTCTGGAGGGTTGTAGTCTTAGGAAACACTGTTACTGATAGTAGGTTATTTAAGGGAGAAGAAGGAGGAAAAAAATAAGAGAACACCCCCTCAATGATCAGTTTTCCACACAGTGTTTGCAGCGTTGACCCCTTCTTAGAATTGCTGAAATAGCCTTGCAAAGAACAGCCTTCCGTGCCCAGGTCCCCTTTTTCACGATGCATTTGAACAGCTTACACGTTTGTTGAAGAATCAGCCGTGAAGTCTGTGGTTTCCTGTGGCACATTTCTAATAATATTTATA
The DNA here is from genome assembly GCF_057876585.1 of Rhinolophus sinicus. Lineage (NCBI taxonomy): Eukaryota > Metazoa > Chordata > Mammalia > Chiroptera > Rhinolophidae > Rhinolophus > Rhinolophus sinicus. The sequence continues at coordinate 42,785,975 of NC_142514.1, forward strand.
CAGGCTCTTATTTAATGAACTGTATAAATATTTATCATCGGAGCCGTCTTTTGATGATGAATAGGGGCTAAAATTCGGTCTCGTCCATGCTGGGGATTTGGACAGAAGGCTGTTTGTGCCCATCGTGTGGACTGAGAAGTCAGGGATGTCTCAGGACGTGTATGAGGCGCAGCTTGAACTTCTCTCCAGTATTTTTCTTTTGGCCTCTCGAGTTCATGTCCTTATTTCTCTCTGTCTGATCACCCTTCCCGTATCCCTATCAGTTGTTTTTAGAGTATTCGTCTTTGCCTAAAAAGAATGAGGTGGAACCAAAGTTCTGTCACCATCCGTAAATCGCTCTCTGGAGACACAAATCCCAGCTCCTCTGCTTCTGTGCTCTGTGGCCTTAAACAGCTTGATTGCCGAGAACCTGTCTCCTTTACTGGAAAATGGGCTCATACTGTTTACTCTTAGGGTTGTTACAAGGATTAAATGAAATCATAAAATCATGTGCGTGATTTGCAGAGCAGAGCTTAATAAACACTAGTTGTTGCTGCATTTGTTGTTGATACTGAAGAAATTATCAAAGGATTTGGTTTTCACTTATAGGTTGTATTGTGGAAAGAGCCCTAAAATTGCCATAAGAAGCTGGGGTTCCAACCTGGGTACTGCCGTTTACTGTTTGTGTGACTTGGGGCAAATTTTCCCATCCCACTGAGGTATAAAATGGGGGTAGGTTTACCGACTTGATTAGGCTTACATGGGAAGAAGTTAACACATGCATGAAAGTGCCAGACACACAGGAGGACCCGAATCATTTGTGTTTTTTGTTTTGTTTTGTTTTTTTAAGCAAATGAGAAAAGGGAATAGTGTTTTCTGTGTTGCAATTACTTTTAGTTTTTTGAGGCCAAGAGGAACTAGAATACGGTTTGGAGTCCAGAACACAGAAGATAGTACTTGTGACCTGGGAGCAAAGGGCACACAGCAGGAAGACAAGGGCTCCAAGCTGCAGAAAACCCTCTGGTGGAGTTTTTGTAACTCACAGGGTCGAGTTTCAGGGAGGCTGCCTGAGGCTTTGAACTTCTCTGCTTCCCTGCTTTCAGGGTCCAGGTGTGACAACAATCAAAAGAGATCACTGAAAACTGTAATAATGGGAAATGTGAACCTGAAATATTTAATTAGGATCCGTTTCTTCGAAAAACATGAACTGGGAAGTGTGTATGAACGATGCTGGAGGGTATGACATCCTTGTTCCTTGACTCCCTTCCTGACTGCTACCTTGGTGATATGGTTTAGAAATGCGTGGTTTGCCAGAGAGAGGCAGTCCGGCGTTGGGGAAAGGTCCGTGTCTGAATGTGGCAGCCTGGATTCCGAGTTAGCCAGTCTTAGGCAGAGCAGGCAGGGGCATGTAGCCAGCAGGCATTTAACTACAGAGGAGTGTTAGGCAGAGTAGCATCCTGAGAGCGGTTTGTTCGTGGCTTTGGAGCCCGAGGGAATGGGATCGTTCTTCCCTCTGTTACTTAAAGCTTGTGTAACAGCCTAGGGTAAGTTCCTCTCCCTGTCTAGGACTCATTTTCCTCCTCGGTAAAATGGGAATGATAATAGTAATTATCTCCTGGAGTCCGTGTCAGAATTAAAGGAGGTAATGTAAGCAAGTTGCTTAGCAGAACATCAGATCTACAGTAAACGTGGTACCTTTGGTTATTTCCCTCATCATAGGTGTTACAGGTATCCACAAAGTCACGGAGCTTTGCCAAGTTCCTGCTATGTGCCAGGCACTGAGCTGGCACTGGCGATCTGGCTGTGACCCGGGCAGCAGTGGAGTTAGCTGTCTAAAGGGGAAGCTCCGCTTTATGTGAGGTCGGGGCTCCCCTGAAGTGTGGGCCCTTTCCTGTGTAGCAGAGAGATGGATCCAAAGACCAGAACTGGGGTAAGCCCTGGGTCAGCTGCAGACTGGGAATCTGCCTCTTTGGATTTTACTGGAAATGAATTAGGATGTCTGGGTGGTGGGTATTAAGAGGGTGTACTCCCTGCAGAGGAAGACGGAGAGTCAAAAGTGAGGAACCAGGCACGAGCAGCTGGGCCATCCCCCGGGGCCATCTCACTCATCACTGGGGCTGGCGAGAGTGGAGAGAAGCCTGGATGATGGCTGTCTAGGTCTGTGTAATGCGGAAAGTTATATGGTTCTTCATTTTCTATTTATTTCCTTGTTTCCTCACTAAGTGTTTAGCATCGTCTTGGAATGTTCTAGCCAAGGGCAGCAAGATGCTAAGCTCAACGTTAAGGAGTGGCACCCATGGGGCCCTTCACAGTGGAGACACTGGGAAGCTAAGAGGGGATCCCAAGTAAAGTAAGAAGATGTGTGTGTGGTCGGTAGAGGGGAGGTTGAGCACATACTGTGTTTCCCTGAAAATAAGACCCGGTCTTACTTTAATATTATATTTTATATTTTACTATAATACAAGACCGGGTCTTATATCATATCATACCTTATATCATATAATATGTACTATCATATAAGACTGGGTATAATATAATATAATATAATACCAGGTTTAATATAATGTAATATAATATAAGACCAGGTCTTATATTAATTTTTGCTCCAGAAGACGCATTAGAGCTGATTGTCTGGCTAGATCTTATTTTCGGGGAAACATGGTAGCTTGGTCGGTCTTCCTCCTATTTGCAGATAAAGAAACTGAGGAAACTGAGCTAATGCACAGGCCTGTTTTGTCCATCACTGTATTCTGAGCTCTTAGCAGGGTGCTGGGTACCTGCCAGTCTGCATTTCTTCAAAATTGTACTCGTATGTCATGGAACATGCATCGTTGTTTCTTATACCACTAAGAAAGAAAGAGCATGCTATAATTAATTGTAGCAAGCCATTGGTTGTCAGATTCACTCTGATTTTGGAGAAGCTAAATGTGAAAAAAACGAGTGTCTTGGAATTAATGAAATGTGGTTATAAGCATCCAAATATTCATTAGTTGGATGAATGAAGCATACAGAAATTAGAATCAAGGCATAACACTAGTGCATATAAGTATAATACAAACTTAGGAATTCAAACTATTAAAGCGTAGACCTATTCATCCTTGTTTTCTATTGATTCACTGATACAGTAGTTCATTCAGAAAACACTATTGAAAACCAATTATGAACCAGACACTGATAGGAGCAGGAGATCCAGAAATCAATAAGTTACTTTTTTTTTTTTTTTTTTCAGATTCAGGTCAGTAAAAGAGACAAACACAGAAAACAAAAAGTCACAATTCTGAGTGGTAAACTTTCAAAGAAAGTGACACGATACGCTCGTGGCACCAAGGGACCGAGAAAGGCAAGGAAGTATTCCCTGGAGAGGTGATGGTCTGGAATTTAAAGTGTAAGTCCATGGGCAGCAGGCAGGCAGGAGAGGAAGGATTAGGAAGGGAGAGCAAGTCTGAAGTGATGGGGCAGTGAGTCCTGCAGCAGGGAGATGCGCCTGACAACCTGAGCACAGTTTTGGGATGTCTCGCGTGGGGTGTGAGGATGGGCAGGACGGCATTAGACACGGCTGGAAAGCAGGCAGAGGGAAGCTCCCAGAGGCCTGCGATGCTACGCTGAGGGCCGCAGGTTGTATCACAGCCCTAATCCAATGGCTTTCAGCCTTCCTGAACCCAGAGGTTCTGCTGGGGGCAAGGCGGGAGATCATACGAAGGCGATCTTTGCTTCAGATAGAGCAGCTCTACTTTGATCTGTTTTATTTAAATTTCCTTTGAGTAAAGGGTTGGATGAAAAGTATTTCTGTGGAATGAATGTAGGGACGCATGGTGTGCAAACGAGTGCCGCTGGTCCGCTGGAGCTCCCAGAGGGTTGTAAGCGAGGGAGAGAAGATGAGCAAGCAGTAGGCTGGAGCCTGGGAGTTGTTCTCTGAGGCTCAGGTGAAGGGAGCAGACGTACTTACTACAGCTGCCCCATTTTCCTCTCCACCTGCCCTGAGCCAGCAAGCCAAAGGGAGCAGACACAGTTGGGACATCATTGTGATGAAGTCGGAGGCCGTCACTTCTGATGAAGCTGCTTTTGACTGGGATAAATATCCCGGAAGCGGTAACCGGACATCTGCTGTCTGACTTTGTTTTAGAATCCCCCAGGGTGACTTTGCTCAGGAACCATTACCTTTTTGAAGTGGAAGGACACTGAATGTTGTTGCGGTTGAAATTAGACTCTGGATGCTAACACCTGAGATCACCTGGGGAGCTGTAGCGTGGTCACCAGCATGGCTGCCTTGGGGGTTTGTTCTCATTCTCTGAAAGGCCAGTCTGCAAAATGAAAGCCTCTGAGATTTCTGTGTCCTGTGGACTGATCTGACCAAAGGGACTTGGAGCGGCAATGAAGACCAAGGAATTCCTGAGTGTTCTCTGGTCAGATTTCCTTGAAACTCACAAGGGGTCTGTAAGGAAAACAGATTCTCTAACAAATTCCTGATCCCAGCTTCCTCGAGGCTCCTTTCCAATTCCCAGTCACTTTATGACACGGCTGCTGTATATTTGTCTTTTCTCCAAACCTGTCCTGCCAGCTGTCAAGAAAGACAGGAAAGAGCATGAGACTTGGGAGCTCACCGATGTGGGACTCTGGGTCCCAGCTGCTGGGGAGGGATGCTGGCTAAATCCCTTCACTTCTCAGAGATCGATTTCCCCACCAGCATAATGTGCATCGTCATAGTACATTGACTCTTCTTACGCGGGTAGACCTAATGTTAAGAGAAAAGTTACGTGTCTCTTGGAGTCTCACCCATGTTACTGGCACCGGTAAACAGAGAGAGTTAAATGTACTCACCTTGTAGAGTCATAGAGAGGAGTAGAGGGGACTTTTCACAGTGCTTTGCACATACTAAGTGGTCAGTAGATGATTAGTTGAATAAATGGTTGGGTAGATGAGGTTCCTTTTCAGTACCATGGCCACTGTCCTTGTTTTGACAAATTCAGTGAGAATAAACGCACATTGATTACTTCTAGAATCTCAGTTCTCCTACAATCCTTTATTTACCCACATAGCACTTTTTACCCGTTATCAGGGCTTTCCTTAAATAATCATACAGTCTATAAATGCTTAACGTCTGACTCCTTTCCAAGAATGGAAATTCCATGTCTGAGGCCATACCTGCCTTGTTCACCCAACACCTAGCTCAGTACCTATTAGCACACTGTTAGCACTCAACCTTTTTGTTGGATGAATAAATAATAGAAGGTGACCAGTTATATTTCCGCTTTCAAGATGTCCTGTGCCAGACTGCAGACCCACCTGGTCTTCACGTGGCTCTTACCCTTGATCACTGCAGGTGGAGGGAACACAATGCCCGGTGGAGATCAGGAACCAGGGTGCTGCTATGTGGGTGTGGACGTCGGAACAGGCAGTGTCCGTGCGGCGCTGGTTGACCAGAGGGGCGTCCTTTTGGCTTTTGCAGACCAGCCAATTCACAAGTGGGAGCCTGAGTTCAACCACCATGAGCAGTCCTCCGAGGACATCTGGGCCGCGTGCTGTGTTGTGACAAAGGTACGGCCCCACTGGCACTCCCTCCTTGCATATGCTTCCCTGTCCCCGCCTGCTGAGTAGGTGTCTTGTGTCTGCCTGGTGCCAGGGACAGCACCAGGGTGACATTAGACACAGGCCTTGTCTTCCCGGAGCTCATCGTGTAGCACTGACAGAGACCAGCAGACAGCCAAAATCTAATGTGCTGGGTGGCGGGAGCCAAGCGACTATGGCTGGAGCTGAGGAAGGGGATAACTCAGAAGGGCTTCTGGAGGCAGGACGGAGGATGTGGAACAGCAGACAGGATTCCGTCAGGTGTGAGCGAAGGTGGAAGAAGTCGCTGCTGGTAATCACAGTGAACGTCTGTGCCTTCATGTGTTTCTAGCGTGGGGTAGAACATGGCAGCACATGCCGTGTGACTGAATTCTCACCCCCACCCTAGGAAGGTGGTAGTGTCACTACCCCTATTTTATTGAGGAGGAAACAGCGACACAGGTTGGTGAGGTAACAGGTTGGTTACCTGAGTTAGTAAGTAGCAGAGACAGAGCTAGAACCTATGCAGTCTGATTCCAGTGCTGCGTCCTTAGTCCCAAGACTGTCGTGCCTTCCAAGTAGACAAGTGAGGGGGAACCTCGTTTTGTTCAGAGGGAACAGCAGGTGCAAAGGCACCGTGGCAGGAGAACATGGTGTGTTTTGAGAAGGCCAGGAAGTTTGGCCAGACTGGAGCGTCTCTGAATTGTGCCAGGCACATGTTCATCTTGAGTGCCATTGGATGGGAGTCCGCTTGCCGGCTGTGACAAGGAAGTGAGGCTGCCCAAGGCTTGTTCCTTTTCACTTCCACTTGACTGTTTGCTTTTATATCCTGGGGATCAGAAACGACAGAGATGCTTTTCTCCTTTTTTCCAGAAGGAAAAATGGAGTACTGGGTTCTGTCTTCTCTTTCTCCCAGTGTAGTTCCTTAAATATTCATGAAGGGCTTGGTAATTTGCAGATGGACAATTCACCATTCTGTCCGTATTGATCAGTCTGCTTAAACTTTAATGAGCTCGGCTGCTGTTAGTGACCCGGAGAAGAAGGCAGAGAGAGGAGGTGGGGGTGGGCGGCACTGGAGCATCAGACAGGAATAAAAGAGGGGGCACATCTTCTCTCCTGCCTGTTTAATTTTCCCTCTTGCTCCCCCCCTCAGCCCCATCTTGCTGAGAATCTTCTACTCATTGCCCTTGGGTCTCCTTTGTTCTCCTAACATATAGCCTTTCTGGCCATTAAGGAAATTGTCAAGAAGAAAATATAATCCCCTGATGAAAAGCTACTTTAAAAGAGGTCTGCTCTAAGTACAGCTTGGTTTAATGGTAGATTTTTAATCATCTCCCAGTGGCAGCCAACTTGTCATCTGCTTGAGTCCCTCAGCCACATGACTGCTGTGGGCATTTGTCCTTAGTGAGGCTGTGTCACTACACAAACCTGGATAAAGCTATTGGGTCTTAGGCTGTTCCCCTCCCAGGGAGTTTGGCTATGTGTCTATGGGCCTGAAGCCAGAGGGTAAGCGTGACGCATCCACTCACAGCTCATTGCTCGTGTGGAGTTTAAAGAGGGAGGCATTTTTATATTGGAGAGGTAACAACAATTGAATAGTGGTTCTAGAGCTAGACTGCTTGGATTAACATGCCAATTCCAACATTCATTGGCTTGTCATCTTGGACAAGTTACTTAAGTTTTCTTGGGAGTTTCCTAATCTGTAAAATGGGAATGATAATTGTCCCTATCTCCATAGGGTTGTTGTGAGGATGATGTGAGTTCATGTGTATAAAACGTCATAACAGTGCCTGGAAATGAGTAAGCCCTGCATTTCCTACTGGTGGTGATGACGATAATGATGATGATAACAGAAATGAGGAGAATGAGTCTCTAAGTTAAAAAATATTTAAAAGTCAAAGTCAATTAGAGAGGTACCGTATGGGAATATTCACTTACTCCCTTTCTGGGTAGGGTGCTTTCTATGTAAGATTTTGAGGAGCACTGGGCTTGGGCAAAGGACGACATAAAGTACATCCCGACCCTTCTTTTCTTTCCTAAGGACTTCAGGAAGTTAAGAGCTTGAGAACAATTGTACTTCCTTTTCCTTGAGTTGTTCACATTAGTGGAGATGGTTCTGCCCTTAGTTAAGTTGATAACAGCAGCAGCAGCAGCAGCAGCAGCAGCAATAATATGATGATGGTGATGAGAATGGCAGCCGGCATTTCCTGGGCACTAATAACATTCCAGGAACTATGGTGAGCACTTTATACCCATCACTTCATTTTATCCACACAACAACCTCGTGGTATCGTTTTCATTGTCCTCTCTGTTTTGGAGCTATCATAGAAGGTACAAGCTTTGAGGAGGTTACGTAACCAGCCCAGGGGCACATGACTAATACGAGCAAGGCTGTTGCTCCCCCTGGCCCCCAGGCTCTGCCTTTTGGCCCTCTCTCCAGCCTCATCTCACTCCACGTGCCCCCTGCTTGGAAATCATGTTAAGCTACCTGGAGTTTTTTGCATTTGACGCTGTATGGGGAATCCTCAGCTTGCCCTGGTTGTCGTCCTCATTACACTGAATTACAAGGGCCTTACCTGGCTGTCTGCTCGTATGGAAAAGGTGTGCCCCTGAGCAAGCCTCACATCTCGTTTATCTGTATTTTCCTAGAGTTCCTCTCCTGTACTACACCCAATTCATGTTCACCGAGTTAATGAATGAATGAAATGTCTCTTGTTTTCATGATCTGAAATGTTCTTCTCTTACCTTTTAACCTGTTCAGCTTCTGGGTATCTTATAAGGTACGTTTAAGTATTACTTCCTCCTGGGATTCTTCCCTGATGGCCGTTGACAATCCCTGCCCACCCTTGCCAACCTCAGAGGAAAGAGAGGCTGGTGACAAGCCCCTCTCTGCTGCCCCAGAGCCCACCATCCTCACATATATCATTACCTGGCCCTCATCAGATTGCATTTTAATTGGTGACTTAGTTTGGTTCCTTTTAAACCATGAGCTGAGGTCTTGGAGAGAATCATCCGTGTGTCTCCAGCATCTAATACATTGCCTGGCACAGATTTGGTGCTCAATAAATGGTGGTTGAATTAATGTTACTTAGAGCTAGAAACAGACAAATGAAAAAACGTTCTGGTATTCCTCATCTTGTTCAAGTGTCACGATAACTGCGAGAGAGTCTGCCATTCTTCCTATTTGACGCATGAGGATACTGAGGCTCTGAAGCTAACACGTATTAGAGACAGGACTAGACCCTTAGTGAGATGGCTCCAAATCCTCTTTGTTCTGTTCCCCACTACCCCTAAACTTGGCATGTTTATATTGGGTCAGTACTCCAACATGAAAAAAGTTCTGTGGAAACACACAAGTCCTAAAGTTATACAGCATTTCTGATTTTAAAGGCTTATGTCGTTTTTTGGAGCCACAAATCTTAATCACCCCCAAGAAGGTGATAAGATTGCAAGTGTATGCTTAGTACCAGCTTCCATTAGGAAGAAGATAAGCTAGGGGTATTACTAAGCTAGCAAGCATTTGTAGAGTGTCATTTATTGAGCACCTACTATATGCTGTGCTTTTTGCTGAGTAATGGAGTGTGTATAGGGGAGGTATACAATGAGTTCTCTACCCCTTAGGATGAAATAGTTCAGTTGCGTGGAAGAAAACAACACCTATGAAGTCAATAAAATAGTTTTGCTTTAAGTTGTACTCGCTCCATGAGTAATGGTTGAAGAGAGAGAGAGAGAGAGAGAGAGAGAGAGAGAGAGAGAGAGAGAGAGAGGGAAAGAGAGAGAGAGTAGGAGAGGAGTAGCTCATGTGTGATTGGGAAATAATGCTACCCTCTTAAATTCATAGAACCTGTACGGTTTACAAAACACGCATATATCCATTTTTTTAAAAACTGTTAAACCATTTACTTGCTTAAAATTTATGTTTAATTACAGTTGACATACAATGTTATGTTAGCTTCATGTGTACAACATAATGATTAGACATTTATATACCTTTACAAAGTGATCAACCCGATAAGTCACTGATACAACACATAGTTATTACAATATTATTGACTATATTCCATATGCTGTACTTATATCCCTGTGACTGTTTCTATAACTGGCAATTTGTACTTCTTAATTCCTTTTACTTTTTTCATTCATCTCCCCAACCCACTTTCATATCCATTTGATTGTCATGCAAGGTGGGTAGGGAAGGGGTTGTTATTCCCATTTTACCTTTGAAAAGAAAAGCTGAGACCCAGAGGCTTACGTGACTTTCCCTACGTCACCCAGGAAGCAGGTGATAAGCCTGAAATCAGATAGATCAAATCTCTGCATCTCTCCATTTCCAGTGCCACATACCGTCATCTTTTGTCTAGATTAGTGTAAGAACCTAACGGATTTCCTCATGCATGCCCTTTCCCTGTCCAATCCATTCTTCTTGGAGCTGGAATTGTTTATTAATGCTAACTTGATCATGTCACTCTTTTCTGTACAACTCTTCAATAGCATCACACTATTATTTGGCTAGATCTCAAAATCCTTGTCATGGTCTTCAGGCCCTTCATGGTTTGGTTGCCTCCTGCGTTCCTGGCTCATCTCAGGATGCCTTTGTCAGCTCCGCATTCCAGCCACCTCTCCCATCGTGTCGTCAAACATGTAGTAATGCTCCCTCTAGTCTCGGGACTTTTACACACATTTTTTTTTTTTCTTTCTCCTGCATACTCTTCCCGTTCTCTGCCAACAGATTTAACTCCTGTTCATCCTTAGATCCACTCTATCCAACACAGTCGTCACTAGCCCCGTGTGGCTATTTAAATTAATTAAAATGAAATACAATTTAAAATTTGGTTTCTCAGTCGCACTAGCCACATTTCTAGTGCTCAGTAGCCACACGTGGCTGGTGGCTATTGTGTTAGAGGTCACAGAGGTAGAACATTTCTGTCACTGCAGAAATTTGCATCGGCTAGTGCTACACTGGATCTTAGTTTAAAAGTCAGTTCTTCAAGGAAGAAGCCTTTTCTTGCCCAATATCCCCTCCACATGGAACCCTGTTTTACTTCTCAGTGTTCTCACATTATCTTGTACTTTATAGAACTTCACATGGTTTATGAATTATTCATTTTTTGATTAATATCAAATAATAAAATAGTTATAAAATCAAATAGAATAACAAAATAAATGAAATAGAATAAACAATAAAAGTGTTCATTTTTTTTTGGATTAATATGTACCTTCCCTACTAGATTTTGTGTTCCAGGGAGGCATGAACTATAGTTTGCTCACCCAGGTCCTAAAAGCTTGTGGACTTAGGAAGTGTAAAAAGACTGAATGATTAAAGAAATTGGGATCTCCCTACAACCCATCAGTGGAGAAAGTTTGAGGAAGGATGTAGGGCTCAAAGTGACTCTTGAAGAACACTTAGGCGAGGACATTCAGAACTGGAGAACAGCATGGGCACAGGGCTGAGATGGGAAGGGTAAGGAGCCAGTCCTGGCTGCAGCGGATGGTTTCCAGTAGGAGGAAGAAGATGGAATTGATGGTCGGGCACACCTGGAGCGTCACTTCTGAGGCCAATAGGGAGCTTTTCTAGAATCACCCTGAGTTTCAGAGTGACCACCAACAGATTCACGATGGCGTGGAGGGAACAGAAACTAAATTCAGGGATGCCGGTTGGGAGGTTGTATCGTTCTTCCCCTGAAGTTCTGGAGGCTGAGATTCCTCTGAACTCGAAGCTCTGGGAGGCCTAAGGCCATGCCTGTCTTGTTGAGCTGTGGCCTTGATGCTGGCACATATCGGTGCTTAATAATGGTGCTTAATAATATCTGTTTTAATAATGAAAGGCTGGATTGGAATGTCGGCAGAGGAATAAATAGGAGGGACAAGATTGAGAGACTTTGGAAAAAAAATCTAACAGCTCTTGGTGACAGTGGAGAGGAATGTGGTAGAGGCAGTTTCAGAGTTTCGGTTCTTGAAATAATGTTGGTGTCACTGACATATATGTTTCGCCTACATTTCCCCATCTTATCTTCAAGGGACGACACCGCACCTAAGCTAGGATGCTGTGTAGGTAATGGTTCGGGATTGGCTTTATTCATTTTCCCAGTCACTGGTGGAGATTTGGTAAAATTGAGTGCCTCCAGGGTCCTTCCAGGTAACATACACTCTACATAAACTGTGTTAGCCTCATTGCTCTTCCTACCTCACGGCCATTGCACTGGCTATTCTCCTCCCTGGGACATTTTCCCCAGATTTCCACAAGGTCAGCTCCTCAGGTGCTTTAAGTGTTTCCTCAGATTTCGCCTTCGCATCAGCTACCTCCTCCTCCAGTATTCCAACTTATCACTTTCTATTATGGTGTACATACACTTCATTTATTTGGCTTATGAGCTGTTGTCTATGCCTACTAAATTGTAATCTCCAGAAGAGCAAGGAATTTTTAAAAAAATGTTTTGCTCTCCCTTGTTTCCCAAATACCCAGAAGAGTGTACTGCCTGATCCTAGAAGGGGCTTGATTTTATTTGCTGACTGATTGAATGAGTGAATAATTGAATTGTGTAGGCAACAGGGAGTCAAGGGCCTGAGGGAACCAGCGATTGCATAACCCCATGCAGCCCCCAAAGCTGACAGAGGCATTCAGATCAAGATTTAAAAGAATACAGGACCAGCCACACAGAACTCTCTTGCAAGCTGGATTCTGTCTGCGAGGCCCCAGGCTTTGACCCTAGCTCCAAATAGAGCTAAAGATAATACCAGGTATGCCTCTGACCTTTCAGTTCTTAGTTTGGAGGTTTTTCTAAGAAAACGCTGTCTCCCCACCCAATATGGCAGAGCCTGCTGATTTAAAACACATGCAGGATTGAACCGGTTCCCACAGTCAGAACAAAGCGATGCACAATCCCTTCCCCAAATATTTGTTTGCTGCCCCATAGCTACGAGTTGACAGTTGCTAGACATGGACCAGGTTACCAAATGAAGTTGCAGAAATCTCCTTCTCTGGAAATTCTTTAGAAGAGCAATGTGCTTTCTTTCTAGCCCAGGAAATTCCCTTGATGCCAAGTAGTTGGGGTGAGTTTACTAGCCTGCTTTCTTCTTCCATTAATGAGAGTATAAAAAAGAATCCTCAGGTCAGCAGATCAAGTCCCAGGGGCCTTCTGGGTAGTGTGACCCTGACAGCCATTGTTCTGGGCTGGTGTCGATGGGGGTGGGCTTGTGGCGTGGGGTGGTCCTACTCATGGATAAGCACGCTCGTAAGACATTTCCATAGAAGGCTGGGGAAATAATAGTGGCTACCAAACAACTCAGGTTCAAATGTGTGTCAGTTATTCTTCCAGTTTCTTGTGATAGGTTTCTATTTTAGAGAGACACTGAACCCTTGACTAGAATATGGAACTTTGTAGGTCTTCAGGGAGAATCCATAAAATAGACTGAAAAGAGTATTTTCTTTGCTCCTACTAGAAGGTTACTCCCTCCATAATTCTTAGGAATATTTGAATCTATCCAGTCTTTTTGATCAGTATTCTTTTGCCTATCATTTTTATATGTGCTTACACGACACAGAGAGCATGCTATGTTTTGTACGTAAAAAAGATTGCATGACTCTAGGTGGAACACACAATGTGATATATAGATGATGTATTACACCAATTGTACACCTGAAATCTATGTAACTTTGCTCACAGTTGTCACCCCAATAAACTTTAATAATAAAAAAGAAGATTCCATAAACACAGTTAATAAGGCATTGAGTGGGTCTTCCCTCCCTTACATTTCCTATAAAGGTTTACTGATTCCAAAGCACTTTCAAGCCAATTGACTTTGATCCTCACCTGGGAGATATATTTGGCTCTCAGGAAACTGAGGCTCAGAAAGGTGAGGAGATTAGTGCAGGGATTACCTGACTCACAACAGGTGGCGTTAGAACCAGGAGGTGGCTCTTTTGACACCATATCCCATGTTCATTGCTACTCCAAAGCTACCTTGTGGTATCGAGTTAACTGAGTCTTCTACATTTTCTCAGCCAGTCCCTCCTTGGGTTAACTGCAGGCCTGTGTAAGACGGGCTTGCCCAGGTCAGGCCTGCACTCTGTGCTACAGAGGCCCATAGGGCTGCCTGGCAGGTTGAAGTTAGGGATGGTTTATTGATTCATTGATTGATGCCTCACAAGTTCAAAGCAGATTTGGAGGCAGCTAATTCACTCTAATAATGGCTACTATTTTCTGTGTAACGAATGCCAGATATTGGGCCAATCACACCTTATTTTGCCAAATTCTCATAACGTAATTAGGAGATGTAGGTATAAGTAATAGGTTTGGGCAACCAAGGAAACAAGTTTTCTGGCTTCTCAAAGTCCTATGACTAGTAAGTGGCAGAGCCAGGTTCCAAACTCAGGCAGTCTGCACCCAACGCCATTGATCTTAGTCACTGTCCAGAGATTTCCAAACCAAGATGCAAGGACGTTCAGGTAGAGGAAGTCGAGCCTATAAATGCCATAAAGATATGATCCAGCAAGGCAAGCGGGTGATTAGAATGGCTGGAATTGTGTAACCTGCCCTCAGTCACACATAGCCAAAGTGGCAGAGCAAGGTCTTCGTGACTTGTTGTCATGAGGCTATGCTGCCTGATCAGGAACTGGGTTTGGTCCTCACGTTCTTATAAGTCTAGCTTGATCAGTGTAGGAAAGGCATACAGGGCATTCGCCTGGTGCTGGGGGGCACACGTATTGCCAGCAGTCACAGAGGAGTCACTAGCAAATGGCTCTTAGAGCGCATGCCCTCTCCACAGGACGAGTCTCTTGGGCAACAAGAAATTCTCTGATGACAGAGGCAGGCGTGACAGTGTGATGGACTAGGAAACACACAGGCCCTGAGTTTGAATTCCGGCTCTGCCCTCTGCTGGCTGTGTGACAGGGGCAAGTCTGAGTTACTTAATCTCTAGGGCCTGCTTGCTCTCCCCTGCCTTCCCCAGTTCTCCACTTACTTTTTATGAAGTGGAAATGTTAAATGTTTCTTCAGAGGGCTTTGTAAAGATTAAATAGGATGATATGGGTAAAGCACCTGAGACATAGGAGGTGCGTATACCTACAATAGATGGTAGCATCTTGTTATTTATTGTATTGTTATTTGAAAAATGTAATGCTTTTCTTTGTTGAAAATGTGTAATAATTGTGGCTAGCTCTTATACGCGTATGAGGAACATGTCACGTAGCAAAAAACAGAATCCTAGATTACAAGTCTGGCATTTCAGAATAGGAAAAAGAATTGTGCATTTTATTTATTTATTTAACTTTATTTAACTTTTTAAAAATTGGTTTCAGGTGTACACAACAACATAATGACCAGACATCTACACCCCTCACAAAGTGATACCCACCCCCAGTCTACTATCCCTCTGACATCATATGTAACTGTTACAGTACCATTGATTATATTCCCTATGCTGTACTTTACATGACCATATATTTGTAATGAATTATAGTTGGCATTCAGTATTATTTTATACTAGTTTCAGGTGTACAGCGCAGTGGTTAGGCATTTATACAATATAACCTGTGAAGTGATCCTCTGATAAGTCCAGTACCCATCTGACTGCCTATAATCTGTACAGCGTTACTGACTATACTGTATTCCACATCCATCCCCGTGACTATTTTGTGACTACCAATTTGTACTTTCCAATCCCTTCACCTTCTCTTCCATCTCCACCCCCCTTCCATCTAGCAACCATCAGTTTTTCCTCTATATCTCTGAGTCTATTTCTGTTTTGTTTGCTTGTTTATTCTGGTCTTTAGATTCCATGTATAAGTGAGATCATATGGTATTTGTCTTTCTCAGTTTGACTTATTTCACTTAGCATAATGTTCTCTAGGTCCATCCATGTTGTTGCAAATGGTTTCATTCTCTTTAATGGCAAAGTAATACTCCATTGTGTAAATACACCACAGTTTCTTTATCCAGTTGTTTATTGATGGGCATTTGGTTGTTTTCATATCTTGGCTGTTGTGAATAGCAGTGCAGTAAACATAGGGGTGCATATATTTTTTTCAAATTAGTATTTTGGATTTCTTTGGATAAATATCCGGGAGTAGAATTGCTGGGTCATAGGTAGTTCTAATTTTAATTTTTTGAGGAACCCACATATTCTTTTCTATAGTGGCTGCACCAATCTGCAATCCCACCAACAGTGCACGAGGATTCCCTTTTCTCCACATCCTCACCAGCACTTGTTGTTTGTTGATTTACTGGTGATAGCCATCTTGACTGGGGTGAGGTGGTATCTCAGTGTGATTTTTATTTGCATTTCTCTAATGATTAGTGATGTTGAGCATCTTTTCACATGTCTATTGGCCATCTGTATGTCCTCTTTGGAGAAATACCTATTCAGGTCCTCTGCCCATTTTTTTTTTTTTAAGTGGATTGTTTGTTTTTTGGGATTCAGTTGTATGAGTTTTTAATAAATTTTGGATATTAACACCTTATCAGACATATCATTGGCAAATACCTTCTCCCATTCAGTAGGATGCCTTTTTGTTTTTTTGATGGTTAGAATTGTGCATTTTAAATAGAGATGGGTTCTTTTAGGATGACTTTTGTGGGATTTAAAAGGTTATGTTTATGTTTTTAAGTTAATGGGGAACATTAATGATTATGGTCACTCATGCTTTTTCAAAAAAAGAAACCATAGAAACAGAAGTAAAAATAGAATTAATAAGTCTATTATTCTGCAACTTTAAAAGTTACATAATGAAGAGAAAAATCTACTCCAACTGGTGTTTCTGCTCTTAGAAGCAACTACTATTAACAGTTTGTTGTATATTCCTTTTTGTTTTTGTATTTTACCTTATTACTATATCATGGATATCTTTTCATTTTTTATAGCTTAACTTTTTGAAAATATTTAACAGCATGAGGCATAATTTACATGCCATGAAATCCATTCATTTAAAATGTATAATTTAGTGGTTTTAATAAACTTACACAGTTGTGCAATCACCATAATCCATTTAGAACATTTTTGTTACCCCAAAAAGTTCCCTTGTGCCTGTTTGCCATCCATCCCCATCTCCAGCTGTAAATAACTTCATCTGCTTTTTGTTTTTATAATTTCTCTTTTTTAATAATTTAATAATTTTATATAAATGGAATCATACAACATACATTCTTTTGTGTCTGACTTCTTTCACTTAGCATAATGTTTTTAAGGTTCATTCACATTGTTGCACATATCAGTAGTTTGTGCCTTTTTCTTGCTGAGTAATATTCCATTTTATGGATATACCACACTTTGTTTAATGATTTGGTTAAACCATGGTAGATATTTGATTTTCCAGTTTGGGGGTATTAATGAATAATAATGCTATGAATATTCACATACAAGTCTTTGTGAATACATAATATCTTTTTATTTATGAATATTCGCATACGTATCTTTTTATTTTTCTGGGGTAGAGACGTAGGCATGAAATTGCTGAGTTGTGTGGCAAGTTATGTTTAAAAAACTGCCAAACTTTTTTCCCACCAGCAGTATATGAGGGTTCCACTTTCTGCACATTTTTCTAACATTTGGTATTGTCAATTTTTTTTAATTATAGCTAGTCTAGTAGATATGCAGTAGTATCTCATTGTGATTTTAATTTGCATTTTTTAATCACTAATGACATTAGCAAATTTTCTTGTATTTATTGGCCATTTGTATGCCTTCTTTGGTGAAGTATAAATTCAAATGTTTTACTCATTTTCTAATTGAGTCATTTGTCATCTTATTATTAAGTTCTATATACAAGTCTACTACCAGATGTATGATTTGCAAATATTTTCTCCCAGTCTATAGCTTATCTTTTCATTTTATTATGGTTTCTTTTGAAGAACAAAATTTTTAAATTTGATGAAGTCAAATTTATCAATTTTTTAATGAGTCTTGCGTGAAAAGAGATCTTTGCTTAATCTATGGTAAAAAAAAAAAGACTTTCTCTCCTGTTTTTTTCTACAAGTTTTATAGTTTTAATTCTTACATTTAGGGATATAGTACATTTTGAGTTAATTTTTGTATATGGTATGAAGTAAAGTGTTTTTTTTTTTTTTTTGCATATGGGCATTCAGTTCTACCACCACTGTTAGAACCCTCATTGAATTGCCTTGGCGTTTTTATCAAAAACCAGTTGACCATAAATGTTTGGGTTTATTTCTTATGTCACTATTCTGTTCCATTGATCTATAAATTTAGCCTATGCCAATGCCATATTGACTTAGTAATGGTAGTTTTCTAGTAAAATTTGAAATCAGGTAGCATAAGTATTCCAACTTTGTTTTTTGTTTTCATCTATGTTCTTTACATTTTTACGTAAATGTTTGGGAGCAACTTGCCGATTATTTCCAAATAAAAAATCTGCTAGGATTTTAATAGGGGTTGTGTAGAATCTGTAGACTAATTTGAGATTACCATTTTAACAATGTAGAATTTTCCATTTTATGAGTATCGCATATTTCTCCAATTTGTAGGGTTTTTTGTGTTTCATTTTTTTGTAGCAGTGTTTTGTAGTTTTTAGGGTATGGGTCCTGAACTTCTTTTGAGACATTCATTCCTGAGTATTTGATTTTCTTTGATGCTATTATAAATGGAATTTTTTTTTTTTGGCCTGGCTGCAGTGAACTTTGTTGATGGTGCATGATAAGATAGGGCTCCCACAGCCCCTCCCCTTCTTCAGAGGGTCTAGGATGGAAACTGGAGGTCAGGAGATTCCCAGTGTGTTGGAGGAACAATTGGGGAAAAGGACTCCACAGTAGCTGGGGACTTCTCTTCCTCTCGCTGGGGCTGGTGGTCCAGGGGCTCTTACTCCTTGGAGGCCACGTAGGCCATGAGGTCCACCACCCTGTTGCTGTAGCCAAATTCATTGTCATACCAGGAAATGAGCTTGACAGCATTGTTGTTTAGGGCAATGCCAGCCCTAGCACCAAAGATGGAAGAGTCGGTGTCACTGTTCAAGTCACAGGAAACAACCTGGTACTCAGTATAACCCAGGATGCCCTTGTGGGGCTTTACCACTTTCTTGATGTCATCGTATTTGGCAGCTTTCTCCAGGTGGCAGGTCAGGTCCACAACTGACATGTGTGGGTAGGGACATGAAAGGCTGTGCCAGTGAGCTTCCCATTCAGCTCAGGGATGACCTTGCCCACAGCCTTGGCAGTGCCAGCAGATGCAGGGATGTTGTTCTGGGCAGCCCTTCGACCATCACGCCACAGCTTCCCCAGAGGGGCCATCCACGGTCCTCTGGGTGGCTATGATGGCATGGACTGTGGTCATGAATCCCTCCATGGTGCCAGAGTTGTCATGAATGACCTTGGCTGGGGGGCTGGCGGGAGGGGGCAAGCATTTGGTGCAGAATGCATTGCTGACAATCGTGAGTGACTTGTCATACTTCTCTTGCTTCACACCCATCACAAACATGGGGGCATCCTCAGAGGGGCAGAGATGATGACCTCTTGACTCCACCCTTCAAGTGAGCCCCTGCCTTCTCCAAGGTAGTGGAGACACCAGTGGACTCCACAACATACTCAGCACCAGAATTGTTGGAAAATGTTCCCTACTTCACCACATCCTGAACAAGTTTGTGTAGGAATAGTATTTTTTTTCCTTAAATATTTAATGTAATTTCTCAGTGAAGCCATCTGGTCTGAGAGGTTTTTTTTGTTTTTTGTTGGGAATGTTTTAAGTATAGTTTTCATTTTTCACGAATAAATGCTTCTCATTTTTTCATGTGTCTTTGGCTAATTTCTATAGCCTCCATGTGGTTGTTTTTGATGATTTTTTGATTTTATACTTTTTTTTTTAATTTTGCAACGAGGATTTGCTGATGTTTTCATACCACCATACCCAGAAATTGCTTCTCTACCTCTTTATTTTTAATAGTTGTAGAATATTCCATTTCACAGATATACTTTAATTTATTTAATAAAACCAATTTTTTTCTAATTTTAAAATATATTCTTAAGCAGGACTGCAGTTAACCTTTGTCTACATATAACTTTATTTTCTTATGCTAATAATTTGCTAAGATAGATTCCTAGAAATGGAATTGCTGGGGCAAAAGTAATGCATGCCTTACATTTTAACAAATACTATAAAATTATTCTTCGAAATTTCTACTAAATTATTACACTGTTAAAAAGACTGTTCGAGAAGTTCCATGTCTCCATATCTTGCCACTACGATATACTGTTAATCTTTTACATTTTTTTTCCAGTATGAATAGCAAAGACTGGTATATATTTATTTGTATTTATTGAATCATAGTGGAGTTAAGGATCTTTTTATATGTTCTTTGACTATTTCTTATTTTATGAAGTGACATGACATGTCCTATGCTTAATTTCCAATTAGATTGGTTGTCTTTCTCTTATTAATTTATAGGATCTTCTGACATTTTAGTGATATTAAACTTTTATCTGTTTATGTTATAAATATTTTTTCTATTCTGTCATTCATCTCAATCTTTTAAAAGCTTTGCATTGTAATTTATGTTTTTGTTTGTTTTTTAAAACAGAAAGTTGTACAAGGGATCGATTTAAACCGAATTCGAGGGCTTGGGTTTGATGCCACGTGTTCTCTGGTTGTTTTGGATAAACAGTTTCATCCTTTACCAGTGAACCATGAAGGTAGGACCATTCCCTTCTTTCCTTGGTGGTGGGAGACTGGGTGGGGCAAACATGGCTGATTAATCAAAGGGCCCAAGAGGAACATGAGGTCAGCTATCTCTTACCACTGGAAGTGAGATTTAGAGGTGGATCCTACAGGTCAGAAATCATGTCCCTGAGGTTAAAAACTTGGAGAGCAGTTGGTAGGAATGGGGTGGCATCTGGGGCTTGCATTAGGTAGAGACATGGCTTCCTAAAGCGCAAGAGCCGCAGTAGAGAGCGTGATGAAGGAAGGACATGGGACCTTGAAACAGACAAGTGGTCTGGGTGTTTTCTAGGAAGAGAGTGCCAGTGCTGCGGTTGCTTTGCATGTGAAGCTCCTGTGCCACATTCATTTGAGTGGGTGAACCAAGCCCATTGAAGGAAATAGAACAAGGCAGATAGGACCATGTATCACACAGACACTGGGAACAGATGGCCTCTGTTTTCAATAGTCAGACCAAAGGACATTCCCATTGAATGAGGTTGTTCTAATAGACACGTGTGACTACTGTAGTGAGCTGCTTCCAATGGGCCACTTGGGTTCACCATCAGACATTTTTTACAGCGAGTCAGGATGTGTTCCTGTTGGGGAATTTTAACTGGTAACGCTAGCACTTAAGTTGCAAACCCAAAAGTTTGCACTGGTTAGGTACGTAAGCTGTGATGATAAACTTCAGCTGATATTTAACTTTTGGGTGAAAAGAAATCATTTGGGAATGGTGGAGACTCTGGTGCACCGGACGTTGCATCTGAAGGAGTGTGGCCCTAGGGGTTGTCAGTCAGTTGTGGCCGAGATAGGCATTGCAGACAAGTTTGGGGCTAGATTATGTTTAGGAACCCTTAGGAGTGGACGCTGCTGGAAGCAGAGTCTTTCCTAAGGGCGGCTGTGGATCCCAGGGCACACTGCAGCATCCTGGAATGGGAGGCAGGCACATTCCAGATCTCTGTTTTGCTCCTGCTGAGCTGTGTGACACCTTCAGTGAGTCGCTGAACCTCTCTGCATGGTGTAGTTTTCTCCTCTGAAAGAATTGGAATAATGAAACAGTAGCTAGCTTTGCTATGAGAATTAAGTGAGAGCCTGACATCTGACTGCTCAGAAACAGTTTTTCCATCTAATGATGAAGTTCTCAAGTTAAGAGGATGTATCCTACTCACTTCTATGGACCTAAGGCGTAGAATAGGATTTTTATATATTACATGTGCTGAAAAAAATGCACATGGATGCGTGGTTAGAGCATAGGAGTAATGATAACCTTTTGCACACACACACACACACACACACACTTTCCCCCTTTCTTGCTATATTTCTTAGCACCTACTGGGTGCCAAGCCCTGCTATTAAATGTTGGGGCTTCAAAGATGAATATGAATGGTCCTTGTTCTTAGTGATTATTTGCTGGCTCAGTTGGCATTGTTCTAAAAGAGACCAAAGGATGGGGCTGAAGCAGCAGAGCTCAGCGCAGCAGCAG
Organism: Rhinolophus sinicus; assembly: GCF_057876585.1. Lineage (NCBI taxonomy): Eukaryota > Metazoa > Chordata > Mammalia > Chiroptera > Rhinolophidae > Rhinolophus > Rhinolophus sinicus. The sequence goes on from NC_142514.1 coordinate 42,807,621, forward strand.
TAGGCTCTCTCCAGCTATGGGACGTGTGCAGCCATGGAGCTGGCCATGTTGGGAGACTGTCAGCACCTCCTTAATTGGCGTTCTTTAAGTAGCGGTCAGGTGACCGTCTGTTAGGGATGCTGTCGGAGGAATTCTCATTTGGGCGACATTTCAGATGTTAAAAGCCCTAAGTTCCAAGGACTCTATGCCTTCTAATATACTAAAACTACATTTAAAAAAAAAACAAAAAAAAACTCTGGCTGTACATTAGAATCAACTGGGGATCTTTTAAAATGACCAATTCATTTGTTTTCATTTGGCTTAGCGTTAGGATAGGGCATCGGCATTTAAAACAGTTTCCTTGGTAATTCTACTATGTGAAGAATTACTAGGCACAGATGAATGGACAGTGAAAATATCAGGAAGAAGAATACTGAAGTGGCAGTGGTTCCTTGTTAAACCTGCTTAGATCCGTGCCCTCTCTGGATTCCATTCTTTTTATCATTGTAGGTAGAATTGCCTGCTGTTAACAGGCCTTCTGTTAAAAGGGTGGCGAGGTTGCAACCCTAATTATGAGTGTTGAAATAATTTTAGTCCACCTGAAAGGTTAAGATGTACCTGTTCATCAAATGCATCCAGCTGCACGTGCCCCTTACCAGTTTCTTGCCTTTCAACGGGTTCTATTAAGGTTAGATTTTTCTCTGACATGGATTATCCTGTGCTAGAAAATGAAATTAGAATTTTAAAAGGTGGTTTCAAGGTTCTTTAAATGACTGCTGTTACTTACGTAGTAGTGGCCAACTCTTGATTGGTTAACTAAAATAATCATGAGGAGCAGGAAGTGGAGTCAGGAAATTAACTGTCACCATTAAAACCAAACCTATAAAATGTGCAAAACTGTTACCATCTTTAGATGTTAACCAAAAAATGAAAGAAAAACAAAACCAAACAAAACAACAAAAACACCCCAAACCAAAGTAAATTACCGTATGTCCGGAAAATAAGCCCTAGCATGACTTTTCAGGATGACATCCCCTGAACATAAGCCCTAATGTGTCTTTTGGAGCAAAAATTAATATAAGACCCTGTCTTATTTTCAAGAAAACACGGTAAGTACTGTAGTTTAAGCACATTGCTCATTGCTATGTGATAAAATAGTCTCATTGTTAGGCCTTTCTTGTTTTTGATCTTTCTTTCTTTGAAGATCAGAACAGCCCCGGGTGGCAGCAGTGCCACTGCTGCGTGCTTCCTACCTCTGCATCCCACCAAACTCAGAGCATAACTCGGGGTGGGCCATCCCAGCCATAGGAGCTCTTGGGAGGGGGAGGAACCAAGCATGATCATGTGGGGCTGGAGAAGGGGTTGCTGCCTGGGCTGCTCTGCAACAGAAACCTCCTCTTTAGATGGTTTTTGCTAATTCATAGCAATTTTTCCCCCTCAAGTATGCCTCGAACACCTCCTATGAAGTAAGTGTTCAAAATATTAATTAAATGCATACATGGATAAGTAATCTGCCCTTAAGTAAACTGCCTGTATAGTCCAAATTGTGCTCTACTCACTTGCATCCCATTCTCTTACACTATGACATTTCCTCGGGTCTGTACTCCATTTGTTTCACATGCTGTCTCAGCCGTGTAGCACCTCCTTCCTCACTCTTTCACCTGGCTAACCAATGGCCAGTCATTTTTAGAACTAAACTAAAGTGTTTCTGTCTCTTGGAAGCTCTCTGTGCAGCTTCAGGCTCAGTTAACCAATACCTTCTCCATCCTCCTCCTCTTGGTATTTCTATTCTGGCAGTCAACACACTATAGAATTGTTTTTCCATCCAACCACATGCTTCATACGGGCAGGGACATTCTTCTTGCTGTCCCAGCACTGTGCCTGGCATATAGTAGATGCTCAATAAAAGATTAAATGCACTTTCAGTGGATTCATTTATTTGTGGTTTCCTACAGGAATTGAAAAAAAAAAGATTAATTTCCCAGTTCTTGTCTAAAATTAAAATAATTGATAATTATAAATGTGATAGAATACTTGATTCTGTATACTTCTCATTGTTTCATTCTAACTACATTTTGGTCTGTCTTTACAGTTGGAAGTTTAGCAACAGGTGTATTTGTCTTGAAACAGCTGTAGAAATAGTCAATACAATATTTAAGAAGCAAAACTGATAATGTTCTCCCCCAAACCCACACACCTACATACATGTGTATATGTATGTGTGTGAGCACGTGTGTGTGGGCACACACCCACGTTCCGATTCAGTGAGAGTTCTGGAATGGGACATGGACATTAGTATTTTTAAAGCTATCCAGGGTTTCAAATGTGCAACTGGAGTTGAGAACCAGAGCTTTAAGCAATTCTATTATAGAGTAGAATCATTCAACTATTAAAAACAAATCTATAGGTGTGCCTATGGGAAGGCTTTATATACTTTCTCTTATTTTCAGAGAATTACTATTTTCTGAGGAGCTTTTGTGGGACCTGAAATCTCTCTAGGCAGGCAAACCAGAGTCCTGGTTTCCTTATGATGATGATGACCTAATTTAGATATTTTCATAGGTTGACTTTTTTTTTTTAAGTTTAAAAAATTCTTTTTAAACATATGGAAAATAAAATAACAGCTTCCTATGTATCCACTACTAAGGATAAACATGAAAATTTGCCATGTTTACTCACGTGTCTTTGTTTTTTAAAGAAAGAATCGCCTGCAGCTTCAGCCTATTCCTTCTCCCCGTCCCGTTCCCCCGCTGCCCAGCAGGTGACCGTTCTGCTATAGTTGGTGTTCACAAACATGTTGTTTCTATGCTTTTACCACATATGTGTATACTCACAACAACAAACAATGTATATTGTGTTTAAAAATCTCCCAGCTGGTGTCATTACTCATGTTGATATGTGTAGCTCTAGTTTATTCCTTTTATCACTTGATTTATCTGTACTCGGCACAGATCTGCTTTCAAAGCCCTCCTCATGCTTTCCCCAGCTCTGCGATCTTAGGCAGTCTGCAGCCTCAGAGTCAGTTTGTCATTGAAAGTGACCTAGATCAGAGGATTGTTTTGAGAATTAAGTGAGATGATGTGTGTAAAATACTCATCACAGGACTTGGGATACACACAGACACACAGAGCTTTATAAACATTTGCTATTAGCAAAGTTGTATAATTGTTGCAATTATTTTGTCATTCAATAAAATAATGTGTAAAAGTGCCTGGCTCAGTTACTGTTGGGTCCCCTTTGATCTTTCCTTCCTGTAATCTCCCAGGTAATTCATTGTTTTTCTCTGCCTTTTGCCATCTGAGCGAGCAGAGGGCTGTCAGGAGTAGTGGCTTGCTCATCAGAATGTGATGGATTAACAGAGGCTGGGGAAGGGACAAAGGGACAGTCAGGTGCTATGAGGGTGGCAGGTTGTAGAGGGAGGATGTGATGGTGCTCGTGCTCCTTCTCCAGTTGCTTTTAAATTCTCCTCCTTGTATTTACTACTCCTGAAGGCCTACTATGTGATAGTGACTGGCCATATCCTTTATGCGTACTATTGATCCCTGTATACTATTAGGTATTGTTATCCCCATTTTGTAGATGAAGACACTGAGGCTAAGAAAAGTTTAATAACTTTCTCAGTAGATCTCTGCTATAACTGAGAGTCAGTATTTCCCCATTGGGTCTGTGTGATTCCAAAACTTGTGTGCTTCCCACTCCACCAAACAAAGTAACTGAGTGAGGGGGGAAAAAAACCTAAATGAACTGATTTAAATAAAGTGTCTAGAAGAAGTGGGAATATAAACAGATAAAAGTCATTGTGTAGATGTACTTTGTTAAATATATTATACTGTTGAAATATTTGTCCATATTTAAAGGAGACAGATCTTAAAAAGCCAACGTACTGTTTTAGGCTTATTTCATAGACTCTTTTTCCTGAATATTTGCCCAGAAAATTTTTTTCTAGAACAGAAGGGATAGGAAAGGAAGGGATGAGTTGAGAACGAATGAATGATGATATAAGTAATTGGAAGATCTTGACTGGTTTTATTATAGATGTTTAACCCTGAGGCTATATTCAAAGAGCACATCTCTTGAAGGGAAATCCAAGGTTTGGGTAAAGTGTTCAAATCAGCCTTGGTGGTGGTCCTTTCAGTTGTTCCTTGTTGATGGGGGAAATTATAGAAGTTGTGTAGCTCCTTGCCCTTGGGGCTCCATAATTGCCCTTGAAGTAGAAGGATAATAATGCACATGTGTCTTCCTCTCCTTGCTCCTGCCAGGAGATGCCCATCGAAACATCATCATGTGGCTGGACCACCGAGCAGTCAGTCAGGTCCACAGGATCAATGAAACCAAGCACAGTGTCCTGCAGTACATGGGGGGTGTGATGTCTGTGGAAATGCAGGCCCCGAAGCTTCTGTGGCTAAAAGAGGTGAGTGCGTAGGGTTGAGGAGAGGATGCTAATACCTCTTGAACAACGATGGGGTGAGGGGAGCTGGCATCACACACAAGTGTATAACTTTTGACTCCCCCCAGATTTAACAGCCTACTAGTGACGGGAGGCCTTACGATAACATATACAGTGGATTGACACATATTTTTCATGCTGTATGTATTCTTACAATGAAGTAACTAGAGAGAAGAAAATCATAAGGAAGAGAAAACACAGTTTCAGTATTGTGTGTATTTATTGGAAAATTCCACATATACATGGAACCACGGAGTTCAAACCTGTATTGTTCAAGGGTTAACTGTAGCAGTACAGGATTCCATGTGTTGCGGATTTGTCTGTACCAGGCATCCTGCTGACGTCTGTGATGTTTGATTTTTCCTAGCAACTCTGTGAGGAAGGTCGATCCTATTTTATTGATTATCTTGTAGTTAAATCATTCCTGTTTTTATATGCTTAACTCATGCAAGACATTGTGATATGTATTTGGCAGAATACCTCTTTGAATCTTAACAGCAACCCTATGAAGCAGAGTTTCTATTTTTCGGTTGTGTTTTGTAGACAAGAAAACTAAAGCTAGTAGAGATTAACCAACCCATCCAAAAATGACACAATAAGTATGTGACAGAGCCAGGATTTGAACCTAAGACTGGTTGACTATGAAATTGATTCTGCTAATATCCCGTACTCTACTGAAGTCCAGAGAGGTGAATTAGAAAACGACAGAGCTGGGATTGAAGTCCAAATCTTCTGACCAGGACCTTCTTTCTCTATACACTTTTAGCCCCAGATGATGAATCTCTGGCCTTGGTGGCATTTTAGGGTATTCCTTTCTCATCTTGCCTGAACTTGAGCTTCCATGTCCTTGAGTGATGTGGTGATCGCTGGTCAGAGCGCTTGCAGGTGGTTCCCATTTCCAGATGTTACGATCCTTTATGAAGTGTGGAGAGTGGTGATGTCAGTTTAATGGTTCCTATTAGAGATGGATGTGTGAGAAAGTTCAAGTCCTCTGGGAACCTTGGGGGCTTGAAAACCCCTAGGTGGTCCGGTGAGGAGAGACTCCATCTAATGAGTAAGACCTGGTGTGATTCATTTACTGGCTCTGAGGTTTCAGGTAGGCTGTGTTTTCAATTACTCAAAATGTGTATGGGGGTGGGGGGAGTTTAAGGGTGCTGCGAAGTTGTCCCTGGATTGCTACTATGGGAGATAAGCGAAAAGGGCATCAATAATTATAGCAGGTATGGCTTGTTATTTGTTTTGTATAGTTTGTATATTTGTGAGTTTTAATTTGCGGAAAGGCTTCTGTAGTTGCTAAGAGTTTGAAAACACAGGTTATCTTAGGAGTTGGAGGTTTCAGGATTCTGATTTTGTCTCTGTTAACATCACATTGTGTGACTTTCGGCAAAGCCATTCTTATCCCAGACCTTGCTTTTTCCATCCGTGCTGAAGTACAAATCATCATACAGAACTGGTCCTCACTGCCCCACACTCTGCTATGTATTCTATGGGTATTAATTGATTTAATCCTAACAAGCTCTGCCTGGTAGAGAGCATGGGAGACTCAGACTGAGAGGGTTAAATGGCTTTGCCAAACAAATGGGAGAGCCAGTAAGTATTAAAACCATGTCTCTTGGACTCCAAAGCCAGCTCATCTAATCATGTCACACTGTAATGGGTGCCACTTAGGGTGGGAACCAGGAAGGAGGGCAGCGGTGTTTTTCAAGCCAGCGCAAACATGGTGCAAGAGAATAGGTGGGCTATATCACCCTTCTTGGCCACAGGTAAGGAAGAGCTGTGCTGAATTACATGAGGAGGATCACGTGGGTGGTCATTGGTGCACCATCAGGGCTTTATTGAACACACACGTTGTGGCCAGCTCTGGCCTGTAAATCCAGGAGATCTAAATATACATTCCATATAAACCTCTCAGGATACTTACCATTGTGTACTTGAGATCAAAATGCACTAAATAAAGGCCATAGAAAATAAAGTTCTAGATTGCAAGGCACTGATTGTGACCTAAGACCATCCATCCATCCATCCGTCCATCCGTTTGTCCAATCAATTCCATTTCAGAATTTTTTTTTTTTTTTAATTAAATTTATTGGGGTGACAATTGTTAGTAAAATTACATAGATTTCAGGTGTACAATTCTGTATTACATCATCTATAAATCCCATTGTATGTTCATCACCCAGAGTCAGTTCTTCCATCACCATATATTCGATCCCCCTTACCCTCACCTCCCCCCCCACCCCCCTTACCCTCTGGCAACCACTAAACTATTGTCCGTGTCTATGAGTTTCTGTTTCTCATTTGTTTGTCTTGTTCTTTTGTTGTTTTTGGTTTATATACCACATATCAGTGAAATCACATGGTTCTCTGCTTTTTCTGTCTGACTTGTTTCGCTCAGCATTACTCTCTCAAGATCCATCCATGTTGTCACAAATGTTCCTATATCATCTTTTCTCACTGCCGAATAGTATTCCATTGTGTATATGTACCACAACTTCTTTATCCATTCATCTATCGAAGGACATTTTGGTTGTTTCCATGTCTTGGCCACTGTAAACAAAGCTGCAATGAACATTGGAGCACACGTGTCTTTATCTCTAAATGTTTTCAGATTTTTTGGGTAGATACCCAGGAGAGGGATTGCTGGGTCATACGGCAATTCTATTCGTAATTCTTTGAGGAACCTCCACACTGCCTTCCATAACGGGTGCACCAGTCTGCATTCCCACCAACAGTGTATGAGGGTTCCTTTTTCTCCACAACCTCTCCAACATTTGTTACTATTTGTCTTGTTGATGATAGCCATTCTGACTGGGGTGAGGTGATATCTCATTGTGGTTTTGATTTGCATTTCTCTGATGATTAGTGATGTTGAGCATTTTTTCATATGTTTATTTGCCATTTGTATGTCCTCTTTGGAGAAATGTCTCTTCAAGTCCTCTGCCCATTTTTCAATTGGGTTGTTTGTTTTTTTGTTGTTGAGTTGCATGAGTTCCTTGTATATTCTGGATACTAGCCCCTTATCGGAGGCACTGTTAGCAAAAATCTTCTCCCACTCAGTTGGTGGCCTCTTTATTTTGTCAATGGTTTCTTTTGCTGTGCAGAAGCTTTTAAGTTTCATATAGTCCCATTCGTTTATTTTAGCTTTTACTTCCATTGCCTTTGGAGTCAAGTTCATAAAATGCTCTTTGAACCCAAGGTCCATAAGTTTAGTACCTATGTTTTCTTCTATGCAGTTTATTGTGTCAGGTCTTATGCTTAAGTCTTTGATCCATTTTGAATTAACTTTGGTACATGGTGACAAATAGCAGTCCAGTTTCATTCTTTTGCACGTGGCTATCCAATTCTCCCAGCACCATTTATTGAAGAGGCTGTCTTTGCTCCATTGTATGTTTTTAGCTTCTTTGTCAAAAATTATCTGTCCATATTTATGTGGTTTTATTTCTGGGTTCTCAATTCTATTCCATTGGTCTATGTGTCTGTTTTTCTGCCAATACCATACTGTTTTGATTATTGTGGCCCTGTAGTACAGGCCAAAGTCAGGAAGTGTGATACCTCCATTATAGTTCTTTTTTCTTAAGATTGCTTTGGCTATTCGGGGTCTTTTGTGGTTCCAAACAAATCTGATGATTTTTTGTTCTATTTCTTTAAAATATGCCATTGGGATTTTGATGGGGATTGCATTGAATCTGTATATTGCTTTGGGTAATATGGCCATTTTAACTATGTTGATTCTTCCAATCCATGAGCATGGAATGTCTTTCCATTTCTTTGTGTCTTCTTCAATTTCTTTCAAAAATGTCTTATAGTTTTCAGCATATAGGTCTTTCACATCCTTGGTTAAGTTTATTCCTAGGTATTTTATTCTTTTTGCTGCAATTGCAAAAGGAATTGTTTTTTGTATTTCTTTTTCTGAGATTTCATTGTTAGTATATAGGAAGGCAATGGACTTTTGTGCGTTGATTTTGTAGCCGGCAACTTTACTGTATTCGTTGATTGTTTCTAATAGCTTTTTGGTGGAGTCTTTAGGGTTTTCTATATATAGCATCATGTCATCTGCAAAGAGTGATAATTTAACTTCTTCATTCCCAATTTGGATGCCTTTTATTTCTTTCTCTTGCCTGATTGCTCTGGCAAGGACTTCCAACACTATGTTGAAAAGCAGAGGTGATAGGGGACAGCCCTGTCGTGTTCCTGAACGTAGAGCAAAGGGCTTCAGTTTTTCTCCATTAATTATGAGATTAGCAGAGGGCTTGTCATATATGGCCTTTATTATGTTAAGGTATTTTCCTTCTATACCCATTTTATTAAGTGTTTTAATCATAAATGGATGTTGTATCTTGTCAAATGCTTTTTCTGCATCAATTGATATAATCATATGATTTTTGTCCTTTATTTTGTTTATGTGATGTATCACATTGATGGATTTGTGGATGTTGAACCATCCTTGTGCCCCGGGGATGAACCCCACTTGGTCGTGATGAATAATCTTTTTAATGCATTGTTGTATTCGATTTGCTAGAATTTTATTTAGGATTTTTGCATCAGTATTCATTAGAGATATTGGTCTGTAGTTTTCTTTTTGTGTGCTGTCCTTACCAGGTTTTGGTATCAGGGTAATGTTGGCCTCATAAAATGAGTTAGGGAGTACTGTCTCTTCTTCAATTTTTTGGAAGAGTTTGTGCAGAATTGGTATTAGATCCTCTTTGAAGGTTTGGTAGAATTCACTAGTGAAGCCATCTGGTCCTGGACTTTTGTTTTTGGGAAGGTTTTGGATGACTGATTCAATTTCGTTACTGGTGATCGGTCTGTTTAGATTTTCCAGTTCTTCATGGTTCAGCCTTGGAAGACTATATGTTTCTAAGAACTTGTCCATTTCTTCTAGGTTGTTGAATTTGGTGGCATATAGACCTTCATAGTATTCTTGGATGATCCTTTGTATTTCTGTGTTGTCCGTGATAACTTCCCCTTTTACGTTTCTGATTTTGTTAATCAGTGTCTTCTCTCTTTTTATCTTAGTAAGTCTTGCCAAGGGTTTGTCAATTTTGTTAATCTTTTCAAAGAACCAGCTCTTTGTCACATGAATTTTTTCTATTGTCTTTTTGTTCTCTATTTCATTTATTTCTGCTTTAATTTTTATTATTTCTTTTCTTCTGTTGCCCTTGGGTTTTACTTGTTCTTCTTTTTCTAGTTCTTTAAGGTGTAACATGAGGTTATTTATTTGGGAGTTTTCTTGTTTCTTGAGATAGGCCTGTAATGAGATAAATTTCCCTCTTAAAACTGCTTTCGCTGCATCCCAGAAATTTTGGTAGGATGTATTTTCATTGTCATTTGTTTCTATGTATCTTTTGATCTCTCCTCTAATTTCTTCTTTGACCCAGTCCTTCTTTAAAAGTACGTTATTTAATCTCCATGTATTTGTGTTTTTTCCCGCTTTCTTTTTACAGTTGATATCCAATTTCAAAGCCTTGTGATCAGAGAATATGCATGGTATGATTTCAATCTTCTTAAATTTGTTGAGACTGATTTTATGTCCCAATATATGGTCTATCCTTGAGAATGTTCCGTGTACACCAGAAAAGAATGTATAGTCTGATGTTTTAGGATGAAGTGCTCTATAAATGTCAATTATGTCCATTTCATCTAATGTGTCATTTAGGGCTACTATTTCGTTATTTATTTTCTGTTTGGATGATCTATCCATAGCTGTCAATGATGTATTTAAGTCCCCTAGTATAATTGTGTTTTGGTCAATTTCTCCCTTTAGTTCTGTTAGTAGTTGCTTGGTGTATTTCGGTGCTCCCTGATTGGGGGCATAAATATTGATGACTGTTATGTCTTCTTGTTGTACAGTCCCCTTCACCATTATGAAATGTCCATCTTTATCTCTTGTTATCTTTTTCACCTTGAAGTCTGTTTCATCTGATATCATTATGGCTACACCTGATTTTCTCTGGGTACCATTTGCTTGGAGTGTCAATTTCCACCCTTTCACTTTGAGTCTATGCTTGTCCTTGTAGCTGAGATGTGTCTCTTGGAGACAGCATATGGTTGGGTTTAGTTTTTTGATCCAATCTGCTACTCTGTGCCTTTTTATTGGTGAGTTCAGTCCATTTACATTTAGGGAGATTATTGATATGTGAGGATTTCCTGTCATTCTATCTTTAGTTTTCTGGTAAGGCTGTGTCTCCATTGTTGCTTTGCCTTTTTGTTGTTGTCTATTATTTCTGTGTGGTGGTATTCTATGATGTTTCCCTCTGTTTCTTCTTTTATTTCAGTATATATTTCAATTCTGGATTTATTTTGAGTGGTTACCCTTAAGTTTATGTAAAAGAAAGTTTGATATTTAGAGTATTCCATTTTCTTCAGCACGCTTACTTTCTTCATTCCCATATTCCGGTTCAGGCCTTTACTCTCCCCCTTTTTGAGTTTTGGTTGCCACAAATTGTCCCTGTTGATGGTGGTCGAATAGCCTCCTTTAGTATTTCTTGTAGTGCAGGTCGTGTATTAGAAAATTCCCTCAGCTTCTGTATGTCTGGAAAGGTCTTTATTCCTCCTTCATATCTAAAGGATATCTTTGCTGGATATATTATTCTTGGCTCATGATTTCTCTCTTTTAATAGTTTGAATATTTGGTTCCACTCCCTCCTGGCTTGTAGAGTTTCTGCTGAAAAATCTGATGATAATCTAATGGGCTTTCCTTTGTATGTTACCGTCTTCTTTTCCCTGGCTGCCTTGAGGATTCTTTCTTTGTCGTTGATTTTAGACAGCTTCAATACAATGTGCCTTGGAGAAGGCCTGTTGGGATTGAGGTAACTAGGTGTTCTATTTGCTTCTTGGATTCGAGGGTCCAGTTCTGTCCACAAATTTGGGAAGTTCTCATCGACAATTTGTTTGAATATATTCTCTGTTCCCTTCTCTCTTTCTTCTCCTTCTGGTATGCCCATTATTCTTATATTGCTCTTTCTGATGGAGTCAGAAAGTTCTTGTAGAGTTCTTTCATTTCTTTTAAGTCTCAAGTCTCTTTCTTCTTCTCTCTGTGTCATTTCCAGGTTTCTATCTTCGATGTCACTGACTCTTTCCTCCATCTGGTCAACTCTACTACCTAAGCTGGTTATTTCATTCTTAATTTCTTCTATTGAGTTCTTAATCTCCAGAAATTCTCTTTGGTTCTTTTTTAAGATTTCGATCTCTTTCGTAAAATGCTCATGCTGTTCTTTGATTGAGTTTCTGAGTTCCTTTAACTGCCTATCTGTGTTTTCTTGTATCTCGTTGAGTTTTTTCAGAACTGCAATCTTGAATTCTCTGTCATTTAAGTCACATATTTCTGTATCTTTAAGTGCCTTCTCTGGAGATTTTTCACTTTCTTCCTGAGTTATCTTGTTGCCTTGGTTATTCATGGCGATTACTGGTTTACTATTTCTCTTTCTAGACATCTACAGGAGTGGCTTCTGCAACAGGTTGATAGAAAGCGGTCTTTCTTTTGTTTGCCAGTACTTGTTGGTAGAATGTTTTATTATTTCTCCAACTGCAACTTATTTTCCTTCTCCCACACAGTAATGCTATGTTTTCTCTGCACTATTCCAACTTCTCACGCAATGGGGGGATTCCCTGGGAGACGGGCTTCTCCTCTGTTAATAGTTCGTCTAGGTCACAGGGCGCAGTGTCCCGGTGGGTATGCGGAGAGCTTTTGATGTTCCAAAGCTCTTCCAGCTCCTGATTCAGAGCCCGTAGGTTTCAGCAGTTCTGTTTACTCCTGCAGGGATCCGCCCAGATAGGTGGGGTCAGAGGCGGGGTGAGTTGTGAGAGGTGGCCCAGAGCAATGGCGGCAACCACCACCACAGCCGGTCCTGCTTCCACAGCTCTCTCCCCTTTGCTGGAACTAGTTGGGCTGTGAAATTGTGTTTGCAGTCCACAGTTCTCAAAACAGCAAATTTTCTGTTGTTTTGATCTGACACTGCTACTGTTTCGCTTTTAGCACCGGGCAGGTGGGGGCGGGGCGAGCTCTGGGAGGGGAGGGAGGGGGCGGCTAGTCTCAGTGCCTAAGGCTCCGTTCTCTGCTCGGCAGTGCGGGCTTAAACCACCGTTTTCAGCCTTTTTCCCTCAGTCTTTTCTCCGAGGTCTCTGCCGTGAGCGTTGGGTTCAGCCGTGTTATATGCTGCCCCCTCAGCCCTGTGGGCCATAAGCGGAGCCCTAGCAGTCCAAGTTCTTCCCTCTCCCGCAGCTGCGGTAGTTCCGGGATGCAGCGAGCTCGGAGCACTGAGCTGGGTCTGCGTCCTCTGCCCGCGCGGCTCCGTCTCCGCGTACTTCTCCCTTTCCTCCTCCCCCTGCTCTCGCGCGAATCTCCCACCTGTAGGTGATTTCAGTCGGTAGTGGGCCTCTTCGTGTTGCCTGTGTGCTGTGCAGGGAGTCCTTTGTGGAGTTTTTGTTGTTCGATTCGTTGTAAATTCCAGGGGAGCTTTACAGAGGCTCACCTCACGCCGCCATTTTTCCGGAACTCCTCCATTTCAGAATTTTTTGAGTAAGGCTGTAAACATTGCCTCGTTGTGTATTTAACTACCTGAAGATTGAGCCTTAAATCCGTTTGAAAAATTAAAAAAAAAAATTAAATTTATTTTTATTTTTTGGTAAGCGTGCATAGGAATCCTTGCTGAGAATCCTTTTGGTTTTGCCATAATTGAAAGTTGAAAATTGAAGCTATTTCTTTTTTCACCCCTTTTTTTCTTTTCTTTAATTAAATTTAGTGGGGTACAATGGTTAGTAAAATTATATAGGTTTCAAGTGTACAATTCTATAATACATCATCTGTATATCACATTGTGTGCTTACCACCCAGAGTCAGTTCTCCTTCCATCACCATATATTTGATCCCCTTTACCCTCTTCTACCCCACCCCTCTTACCCTCTGGTAACCACTAAATTGTTGTCTGTGTTTATGAGTTTTTGTTTCTTTGCTTGTTTGTCTTGTTCATTTGTTGCTTTCAGTTTTATATTCCACATAAGAGTGAAGTCATATGATTCTTGACTTTTTCTGTCTGACTTATTTCACTTAGCATAATAATCTCAAGATCCATCCATGTTGTCGCAAATGGTCCTATTTCATCTTTTCGTATGGCCGAGTAGTATTCCATTGTGTATATATACCACATCTTCTTTATCCAGTCATCTATCAAAGGACACTTTGGTTGTTTCCATGTTTGGCTACCATGAATAATGCTGCAATGAACATCAGGGTACATGTATCTTTACAGATAAATGTTTTCAGATGTTTGGGGTAGTTACCCAGGAGAGGGATTGCTGGGTCATGTGGTAATTCTATTCTTAATTTTTTGAGGAACTTCCATACTGTTTTCCATAGTACCAATATACGTAGTACCAATATACATTCCCACCAACAGTGTATGAGGTTTCCTTTTTCTCCACAGCCTCTCCAACACTTGTTATTATTATTTGTCTTGTTGATGATAGCCATTCTAACCAGTGTGAGGTGATATCTTATCGTGGTTCTGATTTGCATTTCCCTAATAGCTAGTGAAGTTGAGCATTTTTTCATATATCTGTTGGCCATTTGTATGTCTTCTTCAGAGAAGTGTGTTTAAGTCCTCTGCCCATTGTTTTTTAATTGGATTGCTTTTTTGTTGTTGTTGTTGTTGAGTTGTATAAGTTCTTTATATATTTTGGATATTAGCCTCTTATCGCAGGTATTGTTTGCAAATACCTTCTTCCATTCAGTTGGTTGCCTCTTAGTTTTGTTGGTGGTTTCTTTTGCTGTGTAGAAGCTTTTTAGTTTGATATAGTCCCATTTGTTTATTTTAGCTTTTACTTCCCTTGCCTTTCAGGTCAAATTCATATAATCTTTGAAACCACGGTCCATAAGTTTAGTACACATGTTTTCTTCTATGCAGTCTATTGTTTCAGATCTTATGTTTAGTTCTTTGATCCATTTTGAGTTAATTTTGGTACACGGTGACAGATAGCAGTCTAATTTCAGTCTTTTGCATGTGGCTTTCCAATTTCCCCAGTACCATTTATTGAAGATGCTTTCTTTTCTCCATTGTATGTTTTTTGACTCCTTTGTCGAAAATTATCTGTCCATATATATGTGGGTTTATTTCTGAGTTCTCAATTCTATTCCATTGGTCTGTGTGTCTGTTTTTCTGCCGTTACCATGCTGTTTTGATTATTGTCACATTGTAGTACAAGCTAAAGTCAGGGAGTGTGATACCTCCAGCCTTGTTCTTTTTTCTTAGGATTGTCTTGGCTATTCGGGGTCTTGTGATTCCATACAAATCTGATGGAAAACCAAAGCTGTTTCTAAAATCAGTGTTAGCATCTTCTCTTTAGAGCCCAACTGGGCTGGGTTATAGTGCTTATCAAACTTTAAAGTGTAAGTCAGTCACTTGGAGATTTTATTAAACTTCAGATCCTGATTTAGTAGCCTTCGGGTAGGGACTGAAATTTTGCGTTTCTGACAAGCTTCCAGGCATTGCTGTATTGCTGTCCTGCAAAGTTAGGAAACCACTTTCAATGCTAAAGGCTCTGCCCTTGTATCCTGAAAAGCATCCATTTGTGGAGAATCAGTAAACAGTACCTTCTTTTTAATGGGGCTATAGGAGACCAAGGCACTGGGAAGTTAGATAGCTTCTATAGAGTTCAACTGCACATTCGTGAGACTCTTGTGTGCTGGGTTCATTGGGCTGCCATTTGTTTACTCTTTATTCGTTCCTGAATTGGCCACATTTTCACTGAGGTCCTGCCGTGAACCAGTAGTGTGATAGGCACTGGGGACATGGGCACAAAGAGGACTCAGTCTTACCCTTGAGGGGCACACGGTCCCTGGGGACAGTGGTGGTGGGGCTGTCAGGAGGGAGTGGGTGGAAGAGAGCGACGTGGACACAGAGCCATAGCAGATGTGCTCAGCACAGTGATACAGGAATATGCAAAGCGCTTTCTGAGAGAATAATTTGCTTCCTGGAGGACTTATTTCAGATGAGCCTCAAGATAACGAATGGAGGCTTTGCTTAATAGAGAAGACAGGAAGGATATTCTAGAGAGAGTCGATGGCTCGTTTATGGTAAGGTAAGTCAGTCCTAGGACACGAGCCTGGGATGCCTCCCTGAGTGTAGTAGGAAATGAGGCCCGGGCTCAGTTTAGGGTTCAGTTTAAGGTGATGGAGATTGGTTGATGGTTTTTCAGCAAGGGAGGGATGTCTTAGATCCTTTTGGCAGGGCCAAGGAGACTGGACTAGGGGTGAGGATATGTGTGTGTGGGAGTAAGAACTGTTTTCTTCCCTGATTACACCACTGGGTTGCCTTTGCTTGGCTCTTCACATAGGTTCCAAAATTTGTAACATGGCCCAGAAGATGGTAAGTGATGTTATGTTTGCCTGCTCCTCTCTGTTTACTGTGTGTCTTTCACCTTTCTAATCCATCCTGAGCGATCCCCTCAGGGTGCCTCAAAACACACCAAGTTCTTTGCCACCTCAGGCTTGACTAGTGCTTTCCAAACTGCAGCCCGCAGACCAGATCTCGCCTACTGCGTCTTTTTGGATGTTTGGAAGTTAAGAATGGGTTTTATATTTTCAAATGGTTGAAAAAGAACCAAAGGAGAAGAAAATTTTGTGACCTGTGAAAATTCTATGAAATTAAACTTTTAGTGGCCATAAATAAAGTCTTGTTGGAGCACAGCCACACTCATTCATTTATGTACGGTCTATGGCTGCTTTTGCATTACAGTGACAGAGCTGAGTAATTGAGACAGAGACTGTATGGCCTGCAAAGTTGAGAATATTTACTCTCTAGACCATGGGAGAAAAAGTTTGCTGACCTTTGGTCTTGATGATGTGATGGTGTGCCTTTTGCCCCGAATATTCTTCTCTCTACTCACCACTGATTCTAACTCATCCTTTAGGTCTCAGCTCTATTGTCACTTGCTTTAAAAAGCCTTTCCTGACCCTCAGATAAATCAGAAGTCTCTTGTCATTGCACTCTTAATTTTATTTCAGTGTATCTTTCATAAATTGTTAATCATATATCAATTTGTATGATGATTTATATAATGCTTGCCCCCTCCAACCATTGTAATCCACAGCAGGATGGAGATCATATCCATTGTGTTCACTGCAAAGTCTCTACCTGTAATCAAGTGCCTGGCACTTAGTTGTTACCCAATACATAGTTTTTGAGTAAAGTGGCCCAGTAAGGGGCTGTTGCAGTATTCCAGGTGAGAAATAATGAGACCAGAAGGATAGAGAGGAGATTGGTCCAGAAATCTTTAGGGAATAATATCAACTGGACATTGAGACTGATTGGCTGTGAGGGGTGAGTGAGGTGGAGGAGTCAGAGCTTAACACTCACTTTGGGATTGCTCTCATCCATGTGCTCCTGAGCATGGAATCAGATGTCAGAGGGAGCTGGGCAGAACTTGGAGTTCAGACGTCCTGGAAGACAGAAGTGATGGACGAAGACCACCGTAGCTCTTGGGCAAAGTCTCTTGGGTCCTAGTCCCACAATATGGAATTCTAATCATGTCCTTTATATTTAAGGTTTATGTGTTTTGAGTTGACATATGTCTCCTTAATACGAATTGTCAGATAAAAGGAAAAATGCCATTTGAATTTTTCATAACCCCCAGCAGTCTGGTTTTTCCATTTGGTCTCAATGATTCTGACTCTCATCTTAATGAAGGCCAAATGTAAATGAAGTTCTGTAAGGCCGGAACAGCTGGAGTCTCCTATCTTTATAAACATGAAACATTGGAGGATAACAAGGTGCAGACTGAGGAAGGTCAAGAAAGTTAAGGGGCCGATGCCAATCCTGACAGCTCCGAGTTAATGGAAGATAATTAACTGGCTTGTAGGGGCCGCATGGAGGTGTTCCAATCCTTTTAACTCATTTACTCTTTTTGCCATTGTCAGCAGAGCAGAGAGCTACTCATTTTAAAGTTTGAGATTTTCATTGTTCATTCCAAAGCTCTGGAACCGGCTGGCTGGAATGTCAGAGGGTTTTGTTGATTGGTTTAGGAAATATATCTGCCCCTCCCATCGCCCCAGTCCATGCCTCTCTGCTTCTGTTCCCAGATAACATATTGAAAAAGTGAGTAAATGATTCTCTGATTGGTTCTAATGTGCCTTTTCTGTTATATGTAGATTTTTTTGGAGGAACCTGGGAATTTGGATGCTACCAGAGGTGGTTTGATAACTTCCTGCTAGCTGTGGAAGGTGTCAGCTAAGTGCTTTGCAGTCGGAACTATTGAAAAGAAAACTACTAGAGGTCAGGAAAGCCTTGTTCTAGTCCCTTCTGTAAAATAAGAGGCTTGCCCCAGCTCATTTTTAGAGCCTTTTATGGCCTTATTATTTTATTCCTCTTGATGCTTTAGTAACATCTACTCCTTATCCTTGGGTTTCTTCTAATCTTGAAACTTTGTGAAAGAAAAACAATATCAGTTCCTTTCTTTGATTTACACCATTTCTTTTTTAAGGGCAATATGATAGAAACTAGTCTTTATTAATTAGTTACTCTAGCTTTAAATTCCATGTGTGAGGTCAGACAAATAAGTTTGCAAACTCACCCTAGAAAAAGTGCTACATACTTCATTGCTGAATATCACTACAGTCACCTTTGAAGTATTCCCCTTGGGAAGCTATGCACTGATGCCAGCATCTAGTCCACCCTTCAAAGCAATTTGGGAACTCCTTTTCTGGAATGGCCATCAGAGCTGTCATCATATTACCCTTGATGTCCTGAATGTGATCAAAATGTCTTCTTTTCAATATTTCCTTTATCTTCGAGTAAAGAAAGAAGTCATTGGGGGTCAGATCAGGTGAGTAGGGAGGGTGTTCCAATACAGTTATTTGTTTACTGGCTAAAAGCTCCCTCACAGACAGTGCCGTGTGAGCTGGTGCATTGTCGTGATGCAAGAGCCATGAATTGTTGGCGAAAAGTTCAGGTTGTCTTAACTTTTTCAAGCACTTCCAAATAGTAAACTAGGTTAACTGTTTGTCCATTTGGTACAAATTCATAATGAATAATCCCTCTGATAATCAACAAAGGGTAACAAAGTAGTTGCAATAAGTTTGTGAACTTATTATAATTGTCAGACCTTGTATAGTTTTAATATGATTCACCCACATTCACCAGATCTTAGCAATAGAGCTAGTAATACAAGATGCTGAGAAACTTGGGGAGATGTAACACAGATCTGTGAAAACAACAACAAAAAAAGTACAGGGTTTGTAGCCAAACACACTTGCATTTAAATCTTCCTCCACCATTTACAATTTTGGGACTTTAGACAACAAAATCAACTTCTCTGAGTTTCGGTGCACTTAGCTGTAAAATGAGGATAATATCAGCCTTATGGAATTACTGTAATTTAGTGAGATATTGCAAAGTGCCTTGTACAGTAGATATTGATATAGTAGCTTAATTTTCACTTCCATGTGTTTAACCTTGTTTTTCTCTAATGATGGGCATATCGGTAACATCCTATCACTGAAGTGGGAGAATTTGAAACACTAGAATATCTTATTTCATGGAGCTGCCTGTAATGAGTTGTATGTTTTTCCTGTTTGACTAATACCATGTTTCCCCGAAAATAAGACCTAGCCGGACCATCAAGATGCCTGTAAGGCATCTTTTGGAGTAAAAATTAATATAAGACCGGGTCTTATATTATTATATTATATTAGACCCGGTCTTATATTATATTGAAATAAGATCGAGTCTTATATTAATTTTTGCTCCAAAACATACATTAGAGCTGATGGTCTGGCTAGGTCTTATTTTCGGGGAAACACTGTAGCTAAGGAAAGCATCTAAAACCACCATAGAGTTGTCAGAGGCAATCATAGAAAATAGATAGTGAAAGAGTACAAAACATATTTTCAGTCATTTATTTATTTGAATCATCCACATTCTATGTGCAACACCGACACCAGAAGGCAGCCAGCACTGAACTCCAAAGCAAACTGATTTACTAAATACCTTCTACTTGTTTCCCCTAAAATTCATCATTGCCTTCAGCCCCAGAATTATTTTATTTCACAAGGATTATTTTATTTAATCTTTACACCTGTCTTGTGGGGTAGATAGCTCTTTTTCCAGATGAGGAAACTGAAGATCAAAATAGTTAAACATCTTACTCATAGTCTCATACCATGTAAGCAAACCTACACCAAGAGCCATACCACAGATCCCCCTCCCGTGGGGGCCTGTGCAGTTTACTGCAGGAATCCAGAAGTGGTCCCTGCTCTCAAAACATCATAGTCTGATTGGAAAGGAAAGATACAGATCAACTAAGCAATAAGAATAGAACAAGGAAATAGTTGAAAATAGTAGCTGAAGTGCATATATTAATATAATACTTATTATATATCTAACATTTTTCTAAGCATTTTATCCATATTAACTCATAAAATCCTCACAACCACCCTATGAATTAAGTATCACCTTTTACTGATGATGAAAGAGGCCCAAAGGTGTTAATCAACTTGCCCAAGGTCACTAGGCTAATAAATGGCAAGGCTGGGATTTGAACCTTGGCATTTCCAATCCAGAATATGGGTTTACCACATTTTACTCTACTGCTTCTTTAAGAGTTTGCCGTGCAGTGTTTGTGAATAAACTAGTTCTGTAAAGAAACTTGTAAGTGATGGTGCTCAGGAGGATCTGAGGCCGGGAACAATAGGTGGTGCATTCCCTTTTTTTAATTAACAAATATCGTCTCCTATGTGATAGGCACTGTGCTGGGCATTGGGGACGCCAAGGTGAGCAAGACCAATCGTGGCTCTGGGGAGGCTTCTGGGAACTTAGATGCTAGAGTAGAGAGGCAGGAAATCGATAAGGAGACAAGTATTTGTGTGTATGTGTCCATGTATATGTGCACGCACACACACACACACACACACACACACACACACACACAGTGATTTTATTTTCTGGAAAATGCTGTGAAGGAAAAACACAGATGAACAGATTTGGCATGGCTAGTGTGTTCTTTCTTGAGAGCTTTTGTCTGACCTGAATGATGAGATTTTCAGGAAGGGAGAGCAGCAGAGTCACTGAGGGAGGAAAGCACCTGTGAGACCAGCCAAGGAGGTGAGCAGGGCTGCGAGGGTACGAGCAAGGCAGAGAGCAGTGGGAGGTGGGCTGGGGAAGTGGGCAGGGGGCCAGACTCTGCACAGCCCTTGAGGCCATAGGCAAGAATTTGGATTTTATTCTAGGAGCAGTAGGAAATGGTTGATGGATTTTAAGCATGGGTGTGACATGATCTGTTTTATGACTTAAAAAAAAATCACTCTGGCTTATGTACCGAGTAGATAACAAATATTTGTAAGGCAACAGCAAAGTTTATGCTATAATGCTGAAGGGAAAAAATTACAAGACTGCATGTGCGGTCTTATTTTAAGACTTCGTCAGTATAGAATAAAAGCCTACTGTATATACAAAAAAACATTAATAATGGGACACTATCCATGGTTGGAATAGTTTGCTACTGTTACAGCACAATGCTCATGGTTTTATTACTTAGTAACTTTCCATTAAAAAATAATATTATAGTCATAGCTAACCTTTCTTGGGCTTATTTTCCTAGAAAGCACTGTAGGAGGGGCTTCCTATTCAGTATTTCATCCAAGCTTCTCAGTGACACAATATTATTATCCCATAATACAGATGAAGAAATTAAGGCCTAGAGCGCTTAAGTAGCTTCCCCAAAGCTGCACAACAAGTAAGTGGTAGAGCTAGGATTCTCACTGCATCCAGCCTGCCTCCACTTCTTGGGCTCTATTCACTGGCCTTCATTGACTGTTCTCAAAGGGCACTCATTTGTCCCCGCATGCCAGGGCTGCAGGCTGGCAGACCACAGGCTGAATCTGGTCCCCAGATGGGTTTTGTTTGACCCACCCTGTGCTTGAAAAAATTTTTTTAAAAATTACTTTCCAACATTTAAAACTAAGAAATTTTACATAAAAATCCAGGTTTTAAGCTACTCTAGAAAAAAATAACACAAGGACTTGGCAATCGTCGGCCCACATTCCCATGTGGAAGGAACTGGGCAGAGCTGCGTTGGCGCTGCCCCCTTTAGAAGGGACAAGTGTCCTTCGTTTCACAGCAGTCCCCACCCAGCCTGCTTCACTCATTTCCTTTTCAACACTCCTCCTCCAGGCGTTTGAATTTGAGACCCAGACTGTGGCAATTTGTTCAAAGAATCCATCATTACTTTTCCTATAACAAAATGCTTAAAGAAATGGAAAGACTTTCCAGATGGTGAACTTCTTGGTCAGTGTGGCTCAAAGGATACTATACCCATATTCTCTCACACCCCTCAGTCTTTGCTCAGGTTTTTCCTTCTGCCTGGAAAACGTATAAATAGTGTCTTCCTTCTCTTGGGGAAAACTGACACTAATTCTTCAAGACTCCAGGAAGCCTTCCTTGACTTTCTCCCTTGAGTGTTGATTAGCTTGCCCTCGGTCTCCATTGGCATCCTCCCCTTACCTCTGCCCTCAAATTTATCACACCAGATTGTGTGCGCCGGGCATCCAGGGCATTGCTTAGCACGTAACATTGATAACTCAGTAAATAGTTTAACAGATGAATGGATGAATGTATTAAATCATGTATCGTGACACTTTTTATTATTGGGTGTGTCTGTGCAGTAGCTCCCTTCCAAAGTAAAGATCCACTGCACGCCGAGCGTTAAATTAATTTTCTCATTTGTGGAAAAGGAAGTTGGGAGCATTACCATTCCTTTCCACCCAAAGTCCCTTCTGGCTGCAGTCCTGTTACCTTGTGTCACAGCTGACGTTGTGTGTGACGTGAAGGCTCTAGATTGAGGCAGTAACTCCCTTGCATTTCTCCTGGGTGTCTTTGTCCTCTTGAGGTAGATAACCCCTTGATATTGTTCCCCTCACCCACCCAGAGAATCCAAGACTCCTCCACTGAATCAAACAGTGTCTTCTTAGAATGTGTGTACCAGGGTCGTCCTCTTATGTCAGACCAGATTCCTCCCAGCCTTTAAGCAGTACAGGCAGCATTGTCAGCTGTTGGTAGGGCATCTGTTGTGGATTTTCTCTCGAGGGTGGTCTGCCCATAAACTGGGCATGTAACTGAATATACAGAGCGTTGAGGCTGATGGCCTTCCGTCATTTACCTGGACAGCGAATCCTTCCCTTATCGTCCTTGCATTTACATATTTGATTTATGCTAAATATGTGCCATATTCTCTTAGTTTTATAGTCCAACAAAGTAATTTTACAAAGCAGACAGAAGAAAAAAAAGGACTTGGCCCGATACCTAATAACATTTAATAAATGTCAGTTATTATTAGAATGCTATATTTCGTATTTAAGTTTATGGCTCATGGCAGACTTTGACATCTGTTTTCTTTTTTTGATCTATGACATGGCCTTGTGTGATAAATATTACTATTTGCCACATTTTACAGATAAAGACAAAGCCTCAAAGAGGTGAAATGACTAGTCCACAGATATCAGACTTGGTCTTTATGAAGGTCCAAAAAAATCCTGTCTTGTCTTTTTTTTTTCTGCTGCACCATGTTTCTTTTTCATTTGGGTTGGTGGGTTCTGACTCGGATCCATAAGAGCAGGGACCAAATGTATGTATTCATTGTTGGCTATTGAGACACTAGAAGCCAAACACCGTGCTTGGCATTAAAAACATACTCAGTATTTGCTAAATTGATTCATGTTTCCTGGTCAGACCCAGACTTACGGCTATCGTCCTAACACCCACATGCCCAGCCTTCTTGCTGCCAGCCTTCCTCACCACTGTGCAGGGCTGTCAGTGCATTTTAGTGTCACCAGAGAAGCGAGAGAAAGATTGCTAAGTTTGGCTGGCTTTCTGCCCGTATGATATGATTTGATGTAAAACAAAAATTGAACAAGATTATTTTCTCACAGTGGCTAAAATGGGTCACACCTACTGGAGGAGAATATCGTCTTTAGAAAAGACACTAAAAAAGACCATGCATTTAATGTGCGTCATGACATAGGAACTCATTAGCATGACTGACCTCGTTGAGGTGGACTGTCACCTTGACAACTGTCACCTGGGAAATCTGGATGCCAGGGCTAGGTGGATGTTGATTGCAGCAAGGGAGGAGGCAAGCCAGAAGTCAGAAAAATTGTAAGACGGGATTTTTCTGGAAGGGTAAATAAATCTCATTTCTCTGAATATGAGTTGATACTACTTTTTTTGTTGTTGTTATTGTTCTGTGATCTTCAAAATGAGAATAACTGTTCTGGTATTATAGGGCTATAGTTATTGAATCAGTAAAACAAATGTGTCTAGTAGCTGCTATGTAGAAGGCATAGTGCCTGGTGAGGGGGAGGCAAGGCAGAAGCCAAGAGTGCCCTTTATCTCAAGGAACTCCCAAGTCTAGGACCACATGCAAGAGGCTGTGAAAGCCATGGTTTTCCCCATTTTATTATCAAGGTTTTCCAGAATACAGAGAAGTTGGAAGAATTTTATAGTCAACACTGAGAATGATCCCCTGGATTTTGCCATTAACATTTTTCTATACTTGCTTTACCATATATATGTCCATCTATCTGTCCCTCTATCCATCCACCAACCCACCTTAAGGTTTTGGAGTAAGTTGATACATCATTACACTTGTGAAAGCAGTTTGAAATATTAAAGAGCCTTCAGCATTCTGAGGTACGTAACTAAATTCTATTTACGATATTGACTCAGTTTGATTTCTGTCTATAAGCAGCAGCATCAACACCTGCACGAGAATTAATTAAATATCTACCATGTGCTTTTAAGTGGGCTCTCTCGCTTAGTTTGTAAGCAAATGCTGTGAGGTAGATGTTATCACCTACTTTGCAGATGAAGAAGCAGAGGCTGGAGGGCGTTAGATAAATTACCACTTACTGACAGTTAATTCTGGCAATGCTGGAATTATCTGGGTTTTCTAACTCTGGGAAATGGATTTGAAAAGGAGTTGAAAAGGGTAGCTGGTCAAACTCCAGCCTTTATCAGGCATGGTCCCCTGTCTACTCAACAGATGAGACACCTGGGTAGAGAGACCTAGTTCTCATAGTTTAAGTTCCAAACCCCAACTAACACATTTGTCTGACTTAACTTTTTAAGATAAATGTGAGCTCTGGAATAAAATGTTATCGACGTTATCTCAAGTTAGACTCATAATGAAAGAATCGTGCTTGAGACTGGGTGAGACCTAAAATTCAGGTATCTACACAAATTCCAACCCATTCCTCTTTTGTCTGTGCTCCAGCACATTCGAGTTACCTTTTAGAGACGGCCTCTTCCTCCCCTTTACATTAAGTGTTTGTAGTTCGAATAAATGATTCAGCGCGTTCCTTACCTGTTCTGAACCCAGGGATCCTGGGAGTACTTCTGCAGAAGGACCTTACTTGAGGCTTGTTTCCGTGCTCCAAGCTGTGGCCAGTCTGCTAGTTGAATGATAAAGCGATTCAGGGATCCCCATAAAAGCCCATGTCTCTCTGAATCCTTCTTGTATAGAGAGACGACGGATTAGGTAAAACTTGTGAATGACCTCAGTAGCAAAAGAAAGTCTGAAAGTTGAAAAACTTTACAGTCCCATCAACACCCATAACCTACACCTTCTCAAAAAGCTGCTTAAGTGTGACTTCTAGTCTTTGTAATCTCAATGGTCAGTGTCTTCTGGCTCAAAAAATGCAAGGCTTGGGAGTATTCAGAGGGAATTAGAGAGCTGCTTGAGTAAGTGATTTCTGCCGTCCCTGGCCTCTGTCTCTCATTAAAGCTTTGCCAAAGGGTTTGGACTGTGGCAAAGATAGACATTTTCTCTCAGTAATGCTAAATGTATAGCGTTTTGGCTCTTGCCCAAGTAAAACTAAGCAAGCAATTAGGAAATAAGATCTTTTTACCAATTAATTATGCATCATATTATTAATAATAAGGATTTAATTTCCCCCAGTATTATTTTTATTATTTTTGCTTCATCGTTGATTAGTGAAAATTATTGGTCGTAGCACCAGGCCATGGTCTGGCATTGGGAACAACTGGTCTACATGACCCCTGAAGTTTTCCTTCAGTGCTGGCATTCTGTAGACCTAAGACAGATGAGAAGAGACTCGGACCAGAGTGAAGGCTGCTGCAGTTGTCTTGGCCTGAGGCCATGTGGTCTGGCTTTGGCTGGTGCTCAGAGACAAGCCTGTGGACCTGAGAAAGAGCGTGAATCACTATGCAAGTATTTAATGAGCACCTCCCATGTCCTGGGAAGCAGCAACTGGACAGCGGTGAAGGAGTGTTGAGTTTGGAGTTCAAGTGGCCAGGGTTTTACCCCAGGCATTTCACTTACGGGCTGCATGATATTGGGCAATTCACTTCATTTTTGGCCCTTCGTTTCCTGCCTATAAAATGGTATTGCTGAATATTATGTATCAGAAGGTATTTGGTAAGTTGTGGAGCACTTAGTGATGTATTTTCAGATGATGGTTATGCAGAAGTTGACTTTCAGAAAGAAACTTACTGAGGTCTGTTTCTCACATACTTATCTTTAAATGCAGTTGAGGAAACCAAGAGTGAAAGGAAATAAAATTCACATTTTTGAGTGTGGGCACTGTGCTTCATCTTTACAGACAACTTGAGGAACGGGTATTTTTATTTCTGTTTGAGCAGGTGAGAACAGGCTGGGACAGGTTTCCTTCTGCTGCTAGTGACTGGTAGAGCTGGGCTCTAATTCAAGTCAAACTCAAGCCTGTGCTCTTTCCATAGCCTCTCACAGGGAAAGAGCTTGGGAATGGAGGAGTCACAGACAGGGTAAGTCCCTTTTCAGGAGCCCCAAGTCAATATTTCCAGAGCATTTTCATGTGCACTGTTAAATTACTAAGTTATAGGATATTGCCTTCAGCAACAAACATTCTCAGGATGTTGGCTGTAAGAATGGGAGCATGTTTTAGAAGTGGTCTAAAAATAGTGTGGTGCTAAGGAGTTCCTGCCAGAGTTGATCAAAGATATTCATTCATTCAACAAATATTTACTGAAAATTTATTTTATTCCAATTTGTTAACTGCTGGGAATAGAGCAGTAAGTAAATAACTCCCTGTCCTCAAGCTGCTCATATTCTAGAAGATGGACAGAAATAAGGTCACCGTGCGCTGGAAGTGGAATGGAACTTGAAGTCACTTTGGATACATACCCCAGTTAGAGGAGGGAAGTTGAGAGGAGGTGAAATGGAGGCTGGGGCCTGAAGGATGGATTGGAGTTAGCTAAGCACTCGGGTGGGGTGGCTTGCAAAAGTCAGGCTGGGTGGATGGACTAGCATGAGGAAAGGTCTGGAAATCTGAGAAACAAGACCTCTGTGGGGCTCCAAATACAATAGGGTGAGAGCTTAGAATATGAGAAAGCAGTTCAGTGAGTCAGAGAGCACCCTTTGAATCCCTGCCGTGTCCTCAATATTGTTCATGATGGGAATTTCCTTTTTAGACATCATGGGATGGAGCCAGTGTCCCCTCGCCACGGACAGAGAAAAGCCAGAGGCTATTTGCCACACCTTTTCTGACTCGCCCACCTCAAGGACCTGGACCTGAGAACTCAGTGAAGCTGAGCTCCAGGTGCTCGTGGAGCTGTGTGTCCGCCCTGGGCGGAAGGCGCTCTCCTCATTTCAGTCCTCTCAGGACTAGACTAGACAGTGCCCCAGAGAACAAAGCAGTGAATTAGCCCCTTTTGTCAGGAGGGTGGGACTGAACAGCAGGCAGGGCTCTTTCCACCTCTCCTTTGGTGGGCGTGTGACTCAGAGGCGGTGACATCAGCCATGACTTCATTCACCCAGAGGAGAGACAGTATGCAGACTGAGAGCAGGGCTCTGGCTTCTGCCCTCCCTCCTCCATGTTTTGTCTCATCTGGGACATTAACATGGTGTCTGCCATTGTTTTCCACATATCTTTTTCATTTTTCTATTCTTTTCTCTTTCTCCCTTAACTTTTTTTCCCGTTTCTCATTTTACTCATTTCTCATGTTTAACCTATTCTTTCTTTTCACCCCATTTATGTTCTCTCTTTGCACATTTTTGTTTTTGTCTTTATTTTCATCTCCTTCCTCCTCTTCTACTTAATCTTTCTTGTTACATTTTCTTTCTTGCTCATCTTCCCTTTTGCCTCCATTTTCCTTCCTTCCTTTCCCTAAGCTGTTTCTCCTCCTTCTGTGTCAGGAATGTACATGGAAACTGGTCCTCCTGCCTCCTGTGTCTTCTTCCCTCCAGACTTCCCACCATCTTGTTGCTGTCCTAACCTTCTGAAAGCTGGATTCACAAATCACCTCCTGCTCAGCATGATGGTGGCTGCGTTCTCTTTTGACCTGAGTGTCTAATATAAATCCAGATTTACCCCTCACTATATACTTCAGCATACATCTCTCAGGCGACCTGCTCAGGGTTCCTTTTCCATGGCCAGGACTGCAGCTGATGCTTCTTCCTGCACTTTTGCTCAGGCAGGTGCCCTAGCTTGGACTCCCCTCCATGCCATCCTCCTTAGTCTTGCCTTCCCTTCACACCAACGCAAAATATGACCTCCTTAGTCATACTTTCCTCTACCTCCTGCCCACAGCAGTGTTTTTCCTTCATCACCTTGCAGCATTCTTAGTTTGCAAATTGGGTATTTTAGAACTTGAATTATTCTGTGCTGTTTCCACATTCTTGCTAAGCGCTTCCTACACGCAGACTCTTTTCCCCACCGAGCCAGTAAGCAGCCTGAGGATCGGGGCCCGTGCATCCCTGCCCTTTGTGGCCCAGCCTCAGGCCTAGCCGCACACATGTGACCACAGACCAGGACTGAGCGACAAGTTGTTGCACATCATAAATACTTCATTCGAGAAATAGTTATTTCATGTTACCTTTAGGGATACAGGTGAATAAGTTATAGTTCCCCCTAAAAGGACCTAAGAGTCTAATAGGGGAGACAGGCCCCCATATAGAGTAAGGATGTGGAGGAAACTAACATTTATTGGGGATGTGCCAGGATGGGCACATTAAGAGGTACAACCTCACTGAATGGAGTCCTGCTAACAGTACTATGAGTTACTTATTGTCAATGAGCCAAGTGAGACCTATAGACATTAGGTGACTTTACTGGGCAGAAGTAACACAGTTAATAAGTAGGAGAACCGAGGTTTGAACTAAGGTGTGCCAGTCTCCAAAGTCCCTGCTGCTTCCTGAAACAGGAAACAGGTGGTGGAGCTGACATTCTAACTAACAACAAGAACAATTATTTAAAAAGTGCTTACTATGTGCCAGATGTTCTAAACACTTCACATGCATTTGCCCATTTGTTCCCTTAACAACTGTGTGGCAGAGGTAGTATTGTTTTCCTCTATAATTATCATCAGGCAAGTAAATTGAAGTGAAGAGTAACAGTTCAGTAGCTTTCCCAAGGCTGCGTGGCTGTGAGGCATTAGCGCCAGGATATGCACCCTTGCAGTGTGGCTCTGGAGAAGAGGCAGCAGAATGTGCAAAGTCACCTTGGTGTAGAGTAGCATATTGTATTACTAGAACTGCCGTTGCGTCAGTCCCTGTGGCGAGTTGGGCACTATGGGGGTGCTGATAGGTGAAGGTGTTGAGACATGAAGCTAAAGAGGGGGCCCGAAGCCGGGTCACAATCACCTGATGTATTCAGTGCCCCCTCTCAGAACCCTTCACAGAAGATGCACGTAGTCTTCCGAGAAGAGGTGCTTTCCATGAGGCATCCTTCATTAGGAAGTTGATGAATTTCTGATCTCCTACAGGATGGGTAGGGAAGGGATGTCTCAGTTGTGGCCCTAGTCCGTGTCCTGTAGGAAATGACAGTGGAACTCTGCAATAGTGGTATAAATGAACAAGGAAGGGTAGATAGACCCAAATAAGCCCCAAAGAAATGCCAAGTGGAGCAGTAAAGTATACCCATCCTTTATGGGTTGGGGAGAAGGAAAGTTTGGGTTGAAGGACATTTGGGGAAGAAAGAGGAGGGGGCATCCATGTGAGCCAGCCTGAACCTGACGCCAGGTTGTCCTCAGATGTCCCTGAGCGCTCATCGTTTGATGGAGCGCCTTTCCCGCCGCAGCCCCCTCTTCAGGGCGCTTGGCAGCCATTCAGAGCGGTGGTGTACTGACACAGGAGCCCAAGCCAGGAAGTGAATGAATCCATTTTCCAATTAAAATGAAACTTCTCCAAAGGACCTGCTCACCCCAGAAAGAGAAATTTATCTTCCTGGCAGTATGGCTTGGCTACAATATGCATCTGCTCCTACGGCAGACTGTGAAAAGCCATTACTTGAATGAGAAAAGAGAAGCTGGGACAGTTCTTATTCATAACCTCATTTATTTATCCATTCATTTCTTATTTCCCTTTCCACTAACTTCTATTTAGCGTGTACAGCTCTGGTCATTCATTTATTTATTCATTTATTCAGCTAATGTTATTCATCATCTATGTATCAGATACAATGCTAGGTCCTAGGAATAGAAAGATGGAAAAAACACACAAAAAACAGTTCCTGCCTCTTAGAAGCTTTCAGTCTAATAAGGGAGATGGGCACGTGAACAGATGCTGGAAGTGCCGTGGTGGGGACAGTCACAGAGAATTATGGAGGCATACCGGGGCCGCACCTCCCTCGGGAATCAGGGAAGATTTCATGGGGTGGGTAGTACTTGAGTTGAGTCCTAAATGATGAGGACATGTTGGCCTGGTGGAAGAGGGAGGGGATTTCAGATAGGGTGTGCTCTGAATAAAGGTATAATGAGCAAAAGCACAGTGTGTGCGGGTGACCTAGTGTGTCTTAGAGTGATCAGAGATGAAGCTGGCAAGTAAGACCTGTATCTGCCATGCTAATGAATTTGATCCTTCACTCCAAAAGTAGTAGAAAACTTCGAAGGGTGAAAGGTATACTAGATTGAAAGCTTCCTCTTCCTGTGGGTGGCAACAGTGTCTGTTGTTTGCTCATTGCCTAATACTGAACATAGTACCTGACACATAGAGAATACCAAATAAATACTTATTGAATTAATGAGTTATTTATGGAGTCAAATTTACATTTTATGTAGGCCATTGTATTCTAATTGGCTGTGTAGAGTGTGGGAATTAAAGGAGTAAGATTTGAAAGTTAGGGGCTATATCACTTAGCTTTGCTGTGTAACAAACCACCTCAAAAACTTAGTAGTGTAAAAAAAACAACCATTTATTTACCTCATAATTATATACGTTGCTCATTTGGAGGTGGCTAACTGTACAGGTTGCTCAGAAAGATGCATTTTCTGGTCTCTGCTGAATTCATTCAATAGTCTATGGGCGGGCTGCTGGGTAGGGTTCGCTGCTCTCGGCTTTGCTCAGCTCTCTTGCATGTCGTGCGCCTTGGCTAGGATGGTTCGTTTCTGTTTCACATGTCCTCTCATCCTCCAGCAGGCCAGCCTGAGCTGTCTCACATGGCAGCATTATGTTCCAAGAAGACAAAAGTAAGGTCTCTTGAGGCCTCAACTGAGAAGTAGCACATTGCCACTTCTGCTTCATTCCATTGATCAAAGCAATTCATAAGGCCAGCTCCACTTCAGGTGGTGGAGAAATAGTTTCACCTCTCTACAGAAGAGCTACAGAGTCATATTGCCAAGGGCATGCATACAGGGAGAGGAAGAATTATGGTAATTTTTTGTAGGGTACCAGATAAGATATCAGCAATCCAGATTATAGAATGTAATGGACTGGAAACGGGATAGCGAAGATGTGGGTGTGATGGTGAACTTTATGTGTCAACTTGGCAGGGCCACAGGGTGCTCAGACATTTGGTCAAATTTTATTCTGTGTCTATGATGGTATTTCTGGATGAGAGTAACATCTGAATGGGTAAACCCAGTCAAGCAGATTGCCCTCCCATCTAATCAATTACAGAGCTGAGTAGAATAAAAAGGCTGCGTAAGAGGACATTCCTCCTGCCTGACTATCTTGAGCTGGTCCATCAGTCTTTCCTGGTCTTCAGACTTGAACTGAAACATTGGCTTTTCTTGGGTCTTGAGCCTGTTGGCCTTCAGACTAGAAGTTACATTATTAGCTCTCCTGGTTCTCAGGCTTTGGACTCAGACTGGAAGTCCTGGGTCTTTATACATGTATATGAAGAGATTTCATATATTTGAAGGATTTCATATATACATATAGGATATATATGCATAGGAGTATATATATATACACACACACACATATTTTGTATATACTCATTGTGTGTGTATGTGTGTATGTGAGTTTGTGTGTGTATAAGTAAATAGCTGACCCTTAAACAACATGGATTTCAACAACTGCACAGGTCTACTTATATGCAGAAATTTTTTCAGTAAATATACAGTCAGCCTTCCATACCCACTTGTTTGGCACCTGCAGATTTAACCAATCACAGATTGAAGACAGTATTTTTGATCCAAGATTGGACATCTGTGGATGCTGAGGGCTGACTGTATATTTATATGAAAAAATATACATTGTTCTGTGCCATTTCATATAAGGGACTTGAGCATCTGTGGATTTTGGTATCCCCAGGTGTCCTGAAATCATCCCCCAAAGATACTGAGGGACAGATGTGGTTAAATTTTGGGGGAGTGAAGTGTTATACACAGACTTTTGATGGCTGGTGGATCGACACCCCCGACCTCTGCATTGTTCAGGGGTCAACTCTGTGTGTGTAGTGTGTCCGTGTATACACTTGAATCTATTTCTTTGGCGTTCCCTGAGTAATACAGGAGGTGAAAGGGTATGCATTAATTGGGAGTTTAAATTAGGTGGATGATTGGATATAAGGAGTGAGAGAAGAAGAAGATGATGCCTTCGGTAACTGGCTCAACTGACCTAAAACTTTTGGGGGAAGATAACAGATTCTGTCTTGGACATGCTGAGTTAGAGGTGCAGTGGGACATTCAGGAGACGTGTCAGAGGAAAGTGTGAATGGGAGTTGGAGATTTGGCGCAGTATCCAACTTGTAGTTGGTTGGAACCATGGGGGCAGTTGAGATTGCCCAGAAAGCATGTGAACAGTGAAAAGAGCGCTTGGATGAGGCAGGAACTCTGGTAGCACCCACTTTTAAAGGGCAACTAAGAAAAGGAGCTCAGGAAGGAGACAGAAAAGCAATTAGAAGGGTGTGAAGGATTCCAGGAGGATGAGGTATTAAGAAAGACCTCCTCATTTCTCCACTTGTCCAAATCTTGTACTTTTTTCATGTCTGTTCCAAGACCTTCTTACCCATCCCAAAGCCTTCTCTTCCTGTTAGGATTCTTTCCCTTCCTTCCTCTTTCCCTCCCTCTCCCCCATCCTCTCTTTCCCTTTTTCTCTCCCTTCCATAGACAATACCACCCACAAGAACTTGTCTTGTCTAGATCACCATGACATCCTTCGACTTTTCTCCTGGCACTTCTGCGTTTTGTTGTGCTTCAGGGAGGTGCACTTCTGAACTAGCACTGGGCTGGTCCGTGGCGATCTACATTTTCGTCTGTCTATCCACTTAGTTGTTGTGTAATCTTGGGCCAGTCTTGGTGTGGTCCCTTTCTGGATGTTAGTTTCTTAACCTGCAAGGGGAGGTTTATAATTTTTCACCTTTCCTGCCTTAAATAATTATACAGATCAGATGAGATCATGCATGTCAAAGTGCTTTGAACAACATGAAACTCTGGCAGTAATTACAGAGAAACTCGTTGACTTATCAGGCACTCTACATTATTTCATTTAATTCATACAATATCCCTTTGAGGTAGATGCTAGTAATACGGCACTTGAGGAAACTGGAGCTTAGAGAAATTAATTTGCCTAAAGCTTCACAGCTGGGAAGTGGTGAGGACAGTAATCAAACTCAGGTCTGCCTGTCTCCGACGTTCTTAGAGCCCACATACCAAAGCCTAGCTTTCCTAATGCATTTGGTGGTATCACATTCCCGGGCAGAGCCATCTTTGCTGAAGACGATCAGGTTTCATGTAAATGATAACATTTTTATGGTTGGGAAATCGGCTCTAGTGTGGATTATAAATTTACCTTTTTGTGTAACAGTAGGGCTCTAAGGGAGGTGTGAGGGTGGGAAGGATGCAGACATGTATCCAATTCTTGAAAATTGAAGAATTTAAATTATACAGTGGAATTATTTCATTTTACAAATTTTATGACGGTACAGTTACACAAATCCTCCTCTACTGGGTTAATCTTACGTTGTCATTTCAGGTTTTTGTTTGTTGGGTGCCATTCTCCACGGCAACATAGACACTTATTTTACTTGACCTTTTGGCTTCGTCTCAGATCTCTCCCCCGTGAAGCCTTTTCTAGCCACCTCGCCCCCAAAGCTCTTTCTGTCCTCTGAACCCTGTCTGTGATTACTCATTCGAGGAGCTATATGACCACACTCACTCTATTGGGATAAAGTTATGAGGCTGACTCACTAAACCTTGGTATCAGGCTCATTACATTATTGT
The DNA here is from genome assembly GCF_057876585.1 of Rhinolophus sinicus. Taxonomy (NCBI): domain Eukaryota; kingdom Metazoa; phylum Chordata; class Mammalia; order Chiroptera; family Rhinolophidae; genus Rhinolophus; species Rhinolophus sinicus. The sequence continues at coordinate 42,841,473 of NC_142514.1, forward strand.
CATACATCACCTTATTAATTACCTTTTCATTTGCACACATCTTTCTCCAGCTCCGTTTTAATTTTCTCTTAAAAGGGTCTGACTTTAAATTTCTTTATACCCCCTGAAACTTTTTACATTTTTTTTTTTTTTTTTTCATGAATCAGCTGGCTTTTGCCCTCCGGGTGTTTGTCATTTCGAGATGGATTTAAGCACATGAATGTATAATTAGGATACAGCAAGGGATGGAGGGATTCACTGAAAAGGTGACATTTCAGCTGGATTTGAATCAGAGGCAGAAGTTTGATCGTGGGAGAAGATGGGAAAAGTCAGTCTGAGGAAAGGCATCAGCCTCAACAGAGGCATGGAAATATAAAAAGAGGATAATGCATTTAGGGAAGTGAAAGAAACGAGGTGAAAGCAGTGGGGAGCGAACTAGGAGAGGGATGATGGGAGATGAGCCCCGAAGGATTCATAAAAATAATGGCCAAGTTGGAGCCAGGTTGTTACGTATCCTGAGAGCCATGCCAAGGAGATAAAAATGTGATTTAAGCCATGAGGAACTGTGGAACCATTTTAAAAGAATGTAATGATAAGCTTTAAGTTTTTAGAAGGACGCCTCTAATAGCACAAACCTCTGACTTGAATCTAGTAGCATTATCTGTCTGACTTGAATCTCCAGGATTTGGTCTTTCTCTCTGTGGATGGGAGTTTCATTCATTCTGGGAAGTTTCTGGTTGGGGATTATGAGCCACTGCATGTGTTCAGCATCATTTTTCTTTTAAGAATGACATTGAGGATTAAGTGTCTTCCTGAAACATCTTTCCTCTTTGGACCGTCAGTCTGTGCCCTAATTTGGAGTCTCGAATGCAGAGTGAGAATCGGGTTTTGCTTTTCTATGGGTTGTTGTGCTGGAAAACAACATTGTGAGTATTTGGAATGTTCAGGCAGGATCATTTATTGGGTGGGGAATTAGGGAGCTCTCTGTTCCCTCCCTTTTATTCACTGCACACAGCAGATAGCCCAGATAGAATCCCTTTGCAATTAATAACAAAATATTTGGATGATTCTTTTTGAACCTGTCATCCCTACTTTGTCACGCTGCTCCTAGACCCTGCTGTCTCCCCATATACATTGCAGTATCTGCTTCATTTTTCCCACAAGTTCCCTCAGTATGTAGAAGCCAGCAGAGACCTCGCTGTCTCCCTGGGAGAAAGTTAGGGCATACGTCTCCTTGCCTCGAGGCTGGGGTGGCTGCTGCCTGGCCTTGAATCTTAGATATACTGCTCTGTCTCCACCCTCTGCTGAGACCTACAGCTGTGTGCCCTTTCAGGAGTAGCCTCCTCCCAAGAAATGCTGTGGTTTTATAAAGTAATAGATGATTTTTTTTAAAAGTAAAGGGTTGTTCCTTTGGTTGCCTTCAAGCCTGGGGGATTGCTTAGCTCAAAGGAGTGTTATTGGAATGCAGAGATCTTTATTGCCAAGTCACACACCCCAAATCACAGCTGATGTCTTTTTTTCTTGAAAAGACTAGTTTTTGTTAGTTGCTTGGTAACTGGAGGATAGACTTAACTCATTCAGCACAGAGAGCTCCTAGTTTGAAGTGGATTCAGCTATCGCATAATGAGATGCAACTAAAATCAGCATGTATTGAGGATGTGCACTGTGGGCTCTCTAACCCGCCCACCATTTGTGCAGTGAGGTTGTTATCACGAACTGAGAAGTTAAGTGAGTTGCTCAGGATTGAAAATGAAATCTCTGAAAATTTTAAAAACTATGTGAAAAAAAATATGTTTGGGAGGACTTTTCTTCTTTCTTTCTTTTTTGTTGTTGTTTTCTTCTGTAAGGAATGGCAATAGCTTCCTTCATGATGATTCCAAGAGGCCAAAACTCACAGCTCTGATAGCTCTGGGGGCCTCAGAGTGGTGACTGTTCATAGTGGAAGGAAGGAATACTCACTTTAGAGCTAGAAGCCCTGGGTGACATTGGGCTAAGCCCTTGTTATCTGAACCTCAGTTTCTCCATCTTTACTGTTTGACTGTTGTGTGTCAACCGCACACTTTTGAGCCGCTCTGAGAATCAGATGAGATGAGGCACATGGGAGCACTATTGTAAGCCATGGAGGAATGGAAGGAGGATGGTCCCTGGGTCCTGATGTAGGCTCGGTTTCCAGAATAGAATTAGTTCAGTTAGATTGAGGCCCTTGGCTGGGACTGGACTGGCTGGGGAAGGGGCTATACGGAGTTTTTCCCACAGAACTGGATTAAAAATTCATCCATAGGGCTACTATGCCCTTGGCCCATCTGGCATTTGATGACAAAATGCTTGTGAATCATGTAGCCCAACATGAGAATAGCATGGGATCCTCACAGATAGTATGTCAGCATCTTGAAGGTAGGGATCGTACTTCTGGAAACATTCCCTCTCATCCAGGCAAACTCTTTCCTGTTCCCATTGCTGGCTAATCTCCAGACTTTGCTTTTGTAGAGAAGGCAGGGGATACTGTTATCTTCTTCTCTGAGACCATGTGCATTCTTAAGGATACCTTGTACCTTTAATGAGATGTTGTTTCTGGTTTCTCATCCTATTGAGAAGTTGAACTGGGGTCCCTGGCTTTGGTCAATAAAGCTGGTGTGGTCTCAAGAAGAAATGACGCTCCTGGCTGCCTTGTACCTCCGACCCGCAGTGTGCGTCTTTTTGGCAAGAGGCCTGAAGTTCTCTAAGACATTCTGTTTGGCTTCCATTGTCCTCATTGGCTGTCTGCGTGGCCATAGGCTGAAAGCTCTCATTATGCAAGGTATTTAATGATCCTATACAAGATCTAACAGAAGCAGTTGTTTTCTGAGTTTAGGAAGATTGTTCAGCTTTGGCTTGAAGCACTGGTTGTTGCTGCAATGGTTTTAGTGGTTCATCTCTGGTGACTGGCCTTGGATTTCTGGAGCCTTTAGAAGGAGGCAGCCTTTTCTCCTTCTCCCTGAGAATCCATCACTAAAACCACAAAGACCATGGCAAGAGATTTTTGGGGCCACCCAGAAGGCATATAGTCGTTTGACTCACATACTAGTTTCAAAGGCTACCATGTTTTGGTTGTGACCTATTTGTGTAGAAAGATGCTACTCGTCCATAGCTGTGTTAGGCATATTTAGTCAATTTTAAGTTTTGCTTTGTTTAACATTAACATTGTCGGGTGTTCAAAAGAAGTTTAGCTCTTTCTAGATGCAAGTTCTCATCCCAATACTTAGGAATTTAAACAAATGACAACAAGAACAGAAAATGGGCTGTTTCTATTTGAACCCTTTTGATATTACTGTTGTTTGGTGGGACCCTGTACCTGGGGGAATACTCAGTTTCTCTGCTGTGCGCAGATTTCTATGTTCATATAGTAGTGATAGGGATAGAGGAAATAGGAAGAGTTTATAGAATTTGAGGGCAAATGTAGATAAAGGCCAGTTGTATGTCTATAAAATAGATATAATGACACTCAGGACTTTTGTATCCTTCTAAGGAGATAAGCATGTGGAAGCCCTTTATGAAGGCTGAAGCCTCTTCACATGAAAGGTTGGAAGATGAAACCGAGCAGTTTGACTGGTTGTTCAACGAGTACTTATTGAGTGCCTGCTATGTGTCACCCTCTAGCAGATACTGGAATATGTTTCTTCTGGAAGTTCTGCACTGTTGCCCGTAGGGTCCCAAAGATACCCTTGTGCTTATGATACGTTCCTTACTGCTGTATCCTCTTGGGGAGGGCATAATTGAAACCAGGACGTGGAGAGTTGCCTGGGTGGTAGGAAACCTTTCTTGCTCCTATTTCTGCCTGCTTTACTCTTTTCTTTATGAAGTTCTACGTCTCCAGGTACAGAAAATGGCCACTTCACAGTTTCCAACTTGATCTCACTTCCAGTTCCATTCACGGGCAGAAGTTAAATGACTCCAATTGGATCCTGATTCTAAATCCCGGGAGAAGGGATCTGATTGGCTCAGTTAGGTCACATGTTCACCCGTTAAGTGGGTAAGGGGAGTGGAGTCATGTAGTTTCCACCTCACAGCTAAGGGTCTAGTCTTGTGTAGGGGGAGGAAAAGGGGGAATCATGGGATATCACTGTATATAAAACTGACAAGATTTTTGACCGTGTAGAGCTGATACTCTAGCAGGAAAGAGACACATTACATGCATTATTGTAGGGTACTATGGGTTATATGACAGCCAGACCTAACCTGAGTAGGTGATCCTGGAAGGCCTCACCAGGGAAGGATGGGTAAGGTTAACCAAAGGGAGCAGGGCAACATGGACCCTAGGAGGGAACAAGCTTGCTGGTGAGGAATGAATGTTCCAGACAGAATCGGCAGAGGAAAGAAAATGCCCAGTGGCAAGAAAAACTCTGACTACATTGGCAGTATGAAAGAAACTGGAATAAACAAATGTTTAAGAAATTTACAAGAACAGTTTGGTTATGTGCCATTCTCGTCTCGTAGATTGGGAGTTCTTTGAGGGCAGGGGCCATTTTTCCTGTTGCCTTTGGATCTAATTGGCATGGGAAGAATTTTACATGGCAGGACACATTCTGTTGCATGCAGTAGTTTCTTAGTGCTTTTTCTTCCCAGCTTACAGCTGTTCAGCCTTGGAATCTTATTATATGTCTTGACGCGTATCCTCCGGCCTTTCACTGGGAAGATGGATTGCATACCTTCACAGAGTGTGCTTCCTGCCCCTCCAAGTTGGCAAAGAGGGATAAAAGGGAAATGATGGTCATTTTTGGAAGGATCGATAAGTGCCAATTTTTCTTTCCTATATAGGTGCTGCTTTCATATCATCCCCCCTCCCAGCCCCTGAACAGATGTTTTATTGGGCATTGCTGGCTATGCTTTTGTTTTGAAAATTTTGAGACATTATTGAAAGAGGAGAAGGGTAGGAAAAAAAGCCCATAATTGATTCTAATATATATTTAATTTGGCAGAACTTGAGAGAGACTTGCTGGGATAAGGCGGGACATTTCTTTGATCTCCCAGACTTCTTATCGTGGAAGGCAACAGGTGTCACAGCACGGTATGTTAATTACAAGTTGGATTTTATTTGCGCTCATCCATTCTCGGGTGTCTGTATATGTATTGCTTTCTTAACTCGCTTTGACTGGACGTACTATTTCCACATCTGCATGCGATTTTGCATACTTGAAACATCTTGAATCCATCTTCCACCTCCACTGCACATGCCCAAACACCATTGTTCCTATGAGGCCTGGAATGTGGGTATCCAAGGTGAAGACCATTCATTGAAATTGGACACATTTGAAGGAGATGTGAACAGTCCATCGTGAAATCTGGCTGTTTTTCTAGAGGCACGTTTTACATAATGAATAAATGGGAAAAAATATTTTTGAGTCCCTAAAATTAAGGCAAGAGATATGTTTATTAAGGAAGCCGATTTATCTGGATGGGTGTGTTATGAACCTATTTTGCTCTTTCTATTAATGTACCTGAATCACCTCAGTGTACAAGTATGTTGAAGTCAAACATTGTTTTTTAAATAAATTATGAATGTTATAAATAGGTATGTGCTACATGGCAGAGACAATTAAAAAAATACTCACTGAGTATGAAATTGTGGCTGCTATGATTAACAGTGGATGTGAGCATGGATATATAGATGTGTGTGTGTGGGTGTGTATGTATATATGTGTATATTCATATATACTCATATATATATGTTTATTATACACACACATATGTGGACAGGTTGGGCATGAAATCTCAATGTATGCATGCCTGTTGTCATCCTGACCTCAGATTTCAGGGATGCACCAGGGGGAGGAGCAGGCAGGGCGGAGTCTTCTCATTTTGAAAACGATTTAGAATCTGTATTGAGCAAATCTCTGAGGAATGGGATCATTTCCAGAGGACAGATAACCTACATAAATACATATATTTAGGGAGGCAGGTGTTATATCATAAAATCAGCTCATTCAGAGACGGCTAAATCCTCCTTCCCCATTTTCCTTTTTATTTAAACTCAGGAAGCTGGGAATAGGAATACCGTCTTCCCTGTGCTCTTTTTCTCTATCTCATTTTGTATGATTTGGACCTTTTCTTGTAGAGTGTTGATAAGAATGTGATAGTTAAGCAGCACGGGCTTCCAGAAAGGAGATAGGAGAGGACATGTTTCACAAGCACGTCATTCTTCGTGTGGCTGATCCTCCCCTGCTACCAATGAAATGACCATCAGTCAGAGGTCTCAGGGTAGTCGGGATCCACATGTGTATGCAGATGGCTGCAGCAAAGCGTAGGTGCTCTCCCCTCTCTGGGGGAGCAGGCTCTGGAGGAGAGGTCTGAACTTTCCCCCAGAAGGTGCAATTAGTCATCGCTATCCTGTTATCACCACTGGGGAGGCCAGTGTGTAGGTGAAGATCTCATCTTGGACATTCCTCTTTTGGTGTGACATTAATTGTCTGAAGTTATTTCTGGAAGGACTTTTCTCTAGGTTTTATCTGACCTTTGTGCAGTAGTGAAATAACAAGTTTTCGTCCTTTTAGCCAAATAGACCTATTCGTCAAAGCGGTGCTAATAGTGTGGGTGGGTATCAGCAATACCCCATTGTCCTGCAAACCTTGAGGACTCAAAAATAGAACTGCAGTGTAGGAGGACCTTGCTTTTCTTGTCTTTTTCCTCGGGTGTTACTCAATTCAGGGCGTTGACTTCCTCCCTGGTTCTTTCTGATGGTGCTGGATAGTCTACACCCCCATTTCCTGGTGTCTGATGCCATATGAAGATACCAAGGAGTGGGCTTTTTGAAGCTAGCTCTGGCTCAGATAAATTTAAATGTGGTGGCATCCATACCCACTGTGGTGTCACAATATGACCTCCAGCCCGTGACGCTGCCACACAGGAGTGTGTCATCTTGGGCACGTTCTTTGAATCTCGCTGTCTTTACCTGTAAAATGGGGATCATGATACCTACTTCATAAGCTTGTTTAGAGAGTCCTATTAAACCAATTTTTTTCTAAACTAGGCCGGAATCAGCTGAAGTATTTATTCAAAGCACAGATCGCCAGGGCTTCCAGTTTGAAGCCCAGGGAATCAGAATCTCCATGGGGTACCTGGGGATTTGTATGTTTAACAAGTGCCCCAGTGGTTATATGATCAGGTAATTTTAGACAATGTTACCTAACAGAATATGCCTGAAAGTAATATGGGTCTCTCATCCTGACGTAATAGGAGACTTCCAATCCCTCTGAGGGATTGGAAGCATTTTAAAAGGACACGTGAATTTGGTGAATTTAAAAATGGAGAGCTTCTGGTTGACCTATAAGAATACGCTTGGGGGCTTTCAGCCCTGCTCATGGCAATCTCAAACCCTGAGGAAGCAGAAAGGTTAATGCTCAGAAATGATTCTTGACTGTCCACTCATCCCTGCCACTTTTTAAAAATTAGCTTTGACACTCATGACTCATTTTATTTTGATTAGTTCAAATTTGCAGTTCTTCTCCCCCTGCTCCTTGCCCCTGTATAGGGTACTCGTGAGTTCCTTCAGAGGCTATCCCTCCATGTTCCCTCTCTTTTAGAGAAAAGCATGTGGGCCTTGGACACCAGGCTACCCAGTGTCTCTTGCAAAGATGGTTGGTTGCCCTCTCCCTGGCACACCTATCTCTTACATCTGTCTTTTCTCTCCTACTGTTTCCTTAGTCTCCATTTTTTTCTCCCTTTTCTATTTCTGCCTGCAGGATCAGGGTGAAACCAGTAACCCCTTTGAACTTTCTCGATTGTACAGTTGGATAATGACAGCACTCCATGGGTTTAGTGTATGGACGGAGTGGGGTAAGAGGAAAACTTGCAATGTAGTGCTGAGACGTTTTTTGAAGGAATTAGCTATTTTATTTAGTTCCCTTTCTCTGTTGATTTTCTCAAGGAGTCTTTGCATTAAGTTTCTGACATAGCGGAAAGAGGGAGGTCCTCGTAATCAGACTGACCTGAGTTTAGTGTCTTCACTGTGTACTTTCTGCAAGAACCTGGAGGGATTACTTCACCCCCTGAGGCTCTGGTCCTCATCTGGATATCCTCTCAGGGTTACTGAGGGGCTTAGAGTTACTGTGGATGAAAGGTGTGGCACACAACATTTCAACAATGCCTAGTTCTTTTAATGAAAATCCCCATTGTCCTCTTGTCTAGAATAAGGAAGATGAGGGTCTGAAATTGAATGTGCCAATGCCAAAAAAAACTTTGGGCAGTAAAATATGTGCTTGGCATCCTCTGGGCCAAACAGAGGTTCAGATTTGGTGTTTATTTGGCTCTTACTGTGATTGTTTTGGGAGGCTTTGGGGAAATGAGTGCCAAAAAGGCTAGAGGGTGTTTTTTTTTTTTTTCCCTCCTTTTTTTCCTTTTATTATTCTAGTGGAGTCAAGGCTGAAAAGTGATTGGATTTCATCTTGTCTTAAAGCTTTCAGACTTGTTTTTGGCAGTGACAAGTAAGAAGTACTCCTTCTCGTCCTTCTATCTGTTTCTCCTCCCCTGCTCGTGTTTCCCCCCACCTCCCCTTTAGCTATTTTTCTTATCCTCCAAAATATGGCAGCTATTCTGGTGTATCTGGGTCACTGAGAAAATCACCACCTGGCCTGTGATTAATTTGTAATTCAGCTCTATTCTTTTCATTATTTTAATGAAAATAATGATTGCTGTTTTTGTTATTACCAATAATAATGGTAATTATCATTTATTGCATGCCTTCTCTTTATCTGTACTATGCGTATCATCAACTGTGAACTCCCTTAGTACTGGAAACCATGGGTTAAAGCAGGCGGTGGTGGTACCATTTGCAGTTTAAGAACTGAAGCTGAATGTTTTATTAGTTTGCCACATTCTAGGCGTTGAGTGGGTAACTGTCCAGAATTTTGCTAACATGAGAAATGGGAAGTCAGGAATTGAATAATAAAATTTGGTATAATCAGACAAAAACATTCACATATATAAGTCCTCACTCTAAAGAGGTTTGAGGTGACTGGTAATAAAAGATAAAACAAGTGATAAAAATTTTTGAAAAATCACAATGGAGTGAAAATATTTCAATAGAATAACTAAGATGAATATAAGAGCTTCATAGAAACTATTAGGTTCTTTATTATTACTGACAGGTTTGTTTCCAAGCTTCCTAGTGGCCAAAACAAAGATTAGAATATAGTCAAGATTAACTGAGTGAGCAGATAAGAACCTGGCTGCTGTTCAGGAGAAGGAGAACTTGGAAAACCCTTGAGTCTGAGAGAATTTTCCAATAGATTAGCAAGGGTTGGCAGTATTCTATAAATTATTTAAAAGTGTGTCCTTTTAAATTCAGTTATAATTTCAAATAGATGTTTTATGTTAAAACAGTTTTAGATTAACAGAAAAATTGTGATGACAGTAGAGAGTTTCTAGGTACTTGGTACCCAATTTCCCCAATTATTAACATCTTAAATTAATGTGATGCATTTGTCACAATTGACGAACCAATATTGATATATTATTAAATTCCATACTTTATTCACACTTTAGTTTTTTTCTAATGTCCTTTTTCTGTTCCAGGATTCTATCCAGGATACCATATACATTTAATCATGTCTCCTTAGGCTCTTTCTGGTTGTGACAATTTCTCAACTTTGATGGCCTTGACAGTTTTGAAGAGTACTGGTCATGTATTTTGTACCATGTCCCTCTATGGGAATTTGTCTGATTTTTTTTTCTATGATGAGACTTAGGTAGTATATTTTTGGGAGGAAGACCGTTCTGTGATGAGTACCATTCTCATATCACATCAAGGGTGTATAGGATCAGTACGACTTGTTGTTGTTGACCTTGATCAGCTGGCTGAGGTACTGTATGTCGGGTGTCTCCACTGTAAAGTTACTCCTCTTGCCCTTCTATTCAGAAGGAAGTCATTATTCACAGCCCTCACTTAAAGAACAGGGAGTTATGCTTGACCTTCTTGGGGGCAGAGTATCTACATACATGATTTTGAATTATTTTGTATGAGAGATTTATCTATTCTCAACCCATTTACATTGCTTTGGACTAAACGAAATTGACGACCAGGTTCCTTGGGTACAAGAGACACTTTGGTAAATCTTCCTAAGAAGTTACATGTTAGAATTTCTGAGACGTTTCTATGACATATGGAAAAACAGGGCTGAATTTCTAGAATATCAGTTTTATTTTCCCTCTTATTTCTTTATATGATCTATTTTCCCTTCCCTCTTTTCTTCACTGCAACGTCCAATTCTGTGTAAGTAGTCAGTAAATATCCTATCTTCTATGTTAAAGAGATGCATTTATGTTTTTTAGAAACTGTAATCCCTTTTAAAATAGGAACTATTTTCCTGGTTTATATGGTTGTCTATGTTTTGGGTTTATAAAGGATATTATTGTACTATTATTTTTCTCATGGTTATTGGCTCTCATGTGAGAAGATTATTTATTGTTGGGTTATTGATCCAGGTCTGTAGTTATTTTCCAAATATAATCTCCAAAAATAACTTTATTTAGACTCTTACTCTACTGCTTTTAATTTTTTTAATTATAAATCTGTGCAACTTATTTTATACTTAATATATTATTGTATTTTCCATATCAATAAATATTATCTGAAAATATGTTTTTGATACCTGTATAATATTCTATCCTATGACAGTATAATATGTCTGTGTCAATTTAGCCAAGTTTTTAGACTTAAAATGGTATCTTATTTTAATTTGCATTTCTGATTATTAAATGCAGTTTTTCTTATATTCAACCACTTATTTATGTTAATGTCAATTAAAAATTATGTCAATTAGTAGTTCATATATCAATTACCTATTTATGTCAATTACTAATATTTATATTGGATTTCAGTGTTTCCTTAAATATTGGCAAGATCTCACTTTTTGATGTTGTTTTAGTATTTTCCCCAGTGTTTTGAAAAATTTTAAACCTACAGAAAAGTTGAGAGAATGGTATATTGAACACCATATCTTTCACCTCCATTTATCAGTTATTAATATTTTGTTACAGTTGTGTTCTCAAATGCTCTATCTCTGACAGGCATATATGCATTGATTTTGCTGAACCATTTGTAAATGAATGTCATCTATTACATTCTTACCTCTTCAATTCTGCAATGTGAACACCCAAGAGCGTGACATTCTCTTATATAGCCACAGTGCCATTATCACACTTAGGACAATTAACTTTAAGCTTCATTATTTAAACCCCTAGCAGATATCCCTGTTGTTAAGGATTCAAAGTGCCACTGACTTTTCCTTGCCTTTGGGGTTCTGACTGATAGCGACTACACACCATGTTTCCCTGAAAATGTTCGACTTAGCTGGACAATCAGCTCTGATGAGTCTTTTGGAGCAAAAATTAATATAAGACCCGGTATTATATTGTACTATATTTATCATATTACATTACACTACACTACACTATATTATATTACATTATATTATATTATATTGTAATTTATATTATATTTCAGTAAAATAAGACCGGGTCTTATATTAATTTTTGCTCCAAAAGACACATTAGAGCTGATTGTCCGGCTAGGTCTTATTTTCGGGGAAACACGGTATATAGCACGTTAGCTAAATGAAGACTAAATTACCTCATTATATTAGAAAGTACTCTTTAATCTCCAATGTACTCATGTAGAACTTCTGGTATACTGGATGGATAATAACAGCTCAGAAGTGAGGCTAAACCAGCACCTGCATATTCAGATATATATATACACATATATATATACACACACACACAGACACACAGACACACACACACACACACACACACACACACATATATGTGTAAATACGTCAACCAGATCTCAAGTCCAGTAGCTGAGTCAGTCACACGAAGGCAGAGCCTGCCCAGGTGTGCTTACCTGCAGCCAAGGCATGCTGGTTGCACGTAGGCGTAGGTAGTGAAGGAGTGGGCTTGATGTTCTAGGCCTCACTGATCATCTTATCTTGAACATGGTGATCCTTAAAATGTGGCTTAATTTATTCCAGTCTCCCACTCAGATGATTTCCTTCTTTGGAGAAAATTCAGTAAGGGGATGGGGGTGCAAAGTCAGCTGTGCTTCCTCTGGTGCTGCTCTGAGTGGAGAAGGAAAGGGGCTGCAGTCTCATCCTCCATGGGCCAAAGCAGCAGCATGGGGAGAGGAGGGAGAAAATCCCACTGTAATGTCTGCCCCTGGTGACACACCTGCAGTCCACATCGCTTCCTCCGTTCTTGGCCGCCTGACTGCCTTTCTTAGTTGTGTATTTGAAATAAGACTTGATTTAAAAAAACAAACAACAAAAAAACAGCTTTATTGAGATATAGTTCACATACATACAATGTACCCATTTAAAGTGTAAAGTTCAATGATTTTGATGTATTACATTATTAATTTTTATGAATTGTTATGTATCTCTCTATATATAGTACAAAATTTACCAATTTAAATTTTATGTATCTATATATAGTACAAAATTTACCATTTTGACCGTTGTTAAGTGTACAGTTCAGTGGCACTAATTACATTCACAGTATTGAACAACCATTACCACTAGCTATTTTCAAAACTTACTCTTCATCCCAAACAGAAACTCTGTAAGCAATACTTCCCCATTCTTCCCTTTCCCCAGCCCCTGTTAATCTCCAATCTTTCTACTACCAAGAATTGTACAATGTGCTCTATGAATTTGCCTGTTCTAGATACCTTGTCTAAATAGAATCATGTTGTATGTGTTCTTTTATGTCTGGCTTATTTCACTTCTTATAATGTTTTCAAGATTCTTTCTGTTGTGGCATGTGTCAGTATTGCCTTCCTTTTTATGGCTGAATACTATTGCATTGTGTTTATAGACTACATTTTGCTTTTCCATTCTTCTGTTGATGGACTCATGTTGGCTCCTTGGGTTGTTTCTTCCTTTTGGCTATTGTGAATAATGCTGTAATGAATGTTGATATATAATTATCTGTCTCAATCTCTGCTTTCCATTCTATGTCTAGGAGTAGAATAGCTGGGTCATACGGTATCTCCATGTTTAGCTTTCTGAAGAACCACCAAAATTTTCCACAGTGGCCGCGCAGTTTTACATTCCCACCAGCAATATATGAAGGTTCCATTTTCTCCATATCCTCACCAACACTTATTTTCCTATTTAAAAAAATTATCGTCATCCTTGTAGTTGTAAAGTAGATTCTCAGTGTGGTTTTGGCATACACAGTTATGGCATACGAAAATTCAGGTATGAATTGTATACCATAATATTTTAATGTTAGAAAACTATCAAATCAAAGTGAAATTGATTGAATTTAGATCATCATAAAGGTAGCATTTTTGACCAAACCTTGGTTGAAAGTTGATAGGGATTCCCCAGGTAGTGGGAAAACAAAGTGGGAATCAAAGGGTTCTGAAAAAAAAAAAAAAAAATCATAGTTATTCTTATGAGTATATTGAAGTTATTTAATTTGCATTGTTTTATGATTGTACTGAAGGATAATTTCTCAGAACAATGATACAAAACAGTTCTTCTAGGTTCTAGGAAGGATGATTCAGTCATCCTCTCACATCAGCTTATTTTTTAGGACATTTAATAGTGCTGAGAAATAGCATATAAATATTAGATTTCCATTACCCTTATTTTTGGGAGAGAAGAGTACTTTCACTCTCTATAGAAGAAATACGGTCCTTATCTCTTTATTGATGAATAATAAAAGTCATAGAAAATTCCAAACAACAAAGGCTTAAACACATAAGGGTTCCTTCTGTAAATAAATCTAGATATTTGGAGTCTTGGGTTACTTTGCCACTTGCCTAGCTCTTTTGACATTTTAATGTCCCCATCTAAAGCCCTGACTTCCATTCTCAAGGTCACATCATGGTCCAAGATAGTTGCTAGAGTGTTGTCAAGGCCACATTTCATGTAGCAGGCAGAAGGAAGGTGGGGAGTTCATAAAGAGGCTGTACTGCACATATGTCAGCCTTCTTTAAACGACATTCTTAGAACATCTACATAATACTTTTGCTTTCATATCACTGGCCGACACATAGGTTTATGATCCTACCTCGCTAGAATGGAGACTGGTTAAAGTAGGCTTTTAGCTGAATATGTTGCTACCTGAAACCCTAAAATTGGGTTTATCTTACTGCTAAATAACAAATGGAGAATTAATATCAGGCAGGTAAAAACACAATCTTTTCAGTAAATTACATTTAATAATATCCCAGTTACTAATTTATTATCCTTTTATGATAATAACAAGGAGAAAATGAGGGAGGTGGAGGTCATGGAGGAGGTATGTATAGTTTGAAGCAACTGTAGCTCACAATTTCCATCATTCATTCACTCACTCATTCACTTATTCCGTGTGTGTGTGTGTAGAGAGAGTAAGAGAGAGAATCTAAGAGGTATCCTCTCTCTAATCTAGCAATAGTTGGTACACATTTATGTAACTATTCAAATTCATGTAAGGTCTGGAGCCAAAGTGTTACTGTTTCATTTAACAGCTGGGTGAATTTGGGCAAGTCCTTTTATCCCTCTCAATCCCAGTTTCCTTTCGCGATTGAAGGAGGACAGAAATGACATGGGTTTGCTCCGTGGAGAAAATGAAGCACCATGGGTAAAACCTGTAACCTGTTTTTGCTACATAGTAGTGCACAGGAAGTTCTACTTCCATTTATCTTTCCCTTCAGTTTTTAGTTTTTATTTATTTGTATTTTTAAATGTTAAGGTGAATCTACATTTAGTTAAGCAGCTTGCAAGTGGGGTGTGGAGGATGGGCCTTTAGCAACCAAATCACCCAGTTGACTCCTGTTCTCCCTTGTTTGGGGGTATTGTCTTGGTTTCCTGTGGATGTGATCAGGGTCCAGTGAGTCATAGAGTGTGAGTGTCACCAAAGGTCTCAGAGCTATTGTGGGTGCGAAGAATTGGTAGGTGCCAGGAGATGGCACACTGGTCAGTATTCAGAGACTGGGGAGGGCAGGAGAAAATGGCATCTGCTGGGCCAATCAGGGGACAGGAGGGGGGATGGTGTTAGCGTCCTGTCCAGGCTTCTCATCTATGGTTATCAGAAGCATCAAAATCAAGGCACAGATCCTCCTGCTACCCTACACTAAAGCTTTAGTATCAGATCGCTGACTGTCCTTCTTTGTCTGCTACGTTGAGGCAAACTCTGAGGAAGGTTGATGTTTCTTCTTTCACTTTTCACCAGTAAAGCAAACCTGGATAGAAAAGGTTAAGAACCCCCACCTTTGTCATTTGGGGCAAAGGAGGTAAAAATGTGTGACCTCGGGTAGTTCTGATGTGCACTCGTCATTAAGATAAAGACTGGTCTGAATGTGCTCAATTTCTGTTATTTATTTACTTTTTTTTAGATTTCTGCTGTGTACATCTAGACATGAGATTTGTATGCCTGAAAGATGATAGCCAGTATGACTGTAATTTTCCAACTGAGCAGCAATATAACTTTTCCTTTAGTTAACAATTTTCTCTGAGACCTTGAATCACTTTTAGAATGTAATCTCATTTGTTCTTTCAATATGGTAGAGTGGCATGCTCTCTGAATATGATTACTCATTTACAAATAGTATGATGGTATATTTTCTGCTGAAAATATTTTGAAATTATAAAACTGCTAAAAAAAAAAAAAAAAAAAAAAAAAAAAAAAGTTAGGGAAATCTCATTTTCCAGATAACAGAACTGAATGCCAGAAGGGTCTCACTTTGAGGGTAAAACTAGTGGGTAGAGTAGGAGTTAGATTTTAAGGGGGACATCCCCACGTCATGCATTGTTTAGGGGTTCTTTCCCTGACCTGAGAAGGCCTCCCTCAGGGTGGGCAGGGCATCTCAGTCTTTGTGGACTCGCAAATGAGTTTCCTGTGCAGGGTGGCTGCCTCTGTTGGTGAATTCTTTTGTGAACTTTTCTTATTGGGCCTTTTGAATATGTTGTACCTGTGTGATGTTGAGTAGCCTCTGAGTTTCAATCAACCCGATAAAAGATGTCAGCATTCAGTCTTGGAACCCATGACCCTGGAAGGGCTGTGAGGGCTTGGCAGTGCTCAGGACCTTCATCATAAAATACGTGAGGTGGCGTAGCTTGAAACTTGGAAGACGTGACTCTGGTCCAGCCAGGTGACCTGTGGGCCCTGGGCACTCAGTTTCGACATCTGCACAATTTGCTGGTTGCATTAGGTGATCCATTTAGCCCCTCAGGGACTAAAGTTCTAAGTCTGTCAGATGTTGATGGTGTTGACCAAACTCTCTTTTTGGATTCTTTCTTAAAACTCATTCTTTCGAAAAAATATTACTAAAGTCTAACATTACAATTCAGCTCTTTGGGATATAATTGGTGTTAAAATGCTGTACTCTTTCCTTCTTCTTCCCCCACCTCTTCTATTTAGTTTTTTTTTTTTTCTTTTTCTTTTAACATACCTTCTTTTTTTCTTGTTTTGTTCATTTTCCTTTCTTCTCTCTAAACTATTGTCAAGGGCCTTTGAAGAGAATTCTTAAATGTTATTAAGAAATTGCAGTCAGGGAGCCCTTTGTTCCCAAGTCATTTAGAAGATTGCTTTTCCTTTTGTTAAATACAAAAAATTGTCATCCTGTATCGTTAAAATGTGCCCAAAACCGCATTCACCAATAAAAACTGTCAGCTCTCATTATTGCCCAGATATTATTCTTTTCAAAAGCTAAGCGCTCTCCCCAGGCTTTCCTAACAGTCTTCGGCTCATTCATCTTCCTGGTTTCGTTACATTTTGAACCTCTCTGGGTCTATATAGGGTGGCAGCCTGTCTTTTAAAAATTAATGAGTTCCAAATGCCATTCAAACCTATTTCCGCTCTCAACCTCCTGCTCCCCTCTCCAGCCCTGCCTATTAGAGTCTTATATTCTGTATAAATACTGAGCTGGAGATAGTTTCTAAAGAAGTGTTTGGACTTTTAATTAACACTGACAGCCTGTCTACTTGGGATTTTGCTCTGCTGTCTCCATGGAAAAGTCAGGCAGGTCAGTATGGAGAGGGGAGGGAGCCTGTGCCGTGGATATGTTCCTGGCGGCTGGCCCTAGAGACACTGAACTTGGAGCCAACCATGAAGTCATTTTGAATTTAAGGAGTCTTGCTAATCCAAGGCAATGTGTCTTAATTTGACAAAGTAAAGGCTGCCCGATAAGCAACCCTAACTATAAGTTCTGTGAAACTGGGGGTGTTTGTAAGTTTAGATTGTGCTAGAGAAATGTGGTGATGTGGAAGAATGGGCTCATTTTCTTCTGTTTACTCCCTTTCCCATCCCATCCCCCTCTCTCCTCTTCTCTCTCTCCCTTACTTACTTTGGCCCAATTCAGCCCTGCAGTCTGGCCTCTGCAGTGGCTTGATGTGAAATTTGAGAAACATATGTAGTTTTCTATTTCAGGAAAATGATCTCAGGGATTGAATGTGGTGTGTTTTTTTTTTTTCTTTTGGCTGTTAAGCTCTGATCTTGCCCAGTGTGGTTTTTTGATGATGGGAAAGAGTCTTCGAAGTGCTTTTTATCAGAATTTCATGTAATAATCCTTACGGCTTGGTTTCTTTAGTTAGGCCCCTCCACCCCCTCCCCGGCCCAGTACACAATGTCATCTATTCTGTCAGCAGAGGGAAGAAGTGCACATTGTTCCTGTTACAATCACTGCATTGCTGCTGGCACACATGCATACAAAAATGGCCACTGTGTCCATCCTGCACAAAAGCTATTTTAAATGTAGTTTGGTGGAGGACCAGGGATCTGTATACTGTTGCCCATAAAAGAAAAATGACCCTTGGGGGAGAAGTCTGCCTTTGTTTTGCCTTGGAAGGGCCAGTATTCTTTATTAATGCAGGTGAGTGCCAACAGTGGGCCCAGCGCCCTAGAAACCAAGCTTCATGGATCCCGCCATGCAAAGGATGTGTGGACCAGCATCTCTGTGGCCTGTTGCAAGAAGGGCTGAGCAGGGTGGGCTGGGGGGAGTAAGCCAGGGTGAGACTGGCGTAGGCACTGGCTGAGAGCTGGGGAGGCAGGAGTTGAACCATAGTATTCTCAGTGAGGTCCAACCTGCCCCATACCTGAGCGTCTGTGGTGGAATGAGACGTGACTCCAACCTTTAGGAGCTTCTCATTCATGGTGGAGAAAGGCTCCCTGAGCTGTGCTTATCCACTAGACATGAGCTTCTGGTAGGTAGTAGCATGTGTGTTTTTGTCTTTGTATCTGGGGGAGTGCTTGCTGAATTCATAAGAGAATGATGTGCTCTGGTGGAGTCCTCACGGGGTATGCTGGGGGTACAGAGAAGAGACTTACTTAACCACCCCAGAGGTGGGGTGGGGTAAGGGAAAAGAAGAAGGAGAAAACACGGGAAAGGCATAGCCACAGGGAAGAGAGCTGACATTCCTTACAGTGTGTCTTTTTTACAGATGAGGAAACCAAGGCTCAGCGAGCTCAAGGAACATTTTCAAGGTCACACAGCTACTAAGGAGAAGAGGTTGGACCTGAACCTGAGATCGCATGTCTCCAAAGCCATGTCGCTAGCTGTGGCCCATGTTCTAGCGGGGGAGTGGGTGGTAACCCTAGTTCTTCTCCCACTGCACTCATCTCTCTCTCTATCTCCTTTTTTTGTCCTATAGGTGAACTGACTATCTCCCTCTGGCCCTGAGATCTGGCCTTTGTCTGAAAAGTTCGGAAAAGATTGAGACTTTTAGGCAATGGCTGAGGTGGTCTTCCCATAAAGTGAACGCAGTGAAGCTTAAGCTTCAGGGCCCTTCACTTGCATGGGCCCTTGTGAGTGCTGGTAGTTGGGAGTTGTAGAATGTTCCAGCCGGGAAGGGGCTGCACTCAGGAAGCATTTCTGTGGAGGAGTTTCTGATTTCAGAAAAAAGGGGACCTAAATCTCCAAAGCTTCAATTATTTGTTTTAGCTTTTTCCTTATTGTAAATATTCATTATTGCACCAAGGTGCTATGGTTATTATTTGTCACTAGTATGTGAGACCCACATAGATGGAGCTTAATACCACTGTCTGCCATGAAAACATTGCCTTGTACCAGGACGACTTTAGACTTACATTACAAAACCCAGACTATGACTTTATGCATTTATTTCCTTACCATCTTTAACCATCACCCCAATGGCTTCAAATAGAGTTTATTATATGGAAGACGGGTGATTTTTTTCACAGAACTGAGCTGTGAGCTGTCTTGATCTCCTGCCACTCTTCGTCGCTCACCGACATTACAGCCACGTCAGACATCTTGCTGCTGTCTCTGCAAGCCAGCCCTTTCCATGTCTTCTCGTCTTTGCACACTCTGTTCCCTCTCTCTAGAATATTCTCCAGGACCTCTTTTCTACTTATTGAATTGTTGCTCATCCTTCAGGACCCATCTTAGACATCAGGTGATTTGTGAAACCCTTGGGACTCCCTGGGGCAGTTAGACACTCCGTCGTCATGTCCCTCTAGTTGTTCTAGTGCTTCCCTCATTGTACTGGAATTTCCGCTTGGCACGTTTTCCTTCTACTCACCTAGGAACCCTTGGGATGCAGAACCCATTTATTCACCTTTGTAGCCCCTAGTGCAGAGTGCATGACACCTATTAGGTGGTGAGAAATTTGGGGGCATTGATTGGAAAGAGTTTTTCTTTTCATACCATTCTATTTGAAAAGCCATAATAGTTTGTTCCCAAAAAGCTGTATGGTACGATACACAGAATCAATGTTTTACCATTGGTTTATACTCCAATTTATGAAATGTTTTTAGTGACTGATTGATCTCTAATTTGAAATAATTTTGTAGTCTCTTCTCTGTTCCCCTGCTTTGAACCCTCTGATTTAAGAAGATAATGCTTTGTAAACAACTACTACGTAAGTTGTGTCTGCCTTGCTAGACTGCAGCTGCATGAGTGCAGGACCTTGTACGTGTGGTCCACTGTGCTATCCCCCAGTCCTAACGCAGAGATGGGGTGTCACGGTTCTAGAGGTAGAAGGAAGTGTAATAATAATAGTATTAGTAATTTATACTAATAACAAAGGACCTAGTGTGCTGGCTCTGTTGTGAGCATTTGAGACATACCAGTCCTTCCGTCCTCCCATAGCCCCGTGTTATGTGTTTTATAATTATCATGCATTGTTTATAGGTAAGACAACTGAGGTTCAAGGAAGCCAAGGACCTTGTTGAAGGTCACATGTAATGAACTACAGAACTGGAATTTGAACTCAGGCAGTTGGCTGTAGAATCCAGGATTTTTTCCACAATGGTATCCTGCCTCTGATGAGTACTGATTAGCTCAGTACTTGTTTGTTAACTGATTATTAAGGGAATCCAACAGACACCTAGTTTTCTAAAGTAAAGAGTTCCTTTGTTAGGTAAATATTCACCCTAAAGCAGTGGTTCTCCAAGTGTGGTCCCGAGACCGGCAGCAGGAATGTCACCTGGAAATACATTAGAAGTGCAGAGTATCCGACCTCACCCCCACCTACTGAATTAGAAACTTGGGGAGTGAGACCCACTCATCTGTGTGTTAACAAATCCTCCAGGAGTTTCTGATCAGTGCCAGCATTTGAGAACCACTTCTTAAGACTAAATGATTTTTTCTGGAATTTTAACCCTTCGTTTGGCCTTTCTTCTGTTTTTTTTTTTAGGGTAGAAAATAAAGATTTAATTTTTTTACAGATTTATTGATGTCTAGTCGATATATAACGTTGTGTGTTTAAGGTACAAGTTGTGTTGACTTGATACACTTATATATTGAAAATGATTGCCACCACTATATTGGATACACCATATATTGCAAAATGAACACCGCCATCACATCACATAATTACCTTTTTGTATGTGTCTTGAGAATGCGTAAGATTTACTCTTAGCAACATTCAAGTTTAGGATACAGTGCTATTAATTGTAATCACCATGTTGTACATTAGATCCCCAGAGCTTATTCATCTTATAACTAGAAGTTAATAAATACCCTTCGACCACCATCTCTCCATTTCCCCCACCCTAGCCCCTGGCAACCACCGTTCCACTCTCTGTCTGAGTTCAGCTTTTGCCGATTCCACATATAAGTGATATCATACAGTATTTGCCTTTCTCTGACTTATTCACTTAGCATAATGCCCTCAAGGTCCATCCATGTTGTTGCAAACGGCAAGATTTCCTTCTTTCTCGTAGCTGAATAACATTTCGTTGTGTATATATTACCACATCTTCTTCACCCATTCATCCATTGACGGACACTTATATTTTTTCCTTATCTTGACTATTGTGAATAATGCTACAGTGAACATGGGAGAGCAGATGTCTCTTTGAGATCTTGTTTTCATTTCCTTTAAATCTATACCCAGAAGTGGGATTTCTGGATAATATGGTTCTAGTTCTACTTTGAATGTTTTGAAGGAACTTCCATTCTGTTTTCGCTATACTAATTTACATTCCCACCATCAGTGCACAAGAATTCCCTTTACTCCACACACTTGCCAGCACTTGTTATGTCTTGTCTTTTCAGTGATACTTCTAGGCTTTTCTTAAAATGAGTCATACATTTTGGATATCTTACCTCTGTGTATTCCTGATTTTTGTGACATTTATGTGGGGGAGCTAAGCTCTAGCTTCAGTGAATGTTTTGCTAAGCTTCCTGAGAGATTTCAAAATTTTGGGTGTGTCTGTAGCTTGATGATTCCCCCCCCCCCCCCCCCCCCAGTACTGATGGATTTCAGGATCTGGGAATTGAAAGAATACAAAACCCCCTCCATCCAGCCTTGCTCTCTCAGGTTTCTCTAACTGAAGGGTGAAGGAGCAGCCCAGAGATTCAGGGATGACAGACAAAGGAGAGGTAGCTGAAGCAGTGAATAGCGAACCAGAGTTTCATGTCATCACACTTCCCAGAAATATCCTCGGCCCCTATAGACACTTGGGTTACACATGGTAGAAACAAAGAACATTGGACTTTGAATTGGACTTGAAATTCTGGTGCAGCCTCTTTGCATATGTGATTTTAGGAAAGTGACCTTGCTGAGAGGCAGTTTCTTCATCTGTAAAATGAAGATAATATTACCAACTTCATGATGATGATGTGAGGATTTATTGAGGCACATTATGAATATTTATGAGGTCTGACGAGTTCGTGAACTTGTTGCAACGATGTTGCTAACCTTTGTTGATATCAGAGGGATTATTCATTACGAATTTGTACCAACTGGACAAACAGTTAACCAAGTTTACTACTTGGAAGTGCTGAAAAGGCTGCATGAAACAGTTAGCCGACCTGAACTTTTCACCAACAATTCATGGCTCTTGCATTACAACAATGCGCCAGCTCACACGGCACCATCTGTGAGGGAATTTTTAGCCAGTAAACAAATAACTGTATTGGAACACCCTCCCCACTCATCTGATCTGGCCCCCAATGACTTCTTTCTTTACCCGAAGTAAAGGAAATATTGAAAAGAAAACATTTTGATGACATTCAGGACATCAAGGGTAATACGATGACAGCTCTGATGGCCATTCCAGAAAAAGAGTTCCAAAATTGCTCTGAAGAGTGGGCTAGGTGCTGGCATCAGTGCATAGCTTCCCAAGGGCAGCACTGTGAAGGTGACCGTAGTGATATTCAGTAATGACGTATGTAGCACTTTTTGTAGGATGAGTTCGCAAACTTAATTGTCTGACTTCGTAAGTTGTGCTGCTTGTATCTATGTTGAGGCAAAGCTAAAAGAGCTAAATTTGGTCACTAGCATCTTTACCAGAGTGCGTTCTCAGAAATGGATTGTACATTTTGCAAGGACTCCAAAGTCCTCCAAAGTAGCTGCTATTCCAAGGACCAGAATTCTGGGAGGTCCAGTTTCCATAAAGCGTTCAACCAGGCACTAGGTTGAACGCTTTATGTCTTAAATGTGCTTGTTTTCAAAAGGTATCTAAAAGTGATTTAACAATGCCAGGATTTAGACGTGTGTGTGTGTGTGTGTGTGTGTGTGTGTGTGTGTGTGTGTGTGTGTGTTAAAGAGGCCATTGCTGCAAGTTAGATCCTAAGGACTGTAAAAATATTGATGCAACTGTCAAAGGTACATGGTATTTGACCTTCTATTAATAAAGACAAATTATTGCATTTCTGTGATATTTGAGTCTGCAAGAACTTTCCTTAATTCCACTGGTATTCCATTCCACAGCTACTGGGGCCGTGGGGACGAGGGATACAGGGTTGTGTTTCTGATTTATGAGGTAGAATATTAGTCTAATTTACTAAACTGAAAGTCAGAGAAGATTCTGATAACAAAACAGTGGAACTTCCCGAATGATAACAGTCACAGAAACATCTCAAGTATTTGGTGGCGTAGCAACAAGTTTGGCCAGAAGTTACCACTGAATAAAATACAAGCTGTGGGGGGGAAGTAAGGTAAGCACACATAAATAGAGGACGAGGCAGGTACGGAGATGAAACTGTGACCAGAAGGTCTTTGAGGAAGGTTTTTTTCATGGACATTTGCGGATGTAGGCAGTGAAGTATTCCTGTGATGTTTGCTGACACCCTCCCACTTCATGGATTGTTGCTTTTCATCCAGATGTTAGTGGTAGGCCGTCCTACCATAGAAGGGTAGGGAAGTATACACAGCTTTACTTAAAAGAAGTTTCAGCTTACACAAGGTAGCATTTTTATTTTTTACTCTTGCCTTTGCTGTATTCACAGAGAACATTTTGCAATCAGCTCATCTAAGCCTTAGACTTCAAAGGGAGCTCCGTCTTGTGTGACAACAGTCACATCCATTTTTGCCAACTCTTTGACCTTTAGAATAACATGCGCTCAGGTCTGACCTGTCAGCTATCTATAAAAATCCATCCAGATCAAGGACTCAGTATTTTCAAGAGCACATCTAAAGGATGGTGGCCCGTCTAGTTTTGTTTTTCTAGGACTTGTTGTGGGATAAACCAGCTGTTGCTCCTAGTCTTAATGAGAAGTGACTGTAGAAGGGTTGAGTTTGTAGAACCTCGACTTACATGGTGATCCTGTACCCCGGAATTACAAGTTGCACGTGATGTGTCTAGCCACTCACGTCAGCATTTTTCTCCAGCTGAAGTCATTTGATCTGATTCTTGTTGATCACGATCATTTGACTATAAAAGTATAAAAAGGAATAAAGTATTTCCAAAGGCCATTTGCCATGGGAAAATAGACTATATTGATCTTTCCGCTTAGGTCCATCTGGGGGCTTTTGGCGCTAAGGGTCACTTCACATGTGGCTTCTGGGGTCACTCTTTGGTATGTTTCAAGCAGGTCCAGATGTCTAGAAATTTTGCAGAATGAAAAAGAAAAGATAGAGAAAAATCTTATTTGATTCCGACCCATTTGGTTAATTAGAACAATAAACTTCCTGATACAACTTGTTCATGTCTTTGCAAAATAGTAATAACAATATTACTTTATGTTTATATAGTTCCCATCTTCTTAAAGAACTCAAAGCAGTATCCCTTTCTGTATGCTCTTGGTTCCCAATATATATGTGAGATATTGTGTGTGGTTTCAAAATGCAGGCACATCAGCATGAAGGATAAATGAATGTGGTGATGGTGTGGGAATCATATCTTATTGAAAGTACCTAAAATTGGGGGTGAGGAAGCCAGTTAAGCTTCTAATAGCTACCGTGATTCCTCGAAAATAAGACCTAACCAGAAAATAAGCCCCAGCATAATTTTTCAGGATGACATCTCCTGAACATAAGCCCTAATACGTCTTTTGGAGCAAAAATTAATATAAGACCTGGTCTTATTTTCAGGGAAACACGGTATTAGCTATGAGGCATTTTTGTATGCCAGTTTCTTCAACTAAATTGGGATAATTTTAGTACCTATTTCATAGGGTTATTTTGACTGTTGATTATACATGTAAAACATTTAAATTGTAATGCTGGTATGTGCTAAGTTCTCAACAAATGCTATTGTTTGTATTGGTTTTAGAATTAGTCAAATATGAATTTAAATACCCCTTCTGTGTCTTAGTCATTACGTAGTCTTGGGAAATAACAGTATCAATGAACATGGCCACCATTTATTGAATATTAACTTATAATGCCAGACATTATATTGGGTACTTTGTATAGGTATTTTATTTCTCTCTTAATTCTTTAACTGTCTGAGGTAGGTAAGATTATGCCCATTTTATAGATGATTAAAGTAAGGTTTAGAGAAGTTCCGAAACTTACCTTAAGTAACAGAGCTAGATTTGCGGGAAAGCTGACTCTCTAAAGTTCTTGTTCTTGGTTACCTAATTAGGTTTCTGAGCCATACTTTTATAGTTTGTAATAGGAATACCAATAGCTCTTTGTAAGGATTAGATATTGTACATGAAGTACTTGACATTTATTGGGCACTCCTGACCTGATGCACTGTGATATTATCACTTCCAATTAGAGCTTTCTGTGCAATAGAATTTTTCTTTTTCTGTTCCTCATGCCGTGTGTATGTCTGTAGGGATTGAAATAAAGTTCTTAAGGATAGGTTCTTGCGTTTCTGAGAACTTTAGAATCCCATGATCTGGTACTGCATACGCCTGGGTATCTGTGTGTATGTGTCCTTTCCATCCAGTCTAGAAGCGGATGGATACTATATCTGGGTGCTATGTAAGGAAAATCACAAGTCTTTAAAATCATGGACTTGAACCTGGAAGAGTCTTGGCCTCAATGTTTTGCTTTTCTGTTTATTCTGAAAGTTGTTAAGGAAACTGGCTCAGCTAAAGCCAAGCATTTGGGAATCAAGTAAGTTTGGATGGGCAGGGTGGAGTCAGCATTATACATACACTTTGGCATTCAGAAGCAACAATAATCCTTTAGACTGGTATGTACAGATGTAATATATTCCATTATGTTTCAGCTTATATTTCCTTCCTCAGTAAGTGAAAACACTATAAAGTTGGACTGTGGGCCACTGCCTCACTTTTCTCCTTTTGTAGTCACATCTTCCATATGAAGGACCAACACCCGTTTCCTTCATTTATCAATTACCCACTCTTTAGCCCCCTACAATATAGCTTCACCCCTACCATCCACCTTAGATGGATTACCATCCATCCGTAATTTCCTTATTGTGATTTATGTCCTAAATATGCATCCCAGACATATCTGCTCACCTGAATATCAGCCCCACATCCTCCAGATACACAGTTTTGAGGAAGTGTTCTCTTATAGCATAAAGTCTGTAATTTTAAAGATTGGTTAGCAGGAACAAAATATGTTTTTAGAACTTTGTTTTATGTACTCTTTATATTTAAAAAAAATTTGCATCTGAGATTTATCAATGTTTATCAGTGTTCTTGTAAACAATATTTTTAGTTTTTCTTGTGAAATATGGAAGTCAGAAGGTTGACATTCTGCTTTGAATTCATCTTTATAAGATACGAGGAATTCCTAAATAGAACTTTTCCTTGGAAAACTTTTGACAGAAGTGGAATTAAATAACCAAACATTGTATGTAATTCTTTATTATTATTTTATTTTATGTTATGAGTGCTAGAACCAAACAGAGATTTGGTTATATAATTCTAATATAATCTCATTTTAAATAGTACTTTGCTTTATATTATTCGACCTTTTATATGGATTCAGAGTCTCAAAAAAGATAGTGTTCTTTGTCAACTCAACTAGATAATTCTCTCTATTATCATATTAAACTGTTTTACATTTCTTAATTGATTTGGTACATATATTTCAAAATCATCATTAGCATTTTGCTTTCATGATAATAAATGTACATTTATATTTCATCTGTTACATCTTCAACATATAGAGCTCATAAACAGATTTTTTCACCCAGAGTTGGATGTAAATTGCTCACCTATATTTAGAAGTGAATATTATGATATTAACAACAAATCCCATACTGCTTTGTATTACTGACATCGTTACACTGTCTTGCTGTGATGGTGACTTTGGCTGTGATTAGTCATCACTCATTTACAGGTTGAGTGGTATCAGAATTGAAACTGAAATAAGCAATGCCAAAGACTGACGCCAAAGACTGATAGTGATTTGGGGTAAATACTGTTGTCATGCTAACCTTCAGTATATCCCTGACTGATCCCCATTTCAGATAGGTGGAAAATATTGAGGGGCTGAGATGTTAAGTAACCTATTAAGGTCACATGGCTATTAAGTACTTGCCAGGATTTAAATGATAAAACTCATGCTTTTAACCACTTAATAAAGTATTTGTCTGTTAAGCAATTAGTTCCTTCAAGGAAGTGATTCTAGTGATGAAGATAACGAATCATAATTATAATTCAACGTGAAAAATGTTGTGACCGCAGAATGAACAACACAATGAGGAAAGTGTGAGTAGCAATAAATTGTGGTGGGATTGGGGACAGGTTGAGGGATGGAATGAGAGAAAGTAGCATCTCAGAGAGGAGGCACAAGACAGGGGTCCAGGCCTTTCCTTTGGACTGCCACACAGCCTGGGTTTACCCCTGCCATAGGACATATCAGTGTTTTGATTTATTTCCTTGTCTTACCTCCCACTAGATTGTAAGCTCTCTAAGGGCAGGGGCTAAATCTCTTATCTTCATCATGTAGTACAAGATCTGGTACCTAACAGCTATTTAATAAGTACAGAATGATGAATGAATGAACTGTATCTGCAGGGGTGAATACAGTGGACAGGTGAAGACAGGACAGAAATACAGCCAGAGATAGAACATAAATGTTGAGGGGATAGCTGGTAGCGTGTAGTGGACAGAGCATGGACATGTAGACTGGGTCTTGTAAAGGGTTGGGTCAACCATGCATACTTACAAGCCATGTAAAGAGTTACTAGATTTCTGAGTACATGCTTTTCCCGAATACATCTTCATCTCGTCTTCAAGGACAAAGACAAAGGACTAAGCTGGGCTATATCATGAGCATGAAAAAGCTCTGCTATCCCTCTTCTGCTGGTCATGAGCTGTGTGCCTGTGGGCGTGCTGGTCCACTTGGAACTGAACCAAGTTAGTGGCAGGTTGGGCGTAGGGGGACTCAAATCCCCTATATGAGGGATTATTTGGCAAAAGAAGCAAGGCTTATAGGAGCTCCTAGGGTCAAGGAAAAGGCTTCAGTCTCAGTGGACCCCTGGAGTGCAAATCAAGTAACGGGTGATGCTCAGCTGTTTAGACTTCACCTGGCAGAGAGGGCAGGCTTCAGGGAAACCTGGGCTCCTGGGGCCCTCGACTCAGGGCTCGATCCATGCAGCAGAGCCGAGTCCAGAATGCCTGTGGGGCTGAGTTTACGTCTAATGTTTTGCCCCTTAATCTGCTCTGGATGAGGCTCCTCTTCAAGGTCGTAGGGTCATGGAAGAAAGGAACTAATGCAGTGTGGTCGGCAAAAAGTGAAGCAAGGGATGAGTTGCTAGTGATTTGGATGCATCTGGATGGAAGAGTTTTATAAATGTTCTTTGTGTTTATGAAATAAATTACTTTTGTTTCATTTCTTTATAAGTAGTACCAGAGGGCAACATTTTTCTCTATATTGATTTTGATAAGACTGGACCATACTCTTTATATATCCATTGTACCCACTTAGAAAACCATCTATTTCTTTCTTCCTCACACATTTATCCAAGTCCTGTTGTGTGCTCTGCCTTTAGGGGACATTCAGATGAAAGCCAGGCTCGTCCAGTCACATTGCCGTCGTGTAAGTAGCAGCGTTACAGAAGCGCGTAAGAGTCTAGATTGTACATAGAAAAGAAGGAGTGATGAGCTCTGCCCAGGGAGTCAGGAAAGGTCTGACAGGATAGGAAATGCAGGATGAGCAGGAATCTCCCAGTGGATGACGAGGGCCTCCTGACAAAAAGGCAGCGTGTGCAAAGGTACAGGCATGCAGGATCATGGTGTGTCGGGAGCATGTTAGCGTAAGCAGAACATGGGTCTGATGTTGGGGAGCATTTGGGGAGAAGAACAAGATGTCCTCATGCGTTTTCCTCAGGCTTTGGGCCTCAGGTGTGTTTATGGCGTGGCTATAAATCCTGGCCCCGCCGCTGTATGCTTCTGTGGTCCCAGACAAGCACCTCAATTTTTCTGTCCCCTTAGTTTCCTCATCTGAGATAATAATAGGACACACCTCACAGGGTGGTTGTGAGAATTTGAAAAATAGCATCCATGAAGCACATTGAACATCATTTGTTATTATTAGTTCTGTAATACCTATAATTATGTAATGAACAACAATTATTACTCAAATTTTAACCCATAGTCAGAGTGGAACAACCTGTTGAGAATATGCTTAGGAAAGGTAACTGTCATCCAGGTGAGTGGAGTGGGAACTGGAGCAGAAGACTGAGGCTGGCGGTGGGAAAGCATTGCATCATCCCCAGGGATGTTGGAGAACGGAACTAGCCTAGTTGAAGTGGAGACAGCTCTGGAAGATGTTGGAAAGGTAGGTTTGGTGAGTTTGGTGAGATATTAGCTGGGGAGAGTGAGAACCCTCTTCTCTCACATTCAGGAGTCGTGCTAGGTACGTGCTGATGTCAGTCTCCGGGCCCCACGGAGGTGTTTATGACGGTTGTGCTCCTTGCACGGCCGCTGAGCTCATGTCCACACTGCATACCGGGCAGGGCATCGTTTCCTTCGTGATGTTTTCAGCTGACTTAAGTGTAGCCCATGATGATGAACATATTTACATAATGTGTGGCTGGTGAAATCACGGAAGATTAGAATGTCCCGTTTTAATTCCATTTTAAAGATGCTTGTTAAGCAAAAGAATATAATTCATTTTTCAAACTGCTGAAATGTTATTTTGGCCTCTGGAATCAAAGGCATTCCACAAGTGTTTTCTTTATTACATGCCTTAAACTTTAATTAGAATTTAATTATAAGATCCTGAAGGCATGAGTAGTAAGAGGAGCAGATGGGACAGTAAAAGCAGCTTAGTGAAGGAGGATTAAAGATTAAAAGTTGCTCATTAATGGCATAAGGAATGATCAGAGAACAAAATTACTATGCTTTTGTGCTATTTTGATGCTTTTTCAATTCTATAACTTAGCTTTATTCCTGGTTTGAAGCTGAAAAGTCTCATAAATCAAATTTGTAATTTTTTTTTTCAGTTGCCAGAGGTTTTCACATCTAAAATAAACTCAATGGACACTTTTATTTGAACCTTTGTTGTAAACTCAGAAGGATCCTTTACTGTTAGTAAATATCTTTGACCACAAACATAGAAAGCAGAACCAGGATGCAGTCTTTTCTCTCTCCCTTCTCCTCAATGTGTGGGAAACGAAAACAAAAACAAAACAGATACAGGTTTCAAGTGCTTTTTTTTTTTTTTTTTTTTAATACAATTGTGCTTCCAGAACTTGGCTGGACTTATCTTTTTTTTCCTAACACGCACCCTGTCTGATGTTTCAGTGTCAGCAGCTCTGGGATGGCGGAAGGAACACAGTGCATGGAGCCAGGGTCCCTTCATAACTGTGGTCTCGGACAAATCACATCCCCTCTCTGCTCCTCTTTTCTTACCTGTCAAAATTGTTAAAGAATTCCTATTTCATGTTGTGATGATTTCACCTGAATTCGGTAATTCCACAAGCATTATTGAGGGCCTACTAGGGTATTGCCTGACCTCAAAAAACTAGCTCCATGACCAGAGGGAAAATAGGACTATAAGTAAATCAAAATAATGTAATGCCATGGTAAAGTATGCATAAAGTGACAGAGGGATACATAGAGCCAAGAGATAATGTGTGCGTAAGAGATTTATAAAGTGCCTTACAAATACAAGCCATTTAGAAATATAAGGTGGTGCAGTTAGGGATTCTGACTAGTCACAAAACAGGTAAAACTTGACATAGGACAGAATGATTTTTTTTATTCCCTCTAGTACCTCGTAGAGCAGTTTGTGCATAGTTGTGGTTCAAATCATATTTGCTGAATTGAACTGAAAGAGGCTCGTATCATGTCATGGGTGAACATCAAATGAGTGTAAGAGAGATTTTGTTAAAGGTGGATGAGGAAGCCATGAGTCTATGAATCCAGGGTAAGTGGTTCCCTGGGATGCTTGTTATCTCCTCAGGAACTTAGCTCATGTGCCCTCCTGCCTGTAGCCTGCCCCACAGTTGGCCTTTCGATGTTGCCCACCTTGGGTCGTCGGCTGGAAGGGTGGTAGTCCTCAAGGAGTGGGGACACCTCCCTCGAGACTGCCCCTCTGTCACTCAGTGAGGATGACCTGCTGTCATTTAAGATGCTCTCCTGCTGGGCTAATGACTCCACTACTTAATGCTTTTGCTCCTACTTTTTCTTTCCTTGGCGAAATCTTAAATTTATATTCTTCTCCCCAAGTAATTAGAATCTTAATGCGGACTAGACAACAGTTGAAAATAAAAAGGAAGGAAAAATATATAATGAAACAAAAGGAGTTTCATCTCCTACCATCCGGGGACAATTTTGTTTTTCTTTAAACATCTTGATGTACAGTCAGTTCTAATCAGCTACAGATTCTATGTTTGTGAAATCACCTAATCACTAAAATTTATTTGTAATCCCCAAATCAACGCTTGTGGTGCTTTCATGGTCATTCTCAGACGTGCACAGAGTTACGAAACTTTTCTGAGTTGCCCAGGGCGCACATTCCCAGCTCAAGTGGGACGAGAAGACCCTCTGCCTTCTTACTTCCACTTTCACACTGTAAAGAAATATCCTTTTGTGGTCTGTCAGTACCCCGTTTTTGTTTGTTTGTTTTCTTTTCATTTTTGTGCTTTTTGTTGGTGATTTCATTGTTTAAAATGGCCCCAAAGTGAAGTGCTGTCTGTGTTTCTGAAGTGCAAGAAAACTGCAGTGTGCCTTATGAGGAAAATATACACGTTCGATAAGCTTCATTCAGGTATGAGTTAAGTGCTGTTGCCTGTGAACTTAATGTCAATGAATCAACAGTATATATTAATTAGAGTGTTTTTAAGCAGAAGCATGCATAAAACACGGTTGTGTATTGATTGGTTGACGCTGTAACCAGAGGCTCGCAGGAACCTAACCCTGGGTTTTCTTTAGGGACAGTGGTTCAGTATTCGCTAATTCAGCATTTGTGGAGACATCATAGACCATAAGTACTGCAAATAATGAGAATGGACTGTGTATTTTTCTAGTCTTCTTGCTCTCTCTTTCATCATCTTTTCATATCACAATACCCCAACCTCTGTGTTATATGTAGTACATACCAAGGGTGCCAAAATAATGTATACAAGTGGACACTACAGTCAGCGTTGCTCAAGCAGTAGTTTGCCATAATCAGAAGTGTCTGGGCGCTGATGGTAACTACTTTGAACACCTCTTGTCATTGCAGAAGTCAAAGGTGACTTGTATTCATCTTTTGTTATCGATATATATTGAGTAGTACAATTTTAATACAGTTTTCCTTTCTTAAAATGTGCGTACTTTTTTTGGCATCCTCTGTATATACTATTTGCTTAAATTACATATGCCAATGTTTAGCAATTGGGTCACACAATACACTATTCTGTGGCATATCTTTTAACTTATCAATTGTGTTGACCTTTGGCCTGTTTGCACTCAGATCCATTTGTTGCCCTTGTCCCGCTCTGTTCCGTGTTCCGTGGGGTTGACCCCTGCCCTCTGACATTTTGACATCAGTGGGAGATGGGAGGGCAGGAGGAAGACGGAAGCCCGTGTGTTTGTTCTTTCCTCTCTCTGCCTTGGGCAGCATCACTGACAGTGGCCACGTCCCTGCTGTGGCTTTCCCACGTGCTGGGCAGGCCCCTATGGCTCCAGCTTCTGATGGGTGACCCTGGCTCTTGAATTCCAGGAACCAAACCTCTTCTCTTTGTTCTTTCAGCTGACTTAGGAGCAGCTTCCTACAGTTGCTAATCTCTGAGTTTCTGGCCTATCCTCTGGG
Source organism: Rhinolophus sinicus (assembly GCF_057876585.1). Classification (NCBI taxonomy): domain Eukaryota; kingdom Metazoa; phylum Chordata; class Mammalia; order Chiroptera; family Rhinolophidae; genus Rhinolophus; species Rhinolophus sinicus. The sequence goes on from NC_142514.1 coordinate 42,874,283, forward strand.
TAAAGCATCAGATTCAAAAGCCAAGACGAGAGAGAGAGAGAGAGAGAGAGAGAGAGAGAGAGAGAGAGAGAGAGAGAGAGAGAGAGAGGGAGGGGAGGGGAGGGGAGGGGAGGGGAGGGGAGGGGAGGGGAGGGGAGGGGAGGGGAGGGGAGGGGAGGGGAGGGGGGGGAGGGGGAGGGGGAGGGGGAGGGGGAGGGGGGAGGGGAGAGGGGATATGGTAGCAAGGGTGCAACATTACTCGTATGCGAGAGGGATGAGAATGCGGTGGAGAGAGAGAGAGGTCGGCCCCAGGGCCATATGTGTTCAGTGTGTGATGCGAGCTCTGTGTGTATTCAGGTAAGCAGCTAAGATGCTGTAGACAGTTGGAAAGCGGCCCCAACCTCTCATCCCGAGCTTCTTTGTCTGGAATCTGATTCCCCTAAATTTGACCAGCTCATCCATGGAGGGAGAAAAAAAAATCCATTCTGATAATTATTCTGACAGGGCTCTTACATGGCCTCGTTCCCTAAAATATATACTTTTTTCCCCCCTTCTTCACATTAGGATCCTTTCTCCTAGGAGTTTGAGATCCCCTGTGGGTTATATACTCAACTCTGAGCCTCTTGTTTTGACACAGTCCTTATTAAAAATGTATTTTCTCCCAGCCTTGGCTGCACCCCCTGAAGTGTGGATTAACAGAAAGGCCTTTAGAGCCGAAAGACATTTTTGAAGAACCTCTGTACCAAGTGACATTAAATATTTATCACCTGCCACATGTAAATCGTTCATCTTCTTGCTTTAACTCTTGGACCGAAAGGTTTCTTGTCTCTTTTATGCTAAAGTGGAGATCACAAAAAAGCTACTTTTTACCTTGCTATGGTGTTTTTCCTGTCCCTAAAATATTTCTCTGTCCTTATAGCAGTACTGGAAAGACTGCTTCTGACTTTCAGCATCTCATCGGGAGGCAGTGTACTATCACGATGGAGTAAAACCCTGATATCCTGGGGCAAACGCAGTGGGCCCTGCCATTTGCAAGCTGTGAGGGCCTGGGCATCTGATATTCACCGCCTAAGTTTGTTATGTAGGTAAAATGGGATAGCACATGAACAGCACTTAGCGTAATTCCTGGCACCTAGTGGGGCTGCCATAAAAGGAAGCTCTCTCTTCACTCTCCTCCTGTTCTTAGGTCTTCCATCTGGGACTTTCCAAGTACATTTCCAAGCAACCTAGAATTAAGTATGCTATTAATAAAAACCAAAAGCACTCAGTTTAATCTTATTTAATAAAGTTGAAATGTAGCTCAGGCACCCTTCACTGTTTTTGGAATGGCTTTGTAAAAATTTTTGATCTTGCTAAAAAAACTATAGCATCTCAAAGGCTCGTTTCAGCCTTTGTGATTTATACCTGAAAACATACAGAAGTTTAGATAATTTTGGCGTACACACATGCAACCTATGTGTATATGTATTCATTCTCTCTCTCTCTCTCTCTCTCTCTCTCTCTCTCTCTCTCTCTCTCCCTCTCCCTCTCCCTCTCCCTCTCCCTCTCCCTCTCCCTCTCCCCCCCCACACACGTATGTATGTATGTATGTGTATCTATGCAGGCACACATATAACTCTTTAAGAAATGTTATTCTAATGTTTTATTTTCTTAAAGTCTGTACTTCACATCATTTTTTTCCCCCCAGAACTGTTTATCCTCACTCCAGACATGACCGTTGGAAAGGTGGCAGAAAAAACAAACGGCTGGTGTGTTTTGGGGCAGTCTGCATTCCTTTTAACTCTCTGAGACCAGGCTTATGGTTGAGCTTTCAACCTATTTGTTCTGGGGCCCAACCACTTTGATTTCTGCTTGAAAATTAGCCTGTTGTTTAAGCTTATGAGAGCCGGCACTGAGCTTTCTCGGTTTTGAGAACTAGAGATCTATGAAGTGTTGGATTTTATTTGTAACTTTAACCAAGGCAGCCTTAACTGGGCTTTTGTTTTCTTATTTAACTTTTATCCTTGTAACCTTAATCTGATTTCTGTTTTGAAATCTCCATCCTCTCCCATCCCACAATTCCTAATCCCCCTTTTGTCCTCAGATTTTCCTCCAAAGTCAAGAGTATGACATTTAAATCCATCCTTTAGGAAGTGTCTAAAATGTAACATATACATAGAACGATTCCTTTTTTCTAGGTTGCTTAGGAAGATGAAACAAAGGTTTTAGAATGCAGAATTTAAAAAACATGGACAGAAGTTGTGGTGCAGCTTGGGAGAAGAGGCGATTTTAGAAAGCATCAGGACTCTGTCACTTGGTCTTCCCTTGGAAATAAAAGTGTGGGCTTTTATTTCCTCTGTGAGGGGGCCAGGAGCTAGGGCTGTGGATGGTTTAGACAGGAAAGGATTGAAGGAATAACTGCTTCCAGACCCTGAGCCTTGAACGCTCAGCCGTCATTCAAGCCGTCAAGAAAAGGAGCAGGTGGCATAAGGAGGCTTAGGGAGTTTCCAGACAACTTCCCTTAGCTCCAGCTTATGTGTCCCTGGTACTATGAAAACACTTTCATACCTCAATCCACCCTCAGAACAACTCTGTTAAGGAGGTGGCTTTATTTCTGTTTTACACACGAGGAAAGCGAAGCTCTGGGAGGTGAAAGAAATTTTAAGGCATAACCACGATGAAAATGAATCTGGATTAACTAGTTTGTAGAATGTCTTTCTCTTTCACCAGGTACTTCTTTCCTCCTTGGTTTGTATGGCCCTTCTCTGGAGCTTTCCTTCTTGTATTTTCTCAGCAAAAGGGAGGAACTGGGATCTGGGGAGGATCTGTTATGTGTCAGGCACTGTTTTATGCAATACACATCTATGCAGTGTGCGTTCTAATAGTAACCCTGTGAGAGGGTCTAATATTCCCATTTTCAAGAGGAAATCCCTGAGGCTTTGAGGGATACGTAATTTTCTCAAGGTCATACAGAACCCAGCAGGTGACTCTAGGGTTTGAGCCCAGATGTTATTCTAGAACTTCTCCCAAGTCCAGTAACAAGCTGTCCATATTAAGGGGAGGTCCCCCAGTGGGGGCCACTCAGAAGTGGCCGTATGTGGCCATCCGCGCAGAGCTGGTGTCTTCCACATGCTGTTGCAGTCGCATTTCATTTTTATTATTTAGGGATTTAAGACCTCAGTAGGATTGCTTTCTCAGTCTAACTTACCTCGGAAACAAAGATAACAACAACAGTGATAAGGGGTGTTGCTACCATATGTGAGTCACTGTGTGTACTAGGCACGGTTACTTCGTCTGTAGGCACAGTCTTTCTGGTTGATCTTATAAGAACTCTAAAGTTTTCTCTAATTTACAGATGCGGAAATACTCAGAGAAATTGTCTGCCCTACCTCACACTACTAGTAAGTGGAGGAGTGGGATTTGAACCTAAGGCTTCATATACCAAAACTCTACTTCTTCCACTCAGCATACGGGCGGGACATATATCTCTGGGAGCATGTGTGGGGACCTCAGGTGGTACCTAAGGTGATTTATGGGCGTATGGGGGCAGGGCATTGAAAAACATTAATTCACATAGTGAAGGGATTCTTCTCTTTTCAGGTGTCTTATAAACCATCTATTTACATCAAGGAAAAAGTCTTAGGTGCCAGTATGTCTTTTACAACTTTCTAGTTCTTGCTCTTTTTTCTTTTTTTCTTTTTTTTAACTAAGAGAGAACAGGGCTCAGGCTCTGAGGCTTGGTTGGGCAACAGAATCTAGAAGAATGCAGTGACACCCATGCTTTCATTGTACTTTCAAGTTTTCTCTAATAAAAAAAAATTATGCCATGTTTATATATACAGAACAGTATATGCATGTACCTATGACCTACTGAAAAATCAGACTAATTTCAGGTACTATTGGGACCTTTGTGTATTTTCTCCAATGGTGTCTTCTTCCCAACGTATTACATAATCACTGTACATTTGTCAAAGTCAGTTAGTTAACATTCAACTATACGATTACCTAATCTAAAGACCTTATTTTAGTTTTGCCAATTGTCTCACTGATGTCTCTTTTTTCTGGACCAGAATCTAATCTAGAATCACACAGTGCATTTAGTTGTCATTATCTTCTTTGTCTCCCTTAATCTGGAACATTTCCTCAGTCTACTTTTTTTTTTTTTTTTTTTTTTTTTTATGACCATGACATTTTTGAAACGTCTGGTTAGTAAATTTGTATCATGTCCCTCAATTTGACTTACGTTTCCTCAGGACTAAATTCAGATTATCCATTTTTGGCAGGAAAATCACAGAAATGGTGTGTGTGCTTCACAGTGCATCTTATGAGGAGGCACGTGATACCAGTTTGTCCCAGCACTGGTGGTAATGTCACTTGGTTAAGAGTAGTGTCTTGCAGTTTCTCCACTGCAAAGTTACTACGTTCCCTTTTGTAATTAGTAATTACTTTGTGGGGAGCTACTTTGAGACTATGTAAATACCATGCTTCCTAGCATACCTTACCCCACTAATTTTAGCATCTGTTATTACTTCTAGCCAGAAGTAATTATTCCTCTGGTTTTGCCAAATGGTGTTTTTCTGTTTATAATTTCTTCTATATTTATTAACTGGAAGTCTACTATAAGTGGTTTTCCCTTTGTCTCCCATTTTTATATTCTTTCAATTATTTATTGCTATCACTATGGTACTTATGAATTCTTATTTTATTCTGTTGGTTTTAATTCTTTACTATCATTGTGTTGCTCAAATAGTCACAGATTTAACCATTGGGAACCCCTTCACGTTGGCTTCTGTGTCCTTTTGCCTTGTCCCCATCTTTCCTTTCTGCCAACATAGGATGTCACTTACTACTTTCCTTGCTCAGCCCTGGAATCACCTGATTCTCCAAGGAACCCTGAGAGAAGCCTGGTCTTGCTACTGTCTTTCCTTTCCTCCCAGTAACTACTTTATCCACTGTATTATGATTTCCTTTCTCCCCAGTGCACTGTTAAGGTCGTTGCTAAAGCAGTGGGTGTTCTTGGTTCTTACATTACTGTTTATCAGACACCTCTTATGTCCCAGGTCAGATCCTCTCAGGAAGATGGTAAAGAAAAGCTGCATCATTTCTTGCTCCAGCTGCTGTTGCGGGGACCAGGTTTGCATGGGCTCTGAAGAGCATCACACAGGTGTAAACTGACGGTGCCTCACCTCATGCTGCCTCCTGGCCATGAGGTACCATGAGGTTTCCTTGTTAATGCTACCTCTGGATCTCACTCTATGCCCATGCGTGTACAACTTGCATGTGTGGGGGAGTTAAGTGCCCATTCTCCCCATATGGATGGTTCTGAAATGCAGTTCATGTGGTGCAGGGGATTGGAGTGAGGAGGTTGTGGATGGTCGTACAGGATGGAGAATTAATCACTCTTCGTGGGCCCAGCTTGATCGTGCAACTTCATTTTGCTTTCTCCCTCTTGTTGTTTCACTCCCTTTGTCCATCATTCCCCTCTTGATTCCTGAGATTGTACTTCCTAGCGTCGTACTGGCACATGAACCCTCTTGCTCAGGGCCCGCTTTCTGGGGAATCCAGGTGAAGATCTGCTCTGTTGAATCCTTGTTCTCTGTAATCCCTTAACTTCTACAATAGCATGTTCATTCATACATTAATATCAATTCATTCATTCATTTAAATCTTACTTATCAAGAGTTTATCCATGGGAGATGTTATATACAGGCAGACAAAGACCCTGAATTCATAGAACTTATAGTGAGGGACACAGAAATAACTGAATAAACAAAAATAATTCAGCTGAATGGTAAGTGCTCTGAAAAAAAAATGCTACAAGGAGAGGGGTTGAAAGCGGATCAAATGAGGAATGGCAGTGAGATGGTTAGGCCGTACTCTCGGAGGTGACATTTGAATTGCGGAGGGACCAATGAGAAGAAATGAGCTGAGTGATCATTCAGGAGGAGGAGGAAGTTGTGCACGGGCCCGCAGGCAGGTGTGTGTACTTGACTTTTCTGAAGAACATCAAGGAGGCCAGTATTACTAAACCCAGTGAGCCAGGAGCTAGTTGTTGGAGATGCAGCCAACAGAGGTAGAAACTGGCCAGTCCTTGTAAGATTAATAGGGTATGTTTCGGAGATTTGCTTTTTTTCTCAGTGTAACAGGAGGACACTGGATGGTTGTGGTAGAAGAATGACATGATGTGATTTCCATTTTAATGAACTGTTTCCAGCTGCAGTGTGGAGAATGGGGTTGTTGGGAGAGAAGAGTAGAAACATGTAAGAGGCCGTTGTAGTAATCCGGGTAAAAATTGATGGTGGTTTGGACCACACTCCGAAAGATGATGGGATGCATTTTGAAGTTGATGCTGAAAAGACTTGCTGACGTGGGGGAGGGGAGGTGTCAGGTAAAGAATAATCAAGGATGAGTCCTTGACCGCATTACTCCCTTGACTTTGATGATACCACACCTTGACTTTGATGATACCACACACACTTGCACTTTTCTGATACTTCCTGCTGGGTTTCACTCATAGCGTCCTCTCCTACATCTCTTTATGTGAGTTTTCAGAGGCGTAGGACCTTAGTTCTCTGTTCTCATCCTGCCAGGGATTGTGCACCAGAAGCCACACACTCGCATTCCTAAAGCATCTCAGAAGGACGCCGCTGGGAGGCACAGGCTGAGACTGCACACAGACACCATGGAAGACAGGCAGCCGTGGCAAACTGGTCTCAGGAGGGCTTCTTGAAATGAGCCCTTTCTGAGTGTGTTACCAAGAGAGGGAATATTGGCTCCGTATTGCAAAGTCTTATTTTTCAAGACAAGTTCGAAATCCAGATTTTTAAAATAGTCGCAATCTTAAGATTTTTATATGTTAGCTGAAACTTTTTTAGGAACTCTGTGGGGGCCAAACACAACAAGTCTGTGTTCCAGATGTGCTCCTTGGGTTTGCAACTTTTGCCGAAATATTCTTTCTGGGGTAACTCAGTGTACATGGCTTGGTTGTATTGATTTAATTTATGGGCCAGTGACCTCCAAATCTGTATTTCCAGCAGTGTTCTTCAAAACATCACTAGCCATTGGGCACAGTTACAGAGCTTTCCACAGCTGTCTCCTACCAGCATGTCTCAGATTCAAATTCCCCACCAACTTGCCCCTTTCCTGCCTGCTCCGCATTAGTGATGGACAGTCTCCTCTTGAGGGGAGGGTCAGGCTGAAATACAGCTTCATTCTTGGTGACTATCTTGTTTACATACTGAATATTCAGAAGTCCATCTCTGTGTCTTGTGACTTTCTAAATAGTTTTCAATGCACCTCCTTCTTTTCCTTTTTACTACAGTCTTCATTCGGTCATTCAGCTGGCTGTGGCAGCAGTATCGCTAAGTCTCCATTATTGTACCTATTTTTATAGATGATGAAACTGAGACTTGGCGGAAACTTACAATTGGTCCAAATCACACAGTAACAAGGGTCAGAGTAGCAGTTTGAACCATTGAGTGGTTTGAGGGCTAGAACTCATTGAGGGTTTGAGGTGGTATTATTGCAGAACATGTACTTTTCGTAAGTGCAAAATAATAAATTGCTCATCGGTATCACCGGAGATTTAAATGACAAATGTATGATCCTGGTGATCATTCCAAAATATGTATGTATACCAAATCCTCGCACTGTACACTTTAAATATGTGCACTTATATTTGTCAATTATTTCCCAATATAGCTGAAAGAAAATTAAAGTGAACAATTCAGTGGCATAAATAAATAAATAAATAAGAAAGAAGTTGAAGTAATCAACTAGAATTACTTAGAATTGCTTATAGCCAATCTCTTCTAGTATACTGATAAGTATTATATATTTTTAATTATGGTATCATCTAGGTATAAAATGGTGCTTGCTCAGTACTCAGAGGGTATTTGAGAGCACATCTTTCCCTTACAGAGTTTTAGCTCTTCCTTATTTTGGATCCATTTGCTTCATGCACGCATTCAGTTAAATGACAAAGAAGCTTGGTGCAAATTGTGAAAATTCAGTGTCCACATGAAAGACATTTTCATATCATTTACAAATACGGCCCTAGAAGAGCGTCCAGGGGTCTTAAACAAAATTGACCCCTCCTGTCGGGGAGCCTGTTGCCTGGTGTCTCTGGGTCCCGTTTTGGGATGGGCTCTGTAGGTTCATCTGCTTCTCTGGCGGCCCTCACTCAGCTGTCCTCAGCAGATAGGCCTGGCCTGAGCTGACTCCAGGAAGGAGATTCTGCCTGCTGCTTCTCTCCATGGCATTTTCCAGAGGGTGTGTTGTTGTTTTAATGGAGAGCGCTGGCAACTGCACTTTTGTCTGTGTGGCAATCCCCCCTTAGTAGTTGGTGTTCTGCGTACTAAAAAGGATAGCTTTTATTTTCAAAAGACAAATTCCCATCACCCCCCATGAGAGCAAGCTTATTCCTTGGTACATTGATGCTTTAGGTTCAAACACAGCCAGAAGGCTTTGCAAGAAGCCCTTGGGGAATTTTACCACCAAAAATGTAACTATAATAGTTAAGAGCTTGAACTTCAGATTCAGATGTTGCTGGGTTTGAGCCATAGTTCCTTTCTCTGAGCCTATTTATAATCTGTAAAATGGGAATAATAATATTAATACTTAGACTGTACAGGATCGTTATATGGATTAAATGGAATAATGCCCGTGAAACCTTTATCTAAGTACTTCATAGTAAGCACTCAGTAAATGTTAGTTATTACCGTTGTTATTAAAATAATGCTTTAATTATTATATTAGCTCATGTAACAGTTCTTCAGTCAACTCCTGTTATGTATTCTCCCAGCATCACTGTCACATTGAAGGAACTACTTAACTACTGTGAAGCCATGCTTGTTCAGCATTCCTTCATGCTCAATACTGAATTATTTAATTAAACCAACAAGCTCTTTTTAAGTATCTTCTAGGTGCCAAGAACTGCACTAAACACTGCACATTTGAGAACGGTGTACTGTGAAATGTCACCCCTTTTCATTCTGTTTCTAACTCAAAATGCGTTATTGTGGTTTCTCAAATGTGCCGTCTCTCTTCCTACCTCCCTGTTTTTGCACAGATTGTTCCTATGACCTGGAATACTCTCTCTCACTTATCAAGTTGGCAGATTTCTACCCTTAGCTCAAATCTCCTCTGAAGGCAGCTTGAACCCCCCCAGGGAGATTTAAGTGCTCTTTCAGCGGTCTGTGTGCTGTGCTCTTAGTACATTATTCATGTATAACATTCTCATGAGTGTGTGGCTTATAACTGTTGGCCTGTGTTTCTCTTCACTGGACTAGGGGCACTTTGAGGGCAGGGACTGCATGGCTCCACTTTTGTGTTCTTAACAAAGCGCTCACAGGGACTGAATTCTGTTTATTGGTGAGTTGGATGCATGAATGGCTGGGTACATGGCAGAAAGAAGAAGAAGTGAATTAAAATAAACAAGTAAGTGAGAGGACCAATGAACGATCCAGGGACCGGACCTTGAGATGCTGTCACACTTGTAGGGAAGACAGGACTATAAACTCTCTTGGGGTAGTGGGCTTCGTGCTTAGCAATCTCTGAGTGTGAATAATGAGTGGCAGCTCTCAGGCTCTGCAGTAGACATGTATTGTTTCAGCGACTCCGTGTTTATTTACATTTTTAAAAAAGAATCATTCAGGTAACAAACTTAAAAATGCAGACCTCCGGTTTCCCTGATTTGGCAATAGTGGGCCCAGTCTCTGTAGGAACCGTGTCCTGGAGCAGAGAGGCAGGGGCAGCTTGTACTTTGGGCATGTGCTCTGCAATTCCCTGTCTTCCTTCACTCGTTTATGTTACCATCCTGACCCTTGAGTGCACTTGAGTTTGTCCCCCCTACTATATAGAGGATGATTTGGAATTTCTCGCAGTGGGGAAGTGAGGGAAGAGACGATTCAGTATGGAAGGGCCTATAGATGTAGAAACTACCTGGGATATTGGAGAACTGGTGTAATTCCCTTCCATCTGAAGGACACAGAATTTGTAGGGGACTAGCAGGAGTTGGTGAAGGTCAAAGAAGCTTTCAGAGGCCCATTCCTGAGCCTGTTTATATTTTTTGCTAATTTTGGATGTTAGCCGATTATAAATGGAGTTGGGTGATGGTTTAAATGAGCAATGACATGGTTGGACTTGCCAACCTGTCTGTGATAAGATGGATGAAGTCCGAGGGGCACAGGAGCAGATACACGTAGACCCAATAAGCGGCTATGCTCTGGGTCAGTGGTTCTCAACCTGGGGTGATTTTGCTTCTCAGGGGACACCTGGCAAAGCCTGGAGACATTTTTTATTGGGAGGGGGAGCTACTGGCATCTTGTGGGTAGAGTCAGGAGATGTTGGTGGACATCCTGCAATGCCCAGGATAGAGCCCACAACAAAGACTTATCAAGCCCACAATGCCAGTAGTGACAGGGTTGAGAAGCCCCACTCTAGTCTCACTGATATGTGAGACGGACAGGAGCTGGATAGTGACAGCTGGTCTTCTTAGAAAGGGGTGGAGTCACAGTGCATTTAGGAGGTGGAGTCAGCGGGCACAAGCCACTGATGCTTTGATGGTGTTTGTTAGAGGAGAGAAAGGGAGGAGGATGAGCAGAATAGGGAGCTACACCGGAGCAAGATTCGTTTAGCAAATCAAGAAGAAACCAACCTTTAAAGGTCTAAATTTTCAATTCCATCATTAATTTCTATTGACTAAATAGGCACTTTCTCATCCTTTTTATGTTTTTAAGAACAAACTGGTATTTGTAATTTTATTAGTAAATTTAGCCTATCTGGGGAAAAAATATAGGACGGCTCTCATTTATATTTTGGGGCTTTCATTTGCAAAGATTTTTACCTTTAAGTTTTGAGATAAAGGCATAAGGCCAAGGTCAGTTTTAGTGGTCTCCCAGGTCACTTTCCTGATGTGTTTTTCTCTCCAGAAATTCCTTGATCCTTTAGTATAAATCCCCTATAAAAATCCTTTGGAAAATGGAAACTCTATCAAAATGTATCTGATTTTGTTTCTTCTAACATAACTGTTTTGATACTTGTCCTTAGTTAAGGGAAAGTGGAACTTAGGCTCCACAGCTCTTACCTTCCTTGTGCTAAAATTAATTTGATTTATTTTGTTGGTGCAGGAAATTGGGGTTTTGAAGGCCCAGGAAGAGTACTGAAGGTTGGGAGATCGGGGTAGTGGAAAGGAAAGACTGATTAATAGTAACAGGGCATACTACTGAATCTTGGACAAAAGCTTTTTTTTTTTTTTTTAAGTCCCATATCGTCACCAAAAATACGAATTTATCCAAATTCTCGTTACCTGAAAACATCTTGTTTCCATTCAGGATATGTAGATCAGGCAGGATTCTGAAAAATGGGATAGCAAGTACTCTTAACTTCCATCTGCACATAATGATGGCTGCTCTTTGTGTTCTCTTTCTGGACACTATCATTGTGAGAAGTGTGTGAAGGTAGGCGAGGGCTCCACCGGTAGGCATCCAGCACCCACCGGAGCCCCTGTGTCCGTTCTCTCTTGTCAGCGTGTCAGCCGGGGTCCCTGAAAGAAGCAAGTGGCACACTCAAATGGAGTAATTTGAGATGAGTGGGCAAGGGTAGGGAAACCCTCAAAGGGTGTAAGACCCCTGGGCTTCCAGAAGTGGAGCTGGCACCACCTCTGGGCCTTAAGGACAAGGAAGGGCATGTGTGTTAACCAGGTTTTGGAGAGGCAGTTGTACAGAGAGGCTCACCACTGTGACTGTTAGTTAGTACAGAGCCACGGCCAGGCCACATTTTCCTCTCGCCTGTTCACATCCCTCTGTGTCCCCCCATTGGCCAACGCCAGCTCAAGGCCAGAGGGCCGAGAGCCTTTTGGTGGGCTCCACAGTGGTCAGCATTCTGGGCCAGAAAGCAGAATGGAGAGAAATGGTTAGAGAACAACTCTGCAGAGGCAGATGGAAGACGGCTGGGACATTTGGGCATTCTTTCTGATTGGTTGGTTCTTGTGGTCAGATATTTGTGGAGGAGTCAGGTGGTGGGGTGCTGTGCTCAGGAGTCAGAGAGTCTGGACAGAAGCACATCTGCTCTACTTGCTAACTGAGCGATTCTCAGCTCTTTTAAGTTCACCAAGCCCTTATTTCCTCATCATGTGATGGGAGCAAGGGTAATGCCTACATCAAAAGGCTTTGGGGAGACTCAACACAGAAAATATTCCAGTGCTATTGACAGACTTGGAAAATGCTGCAGAAGCTATAGTAAAATGTGAGAGTATATGCCAGTAAAGTTGTTTTTCTGTATAAAACAGATATGACTGTGTTGTGAAATAATGGTTGATTTTTTTCCTTCATCGTATTTTTCTGTATTCCAGGTTTCCTACTATCAGAAAAACAAAGACATCCATTAGTGTTATTAATAAATATGTTAGTACTGCTCTTCATGTTATTATTCTTGGCTAATTCTGTCCTTTCTGGGTTACTAAGGGGTATGAACGTGCAGCCAGAGCAGACGCCTTAGTGACATGTGTGTCGTTTCTTGTGACTGAACGTAGGTTCAGTTTTAGGGCCGCATCCCCAGGAAGCCTCTTTGGCCCCTCAGGTGCTTCTCCTCTGAGCATCCTCTCCTGTAGCCCTGGGCTGTCACCAGCGCTCATCACACCGTATTACAATTCCTTCCTCTACTAGACGTGACTCCTTTAGGTCCAGGACGATGTTTCGGTCATCTCCACGTCACCAGTGCTGTCTTGTTCTTGTTCCTACCTGCTGTCTTCATTCTTGTTGTCTAGGTTCCCCACATGGATATACGGACTTCTCAGCCCCTCATACCATAGCTTCTACAACAGAGAGCAACTGACCTGTGCTTTCGCTTTTCTCAAACTTCCAAATCCTGGGGAAGAATTTTGATTATTTTCATATGCTCAGGTCCACATCCCTTATTGAACCAAGTATACCCATGGGAGTGTTATATTATAATGGCCTCAGCTTTAGTCAAGTGTCCATTCCCAGGGGAATCTGTAGTGGCCAACAGGGTGGGGTCTATACAATCATGAGGGCTCTTATTTAAATCAGTTGGCTGCAGTGGGGAAGGAGACGGAATCTGTTAGGAATGTATTTAGTGACAATACTAAGAAGCTCTTATTTAAATCAGTTGGTTGTAGTGGAGAAGAAGCATGTATCAGGAATGCATTTACAAGCAGGAAAAAATTGGTTCTTGGAAGATGAAAGAATCTTACATATCCCAGTGGTTTGTGACCTTCTAAAGCTCATCCCTACCTAACAATGTAAATAGATACACAGGTATTTTTGCATTTTATGGGGCAAGGATAAGGAAAAGAATGTCTACAAAGGCTCTTCAGTGGGGTCGATGGTGGAAAGAAGATTGAGCAACACTGAGTTATAATGACATTAATAATACCTAATACTTACGTAGTACTTACCAAGTGCCCAGAACTGTTTTGAATTTTTTTATATTTATTATGAACTCACTTAACAATATACCCATTTTACAGTGACTTAACCAAATAGGCTTGATTTCCTACTTTTACTCCTAAATAATAGTGCAAAGGGTGTTTGACCATGTCAAAGCCAGCATATCTTTAATTCTGTAGACTTTTCCTTCACGCTGAGTGCTTCATGTTCCAAGACAGTTGCTGTAGCCCTAGACATTATAACCACCTTTTAATGCTGGAAAGAATTGGGAAGAACTGGAGAAAGTAGAATCCCCCTTTTTTTTTTTTTTGGAAATGAGAAGAGTGTAAGCTTTCCCAGGAGCCTTCCTACAGGAGTGTGCTTAGGTCTCATTGGCTGGAGAATTAGGGCGAATGGCCCCTTGTAGCTACAAGGGAGGCAGGGAAAGTGCAGAGCAGATTGTCATGGTTGGCTTAGATGTACACAATCTAATATAATAGCCACATACGACTATTTAAATTCTTTTATTGAGATATAATTCATAAACCATAAGATTTACCATTTTAAATGTACATTTTAGTGGTTGTTAATATATTCACAGGATTATGCAACTGTCACCACTGTCTAATTACAGAACATTTTCATCAGCCCCCCTCAAAAAACCCAGTATCCATTAGGAGCCATTCCCCATTTCCCCCTCCCCCCAGCCCCTGGCAACACTAACCTACTCTCTGTCGCTATGGATTTGTCTGTTCTGGACATTTCATATAAATGGAATCAAACCACATGTGACATCATGGGTCTGGCTTCTTTCAGTTAGCATAATTTTTTCAGAGTTCACCTATGTTGTATCACGTATCAGCATTTTAAACAAATCAGTTCCTTTTTCTGACTTAGTAGTCGGTTGCGTGGGTGGACCACATATGGTTTATCCATTTGTTTGTTGATGGACATTTAGGTTGTTTCCACTTTTGAGTTATTATAAATAATGCTGCTGTGAACATTCGCGTACAAGTTTCCGGGTGACCCGATTTTCATTTCGTTTTTCAAATCTCTTGGGCATATTCTTAGGATTGGAATTACTGGCTCATATAGTAACTCTATGTGTAACCCTTTGAGGAAATGCCAGACTACTATCAAAGCAGCTGCAGCATTTTATACATCCTGATGGGAATGTGTAAGGGCTCCAATTTCTCCACATTCTCTCCAACACTTGTATTTTCTTGTGGTTGATCTAGCCATCCTAGTGGATGTGAAGTATTATCTCTTTGTGATTTTGATTTGCATTTACATCGTGACTGCTGATGTTGAGCGTCTTCTCATGCGCTTGCTAGCTATTTGTGTCTCTTCATCGGAGAAATCTACTCAGATCATTTGCCCATTTTTTAATTGGGTTATCTGTCTTTTTATTGTTGAGTTATAGTGGCAGTTTAAATTGAGATCAATTGAAATTAAATAAAATTAAAAATTCAGTTCCTCAATCACAATAGCCACATTTTAAGTACTCAGTTGCCACGTGTGGCAAGTTGCTGCTTTATCAGACAGTTGCATATATAGAGCATTTCCGTCATTGCAGAGAGCTGTGTTGGACATCACTGGCTTGGACCATCGAGACTCATCGCTTGGAGTTGGGCACGTGGCCACTAAGCAAAATCAAGCTAAGGAAGGATGGGAAAGTGGCCTATAATAGAATAGAATATAATAGAATGTTCTTCAGAAAGAGGAAGGTGTCCGGTTTCCAAAGAGATGGATATCCTGAAGATGCATGGACGTTTCCTAAGGGAAGCGCTGGCGCAGGGGGTGAGTGGGAGGCCAACATTCTGTAAAGAGCCAGATAGTAAATATTTTCAGCTTTGCCTTTACATGGTATCTGTCACAACTATTCAGCTTTATCACTGCAGTAAAAAAGCAGTCAGAGATAATATGCAAATGAATGAGCACGACAGTGTTTTTATCACACTCGATTTACAAAAAACAGGTCATGGGGGTGGGATTTGGCCCACAGGCCGTATTTTGCATGTAATGATATGTAGAGAAGTATGGAAGCTTACAGGGGCCTAACATGCTTCAATACAGGGAATGGTATGATGTTTGATGTGGCTGGAAAATAGGCTCTAGGGTCAATGGTGTAGAGAAGGCTAAGAGGAGAGACAACTAGATTATAAAGCTCCTCAGTGCATATTAAGGTGTTTTGTTTTGTTCTGGTATTTTTGTTTGTTTTGAAAAATATTCAAGTGACAAG
Organism: Rhinolophus sinicus; assembly: GCF_057876585.1. NCBI lineage: Eukaryota > Metazoa > Chordata > Mammalia > Chiroptera > Rhinolophidae > Rhinolophus > Rhinolophus sinicus. The sequence goes on from NC_142514.1 coordinate 42,889,871, forward strand.
AAGCCATCAAAGGTTTTTAAGTTTGGAATTATATTAGCCCTTTAGACAACCCTCTGGCAGCTTTGTGAAAAGTGGGTTAGAAAAAGTGAAGCTAGAGGTACAGAAGACCAGTTAACCTCTTGAAGAGCCTGAACAAAAGCAGTATTAGAAATTGAGTGATTCTGTTAATAAGTATACCTGTCTCCCAATCATGCTGATAATAGATTGTTTACAGTATACCAATGACTGTGACATATGTTAAGTCCATGTATCTTGGCTAAAATAAAGATCGGGTAATTATCATGCTCACTGTATCAGTACAGATGTAGACAGCAAAGCTGGAAACTCTTGTCCTGATGAATCTCTTCCCTGTGGGTTGGAGAGTGGGTGTGAAGTGTGGGTCAGGATGTGGGTCATGGACGTGCTCTTTTCATGTCTCAGGAGAGGTACCTGGAACCCAGAGAACTGGTCCTGAGTATTACTCTGAGGACATCGGTGACCCTTGGAGAACTGTGAGACTGGAGTTGAATGGGGAGTCCCACTGTGGCCTTGGAAGAGTTGACTTCTGCTTGGGGAAGGGCGCTCAAGCTCCAGGGCTCAGTTCTGAAAGGCCTTTGGAGGGGAAAGGGAAACCTTGATGAACTTCTAATTTATGACATTAGGTCCCAAATTAAGCATCACATGGAGGTTTGCGTGGGAGTATCTGCCATCTGTAAAGATAAATTATCCACGTGGGCTTAGAAAACCACAAATTCAAATTATGTGTCAACGGATGTTTTTTTCAACATGGTAATCCCAGCCTGTGAGTACACAACATATTTTCAAAACCAGTTTTGCAGACTGATTAATAAGAACTGTACAGTAAATGTTGCTAGCTAGCTAGCGATAAGCTGGTTTTCCTATTTCTAAGCATATTAGTACAGAATCTTCTGAAGTTTAATTTGAAGTGGGATAATGCTTAGTGATTTCCGACAGTCTTCATTTTGTGACAATACTCCTCAAGAAAGCATCTTGGCTTATTCACTAGTTAAATCCTCACTGGTTCTTAAAATTATGAAATATAAATGTATTATAAGAAACAGCTTTGGGCCTTTCACAAGGCAGAATTGTACCTCACCCCAGGAATGAAAATGAATGACTATCTTACACGCATCGCGTTCTACCCTCGGAACATCTTGACTCCAAATGCTGGGCACATCAGAAAATGTCTCCTGATTTTGATTGTGAGTGGCCAGGCTTACATCCAGTGGGAATTATGAGTATTTCCGAGGGTGGGGCTGACAGAGGTGATAACATCAAAAGAGACTGACCCTTGGACAAGGCTTGCTTCTTGAAGTCAGTTTTCCCAGGGTGGGTGGTGGGTGGGTATGTACTTGTGTGGGCTGCTCTGTAGAAGGGCTCCATTGCCTCTCCAGTAACACTCCAAGGGCAGAGGCTGTGGCTCTTCTTGAATATCGGTCTTTGACATTGTTTTGTGGAGATGTGGTGAGAGAAGTGAGGAAACCTCATCCATTTTCTGAATCTAACACCCTTGAACAGAAGGGACTGACTAAATCCAGGGCATTTGGAGTTCACTGAATTTGTCAAATTATTTTTCAAGCTTGATGGGTTCAGGACTTCCCCAAATGTTTTGCCAAGGGCTTGTACACTGGTGTGTGTTCAGGACAGTACGCTCTGCATGTTTCGGGTTCATCTACCCTGAAATGATCAAAATACTGTGTTTCTGAGATCTCTGAAGTCCAGAAATGTATTTTGAATTTTTAATCTCTTTTTAATGAGAAATGGGTGATCCCAGTAATCACAAAGAGGCCCAAATTCCCCCCCTCATATTCCCCCCCCCCCATTTCTGGCCACCAAGAAACTCTGGGCATAAGTATTTTTCTGGGCTATTTGTGCCAACAGCTATTCTAGAGCATGTTTCTGATTTGCTTTGCACATACCTGAGCAGAAAATTTGTTGTTGAAAAACTGCTGTTCAGCAATCATTAACTTTTTTTTTTTTTTTTTAAGATGATGCTTCTCAAGTCTTAGAACAGGGAAATCTCTTTGTGACAAAGAATAAATAAACTCTAGCATAAAATGCTAGTTAGGTGACCTAGTTTTTGCAACAACAACAAGAAAATTGCAAGGGGAATTATAATGAAAAGAGATTTAGGAAACATGGACCACTTGTGATATATGGCCCTTATTTGAACCCTCATTCAAAAAACAACTGTTAGAGAAGAAAAGTAAAACATTAGGAAAACCAGGAACACGGAATGGACATTTGGTGATATTAATGTGTTATTTTTAATTATAATAATCATATGGCAGTTATTTTTAAAAAACTAGCTCACATTTTATAGGTGCATGCTGAAATGCTTGCAGAAAAATCATGCAAAGTCTGGGAGTTTAGAAAGAATCGGTGTGGGATGTGGACGAAACAAGATGGCCATGAGTTGAAATTATCTGAAGCTGAGCGATACGTATATAAGGGTTCACTAAACGATTCTTTCTCATTTTGAATATGTCTGAAATTTCACATACTAAAAAGTTTTTCAAAATTAGCATTTTGGAATCGCTGAAAATCTTGGGTTTCTGAAAGATACCTCTTTTGGTTGCCTTAGCTTCTGTTCCACAGCTTCTTTTCCCCAGTGCCGGGTTATTTTCCCTCCCTATCTTCTCTCTGTTCTCTCCCTCCTTATCTGTCTTTCTATTTTCTTTTCTTCTCTTTCCTTTCCTGACTTTCATTTGGACTGTCAAGAAAAGAAGATACATGTTTTTATTTGCAAAGGAGATGTTGGGATCTCACTCTTACTTTGTTACTGTCTGTGATACGGAATGAGTTCTTGGCTTTGAAATTTTGCTGTGAGATTGGTCTGACTTAATCACTGCCTGAATAGGCAAAGAGATTAGCTCACTGGATCCCAAACTATCCTCAGAAAGTAAGTTATGATGGCAGGAATCACCTGAAAAGATTTTTAAATTTAAAAATAGTAAAAAAAAATCTTAGTGTAACAACCCACTGGGAATTCTGATTTAGTAGGTCTGGGTTGAAACAGAATCTAAAAACCTGTAATTTCAACAGCTTTCTACATGACTCGCATTATCATTAGGTTGGAGATCTCCTGGATTCAATGGTTTTTAATAGATTGGAGGGATTCTAGTTGCTCAAGGAGCAGACTGAGATTGTATTTCTATATAGTTCTGCCTTATTACAATGGGTGTGGCAGAATTTTCATTGGTGTTACTGTTTTGAATTGTTTTTATTTAAGACGACTTACTCCTAAATAAGGCCTTACATCCAGTAGTTATTCCATAGGTACTAGGTAAATAAACGGTGCCTACAGAAAGGAAAGTCAGGGAAAGGAAAGGAAACTGGCATTTATTAAGTGCCTATGATTATAGTAGACTTGACTCAAATTGATATTTTTCTCCTTTAGTTTTTGCCACATCCCTGAAAAGCAATTATTACCCAGTTTTGCTTTTGATGAAACTGAAGCTCAGAGAGAAGTTGGGTATTTTATCCAAAGTCACACAGTAAACCTGTGGCAGGAGTATTTGAGCTCCGATTTTTCTTTCTGTTGTGCCATGTCGCCTCTTTGAACACTGAGACGTGTTTCTAAGTTGTTTTTGGCCCCACACGATTGTGTAACAAAAGGGGAAATCGTTTAGAGGTCAGGAAACCCGACTAGTGGGGCAAGCCGCCAGACCTTCCTCTAATGGGACGCACCTGCGTATTTGTTTTTCTCAGTCCGATCCTGGGTAAAGGTCCCGGTGAAAGCCTTTGTCACTGCTCAGAACACTGGGGTGTCATCACTGGGAACTGTTTGGCAAAGGAACATGGCAACTGAGGGACAGAAGCCTCTTCTAGGGGGTTTGCCCACATCTGAATTCTTTTTGGCACCTTGTAACATAAGAGGCTTGAGAACATCGGAGTTTTGTGCCGATGTGGACACCACCCAGCATGTTGGCTTTCTTTGACAGTGTGAAGATCAAAATATCAGGTAGAAAAAATTAATTCCCTCCATGGATTCTAGACACTTGGGGTTACTCACCTGGTATATTGCAACAGCTGACGTACTGGTCCTCCTTTCCACAACCTACCTGCTTTCCAGGTCACTTTTCTCAGAAGGGATCTTCTTAAAAATGCAGGTCTGATTATGTTCCTCCCCTGTGAAATCCCTTCAGTGACTCCCAGTTCCTTGAGGGAAAAGCCTGAGACCTTCAGCATAGCATTGTAGATCCTTCCTGGTCTGGGCCTGTCTGTCCAGCTGCATTTCCCACCCCTCCCCAAAGAGGAGCAGCCAGAGTCCTTGCTCTTGAAAGCTGTACAGCCCATTTTAAAAAGAATAAAAAAGACCCCCCCGCCCCAAATATATATATAATTTAGTTCTAACCTGTGTGGTGCCCGGTGGTATTTGGTTTTTCCCTGTGTTTGTTGTCTGATCCCTACTGCACTGCAGGCTGTCGGAGGGCAGGGACTTTGTTTTGTCTACTGTTGTCTTGTCACACATGGAACAATGCCCGTAGGTGTTTACTGACATGCTGGGTCAGTGAATAAATGAATGGTAGGCACTGTTCAGTGCTATTTAACGTCAAAGGAAGACATGGTCAGGGGGCTGGTGTGGTCAAGGAGGGCTTCACAATAAGCCAGTTGTAAAGGATTTAGGCTTCGAAGAATTGGCAGAAGAATTGGTCGTGGACGTCAGTATTAAGAGGGTCACAGTCTTAGAAGAAAACTCTTCTATATTGGAAAGAATATGGGTTTTAGAACCAAAGAGATCTAGATTCAAATTTGGACTCTCGCTTATCAACAATATGACCTTAAGATCTCCCAGTTTTCAGTTTCTTCACCCATGAATTGAGATTGATATTACCTTCCTTAGAGTCCTCTGGTGAGAAAAAAAGGCAGTATCATATTAAATAAAGCACATGGCATAATGTCTAGCATATATTAGGCTTACAGTCAATGGTAAGTAAAAGCTTAGATAGATATAAAGTGAGCTAAATGCTTGGGAAACAAAGTATTTAGATGAGATAGTTAAATTTGATTAAAATGGCACAATTATTATACTGGCATGGAACAATCAGACTTATGATAGATTTCACAGTCTTTATGGCTGTTTTCATGTGCTTTAGAGATTTTTCTCACGTTTCTATACTTTTTTTTAACCTTGGAAAATTGCGTGTGGGTGTGTGCCCCAGCCTGCTCCCTGATACATAGATCCCCACTCCTCTAATATGAGGGCAGGGGGGACAAACACCATGAGCAGACGAGGGGGTGGGAAGGAGCTTTGTGTTTAGGTAGAGAATGAGCCACTCTTTCAGGGACAAACCGCATCTACGTGACTTTCCTTCTGTATATATGCACTTCCCTACAGGCCTTAGTGTTAGCGTTTACCTTGTGGTCAGGATTCCGGCCTCTGCCTGATTCTTCTACCTCATCTTACGCCTCAGCTTGGGGAACTCTCACTGTTCCCCAAGCCACATCTGCCTCTTTGGGGTTCCTTAAGCATGCCAAGTTCTTTGCAGCCTTGGGTTCTTTGACTTTACTATTCTCTTTGACCAAAATTCTTCCCCTTTGTCTCTTTGCATTTCTCAGAATATCTGCAGGCTCCTTCTGTAGAGGTATTGGAGCAAAATCATGGAACTGATTTTAGAGTGTTTATTATATATAATACCAAGGAATAATATTTTAAGAGTGTCTGCAATTCTTAATTTTTAACCAGTGAAATTTCATACGTTTCTAATACAAATTAAGAAGCTTTCTTCCGGGTGCTACTGGTGGTACTTTTCTTGGTGTCCCCTGTATCCTGGGCTGCCTGTAGAGCTACTGTCTCTTCCAGGGAGGGTGTTTACCCCCCCACACACACCCCATTTGAGATTTTAGAACTACTGCCTCTGCGGAGTTCCTCTGCCTTACTCAGCAGCTCCCAGTTCCTTTTCCTACTAATCAGAGAGGCATTGCCCTACTGGGGGCCTCTTTCCTCCACTTCCTCAGGGGGAGATGGATGGGGCAGCAGAGTTGTGAGAGCTGAGTGGCAGAGAGGGATGGGAGGGCTTGTCGTTAGGGTACCCAGGATGGGAGAGGAGGCAGAAAAGGAGCAGGAGGGAGGGACTAGATTCAAAATAGTCAAGAAGAGTGAATAAAGTTGCTGACTGATGTCTGAAATAACGGTATTACAGCAACAAAAATAGCAGTAATTCAGGACTGAAAAAAGGCATAATATACTTTACTACCAAAAAGTGATAGGATATTCATTATTCTCCTTGGCTGATCTCACCTCAGAAGTTACCTCCTCAGAGGGACCTTGTCTGATCCGTCTCAGTGGGCCTTGCTACAACCTGTATTTATGTCCCCTTAGCGCTTACTACTCTCTGCAAGTACATTGGTTACTCTTCCCCTGACTTCCCAGGTTCCCCTGCCTAGAACTGTGTCTGAAACATAGTTGGTTCCAAGAAATATTTGTTGGATGAGTTGATGGGGATGATAGTGGCAAATCAAGTTGCTTTGGACGAGTGTGACAGTGAAAAGGGGGTATGGTTACCTGCAGTTCAAGAAGCCAGCTCAGCAATGCTTATAGAGGCTTGGGTATTATTATCACAATTATTATTTTGTTGCAGTTATTAGTATTACACCAACAGTTGCAAAATCTTTTAAGGATGCCAGGCATGTTGTGGAATTGAGGGAAGTAAAAATCTTGCAACAGATGGTACCACCTGCAAAAGAGAACACATCTAATTTTTGACCCCACCCTTTTCTCCCTATCACAGATATGAATAAACGACAGCAACAAAAGTGTTTAATTCTCCCCTTGGAGGGAGGGCATATTTAGTCCTCTGAGTCAGGCAAGGAGCGTCTATAGCCACAGGACAGCTGGGAGCTCAGGTCCATGGAGGACGCCCAGAATGGACGTAAGGAGAAGGCGCCTCCTTGTCTGGTGATAGCAGCTGGGGCCCTCTCTGCTTCCCTCCCCACAAAAATCCAGTTGGAACCAGCGCACGCTGGGCTTCTGCCTGCCAGACAGAAACAGATGGCCTCGTGCTGCTGCTGATCTGTTGGTGGCATGGGCTGCATAGCTCGTGCTTTACTCATGGACGAGGGAGACAGGCGATGGCTGAGGTGAGGGTCAGTCACTTGGCCTTCCCCTACTCACTGAAGTGACTCACTTTGCTGCAGCTTAAGTTGCAGTTCAGGTTCTCTCGGCTGGGAGAACCGCATCTGCTCGTGCTCCTGAGAACCAGACTTGGCCAGGGATATTTGTAAACCTCCACACACCTTCATTCAAAGCATTTGAAAGAGATACTTTATCTTCCTTCTTCACCTGCCACAGAGGGGGGCTTTCTGGAATTAGAGTCGAAGTAATTTGCCAAGTGTGGGAACCGCTCTGTGCAGCCCTGAGGAGAAAGTCAAGGAGGATATCCAAGGCCCCTCCACCAGCTCCGAGGATGTGTGGCCACCCAGAGAGGCAGAGGAGGACATGGAAGTGACACCGTGTGGGGGCTTAGGTGGTCCACGTTCTGGGTATTGTCACTTACTAGATGTGGGACTGTTGGCAAGTGATTTACCCTCGATGGCCTTCTGCATTCTCCTGTCTCACATGGGATAGTGGGACCAAATTGGGGACAGCAGATACATTAGCTCTACTGCCAGTTCTTACTGATTGGAAATTGCCGTCTGGGGCTTAGTGTGGGGGATGATGGGGGAGCCAACCTCAGCCAAGCGAGAAAGACCAATCGACTGTTGATGTTTGCCACGTGTACGGACAGGCGGTTAGTGGCTCCCAGGCCACTACCTACTTGGGGGTAATTTCTACCTCTGTTTCTTCCTGATTGCCTGTGTTCTACAGGTGATTCTACTAGGACCCCCTGACATTTGCCAGTGTTAACAATTGCCTAGGGCTTTGTTGGTGATGGTGAGCGCACACACCATCTGACCTTTATTGAGTGTTTGAGATTCTATCATTTAACCCCCTTCCTGATAGACAGGGAAGCTAGGGATCATCGTGATGAAGTCACTTGCCCAAAGCCACTCAGCTAGGAAGTGATAGCGCTGGAAGCGAACCCGGCTGTGTCTGTGTCCAGAACCGGTGCCGCATCCCTGCCTGTGTTGCTTCCCCGTTGGAGAATACCTCAGTACAGATGGTCGTGGAACACCAGTGTGTATAGCGTTATCTGCAAGTGCACAGACGTCAGACAGTCGCTTGAAAGATTCATGAATGGATATTTGCTCAGCTCTTTTGAGCTTAGAAAGTACTTTCAAAATGCTATGGGCATATACGGAGCTTTACCTGGAGTATCTCATTTAAACCTTAAAAGCTGTGACTCCATTTTGCAGATCAGGTAACCAAGGCTCAGAGAGTAAAGCAGCTTGCCCCAGGGTCCCATGGCTAGGATTTGCACTTAGGCCCACCACCCACCTGTGGACTCTGTGATGATACCTTTTGGTACTGGTGAGTCCTGAGTGGACCACTTGGTGGCATTAGCAAAACTTTTGAATATAGAAGGTGGGTTGAGGAACCCCCACATTTATGTCTAGCCTGTTCTTCACAACTTGGTGAACGTCTTGGCCCCCACTTACCAGTATAAGAAAGGAAGAAATGCCGCCGCTGCTCTTGTGCACCTGTCGCTTGCTGGGGCAGAGAGAGCTCCTCTGTGCGGGCCATGCTCAGCATGCGTGCTGAGGGCAGGCCGCCGTGTGACTGACCTCAGGCAGCAGGCAACTCGTCTCGTTCATGAAAACTGAAAATGATACACCATCAAATGTATGGCTGCCCTGAGTGCAAGAGATGAAAGAAAAGTGGCCTGCCAGTGGTGACCAGGAGTAGACCATTAGGAAAGTAAATTTCCTGGTGGCCCCGATACAGTTAACTTCAACAATTTTCATATTTATATCATATTATATATTTATTTATTTTTACTAGCTTAAAAACTTCAGAGGGTAAGTGGAATATTACTTTATACTGCAACAGTTTCTCATCTTTTTTCCTTGGGTAAGTTTCTGTCTTTCCAGTTAACTTAATTCATGTGGTGCTATTGCTTTCCTTTTATGAAAACCATTACTTCTAGGGATTTGCTGAAAATACACTTGAAAACATAACTGTCAAATAGCAAATATCATGGAATCTGGAGTTTGTCTTTCCTAGGCCAGTGGGGTTTGCTGATTTGCCTCTACCCCACAAAACTAAGTCTCATTCTCCTCGATCTCCCCTTCTGGTACATTTCCAGCACATGCACACACACCCGTACACACACACACACACACACACACACACACACACACTCGCACACATTTTTGACTCCACGCTCATAGGTAAAAAAGGCCCACATCAGCTAGGCTGGGCCACAGGCCTGTCTGGTTTAAATCTAAGCTGCCTGGGAGATCTGGGGTAATAAGTGAGTGACAACAGGTGCAGGTTTCATTACACCCTTCTGAACTCAGCCCATAGTTCTTTCTTTGATTCTTTTCACCCAACACCCTTGCCTGAGTTGTGTCCAATAAATTTCATAGATGCATGATCCTGTTTCAGAGCTGAAGGGAAATTTTTCTCTTCACTTGGCTAAATGGTGCCTAAGTCAAAACCCCACTTCCTGGCCCCTCCTCACCCCTTAAGAAATAATAAGGCATAACCCCAGGCTGGGAGCTGCTGGGCCTGGGATCGTCAGTCTTGCACTCCCATGAAGAATGCATTTTCTGGTCTCATTTTAGAAAAGCCAAAGCTTATCTCACGGAGAATTAGCCATAATTGGGGAGAAAATAATTACTCGGTATTTTTTTGCCCTGTGATACCTGGAGCCACAGGTAGATCGTTAAAAGCAGTGTCCACGCCCACTTCTATATAAAACAAACTATTACTCCAGGGGCCTTGAAAGCCATATCTGAATGTTCTCTTGGGCAGTTTTCTGCATGTAGCACCCTGAATGTTGGTGTTAAAAGGGGTTTTTTTGCCTTTTAAATGTCTCTGGGATCCATTGCCCTCCTACCTGGGCTCTTTGGCTCCAGTCATCCTAACTTTCCCCCAACTTCTACCCCACCTCAGCAGTCCTCACTCCCCCACCCCCATCAAACCAATACTCCATCAAGTCTCACCTTTACATGTGGTCTGACATTGCTCGTCTGTTTGAAACCCCTTAGTAGCATCCCATGCCTACACGATGCAGGTATTCACTCCCTAGTGTGGCACGTAAGGCCCTCTGTGACCGAGCTAACTCTGGTGCTCCCGTCTCGCCCTCTGCCCCTGCTGGTATTAGGTTGGTGCAAAAGTATTGCAGTTTAAAAGGTTAAAAATAATTGTGAAAACTGCAGTTACTTTTGCACCAACCTAATAGAAGGGGTCAAAGAGTGTGGATCCTTTTATTCTCTTTCAACTTGATTCCTCTCAGCTGTTCGTATTTTTGCATATGCTGTTCCCTCTGCTAGCAATGCCCTTTCCTTAAGTGACCTACCGAGTCACCTCGTACACTTCTGTATTGTTAGGTTCTACTATTATCTGTAGCTTAAATAAGATAGCTTCTTTGTCTCTCACATGATATTCCAGAGACGGATGCTTCCAGTCTCCAGGAACCCAGGTGCCTCTGTGTGGACACATCCTTGATGTGAATCCCTCGTCTCCGTGGTCCAAGCTCATTTTCATCCCCAGCCTCCTTGCAGGCAGCAGGGCGGAGAATGGATGAAGAAGAAACGCACCTTCTCGCTTTTGGGGCACATTCTAGCAGCTGTACATATCTCTGCTTCCCCATCCTTTGTGCCTCCTGGCTACCTGGTTCTCTATATCTGTCGTAACAGCCGCAGTAGTAATGTGGTGGTAGATCTCTAGGAGACGTTGTAGTCGTAGGAAGAGTAGTAATGGCCGTAGGAGTAGAAGTAGCATCATAATTTTCATTCACAGTTTCAGAAGAAATGGAAAGGTTAAGTGACCTGACCAAGGTCACACAGCAGTAAGTAAATGGTAACGCCAAATTCAAACCCAGAGCACGCTTACTGTGGCGCCCACCACTAGGCTGTGGTAGCTACAGTCCACTCACGCCGAGTGACAGTTGTTTCTTTACATGATTGTCTTTCCCCTTAGGTTTTGAACTCCTTGAGAAAAAGGTTTTACCTACTTTACGTTTATATTTGTAGGCCAGGCATATAGTGAGTAATCAGCACATATTTTAGGCATCTAAATCAGAGTTTCTAAACCTTGACATTCTTGGCATGTTGGGCCGGGTAATTCTTTGTTGTGGGGCTGTCCCATTGTGCATTAAAGGATGGTTAGCATGATCCTGGGCATCTACAGACCAGATGCCAGCAGCACCCCTCCAACCACCCCCTCACCCAGTCAGGGAGACCACACATGTCTCCAGACGTTGCCAGGTTTTCCCTGGGAGGCAAAACACCCCTGATTAAGAAGCGCTGATATAAACCAAGTGGTGGCCAAGGAGCCTTGGGTGGGGCTCACATCGAGAAAAGACCTCCTCAGGGTTGGTAAGGCTCCTGGGTCTCAGGATGGTGATGTGTTTCCCAAGCCTCTGCATGTCTGGAGCATAGAGAGTAGGCTTGCTGCCCTCACAGGTTGTCTGGGCAGGTGGCCGTGATCGTCTCCCTGAGTGTGCCAAGCCTTTTTTGGGGGAATAACCAGACAGGGTTTCTCTGGAGGCAGATCTCACTGGGCCTTGCGAACCCGCTGTCTGGCCTGGCACCACCTGGCAAAGTCTCATCTCCTTAACCAAAGATGTGCTTTTGTAAATATTCTGGCAAACAGGGGCTTTGTTCTGTTTCCTGATTGCCCTTTTCTATTTCTACACGTGTCCTGGTGACACATGGAGCCCAGCGAGAACTCGGTTGGAACGCAAGTCTCCTATTTTTCGCCAGCCCGTCATCATGATTTCCTCAGCGTGTAAGCCAGTCTAAATTATGTTACCTGTGTGGTGGTCAGTCCTGGGTATCATTTTCACCTTTATTATTCTCATTGCACGTTGCAAGGAGAGAGCGAACTTTATAGGTTGTTCCACGAATGGGGCTCACCCTTCCCTGCTTACACTGCCTTTATTGAAGCCAAGAGACAGGATTTCAGGATGCACCATTTATTAGCTGTGTCGCTTTGGGCAATGCACTTAGCTCCTTGGGCCCTTCATGTGCCTGCAAAATAGAGTAACCCACTTGTCTAAGCCACCTCCTCAGAGTTCTTATAAGAGCAGAATAAGGTAATCTGTGCAAAGGGCTTAGGCTCCCAAGGTTGACCTACTGTTAGTGTACCTTTTGCATCTAAGAAGACTAAACAAAACATCCTCGTTCACGGGCACTGGGTTATAAGCTCAGTTAAGGCAGACTCGGTGTCTGTCTTTTTCTCCCAGTTCCCAGGATCTAGAAGTTATTCAGTAAATATGTAGTGAGTGACTGAAGAAAAGTTGGAAAGTCAGACCTTCTGGTCCATTGTCCTAGTGGGAACTGGAGAGGAGAGTTGAGGTTATTGTGGGTTTATGTGTCACTCATATTTTTGACAGACATTCCAAGCAACCACATTTTTAAGAGTTCACCCAGTATTTTTTCGGGCTCATAAATTCAAGTGCCTGCACGGGCAGTACACACTTAGGACTCCGGCAGGTGTGAGACAGGACAGGATGGGAGAGGCCCAGGAAAAGGTGGTGGGCATGTCCAGCCTAAAGACATCACGGTCACATATTTTGAAGTCTTTGCATCAGCCAAACAAAATATGTCTTTGAGCCAATGTAGGTCTTCAGGCAACATTTTGCAACTCTTCATTTACAAGAGAACCTAGGATAAACACTGGGCCAGGTGCTGGGCAGATAAAAATGAGGAGCTCAGAATCCAGAAGTAGAGATGGATGGGAAATGAATGGTGAGAAAATGAGAATAGCTAAGATGTATTGAGAGCCCAGCCAAGCCCTATTGTATATCCTTTACATACAAATGATAACTTGTATTTCATCCTCACAACATCCTGATGTGAGACAGGGGATATTTTTGCCCCCGTTTTATGGATGAGGACAGTTAAAAACAAAGGATGAGTAAAGGTTATGGAGCCAGTAGTTGGCTAATAATGAGATGTAATATGCTGAATCCAGTGATGAAAGAAGGCACAGAAGCCCCCTTTTAGATCTCACTCCTTCCACTCTGGCTGCTTTCCTGTCCCTCCGCCACACAGCAGCCTGAGTAACCTGAAAATGTAACTGAGATCGTGTCACTGACCAGTGTACCACCAGTTGTTCACGCAGTAACGTCCCCGCTCCGAGGCCCTGCGCCATCTGGATTCCACCCCCCTTGCCAGCCGAGCCCTCCTCCTCAGGCTCTGCTCAGCTACACTTGCTCAGGCGGATAAGCCGTTGCCAACCCCAGGCCTTTATGGCCACTCTTTCGTTTGCCCATGTCTCTCAGTATTCAGGACATCTCTCGTTCCTCAGGCCTCAGCTCCAGTGTCATCTCCTTAGAGGTCTCTCTGTCCACCCCGTCCTAAGGTGGCCTCCTAGCTTACTCTTATCCTCCCCAGCACATGTGTGTGCTTGCCTGGCGCCCCGACTACAATGTAAGCTCCAAGAGTGCAAGGACCTGTCTTGTTCCCTAATGCATCTCATTGTCTGACACAGTGGCCAGAACAAAGTAGACACAATAAAGAGACATTTGTTGGGGTGGCCGGTTAGCTCAGGTGGTTATAGAGTGTGGGGCTGATAACACCAAGGTTGCCAGTTCAACCCCTGCATGCGTCACTGTGAGTTGCACCTTCTTTAAAAAAAAAAAAAAAAAAGAAAAAGAAAGAAAAATTTGAAAAAGAGACATTTGTTGACTGAATGAGGCCTCACATGAGGAGAATAACTTTACCTAGCAATTGTGACTCACCTAATACCACATAGGTAACAAGTGGCTCCGTCAGCATTTGAACTGATTATGACAGCACTTTGCTTGAAACCCATCATTGCTTCCGTGCTGCTCTCAGGTTAGAGATCCCAGCACGTCACATAGGCTGTAAACCTTCAGGCCCAACCCCTGTAGCTCGTCTGGCCTCGTCTCCCATAGTTTTGTGCACCCACTGCCCTGCTGGCTTAGCTACACTGACTTCACTGCCCCTCAATCCACATTCTGGTCGTCCCGGCCCTTTCTCATGTTCTCTGCCCACAGCCTTCATATTCCTTCAAGTTTCAACTTACGCACTCCTTCGCCAGAATTCTTTTCCCAAGCCTTTGGACTAGATTAGATCCCCCTCAAGTTCCCTTCATTGCATTTATCACAATTGTCATTATATAGTTATTTTTGTGATTTACTATCTTAATTTCTGGCTCTTCCGTCTCTGCCCCCAAGTATGGCAGCCTGTCCATCTTAACTCTGTGTGCCCAGGATCTACTGCTGGGCCTATTTGGTGACAAGTGCTAAATAAATAGTTTTCAAGGACATGAGTTAATGGATGAAAGAGTAGTGAGTGAATGAAGAGTTCCTGAATCGACTTCATCCCACCGCTCTTCTCGGGGGAATTTCACTAGCATAACATTTCCCCGCATAGGCAGGCATGTGTTCTTGGTAGACGTCTGCCTTTATCTGGTCAATGAGAGAAGTTGAACAACAGGGTGAGAAGACTTGGCATGTGTCTTTTCACAACACAGGAAAGGAACGAACTTCGGCTTTTACTGCTACACCTGAGACTAAAACTAGCTGTCTCTACAAGCCAGACACTAGCTAAACAACTTGCCTGCACCTTCTAGACTGGCCCATTCTCAGTCATGGTAAGATCCAGAGAGAGCTTACTAGATCATCTTCAGGTCTTCTGTACCTTATTACAGCCTAAGGAAGGCACGGTAATCCTTGCTTTTTTAGCTAAGAAAAGTATTTGAGACGTAGAACTTCATTGGTTTCTAATCCCACTAACATAACTACCTCATGTATGCAGCTCTCACTAGATACACATTTCTAGGGACTTAGAAAATGTTATGCAGCTGATACTTGTTGAAGAGGCTCTGGAAGAGAAATCATGGTTGCTAGTATTAGCAAATAATACTGGCTATGCAACTTTGATTCAATTCCTTAGTTTAATTCTGTTTCTTCTTACCAGGACTGTTGGGAGGCAAAAATCAGATGTCTCAGAAGTACCTAACTGGGTGCTGGGCTCAGAGCTGACACCATTCATTCCTTTGATCCTGGTGGCTGTCCCCCTGGATGGGACACGGTCCTGTCCCTCCGCCCTCTTCACTGTACAATGCTTGTTTATCCTGTAGGTCTCCACTTAGAAGTCACTTCCCCAAGGAGTCTATCCCTGACCCCTCAGAGTAAATTCGGCCCCTCTTATTATATGATTTCATGGTACCCTGCACTTTTTTCACTTTACACAATTGTAAGTATGTAATTATATGTTAAATGCTGGCGTCCCCTCCTCTCTCCTGAATTCAGGATGGTAGATAGCGTATCTATCTTATTTCCTTCTGTGACTGGAACGAATAGACATTCAGGTTCACTGTTGCTGAGGTCCACATTAGTGACCTCCGTGTCCTTAAATCCTCTTTTATTTGTTTTTCCTTTTTATTGGGGGAAATTTCAGAGGTGTACAGCAGTAAAGGGAAGAGCATAATGAAACTTCATGTGCCCATTACATGTAGTGGCTGAGAACACATCAGCCCTGCGTTCTGCTTCCTCAGCGATGGGTCTGGTGACTGCTTTGGGGGAAATGTTAGAGGAATAAATACACGTTAACACTGATGTCATAAATGTGTCCCCATGTGGCTCACTCTGGAGATGATGTCCACGTAATATGTACACGTCAGTAATTGTGCTAATGGACCAGTACGAGGGGAGACATTTAATTTAAAATGTTCTGGTTTGGAGTTTTTATATACATGCCACGGTAAACATGACTATTTCAGACTCGTTCTCAGTCTAGAGTGGCGTTATGCCCCCGGGAACTAACTCTTGACTGTTTGGAGGGAATCTGAGCCAATTTGTAGGCTGACAAGGGAACTGCATTATGATACAGCATCTACCCTTCCCACAATCAGTCAGGGAGATGATTTGGGGGTTTCAGAAGAGACTGTTTAATGTGGAGATTTTCTATAAGGTTTGATGGGCAGATTTCCGGAAAAGTCTGAAGTGTCTGTGTGTGTGTGAATGTTTTACATGTGGCAAGTTGAAGAAATACAAGTGCTCCTGATAATGGGGATTGTTCATTGAGGGGCTGTGTGGGTCAGTTGCTGTGCTAGAAAGTCCTTTACAGTATATCTGTTCCTCACAAGAAGGGTTTAAGTTCGATGTCTTTACCCTTTTAGTTGTAGGGAAATGGAGCGGGTCAGATAGTTGCCCAAGCCTAATCACATAGGAAGTGGCAAAGCTGGGATTTAAATCTAGGCCTGACCATTTTTAAAGCCTTTGCACTTTCCATAATACTACGTAGCTTCCTAAAACCTCCTTTTTATTTCCTTGAGAGATAAATACCACTTGGCAACTTACTTTCTCCTTCATTTCACCATGCAACCCAGAATGCTTTACAAATTCTGCAGAAGTAGCCAGCTCTAAGATTTAGGCATATCATAGATTTTTAAAAATGGCTGACGTTGGTGTTTCTCTTATTCTGGTTTGGAAAACTTTTTTCAGAGTCAGATATCTATTGTGACAACTTTTCAAAATCCTACTGAAAGTGCCAAGTCCATCCCATTAGCTGTCCTTCCACTAGGCAATCAAATCCATATTGGTTCCTTCTGGATGCATTTCCAGGGATGGCAAGCCAAGGGTTTTGCATGTGTTTGGCAGCTATCTGTTAATTGCCTAAATTGTAACTTTTTAATATTAGGAATTTTTTTAGAAAATAATACAATAATAAATTTGGTCTGATTTATTCCAGTTGAGGGGAGAAATAATTAGGAACTGAATTTATTTTGACTCAAGGATAATAAATATGAGGTGTGATCCAAAAATATAATGAATGTTTAAATTAAAAAAAATTATTATAGTAAAAGACACATTGCCATTAATCCCTCTCAGGATACTCCCCTTTACTTTGAACACACCTATCCCATTGTTCTTGCCACTTTCTGAAGCAGTTCTGGAAGTCCTCCTTTGTGAGTGTCTTTAGTTGTGCTGTCATGGCTGCCTCGATGTCCTGAAACGATTCAACATGTTTACCTTTCATGGTCATTTTGACTTTGGGGAAGAGCCAGGAGTCATGCAGTGCCAGATCCGGTGAATAAGGTGGATGAGGACACACCATAATGTTTTTATTTGACAGAAATTTCCATATCAGAAGCGATGTGTGATATGGAGCCTTTCCGTTGGGATCACAAAATACGGTGAATGCTCGTATCTGTTGCTTCACTCACATTTAGAGATTTACATACTGAATCATATACGTAGCCCCAAAAACTTTCACATTTTCTTTCTTATTACCTCCCACCATCTGTCTTTGCTCAGATTAAATGAGGCCAGTCCCTATTCCCAGGCATATTCATACTTCTCTGTCTGTTTATAATGTTTATCACATTTACCATCTTACAAATTTTTAATACCTATGTCATAATCGACTTCTTCCTCAAAGTTTTCGTAGTCCTTGATAGCCCAAGTATACGTATTGTCTTTCTATTCTTTGTTACTGCATAGCTCATATGTCTTCAATGCTATGTATTATATCTCGTTTACATCATAGTAATTTATGGAGCATTTTCTCTCCTCCAGTGGACTGAGAGGACTGGAATTCTTGTTTTATTTCCATGCTCCTGACACCTTGCACAGAATTGGCACTTCATAGCCACTCAATATATTTTATTAAATTGAAATTTAAAAGGAAACTTGTATGCTTTTATTTAAATAAGACCATAAATTAGTCTTCATGAATTTGAAGTTCTCAGAAATGTTATTCGTCAGTGTTCTTTTGTTGAGATCGAAGAGGTTGTCTGTGTAGTAAGTGGAATGAATCACAGAATCTTTGAACCAGCATAATAACAACAATAATGATAAAAAACACAAGAAATCATCTGTGTAGTCCATTCGCTAGACAGTTCCCTAGCCACCTGAAACTGATGGGGTTCTGCTTTCTTAAAGATCCCTTTAAAGAAGATTCTCGTCTTCTCAGACCAACTCATCCTCGTCCAGCCCGTGAGTTAGGCAGTTTTCCCTTAGTTAATCTGAATCCTTTCTTACTGAAATTTATGCTCATTGCCTTCATATAAATGAAAAACAGCTGCTTTCAACTGAAAATATTTTCCTTCCTAAAGATGGTTATTCCATCCTTCCATAGCCTTCTCTTTCCCTGGTGTAATTCTTCCGTCCATCTGACATTTTTTTTTGGTTCTCCATTTCCAAACCATCGAATGCTACTTTCTTAATTTATTTGTCTTTTGCCTAAATAAAAAACTTGGGCTAGGTATGATTAGTAGGTGATTGCTGATTTCAGGTGTACTTAGAAATATGTCTCACATAATTAAGATCACTTGATCCGGCCAGTTTGGTGGGTGACTGAAATACTTTGACCTCAAGTGATATATAGTGGTATCTTTTTAAGCCTGCCATCAACCATTCCCATCTCAGTTTCTCCAGTTGCTTAATTTATAAGACATGATTTATTTGTCATAAACTTCTTTGCAAGGTTCAAAAGAAACAGAAATGATACACAAGGGAAATAGAGGAAATTTAGGCCATGGATTCTTTTTGTTTCAGGTCTGGTTTATAAATAAGGCCTTTCTCAATTAGAAAAACACATGATAATTTTAAAGGAGCCGAAAAAAAAAGAACATGGTACACTCTAAGTGCACTTTTAATATTTTTCATGGTTTCCCAGTTAAGAAACTCCACAAGCTCCTTCATCCTAGTTATTAGAAAGGATGGCAGGTAGGCAATTTCCTTTCCTTATTTAGTTTAGCAAGGATGTGGATTTACACTTGAGCAGAAGCCTCTGGTCCCTTTTGTTTGTTGATTGATTTGCTTTTAATATTAATTAATTTACAAACTCACCATAAGGACTGATTTGCAGTGATAAAGCTCCAGTTCAACAATCAAACGTGGCTTCCTATGCCAGAATAAAATGGGTATGTATGTACGTCGTGGCAACTTAAAGAAGACATCAGGGATAGGCATTGAGTCAACAAACATTTCTTAAATGTCTTTATGCGTCAATCTTACTAGCAAGTCAGGGATGCAGAATGTACATCTCTACAGTGGGAGAGAAAAAGACAATTAGCAGGCAATCCTAGTGCTGTGGGTGCTGTGATGGGGAGCAGGGGAAGCACGGTGAAGGGATAAACAGTGCACCTTGGACGAATTCCCAAAGGAGCTCACATCTGAAGGTGGTTACGATTTACCAGGGGTAAGTATGGTAAAGGTGTTCAGGCGAAGGGAACCGCATGACCAAGCACAGACGTGAGTGGGAGCAGGACCCATTCAGGAGCTGCAGTTTGTTTCAGCCAGAGAAGAGTCGAATGACGGATAATTCAATACTCCTTACCCTAGGTTCCCTAGGATGCAAATCTGAGACCTGGTTTTCATTCTTCTCTGGTATTTTATAGAGGTTCCTAGAACCTCCATGGAGATGTTTTCTCTACCTTTCCGTGTCCCCTAGAGCTTCTTCTTTATGTGTGTATTAAATCCCTTCTTACATTGTTGTGTTGTTGTTGTTGTTGTTGTTTTGTTTTTGCATTTCCCCCCATATGTTCATCTTCCCTTCTACCCTCTGAGCTACTAAAAGGAGGAGACCTAGGACTCATCTCTATGCCTCTGCAGTGCCATGGTCAGTGCTGGCAAAACTAAGTTGGGAATTAATGACTCACTCCATGAATAGATGGAGTATTCTCGGAGGCTTTGCAGAGGGAGCATAGTCTGGGCCCAGTACTGGTGTGCAAGTTCCAGATGTGAGCTAAGTATTTGGGTTTTAACTTAATTTTCGGTTGAGTTGAGCAAGGCTGAGCTGCGCAAGGCTGAGCTGGGTTGCTTCTGTCATTATTTCATTCAGTTCAGATAATGGTTGTCCAGTTAGAGCTGAAAACCCATGGGATTCCTCTGTCGTGTTCTTAGCACTGTCTCAAAGCAAGTTTTCATTTGAATACTTCTCTTTCAATAGCATTTTCTTTTTCAGGGTCGGTATGAGATGATGATGCTAATGGTGAAAACACTGGGAACAAAAAGAGCTGCCTTTTATTGGGCCTGGGCTGTGTAGCAGGCACTGTGTTACGTGCCTGATGTGAATGAACTCACTCAGTGAGTTTCTGAGATAAGTCCTTCTATTACGCTCCTTAACAGACGAGAAAATGAAGTGCGGGGAGGTTATCGCCTCACTAGTGAATGATGGCCTCACCGTGTCTGATCCAGGACCTGTACTCTGCCTGTGCTTAGCAAAGCCTTTCTCATAGCAGCAGTGAAATCAGAAAATGGGAGGAGTCCTCAGCAGGTCAGCTCTTCCACCTCCCAGCTGGAGGCAGGTTCATGCTTGCACTGAGTGCCTTGGTGCCTGCACTCTGCCTGAAGCATCTCCACAACCTCTTTCCACCTGGTGAAGTCCCCCCTCATGTGGCAGGAGTCACAGTGCAAACTGTTCCTTCAGGGGGAGCTTTCTTAATATCCCCAGGAGAGAGTTGACCACTTCCTCAGTAGTTCCTCTTAACTACCTTAAATGTCACCTGTGAAATCCCCATGTCACACACAGGGTATGTTTCTAGAGGCAGTGTGTATAGTCGTTAAGGACATAGGTTCTGAAGCTAGCTGTTTGGGTTCAAATGCTGGATCTCTCCTTGTTAGCTAGGTGATCTTTGGGTGCTCTGCTCCCCTGGGAGACTAATACCGTGTTTCCCCGAAAATAAGACCTAGCTGAACAATCAGCTCTAATGCGTCTTTTGGAGCAAAAATTAAATAAGACCCGGTCTTATTTTACTATAATATAAGACCGGGTATAATATAATATAATATAATATAATATAATATAATATAATATAATATAATATAATGTAATATAATATAACCAGGTCTTATATTAATTTTGGCTCAAAAAGATGAATTAGAGCTCATTGTCTGGCTAGATCTTATTTTCGGGGAAACGGGGTAATTTCTGGAGGCCAGACAGATGACATTTGCTATGAATGACTTAAATGGTTAAGTCACAAAATTGCCATGTTCTTGACATTAATTGCAAGTCTGACCGTGTCCTTCTGAAGAGGTGATGTACTGTTTCTGTCACTTTCTGGATCTTAATTTTTGAAGGACATTGAGGTCAGGTTTGTAGTTGTTTTCAGTAGACAATATTTTTTTAGAGCAGATTTAGGTTTATAGCAAAATTGAGAGCGAGGTATTTCCCATATGTCCTCTGCCTGCAGCACAGAGTGGTGCATATGTTACAATTGATGAACCTACACTGTGACATCATCATCACCCAAAGTCCAGTTTACATTACAGTTCACTATTGATGTTGTGCATTCTGTGGGTTTGGGCAAATGTGTGACATGTATCCACCATTATAGTTTCATACAGAGTAGTTTCACTGCCTAAAAATCCTCTGTGCTCTGTCTGTTCGTCTCTTTAGAACCTAGTTTTAAGGCTGTTTCTGTTTATTTTTTTTTTCCATTTCCTTTCATTCCTTTTTTTTAGAGGCAGGATATCTTGAGAGTTATGAAGACTTCAGATCTGTGCTTGCAGTTTACCAACTCTTAATGTTTTCTCCTCTTTGCCTTGTTTGAAGTGTTAACCTGTCTCTCTCCCCTTTGTGCCAGAGGGATACTGCTTTGTGTTAAGCCTCTCAGCACTGAGAACTAAATAAGTCAGCTCCTTGTTTGCTGGAAGAGCTGACATCATAGCTGAGAAGGACATCAACACCACATCACCATGGTGCCTTCCACGTATCATTATGGACATGGGCATAGTGATACCCTCAGTCACCTGGAGCACAGAGCCCTGCCAAAGGGAGAACGGGGTGAGGGAAATAATATTCCTAACACTTTTGCGTTTTGCACCATGGGAGAAGAGTGGCACCATTTCTAGAGACCAAACCGAAACTGGTATGGTAAGAGAACTAGAACCGTAAGATCTGCTAAATATTCTCAGGGGTTATAAGTATCAAGTGACTGCAGATAGTATCACCGGGCAAAATCAAGCACAGCAGTTTGGGTGTTTAGTGTGGGGCAAATCACTATGCCTTTAATACCTCTTAGAGTTGTCAACGTCTCATGAAAGATAAAGGTAAAGAATATTTGTTGAGTGCTTACGGTATGCTAATAGGTTCTGTGCGAAACTATAGTGTAAGGTAATTGTTATTAGGAGAATAT
Source organism: Rhinolophus sinicus (assembly GCF_057876585.1). NCBI lineage: Eukaryota > Metazoa > Chordata > Mammalia > Chiroptera > Rhinolophidae > Rhinolophus > Rhinolophus sinicus. The sequence goes on from NC_142514.1 coordinate 42,912,042, forward strand.
GTAAGTATAATCCTAGCTGATTAAGGAAAGATTGGTTTTATAATTTGTTCATGCATTTATTTATATTGAAGAGTATTTTGAAGTTAAGATGATGTTTGCTGGATGTTCCAGAAGCCAATTAATCATAAAATGGCCTTATAACCAAACAGAATTGGAATGCACTAGGCCAGTTGGCAGGAGCTGTTTGTATCTGCCCCCTTTCTCAACCTTTGCCAAGAATCTTACATTATCTCCTCAAAGCAGAGCATCCATGAATGACCATGTATTAATATAATTCTATTTTCCTTGCTTCCCTCCTCCCCAACTAGGTGCTTTAGAATAGCTTTGCTCTTTTTCATATATTTCTTGTCTGTAGCATTAGAGACCAGGCTTACTGCTATGTGCACTTTAGATAACTTTGGACCGACCAGGCCTGCACTCAACTTGACAAATGGCAAGTTTTGGATGCCATTAGGACTGAAGAATGTTGGAAGATAAGGATTGTATAGACACCACTGTCTGTCATTGTGATATACAATGTGTTATCCTCTAATAGGATAGGCCAAAATTGGTTGACCCTGGAAGAGATATTTTAATAATGGAGCTTTCAAAATGTTTGGGAAGGGTCCCCTTTCTGACTTAGCCTGGGATAGGTGCCTACGTCCTTAGTCTCTTCTAAGTTATATTGGGACATAGATATATGGTTGGGAATAGGTCTTGTTATTAGTAACCTCATATACTTACTAGAGTAGACCTTATGGAGGAAGCCAGCACCAGGGTGTGAGACCCTGAAGCCAAGGGGTTTGAAAAAACTAGAAGCTGGGCCACTGGTGATTTTTAGGTGGCTAGAGTCAGAATAAGCCTGAAATCATTGAGTCAGAAACCGTACATTCCTAAAACGGAAAAGGAGCTAGAGCAAAGGCAGAGGGAAACTAGAGGCGAGGTTGGAAGGGGCAAGACCTGAGGATGCCCCCATCAAAAGGCAGCCCCATTGTAATGGCCTTTAGCCTTAAGGCGTTCTGTTGAAAACCGAAGGAGGAAACATGCTCAGTGGGAACCCTTAGTGGAAGAATCGAAAGCAGGGTATACATTTTTGTTTCTCTTTAGTCTTTTGGTACCATGAGCTCTAGGAACACCCTGTGATCCTTCTTCATTATACTTAACCTTCCTAGGGTAAGAAATTTGAATTTGTCTCTTCTGTTAGACCCCAAGTTCCACGAAGGAAGAGACAGTGTGTACTTGGTACATAATCAGAGCTCACTAAATGTTTGTTGAGTGAATGAGTGAGGGAGTGAAAGGTTCTTTTGTTTATTTCCTCATTTGGGGAAGACACTCAGCTCTTGAGGCTGAGGTGGAGGGCCCCTCACTGAGATGTACGTCGCTCTATGCTGTCTCCCGCTTCTAGCTCTTTGCACATGTGGTTCTCTCTACCTGCAAAATTCTTCCCTCTTCCCACTGACCCTTGCCTCTGCTTCTGCCTCTTCTGTTCCTGCCTGTTTCTCCCCTCTCATGCAGAGTAACCATCCATCTAACTGACAGATTCTTTCTTTAGCCATCATAATGCCTTCAGTGTGGTTACTGTGAATTTTGAACGTCCAGGAACCCATTTTGTCTTTTTATGATAATTTGCGTGTTTCTACTCTTATTCGTTATGGGTTGACTTTACAGCTGAACTCTCAGAAACAGGCTTCACCTTCCCACCTTGAGGGAGCGTCTCATTGTGGTCCCTGTGTCCTGGCCCATGATATGCATCTCCCGAACACCTTAACTTTTACTAGAACATCTGCGCAGGAAACCTAAGGCAGCTACTTAGTTCCCTAGGGCTCTGTGTTTCATGAGCTCTTCATCTGTTTTTATTCTAATTTTTCCTTTATTAAGAAAAGAAGTTAACAGACACTACAAACACAGAGAAACCAAATATCTCAAATTTGTTACACTCTGTCTCATGTGCTAATTGGCCTTTGCAATGGTTTGTTAATATCTTTTCATGAATGGGCCTGAATAAGCATGTGTAGACTTTTAAGTGCCTTGCTCCTTCCAATGGTGTGACCTTAAATGTGTTACCCAAGCTCTCTGAGCCTCAGTGTTCATCTCTATCAAATGGGGATGCTGATACTATCCTTACCAGTTTGTTGTGGGAACAGTTGCTATAACCTGCATAATTGTACTAGGCTTAGTGCCTGGTGTATTATAGGGGCTCCCTTTTTCTTTGTTTTCCTCCCTTGTCTCAGACTGCCTCTAATTGTTATCATCCTTATTTTTTAGGAGATAAATACAAATCCATGAGTCCAAGGGCTTCACCAAGATCTTGGAATGTTTGGGTGGCGACTTTAGGATCTTTTGTTTTCTGATTCTTAGATCTCTTTCTCTTGGGGGCATGGGAAAACTCCCTGAACTTGATTATTTATTCAGTTCTTTCATGCTCCCCATGTTGTCATGGCCACGTTCGAACCATGTTATCGGCAAGTCTAACTGAAAAGGCAATTTAGTATTGCCCTGCGCTGCATCATTGCATACATTATTTCGGTCTGTCATGGACCTGTCAGCGAGTCTTGATGAAGTACAGAGCCAATGGTAACAAGCCTGAAATCTGACAGCTCTTTCACAGAAGCAGCTCTGATTGGTGCAGTGGTATTTCTTCAGAAATAAGACCTACTTGGTTTCTTTGTTGATACAATTAGCATCCAGTCCAAGCCATATCTCCCCAGGAGCTGTATCTTCAGTGCTGGTAATTCAGTCTGTTGTATGGCTTGGAAAAACAGAGCCATCATAAGCCTGGGTTGCACTGAAGGCTGCAGCCAGGAATATCTTGGTAATTTATCCCCACTCTGAGCTCTAATTATTTTGTTATTCACTAGCTTGTTCGATTGAGACTCTCCAGGTTCTGCCTTCCCCAAGCAGAGAACAAAAGATTTCTCCTGAAAGTGGGAGCCTGGCAGTGTCAATACAGTGAACTGCATATAAATAATGCAGCAGTGCCGACTGCATTTTTGTAAAATCTTGTTGGAGAAATACATGATAATGATCAGGCCTCTGGAGCTCAGCAGGCGTGTGCTTTTGATGTGTGCCTTGCTCTGGGTAAAAGCAGCAAAGTCAAAAGTTCTCCTTGTTCTTGCTAAGGCTGCTTTATGGTCTTAGGCGTATGGCTGGATGGTGGGGACACTTTCTCTGTGTTTCTCCCAGACTTTGGAGGCGCCTACTGCCTAGAAAAACTTATATGTACATAGTGGACCCACAGTAAATATTTTCTGAATTAATGTGTTTGTGTAACATGATGGTGACAATTATAGCAGGTACCGTTGTTGATGATCAAGTGGGTTTTTCTTATAGTCTGTCATTTTAATCCTTCTAAGACTGAAGTGATCTGGCTGTCCTGTTCTTTCTGTACCCTCAGCCCTCATATGTAGCCTTAGATCTTTTCTTTTGTCTCATCAGCTTCCCCAAAGACAAATCTTCAGGGTATAAACCTGTCTGCCAGAGCTCTGGGAGCTGAGTTGAGGAAGAGATCTTTAGGACTGACTTGCAAAAACGCAGGTCCTTACTTTCTCTCTCTGTGCTCGTCAAGATGCCCCTCCCTGCCCTTAGTTGGGCCTTGTACCCCACTCTGCCTGAGGGTAAACCTTAGCTTTCTGCCAGGGTACGGGAGAGGTGGTACCCTGATTGCTCATAATGATGGCTCATGAAGGTCTAATTACTTCCCACTCAGCTTTCAACCAGCCTGCTGTTGTTAGCCCTGCTTTTATTCCCACTTTCAGAAACACCTGCGTCTCTGCAGGGTAAGCCTTGGGCTTCTGGGTTTTCCCCACTGCTACTTAGGTTTTATCTTTCCAAGTCTACCTAGAGAGTTACTATTCATCCATCTGTGTTCTCTGGTTTGCAAATTTCTATTGCTGTCATCTTCTATCCTGTTTTCTTCGTCATTGTGGGTTTTTGCCTTTTTGAAATATTCTATACTGCCATTTTTGGGAATTTGTAAAGGGAGCAGAGGTCAACATGTGCAGTTGATCTGGCATCTTTCACTGGAAGTCTGTCTTTGTTTTTGCATGTTTCAAAAAAGGAAAGAAGATGTTAGAGATTTGGCATGTTTTTGTGTCTGGGGAAGTGGGTGATGGGAAGTAGGTGAAGTAGACAGAATTTATTTTCAAAAATCTGTGTTTGTTCTATTGAGGTGGATGGTCTGTGCAGGGAACCCAGTGTTCTGCTGCCCCTGACCATTCCAGGAATCTAATTTGTGTCTCCTCCAGGGCCTGCACGGAGAGCAATCTCTAAAGATCAATTAAAAATTATTTAGGTACCTGAAAACTTCTTTCTGTAACTGACATCCTAGGGTTCTCATTCATTTACTCCATAAACGTGCACTGAGCGCTCAAAATTTGCCCGAGTGGCACTCTGCTTGGTGCTGGGGAATGACACGAATGAGACAGGTACCGTCCCTGCTCTGGGATGTCATGACCAGGCCTGATACACTGAAATTCCCAGAAGGCCCGATGGAGTATCAGGAAATGAAACATATAAGATAATATTCTTTTATGATGAAGTAGATCCTTCAGTGCCTCCTGGCCTTACCCACTCATACACACTCTTGCCTAAAACAGTATAAAATCGAGCATGCCCACAGTTCTGGACTCCTTTACAGAGAACCTTTAATCCATATGGGCCACTGAGACCACTGAATTTCAGGCAAACTTTTATAAAAGACAAGGGTGACTTTAGGTGGTCACATCCTTCATGATATCATCATGAATGCTTGATTTCATGTAGTTTTTTCAATGTTTGTTTGTTAGTTCTGCACTAAAACAAAACAAAAAAGAAACAATTTTAGTTGAGTTCAAGTTGCCATTCTAAAAAATTATGATTTCTTCTTTAACACATGAATGTGCTTGGTGAATTGACCCTGTTATCATTGTGTAATGTACCTCTCTGTACCTGGTAATACTCTTGTTCTGAAGTCTACTTTGTTGATACTCATATAGCCACTTCTACTTTTTTATTAGTAGTATTTACATAGAACCTCTTTTAACATCCTTTTATTCTTTAACCTGACTTGTGTCTGTATATTTAGAGTAAGTTTCTTGTGGAGAACATACAGTTGGATTTGATTTTTCATTTTCATCCAGTCTGATGATTTCTGCCATTACTTTGGGGTTTTTAGGCCATTTACATTTAATGATTGGGTTTTAATTGGCCATTTTGCTGTCTGTTTTTTATTTGTTCTATGTATTCTATGCAGTTTTTCCTTTGTCCAGCCTTCTTCCAGATTACAGAAATATTTTTAGTATTCCATTTTATCTCCAAAATTGGTTTATTAATTTTATTTCTTTTTTACTGGTTTCTCTAGGATTTATAATATGTATCTTTAACTTACCAGTTTACCTTCAAATAATTAAAGAAATTTGAAAATGAAAGAAGTATGTCATTTATGTTTACTACCATATTTACTGATTCTGATACTCTTCATTCCTTTGTATAGATTCACAATTCCATGTAGTATCATTTTCCTCCTCCTTGAAGAATTTCCTTTAACATTTTTTGCAATGCAGGTTTATTAGAAATGAATTCTCTCAGCTTATGTTTGTTTGAAAAAGTCTGTATCTCTCATTAATTGTTTAAAGATCTTTTTGCTGAGTATAGAATTCTAGATTGGTTTTTTCCCTTTAAAATTTTTACTTTGAATATGTCATTCCATTTTCTTCTGCACTGTTTTTGATGAGAAGTCTGTAAAATTTTTGTCTTTATTCCTCTATAAGGTGTCTTTTTCCTCTGCTTTTAAGATTTTCTGTTTTTAGATGAAATACTGCCATTTGCCACCACACAGGTGGATCTTGAGATTATTATACTAAGTGAAATAAGTCAGACAGAAAAAGTTGATAGCCATATGATTTCACTCATATGTGGATATAATACTGAAAGCAACAAACAAACAAGACAAATAAACATACAAAAACTCACAGACACAGACAACAGTTTAGTTGTTCCCAGAGGGTAAGGGGAGAGAGGGGTACAAGAAAGTGAAGGGGATCAAATATATGGTGATGGAAGGAGAACTGACTCTGGGTGGTGAACACACAATGCAATATATAGATGATGTATTACAGAATTGTACACTTGAAACCTATTAACCATTGCCACCCCAATAAATTAAAAATATTTTCATATAAAAAAAGATGTGTTTTTTTTGCACTGAGTGTATTTTGTTTTTGTTTTTGTTTTTCACTCTCTGTGTTTATCCTGCTTTGGTTTCATTGAGTTTCGCTTTGTATGTTGATAGCTTTTATGAACTTGATAAAAAATGAAATTGGCTACAGTTCCTTTAAATATTTTTGATTGGATGCTGACATTGTCAATTTTATGTTGTTGGGTGCCTGGATTTTTTTTTTCTTCCTCTTAAGATTGTTGAGCAACTTTTTCTGATAGGTGATAATATACTTTTGGCTTAGTTTTATCCTTTGGAATCTTTTTGAAAAACTTTGATAGACCAGGGTTAGAGTGGACTTTACACAAGAAAATTTCAGTCGCACTTCCAAGGTATATGTCTTTTAGGGTCTCTACTGAATGTCCCGCGTCGTCAATGAGGATGTTCCACTCTAATTTTAGTAGCTCCAGTGATCCTCAGCTCTGTGCAAACTCAGAGAACTGTTCAGCTCACAGCTTTCCAGTCACTCGTCACCAGACCTCATGGAGTGTCAGTGTACATATCTGCATGTTTGTATTCACCAAAGAAGGAGCAGGACTCTGGGGCAGATTTCCGGGGCTCTCTTTCTGCATAGCTACTACCCCCTCTTTGGAAGTCTGTGCCACCACAGCTTCTAGCCACCTCAAATTCCCTGAATTCTGATCTCGGTCTCCTCAACTTAGCGAAGCTGCTGTGTTTTCCTTGGCGTCCCGCCCGTTCGTCTAGGCAGAAAGCCAGAGTGAGCCTGAGGCTCACCTCATTTGTTTCCTTCTCTCAGGCATCACAGTCCTGCACTGCTTGTTGTTCAAGGTCTGAAAACAGTTGAGCATATATTTTTCTTCTAATTTTCTAGTTGTTTAAGGCAAAGGTGTAAAGTCCATTCTCTGTTACTCCATCGTGGTTAGAAGCAGAAGCTTCTGTTATTTCTACTTCAGTTAAGAGTTTCTATCTTGCTGTGGCATTTAACTTCATCGGATACTTTTTATTCTTCAATATGAATTGATCCTTTTTCTTTCCTTTCATAAAATACTGTGGTAAAATACACTCATAGATCTTCTATTATTGAAACATTTTTGAATGTTGTTCATGCTGTATTTTTTTTCACATTTTTATATTAAATTTGGTCATGTCTTGCTTAGAATTTTTGTGTCCACATTTATAATGTGAGAGTAGCCTCTGATGTTTCTTTCTTAGACTGTCTTTGCTTGGTTTTTGTAACATAGTTGTATTAGCCTTATAAATAACTTGCAAAGCATTCCTTGTTCTTCAAGACTCTGAAGTACTTAGGAGTACTCTGTTCCTTGAACATTTGTTAGAACTTCTAGTATAACCATCTGGGCTTGACGTTTTATTTGAGAGATGATTTTTACTACTGACAATTTCTTTAACAGTAATAAATTTATTAATGTTTCCTATGTTTTCTTGAGTCAATTTTGACAAGTTCTGTTTTTCTAATAAACTATTTACCTAATTTTTCAAATTTACTAACATAATGTTCATGTAATCCTTATGTTTTTCTATTAATGTCTGCTTTATCTGTAGTTATATCTGCCATTTTCATTCATGATGCTTGTTGTTTTTGCCTTCTTTTTTTCTTCCTAAATTTTGCCAGAAATTTTTGTTACATAGAACGTGTTTTCATAGAACCATGCTTTGGCTCCGTTGACTTTCTGAATTTTATCTTATTTTACGTTTTTCATCTGCTTTTATCTTTACCTTTTGGATTTTTCTTTCAGTTTAATTTATTAATGTTTTTCATAATTTCCTAAGTTGGCTGTTTTAAGTTATTAATTTTCAGACATCCTTCTTTTCCAATAAAAGCTGTTTTAAAACTCTAGCATACCACTTTACTCATGGAGTCTCTGCTTGTATTGTAAAATATTCTCCTTCTCTGCACCCCCCATATGAGTATATAGAATTGAGTTTGTTGATTGTATTTGAGTCCTTTAATACCTCAATAGTATTGTTTATTGTTGTTATGCCTTTTATTTACCTGTTTCTTCAAATTTTGAAAGTACAATAAAATCTCTAAATAAATTGCATCTCTTTTTAAGTGCTTTGTTTTGGGAGCTCTTGTTTTATATATTACACACTATATTGTTCAGTTCATAAAACCTAGTGAATAGAAATAGTCTTCTTGGATTTGAGCATGATATCATTATGGAAAGTTCCTCTTTGTCTTGCTAATATTTTTGATCTTCTATTCTACTTTGTCTGATATTAATATTGTAATTTTAAAAATTTTGTTAGTTTTTGTTATTTCTTTTTCAACTTAAAAAACTCGTTACATTTTTAAAAATCTGTACTGTAAACAAGGTACAGCTTAATTTTAACTACAGTGTAAGTATTATTATTGTTTAACAAGTTGTGAGATTCAGCCCATTCACATTCTTGTAATAACTGAAATAATTGATTTTATCCTCCTACCCTATTTTTGTTTTATAATTATAGTACAGCACCCCTTTTACTTTTACTTTTTATTTTAATTGGTTTCACTTGGTTTCACTGACTTACTAATTTTCTTTTTATTCCCTTTGTACCCCTTGTTTTTTTGAGAGTTCTACTAAGCTTTTTGTTTGTTAGTGATTACCTTCTTCTTCATTAGAACCAACATTAAACTTGTGTTCTGCCTCAAATACATGTACATTTCAAAATATTTTTCCTGTGTACCCCTTGTTCAATCTCTTAATTAACTTTATATTTTCAGTTACCGCTTGTTATTAGATTGTTTCTTCTAATATAGCGTGCCTATTGTGTTTCAAGAAAATTTAATATTAGAAATTGCTGTTTATACTATCATTATTTAGATAGAAATATGTGTGCATACACACATATATACTTGTGTATATATGTACATATGTGTACACACATGTATATGTATATGGAGAGAGAGAGAGAATAAATATCAGTGTTCACCACAACTGGTTTCTCTGGTCTTTGATTTCCCCTATGCTGAAATAGTTGCTCTGAATCAATAATTTTTTGGTTATGTTCTTTCTCAAGTACTGTCCCCAGAGAACGTATGTGGGAAGTTTACTTTTGAATCCTTGCATGTGGAAAATGTTTTCCTTTTTCCCTGACAGCTGAATAATATTTTGTCTGGGTATAAGATTCTTGGGTCATTTTTCTTAATAGTCTGTACATTGTTCCACTGTCTTCTACATTCCAGAGTTGTAGATGAGAATTCCTTAGCTAGTCTGAATCTCTTGCCTTTGTAAGTAACTTATTCTTTCTGTCTGGAAACTTGTATAATTTTCTGTTTATGCTTGAAATTCAAGTATTTCCTGGATTCACTTCCTGAACTTAATGAGACTTTGAATCTGAAGTTTTAAATCTTTCTGCAGCTCAGTATGAAAAACAAGACAAAACAAAACAAAAAACCAACTAGTATTGTATTCATTGAATTATAACATCTCCTTCATCTGTTTCTTAAAATCTTTTTCTTCATTTTACTTTTCCCCTTTAAAAAATAAAATAAAATCCCTTCTGGAATTTCTGTTATTCTCATGTTAGCTGCTGAGTCTGCCCTTTAAGCGCCTTATTCCTTCCATCATTGTTTCTCTCTGTGTGTCTTTGCTGTGGGTAGTAAGTTATTTCATTCACTTGGTCTTCCAGATCATTAATTTGATTTTCAATAGTTCTTGTGGTTTGTTTTGTTCTGCAGAAATTTACAGTTTAAAATTTAAAATCAGTGTTGTTAGTTCAGAAAGTCTTTCTTGTGTTCTTCTGGTTTCTCATTGCTTTCATTGTTGATGTTTTCTTCTAATTCTTTCATCTTTCTACTGCTGTGAGACCTGGTACTCATAGATGTTCTAGTGATTTTCTCTCAGGTGAAAGAGTCCCCCGAATTTAGTCTTGTTTTTGTTCTGCCTACTCATTGATTTATGTTCTTTTGATGCTCATACAGGTTTTTATAGTCTTTTTGGCATTAACAAATCTGAAAGAAGTGAAAGGTACAGCAGGTGCTTCCTGAGCACTCTGGATGGCAGTGAACAGTGAGTGGCTCCTTCTGCATGAGTGGAAGCGGCGCTCCTCTATAGCTCCGGGAGGTGAACCTGTGGTTCTGCTACTGGTACCTTGCCCTTACTCACTAACAACACGAAATCCTATACTTGCTCTTTCTTCGAGAGATTCTGGAGCACTTGTGTACTCTCTAAATTTTGCCAGTTTTGCGCTGCTTTTATACGTCCATATTACCCAAGAGTTGATTTAAAGAAACCCAAATAAAAAGGGTTTCTAATAGTGTTTTATTAATCTTGGTAGAAAGTGGAGTTATCAGAGGCATCTTCAGCTGTAAAACTTCCTGCCGCCTGGGCTTAGTCATCTTCACTCCAAGAATGCTGTCTGGCCACTTATTCTGCCTTGCTCTGAGGACTGAGGCATCCCTCTCCTGGCCCTTATTAGGGGCACAAATTCTACTTGGAGTAACTTAGTTATGCCATAATGTGTTGAGTTGTTTCACTATTGCTCTTTTATAAGCCACAACTAATGCTCAGTAATTTGAGGTAATAATCACTTATTTGGCTCATGGATGGCTCTTTTAGGCTGTGCTCTGCTGGATGGTTCTTCTAGTGTCAGCTGGACTCACTCAGGTCTTAGTTGCATGGGGTGTCTGATCCAGGCTGGGCTTGGTGGCCATTGCTCTGCTCCACTAATCTCTTATCCTCCTCCTGGGACCAATAGGCCATCCCAGGCATGATTTTCTCATGGTGAAGCCATAGGTTCAAGAAAGCAAGCAGAAACATGTCGTGGCCTCTTGAGGCTTAGACTTGACGCTAGCAGGTAGCCTGCCTTATTCTTGTGGACAAATGCAGTCACGTGACATAATTCAAAGTCTAGAGTCAGGAAAGGAGTGTGGGGGTTGGGAGAGAAGAGGGCACAGCACTGCAAATTACAAGGCAAAGGATGTGGACATGTGTAGGGCTGAAGACTGGGGGCCGTGGACTCAACCTACCTCAGCTATAAAGAACAGCAATACAATATTTCCAAGTTACAATACTACCTCAAAGGAGAGAACCATGAGTTTAACTTGGAGGTATCAAGGAAACTTTTGCAGAAGAGGTGACGTTGGAACTAGACTATAAGGATGATTTGGAGTTTGCCAAGTACACAAGGATGAGAGAAAGGAGCGATAATCAGTTAAGACAGAAGGAAGGGTCAAAGTGGAGGCCTAGAAATCTGCACATGAGTGGGGCATCTGAGAAGTGAAGAGTTTCCTATGTGGTTGGGTCCTTAGAAACAGTCCCTCCACACCATTCTTTCCTCCATAGCTTTGCTTTTTCCAGTGAGCTGTCAGCTTCCAGGAATATGGAAATTCAGGCATTGTGCCAGGAGGGGTTAGCCTATTATGTACTCTTCAGAAAATGCTACACAGATGGCTGTCTTTTCTGTACCTCCAAAAAATTTTTCTTGCTTGTATCAGGTGAAGGATTTAGCACATATGTATTAAGTTTCTCCGGTACTATCACTCCTTCAGTATAGTCATGCCACTTATGGCTCATTGTGTCCTGCCATCTATATGACATCTGAAAAAAATTCAACAATGAAAGTTTATAAATTCGTTTGCTTTCAAAATTTAGACCTCACAGAATTTCACCTCCTCTGTGGAGCCCTCCTTGATACTCCCCACCTTATTTCTCCCACTAGATTATATCAGGTTCTCCTGTTAAAGGTTCTCATTTCTTTGTCTATTTCAGAACATTTTTGGCTATTTGTTAGTATGTGATTTTAGGTGTGATTGTTTGATCAATTTGTCTCCTCAATTCAACTGTCAGCTTCTATGAGACCAGAGGACCAGGTCTTTTGCATACTGTTGGCTCCCCAGGGCTCCCTAGCATATGCCGGGGTTGTAGTGACTGAATACTGAATGTTTATTGAGTGAGTTAGTGTATCTGTGTGAGTGATTGAATGAGATGTGCTTCAACTATTGGCTGGGTGAGATAGGTTTCTCTTTAAAACTGCATGAGCAACCTAGGTTATACCGTTTAACCTGTGGCGATATGGACAAATCACACGCATTCTTTAGTGCTTCCATTCAGTCAGTATTCATCGTGGTTGGATACGTGACTGAATGTAGACTAGGTGATACAGAGATTGTTAGGGCTGGTTTTACTCTGAAGGAGTGCCCGGTTTAGTGGGAGAGATAGAAAAGTGAATGGGCAAAGACAATTACTATGGGAAATGCTAAGATAAGGTATATCCTGATTGGAACTTGCAGAAGAGGTTTTGGGCTCAGCTTGTCCTCCACTGAGGCTTCATGAAAAGGGACAATGTGAGCTGAGTGAGGAAGGTTAACTAGGAGTTAGATGTGTAACAGGGAAGAAAATTCTGGGCAGAAAGGAGCAAAGGCTCAGTCAGTGCCCAGGGAAGTGAGCAATCAAAGCCCGCTGTGGGAAACTTCAGCTCATTCAGTACTGTAGAATGGAGAAAGGAAGAGTGGGAACGGCAGGGGGAAACGCGTGCAGCATGGTCCTATCACAAAAGGCCGTTTAAGCCCTGTGAAAGATTGGACTTCTCGCTGAAGATGGTCAGGACCAATTGAAGAGTGTTAATCAGCAGCTGACAACATCAGATTTTATTTTGTGAAGTTTGCATACAGTAAGGAGGACAGATTGGAAGGCAATAGGAGCATAGGGAAGACAAATCAACAGTCAGTTACAGTGTGATAAGGGCTGTCATGGAGCATAGCTGCACGCGCGGGGAGCTCAGAAGAGAACTCCTCACCGAGCGCTGGGGACTCAGCCCAGGCTAAAGGAAGTGTTGGAGTTATCAGGGTGAAGAAGCTGGGAAGAATATTTTCAAATAGGAGTAGGACAAAGGCACAGAAATGTGCAAGAACATGATTTTTTTTTTTTTTCCCCCCAGAGTACTGCAAATGATGTTTTATTGCGGGAGTGTAGAATGCTAAGGGTGAATGGGTGAGAAATGAACCTGGAGAGGAAAACGCCTTCCAGATTTCAAGTCTTCCTCCTATTAAATGTTACTTTAGACTGGAGTCTCTCTCTCATATATATCTATATTTACATCTATATGTCTGTGTATCTACATATCTATATCTGTATCTGTGTATCTATATCTACCTATCTATATCTATTTGTCCAAAAAATGTGTACACATTTTTAAGGAAAGAAAAAACTGTATTAAAATTGTAATATTCAATATATACCGATAACAAAAGATGAACACAGGTCATGTGTATACATTTTTTTGGCACCTCTCGTATATATTAGGTTGGTGCAAAAGTAACCGTGGTTTTAAAAGGTTAAAAATAATTGCAAAAATCACAGTCACTTCTGCACCAACCTAATACACACACACACACACACACACACACCAGACACTTTTTAAAAAACTTTTCTTATAGAGAATTCTGAACATGTACAAAACAGAGTAATATAATGGACACCATTTACCCATCACGCAACCTCACAACCACCAACCCATGGCCAATCCTGCCTCATCCATAATGCCATTGTCTTCCCCTTCTCTTATTATTTTGAAGCAAATCTCAGATAATGTATTGTTTTATACATGAATAGTTCAGTATGTATCTCTAAATAAGAAATCTTTTTTGAAATATAACCACAATTACCAATATCATACCTAAAATGTAGTAATGATGTTCAATATCATTAAATAGCTTAGTGTTGTATGTAATTTCTAATTATCTCACAAATGTCATGTAACTATAAATATAGATATAAATACAAATATTTATACGCACTGCTTGATCAGGAGCTACATAAGGAACTGAGAGGTATCTCAATCGCTATCAGGTGTAATTGGGGACTTTTCATCTAAACAGGGATGAAGAACTACCTAGTTTGGTTTATTCTCCTTCAATACAACTGTAGATATCCGGGTAGGCATTTGGCAAAACATAAAGGAAGCCTAGCTTATATTATTGGTTCTACCTCTCTCCCATTTTCTTAGGTCTCTCTGCTCCCTGGTGTGCAAATGGACATACTCAGCAGAGAAAGGATGGGATGACAGTTTCTGGAAGATGATTGGATTGGAAGACCTTGTTGCAGATAATTACAGCAAAATAGGTATAAAAAAAAAAAAAGATAAATAAATCTGGAGAGTGATTATGTGTATGTGTATATGAGGATCTTGGTGTGTTTTTGTTTTTGTATGAATTGAAATACAGGAACACAGCCCTGTTTTAACAAGAGAAATAAGTTATGATGGGTAGAGCATGACTAGCAGTCCTCCTGGTGAGACTAACGGGAACTGAGTAGGGGTGCAGGCTATGAAACTGCACTGAAATACAGAATCGTAGACATTGGGCTAGACTGAGGAATTCATGTGCAAGGAGCAGTGAGGGATAGCATAATCAAGAGGGTGTGTATGGATCATTTCCAGTCATTACAAGGAAAATGTTTTGCCCGTTAGGTTCAAGGAATCAGGCAAGGTCACGAACAGAGAAAAATAAATAATTAAAGAGATCAAAATAAGGAAGATCAGGAATAAAACCGAAACTGGGACGTGAGCCAGTGGTTTATAACTAAGCCATAGCTTAGTCTCCGACTTTCAGTTTTAGGTGGCACTGACTAGACAGTAAAGGTGTGGGTGACTGGTAGGGATTTACCTGGTGCAAAGAATTCAGGTATTAGGTACATATAACAGTAGCTGACATTTTAATGTTTAAGATTTGCTTGTTCATTTCACAGAAAGGTATTTATTTCCTATAGCTACTACTTACAATTCCAGTAAGCTGCCATCAGGTAAGTAGTTATACCTGATTAAATAGAAATACTTCTTTATTGTTTAGTGTTTCGGCTAGGATGGTGTAACAATAAAATTAAAAAGTACAGTGGATTAAATAAGACAGAGGGTTATTTTGTGTGATAGAATAGAGATAAGTGACTATCAGGGCAGCTCTTCCGTTCTCCCAATATGGCCTCCAACTTTGGATCCAAGTTAGCTACTCCAGTTCTCATCAGTTCCCAGCCAGCGAGGGGAATGAATGAAAAGGACCAGAGGAATCCATATACATTCTTTTGGAGGGAGCATAGCATGGAAATGGGCCGTGTCATTTCTCATCACATCCCATTGACCAGCACTGTTCATAAGGCCCCACTAGCTTCCAAGGTGGCTGGGAAATTTAGTCATTGGCTGGGCAGCCATGCGTCCATCCATATGATTGGCTAAAACTTGGGAGTTTTGCTTTAAATATTGGTGCGCAGCTACTGTGTTTCCCTGAAAATAAGACCTAGCCGGACCATGAGCTCTAATGTGTCTTTTGGAGCAAAAATTAATATAAAACCCAGTCTTAGTTTAATACAATATAAGACTGGATATAATATAATATAACATAACATAATATAAAATATAATATCAGGAATAATATAATATAATACCAGGTCTTGTATTAATTTTTGCTCCAAAAGATGCATTAGAGCTGATGGTCTAGCTGGGTCTTATTTTCGGGGAAACATGGTAGTAGTATCTATTACAACTTTGGGTCACCCTTGATAACTGAGTCACATAGTAGGTTATTTCAGTTCTACCATTCTCTGGTGGAGTCCTCATCACAAACTCTGTCAGAGTTCAAGAATATAAGGATAGAAACATGAAAGATCCCCGTAGCACCTGTATTGCGGTGTTTTAGACAACATACCTTCATTTCTGTGGTCTGTTCAACTCCTAATAGGTAAATCTGGAGAAAAGAACAGAGCCAGGGTGGTCTGCAGAAAGAGCCCTTTCGGAATTTCTGTTGCTCAGTTGAAACCATCTCAGGACCTGAGCTGGTAGAGAAGTGGGGAGGAGCTTGGGACCAGGGGAAAAGAGGAAGAAGCAAAGCAGCAGTCATTAGTCACCGTCTACTTTCCAAGTCTTTTAGTAGGTGATGGATTTTCTACATTATCTTATTTCGCCTTCACAAACCTATTTGTATAGGTTTTCCTGTTTTATAGATGGGAAAACTGAGATTCAGTTCCTTGTTCACTATTAAGTTGTAGAGTCAGTATTAGAACTTTCCTACTAAAGCAGACGACATCCTTGGGATACATGAGACTGAGGGAATTGAGGTGGCTATACGGGTGACCTTCAGTGGGATGAGGCAGCATCCAATATTTAACTCCCAAGCCAACGTGAGCTAGATTGGAACAGGAGTTCATACCTGGACAGGCGTAGGGGTGTGATAAGGGATATCAGTTGATGAGTGGGTATAACTTCACAGGGTATTGATACTTTAAGTGATATGGTGGTTTTTAAAGTTCTGGCTGTTCAGATCATTAGGAGTCAGCAACCAAGGAATAGAGTCAATAATTTGTTCTGGGAAATGAGGGAGCTGGCCAGAGGATGGTGTGCCAGGACTCCTGCCAACCAGCCTGAGGTTTGGACAGTGCCTTGGGCCCAGCAGGGGAAATGGGCGGCCAAACAGGAAAGTCGTACTCAACTGAAAGCTCCTGGAGGGCAGGGACCCTATCTGCGTCATCCTTGAGTACCTTGGCAGAGATGCTGGTAAATGTCTACTGACTAAATAGATGGGTAAGAGAGACCTTTTGTGTGCTTCTGGTATCTTTCTTTATAAGGACACGAATTCAGTCAGATAAAGGCCTTACTTTTGGGACCTCATTTAACCTTAATTACCTCTTTCTAGACCCTATCTCCAAATACAGTCACACTGCATGTTAGGGCTTCAACATATGAATTTTGGGGGACACAATTCGGGCCACAGATGAGGGTGCTGGTGTGCTGGTCATTAGAGCTAAGGCAGGGCCACCAATCCTCAGTCCCCAAGTGGTGTTTTGGAGGCTCCTTGTGGGCTTCCTACCTGGATGAGGAACCATTAGGACTAAGTGTCAAGGGAGGTGCTCTTGTCCTGTAATTAAGGGGTACAGGAAAATTGGGTCAGAAACACTGAACGAGGAGTTAGGATAGTTGTAATTCTAACCCTGACAATTCTCGTCATGTGGCTGTATATCCATAGTCATGCCTGTGAAGGATATAATTAATGGCTGCTATTAAAACGAATGGTTTACTGTTTCTCAGACATGGTGCTATGCGTTATAACAATTATCTTTTTACATGTTCAGAACTATGCAATGGAGTTGTTATATTTTTATTTATCCTGTCCAGCAGCTGAAAATCAAGGTTCAGAAAGGGGAAATGTGCCTAACGAATGGTTGCACAGTTCGCAAGTGGTAGGAGCAGAATTCAGACTTGTGTTTGGGTGGTCCAAATCCTGCTCTAACCACTTTGCTATACCAACTTTCAAATAATACTCATTGTGTGCATATCATAGGTAGCAAATAAATAGTGATCCCCCTTCTCCTTCTGTGTTTTAAGCACATTTGTATGTGCTTTTATGTACCTTATTGCAGGTAATTCTCCCAACCAGTGGGAAAAGTACGTGCTGTCACCTTGTTTACAGATGAGAATCAGAGAGATAATCTAGTAAAATTCTCTAACCACATGCAGAACCAATAAATCATGTCAGGACTGAAACCTTCTCAGTGGGAGGGCCTAGAAGGAGCTAATAATTTACTGGAACACAAATTTCAACTTCAATTACTTAATTTTTCAAGTGAGTTTTAAAATGTGTATGCCCCCCCCCCCCAATTTAATTGCTTTGTCCTGAGTGTCCCCGTGGTATGCTGAACATGGCTTATTAGCGCACTTTGGTTACCTGTTTACATGTCTTGATTCCACACGAGCCTGTGTGCTCCTTCATATCCAGTCGTTCATTTATTTATCTTTGTGTTCTTGGTCTTGGCACAGGGCATGGCACATTTCACAGCTAAATTACTGTTTGACTAGTAAGTTGATAAATCAGTGACTGAGATGGCTGGTACTGGCATGTCGCGTGTTTTGCTTTTAAAGCTATAATGATATTTACTGATTTTATCCGTATCTTGGGTGACTTGGGTCCAACTTCAACTCTGATTTTCTGGTGATAGCAGGTCCTCAAATAGCGTTGTTTCTTATAAGGTTGATGAGGGGAAAAGCATCAGTTCCCACTGAAGCCACGGCCTGTGTGGAGTGTTCACATTCCCCCATGTCTACGTGGTACTCCGCTTTCCTCCCACCTCCCAAAGAGGTGCGCATGGGCGTATCTAAATTGTCCCAGTCTGAGTGAGTGTGGATGTGTGTGAGTACACCCTGCCAGGGTGAGTTCCCTCCTTGCACCCTGTGCTTCCTGGAGAGGCTTCAGGCACCTGTGACTCTGAACTGGAATAACTGGGTTAGAAATTAATCATCTTACGTGTTTTAATTAATCTTTCTTAAATGCATGCTCACATTTATTTCAGTGTTTGATATTAGAAGTGTTTTGAGTCTTTATTTGGATATTTGGTGATATTTTTGTGACCAGAAATATGCCGTAGGAACTTAATTCTTTTTTGTATTAATTAGCCTATGGGAAAATTGGTTTCATTATATATCATTACATTTAAAGTTGCAGTTTCCATGAATCTATCAACAAGTGAGGACTTACCTGTATTTTAACTTTTGGGTGCTTCCCTTCCCCTTGCACAAGATTCATGTTTATTTTATTTTTTCATTTTTTTTTTATTGAGTTACAATTGACATGCAACATTATGTTAGTTTCAGGTGTACAAAGTAATGATTCAACACTTGTGTGCACTGCAAAATGATCACTACAATAAATCTAGTCTCTATATACGTCACCATAAAAAGTTACAAAAAAATTTATTTTCTTGTGATGAGAACTTTCCATATGTACTCTCGCAGCAACCTTCAAACATGCATCACAATCCCATTGACTGTGGTCAGCAAGTTGCACACGACATCCCCAGGACCTGTTCATTTCACAACTGGAAGTCTGTACCTCTCACTCGCTTCACCCATTTCACCCCCACTCCCCATAACCAGCTCTCTGTTCTCTGTATGAATGAATTTTATTTATTTATTTTTTTGTTTATTTGGGTTTTGTTGTTTTCTTTTTAGATTCCACATATAAGAGAGACCATACAGTATTTGTTTTTGTCTGACTTATTGCACTTAGCATAATACCCTCAAGGTTCATCTGGGCTATTGGAAATGGCAAGCCTTTCTTCTTTTTTATGGTTGAGTAGTATCCCAGGTATATATACACAACATCTATATCCATTCATCCATTGATGGACATGTAAGTTGTTTCCATATGTTGGCTATTGTAAACAATGCTGCAGTGAACATAAGGGTAAATATCTTTAAGAATTAGGGTTTTAGTTTTCTTTGGGTAAATACCCGGAAGTAGAATTGCTGGATCTTATAATAGTTCTGTTTTTAATTTTGGGGGGATCCTCCATACTATTTTCTATAGTGACTGCACTAATTTGTACTCCCACCAATAGTGCACGGGGGTTCTCCTTTCTCCATATCCTCACCAACACTTGTTCTTCTTGTCTTTTTTATAATAGTCATTCTAACATGTGAAGTGATATCTCATTGTGGTTTTGATTTGCATTTTCCTGATGTTTAGTGATGTTGAGCATTTTTCCTATGCCTGTTGGCCATCTGCATGTCTTCATTGGGAAAACGTCTATTTAGATCCTATGCCCATTTTAAAAATCATATTGTTTAGCTTTTTTGCCATTAAGCTGTGTGAGTTCTTTGTATATTTAGGATATTAACCCCTTATCAGATATATGATTTGCAAATATTTTCTTCTTTTTTGGTTGTCTTTAAATTTTGTTGATGGTTTCCTTTGCTCTGCAGATTTTTCAGTTTGATTAGTATATTAGCTCTGCTTATAGAGTAATACCTACAGGGAAATATTCATTAAAAGTCCATAATGTTAATCTAGCAGAAAATTTCCAGAGTAACTTTATTAGATTTTGCCTGTTAAGTTAATGGATTTTTAATGAATGTCCTAAGGAGACATATCATTAAGCAGAATATTGCCATATATGAATTAAAACTTATTCATCAAAATTAATTGTGTAATGTTTCCTTTGATTTTCATTTCTGGTGACCTGAACTTGGAGTTTCAGTCTGAACCAAAAGTGGAAGCTACTAAGGGGGATGTTAACTCTAAGTTGTGACTTTCAGAAACTCCTCTGGAAGCTACCTCCAGGCTCCTACCTTTAGGAGTTCTTGGAACTATGAAAAATGAATCTCGGAAGCCTCCCTATGAAGTGTTAAACATTTCCAGTGGACTCATTGCCCGTCAAGATGTGGGCAATATAGTGTAAAACCTTTTAGCAGATTTGAGCAGAGCATCGTGGATTTGAGCATTAATACAATTACCATAATTCGCTCCATGTGGAGCTTTTAGCCAAGTCTTTACCAGCCTTCCTGGACTCATGCAGTAAATAAATGCTTTCCCCGAAAACTGAACACCTCAGCAACTGATGGTCTTATAGAAGGATATTTTTGAAATAAATTATTTATGAAGTGTAAGTTAAGGATCAAATGCAATATTTATATGGTGCATTTCAAGAACAGGGGAAGAAATTCCCATTGTTTTAAGTAACTACATGCAAGTTTCCAAAACTAAAATGTTACTACCTACTGCCTTCCTTCAAGAAGGCATTTCAGTGGTGTGGTTTGGGAACATTATAAAAGTAAGGAAAAAACATTTTTTTTGAATCTAAAGAATAGAGTAGAAATTTCATTACAATCGAAACTATACTAGTTGATTTAATGTTCAGAATTGATGAAGAAAACACAAACCCAGTGCTGTATGCATCCATAGTCCAATAAAATGATCTGTGTCAATAAATTCTGACTTTCAGTTTCCTGTGAATCATTCCCAGGTTACCTATCTAATCCTAAACATCTATCAAAAGCAAACAGGAAGGAAGAGATCAGCAGGGAGAAAGGACCCTTAGGAAGATAAGCAACATCCCACCTGTTCTAATCGATTATCCAGGCTCACTTGCAGCATGCCCCAGTTGCTTTTTCACTCCCTGGGAAATGTGCTTCACTGTTTTATTGGGGTAGGACTCTTTATGAAAACTCATGTGTACAACATGGCTGAATTATAGAGTGATTATTTGCATTACAGGAAGAGCTTTGTTATATAAAAGGGTCTAGTGTGTTAGCTTGTAGATCATTCATTATTTGGGTCAGAGAAGCCAGGCAAAGAAGAAACTTAAAGCCCACGTAGAAGGAGTTAGTAACTGTTAAGTGAGAGGCAGAAATGAAGATAAAACATATGCAAGGGGAGACAGTTTCTTAAGGGGAGGGAGGCTGTGTGTCTTATCTGGTTTTCTCTCCCTCTATGAGGCTGTATTTTAGGCATCAGACACTGTGGGCACAGCCATCTGGCACATACTAGATACTGATGAAATATTTGTTGAATGAGTGAATATAGGTTTGAATAAAGGATTTGATAAATAAGTTCCTTGATGGCTTCAATTTTCCCTAATACTTAATGGACTCTCCACAAATTGTTTGCAATTAAATGGTACTACTAGGTGACAGACAATGATTTCATTTTATAATTTCAGTGCTTGCAGTCCTTTTCTCAATAACATATTTGGCACGTAAGAAGGGACTCCTGTGGAAGACACACTCCAACCTGAATGATAGCCGCAGTCCAACCTTATTTTTGTAGCAGATCTCTCAAAGGCTTTTCCATGACAGGAGATATTATAAACTCCTTTCACAGAAAAAAAAACAAAGCCCAAACTTATTTTAGGAAGGTTCAGAATATCACTTTTCCACAGAGTAAAATAAACCGTGCCGTTAACTCAAGGTGCATGTTAGATATTTTTGTCCTGTGGGCTTAAAACTGTAGGTAACTATTGACAAGTATGTGTTGAGGATGTAGACGTGCCAATACTCACTACACTATTCAGTTCTGAGGTCTGAGAACAGTTCACACTGGCTTTGGTTAAACTGGACTAAAGAGCTGGGGATGAGGGTAATCCTACTTCTTTTCTGAGCCCGCTGGACCTTGGGACCTACATGGCACAGACATAGTCCACTCATTGGCAGCCACGGAGCTGAGACAAAGAGACCAGAGACCTGGCTGGGCTTGCTTCAGCGCTTGATCTACAGTTTGAGCTGCTTAATTCAAGAACTCAAAATGCCCACTGGCCTGAGTACACGTAGCTCAAGAGAAGAGACATGTGTCAAGCCTGCACTGACTCCATTTCCTGGTTCACACGGCTCCATGGATGTTGAGGGGGTTTTTTGTTTGTTTTTTCCAAGTCTCGTGGATCAGCTAAGTGATTCCTCTTCCCATAGATGGAATAAGTAAGCGTATAGAAGCTGGAGATGGGAGTGTCCACATGAGTGCTACTTTATGCTGGGGGAGAGAAGAGGAAATCCCCTTGTGGAAACATGTCTGAGGGGTTTTCACCAGTAATCGTCATGACCAGTGTTGGGAGCCAGAATCCAGCGATGTGATCCCTAGTTGTGGGTATTGTAAAATCCCCTTGACGCTATTAATACCCAATGATCTGAATTTGTCCAGTAGAACTGGACATGTTTACAGGGAAGTCATGCATTTATTCCTTAGAATATGAGACTTGCTTTTCATTTAAAGCTGTGTTGAAGTGCTGCTGTACAACAGTATCTCAAGCTATAGGTGCGATTTTTAGTCATTTATATTGGCAAGTCTGAAGAAATCTTTGGCCATAGGTAATGCACGTTTTTCTAGGCTCTGTGGGGCCTGTCGCCCCACTGTCTCCCATGTCCTGAGGGAGGCCATCCCAGTGAGTGCTCTGGACTAAGTTTCACCTTGCCTTTTACCCTGAGCTTTGATCTTACCCCATCCTCTCTTATCACCCTTCTCATTCCCGTCCAAGCGATAGAACAGAGTCTCTCCAGTACTTGAGACAAGTATATAATCTCTGAATATTGTACTGTTTTGATACTACTTGCAAAATCAAACTTTTGCCCTATGGGGAATAATCTGGAGGTCTTCATGTCAGTTAGTGATCCGCCCAACCATGCATCCATCCAACCAACCACAGTAAGTGCCTCCTATGTGCCACGTGCTGGGCTACGTACTAGAGATACAAAAATGAATTCATCACGGTCCATCCCTTTGGTGAATCTCACGTCTGTGGGACAGAAAGAGGGAATAAATCAATAATTTCAGTGTTTTTCAGTAAGTCTAGAGATGTCCAAAGGACTGTGGGGAAGCAGAGCAGGAAAGCAGTAACAACTGGAGGTGGTATCAAAGAAGTCTTCTCATGAAGATGGTATTTGAGATGTGCTGGAAATTAACCTAAGAGGGGGAAATAACCTCTGAGACAGAAGAAACAGCACAGGCAAAGGCATGCAGGCCCAGGAGAGTGTGGAGTATCTATGAATTGCTGGTTGTGGCTGGAGCATTGTGGGCCTGGGGCAGGATAGGAAGGGTATTGAGTTTAATTTCTAATGGGGCTTCTATCTTCCTTGAAGATTGTGCCACTGGTACCAGACAGTGTAACAAGATTGGCTTCATTGCTCTCAAGAGATAGTTCTAATTACTACTCCTGCCAGTGCTATAAATAAAGTTGAGGGCAGTTTTAGGAGCTTTGTAGCTCCTCTGGGGGGGAGGGGGGAGGGAAACAGCAGAGGGGGGGGGGAGAGAGAGAGAGAGAGAGAGAGAGAGAGAGAGAGAGAGAGAGAGAGACCCTAGCCCGTTTCTTTCCTTTAATCACATGCAGTATCCGTTCCATAAGGTTTGTTGTGAAGCTGAAATGAGGTATCAGATATCAGAGAGTGTGGTTTCTGAAGGCTGTAGACACATGAGCTGTTATCATAAAAATGTACTTGGCACCTGGAGGACAATAATCTTCAGTCCCTCCACACTCTGTACCCTGCCTGTTGGGCCTGAAAGAAGTAACTGTGCTCCCCCTTCCTCACCACCCTTAGATTTCCAGAAGTACTGTTTTAGCTGTTGGCCCTTCCAGGAATAGCCCTGCAGAGCCAGAAGGGCAAGGGAGCAGTGATGACTGCATCATGTTGTAAGGCAGTGGCTTTCAGAGGTTTTGCTGCATATGAGGTTTCATGGACCTGCTCCTCCTTTCAATATGGCTCTGGAAGATATTTGGAAGTCCTGGAAGGGTGAGCTCAATCTATAACTTCCCTTCCTACTATTGGACAGTCAGTGAATACCAGAGCTAAAAGGGATTGTGGAGTTTTTGTCTAATGCCCTCATTTTGTAGATGATGAACCAAGACTCTGGGAGGCAGAGTGACTTTCCTTGGTCTTGCAGCATTTTAGTGACACAGCCTAGATCAGAAACCAGGTCTTCTGACCCCCAGTCCTATGGCTGTTCACTACTCTATACCACCTTTCCTATTTGACATTTTTCAACAAATTTTGGTCATTTGGCCTTTGAAAAAAAAAATCACCCAACCCATTGACCAATCTTCAACCTTGCACTTGCAGGCACTGGATTTTGCCCAAGCAGCCCGGGACTGTTGCAGCTAGGAACATATCGATCAAGCTCGTAAGCCACTGTTTTAGATCAACTAAAATAATGAAGTAATATGTTAGCCATTGCCTATTTTAATGGTTAAGAGTTTGGTCACCAGAGTCAGGCAGGCTTGAGTACAGTTCTGGCTCTGTCATCTGCAAGCCATGCAAGAGCTGCCATACATATTGTTGAGTAATGTACTTGATTTTTCTGAGCCTCCATTGGTATATTATGGGGATGAAAGGAAACAATACAGGTAAAGCTCCTAGCACAAAGTCTTTAGAAAATGTTATTTCTTACTACCTTAATAACTGTCCATTCTCCTGAACTTGAATTCCTCTCTAGGTAATAGGTCATGTCTGCCAAAGCCAAGACCCTTGAATAATCCCATGTAATTATTATCAGCTTTTTACGTTGGGGAATGCCTTTTTCTGAGCTCCACCTTTGGGTTCACAGCTTTTTTCCCAAGCAGGATGTAATAAAAGCAATCAGATTTCTGCTTCTAAATCATAACCACATTCTAGTCTTACCTCTATGACAGTTTCCCTTGATCAGAATTACAGGTTTTCCTAAATCCTTCAGTCCCATAACTGGCAATCTTTAGCTTTTTTCCCATGAACAAAAGAGCATATATCTATAGGCAATTAAAAAATGCAGGATACGTTGGTAATAATTAACTAGGAAACTCAGTGACTGATATTCCTACAATGCTTCATGACTTTAGAAGAGTATTTCTTTTCATGCACTATCACATTTATTTTTCTAATCAAATTTGAAAAAATAGGTTTTATTCCATGTTTATATTTGGGGAAAGCAGCAGTCATGAGTTTTCGAGTCAGAAAGACCTGGGATCAAACCCCAGATTGACCATTTATTGGCTGTGTAACCTTGGGCAAGTGACTAAACCTCTCTGAGACTTGATTTCTTTATCTATTAAAGAGGTATAGGAATACCTACCTTCCATGATCCTCATGATGGAGGGATGATGTATATAAAGTCTCTGATTTCTGGTAAGACTTAAGTAAACAGTAGCTAGATTAACCAATCCAAGATTGAATATTGTATACAATATTATATAATGACAGATGGAGCTAACATGGGCTCCCCATTGCCAAATCCTATGTACAGCTAAAAAGGACTTTTGATAATTATATTCAAAGGAAGGAAAACTGAGAAGGTTGGGCTGATGGTGTGCAAAGACATGATCATATTAATAACTGAGTAAAAAGGGAGAGGAAACACACGACTCTTATTTCCCTTCTTTGCTCTCGTTCCTTAACTTAGTACTAGGCATTGTACTACTTGTTGGAGAACAATGGTGAACCAAAGCCAAAAGGATTTCTGCTTTCCTAGAGTTTTCAGTCTAGTGGAGGGAGCATTAATCAATCACAAAATTGCCACCGAGGTACATGCTACAAAGAGTGGGTAAAGGGGGCTTCAAGACTGTAAAGTAGGAGATGTTTGAGGAAGTGATGGTTAGTTTGATGTGCATTAACTCTGTGAACGGGTGGGAACAGTGTGTCAGGCAGAGGGGACAGCATTTGTAATGACTCTGTGGCAGGAAGGAACTTGTTGAAAAAAGACCTGTATGGCTAGAGTTGAGACAGTTGAAAGGAACAGGATGCTGGATGATGTTGAAATCATTATCCCAGAGAACTAGCTTCATTCAGACCAAATGTGGTTGAGAGAAAGTGAAAAAAACCTAAGGTGGTATGTTGACTATCGCAGTCCATTTTATATATTCATGCCCAGCTGGGCATCCACAACTACGTAGCAAAATAAGTTTCAGATGTGATCTTGGAGCCACTGAGAATAAAATTGAGTTGCTGCTCAGAGATAAGAAATGGTCATCCATTATTCCAGTTTTCCAAATGTTTGGTTCCTGAAAACTGTTGTTCTATGTGTTTCATGGTAAGGATGTGAGGTATGTTGATTTTGATTATTAGGCGTCTAATTGTGAAAGAGGATGTTGTTAAGAATTAGCCCAGGTTCACTATGAATAAGTCCTGCTAAACTAACCTTAGATGTTGCCTTTTCTTGACGTTTCTTTCCTCTGTAACGTTCTCCCTGTCTGGGATTTTGGTGCACAGTACAAACTCCTGTAGCACCTGGGGCTTATATCTTGTCTGTCTGCTTTTGTATCCCCAACTAGACTTTCCATGTTTTAAGACTTGGTTTCCTCTGCCTAGCATGGAGCACCTCTGAAATTCTGGGAGAAAAATAAGTAAACAATGACACCTTGCAAAGCTGCATAAGCTTTATTCATATTGCAATTCACAGTTCGGTTTTGGACATTTTGTGTGTTTTTTTCCCTTTTCCAAAAGTTTTTAACTTGGGACTTGCTTTTCGGTCTGGTTGGACATCTGACTTCATGCCGTTATTGTTATTTAGAGGTCATTTAAATCAATGTTTGTGGAAAGCAGCCATGTCCAGTGGTGGTTGCCCTTCTCTGTTGCAGGTGGCATGTCATAGCCATTGCCTCTTCTGCTTCGCTTCTCTTGGTCGTACGGCTGGTGGGTGGCGACCTTTCCTCTGACTTCCTAGCTCCTCTGCAGTGCCCTTAACGCCAGCGCTGTGGAGTTTTGACGCTGAGATACCTATCACCTTTTCAGTTTCCCAGCATGGGCTAACCTTTCTGAGAATCCACATCAGAAGGCTGCCGTGGTCAGGTTGGCAGGTCACTTGTTGACTAATGGCTTCTCCAAGGTTTGTTGGCAGATACTGTAGTGCCGTGAACTCTATTGATCCCCGAAGTTTGCCTGCTGCTCAGACAGCCTCTGTGGGCATGAAGAGGTGGTGAGTCACGGCCCCACCACCCTGCCACCCATCTGTTCTCGTGGTGAAGAAAATGAAGACGGTCTCTTTGTGGTATTGTAAAACCTAGAAAGACATTAAAAATTCCGTTAAATTTTCATACCCTTTTAGCTGTTGAAATGTACAATCTATTAGGAGGGGGAGAAAAGCCTCCTGCAGTTTTTTTCCCCACTGCCTTTACTTCAGAGGCTACTTAAGGGACCAGGTAATGATTTTACGATGTTTATTAATACTTCATGTTCTGCTTCCCTCCCCCCATTCTCTTCTACCAAGGACTTTTGTCTTTCAATTCAAAGTACAGAAACTGCCCAGGGATCTTTAAGATACAGAGTTTTTCTGATGTCATATGAATATGTTGTCATGTTATGGACATTACATGTGGAGTTCTGTTGTTTCAGAGCTGGGTGGGGGTATTTAATTTTAAAATGAACTTTGGGGTAATGGAAAACTAATGGGTTTTGGAGCCATACAGACATGAGTTGGAATCCTGGCCCTGCGATTTGCTAGCTGTATGACTAGTATCCAGCAAGTTACTTAACCTGTGAGGGCCTAAGTCCTCCTACCTGCCACACTGAGAAAGTAATACCTGAGTAATGCCTGGTAATTAGGATGACCTCACACAGAGCCGCCATAATGCAGGCCTCTAGGGAAGTCTTATTTGATCTGAGTACTCAAATGACTTAATTTCTCCTAGTTTTTCTCAGTAATTACTTGTATTCTCTCTCTCTCTCTCTCTCTCTCTCTCTCTCTCTCTCTCTCTCTCTCTCTCTCTGCCATCATATTGAATAACTGGCAAGGTAGTCCTCATCCCTTTGGCTGCTTGGGGATTTAAAGCAAATTTGAGACTTATCTATAGTGGATTTTTAAGCCATTGGTATATATGTTTAGCCCCATCTGAATTTATTTTGTTCCCATCTTTGGTTTTGTTTAATCTTTCATCCCACTTACCTTATTTTATCTTTGCCTACTAGTTATAAGCTCCCTAAAATACTTTCCAAACAAGATAGCACATAGAAAAAAGTCTGGAACGTAGTTGGTATTCAGTAGATGTTTGGTAAATGAATGACTAAATAAGTGTTAGAGAATACACACATACAAGTGCTTCAGAGGAGAATTAAAACAAATAAAAGGCGGTTGAGATCATGAGTTTGTACCTTGGAAATATCCCAATGAAGATGTGGAGTAAGCAGTTGGGTCTATGCTGAGAAAAGAGATAAGGTGAGAAATAGAGATTTGGAAGTCATCAGTGTAGATTGTATTTGGAGCCATAGATATGTGTGAGACTCCATAGGAAGAAGAAAAACGGACGTGGGGGAAGGAATTTCAGTAGTTAAAGTCCAGATAGAGGAGGATGTGCCTGCAAAGGAGGCTAAGGAGTGATGGGCAGGGACCAGGGGGTAACAACACCAGGACAGTTGAGAATGGGAGCAAACAATCTCCAGGGATGCTGAGAGCAGAGATGAGATGAGGACTAAAAACTGTCCATTTGCTAAAATGACTTGGGGACCTCAGTCAAAGCCGTTTTATTATTCATAGTGGGACAGAAGATAAGTGTTGAGGAATGAATCATTAGGACAATGGTTGCAACTAACATTTACCAAGCATTTACTAAATGCCAGACCCTGCGCTAGGTGCTTAATATAAGATGTGTGGTAACCTTATCCCTTTCCCCCTTTTTACTGAAGAGGAATATTGTGGCATAAAGAAATTAGTCACCCAAAGTCACACAGCTGTCTCTTGTGGATTCAAGCCACATGTCAGATGAGTAATCAAGAGGCAAGGCAAGACAGTCAGATGCTAGACTGAGAATACAAGCTAAGCAAACAGAGCCAGCAAGTTTAGACAACTAAGAAATACGGTTGTGAAGGAAAGAAAGAAAAATGGGGGCAGTGCCTAGAGGAGGAAGAGTAGTTGAAAGTGGACAGAGTTTTCTGTTGCTTTGTTGGTTGGACGAAGATGGGAGAGTTTTGCTTGAGCAAGTCGAATTGCAGGTGGGGAGGTTCCAGTAGTGAGTGATAGGTTGTCAGTACCAGAGAAAGAAGGGAGAATCAGTGCTGTGAGTTTCCATAGAAGCTAGGCAGGAAGGACTTCTAGAAAAGTGTGGACATATCGCCATTCTATTGTAACAGAAAGAAGAACATGGGTGCAGACCTGGGGAGGAGGAGTGTATGCTCAGGAAGTGAGTTGAGGGAGCCCCCTTCAGATGCCTGCTGTTTTCTACGTGAGTTAGGAGATGAGACGGTCACTTGAGAGTGTGATAGGGAAGTGGGGCCATCGGAAGTGTGGAAAAGAGTGGAAAAGGTTTAAATAGAGAATAGGGAAGCAAGGTGATCAGAGAAGACTCGGAGGAATGTTGAATGATATTGTGAGCCTTGCTGGGGGGCTGTCATGAAGTTATTAATCTGCCCTGTTGTATGATTTTTCTCCAGCAGTGCTGAGAATTGTGCTTGCAAGACAGAGGAAAGAGTCATTCATCTGTTGTTTTGTTCATCGCAGTTACCAAGTGCTGTCAATTCTATGGCCCAAATACCTGTATAATTCATGTACTCTGTGTGCTTTAAATGTTACAAGTCTGTGTTCATACAGTCTCCCACCTGGACTACTCATCAGCCTTTTCACACTTCTCACTGAATGGAAACTTGCTTTCTTCAATCCATTCTGCACACTGCAGCCAGCACCAACTTCTTATAATGAAAAGCTAATCCTTTGACTTCCCAACATAAACCTTCCCAAGTCTTCCCAGTGCTCTTGGGGCATAAAACACAGCCCCCCTCCTCCCCCCACCCCCACCCCCGTCTCCTCTTCTGGCATCATTCTCCTCTTTGATCTTGTCCTTTAGTCTAAGGCCCTTCTTTCAATTATCTTCTTAGAACACTGTTGTCCTCACCCCAGGGCCTGCTCTTATGGTCTTAGTGTCTTGACTCCAGGGTCATGTTCTAATGGCAGAAGAAGAGCAAGGAAAAAGTGCAAAGTGTATATGGTAACCGAGTCTGCTTCCATCCAGGATGTCATCTTTGACACCTCACCAGTCACTTCTGCTTACATCTCATTGGCCAGAATTATGTTACATGAATACCACTATCTGTAAGGGAAGCTGGAAAAGATAAAATTTTCACGGGTCACATTGCACTCACTCTTCAATAAAATCAGAGTTGCATTATTAAGAAAAAAGGGGAGGATATGTACTAAGTAAGCAACTTAGAGACTCTAGCATAGATGAGATAGTGTTTTCCAGGTGAAGAGTTGAGTGGAGGATATAGCTGATAAAGTAACGACAGCATATGTAAATGTTCAGAGTTGAGTAATACGGTGTTTGCAGGGAAGAAGTTGCTGGAACATTGATTTTTTTTAGGCAGGGAAAAGGAGGAGATGAAGCTGGAGAAATAGGCAGGGACCAAATTATGATGGCTTTTCTAGGCCATGATGCATTGGTTAAACTTTAACCTGTATGTTCACATTCTCTAAATGGGATTGTATGCCCCAAGTCATATCAAGCAAGATGGTCAATTGGGTATGAAAAGAAAATTTAGAATTTCTATTAATATTTATTTTATTCTTCTTAGATTCTATTTTAAGATATGCTTTATAATACACATATAACTACATAATATTTATAAAGTCAATAGTACAAAGATGTAATTTATAAGTAATAAATATATATACCAGGGGTGCCAAAACAATGTATACAAGTGGACACTGTGGTCAGCGTTGCTCAAACAGTAGTTCACCATAATCAGAAGTAGCTGGATGAGGATGGTAACCACTTTGAGCACCTCTTGTAATTGCAGAAGTCAAACGTGACTTGTATTCATCTTTTGCTGTCAGCATGTATTGAGTATTACAATTTTAATACAGTTTTCCTTTCTTCAAATGTGTATACATTTTTTTGGCACCCTGCGTATATTTGGAATTCATGCTAAAGACTCTTTGTAGTGGTATGCACAATCAGAATATTTGAAAACCATTGCATTAGGCATCAAGGAACTGTTGGAATATTTTGAACCAGGAAATGACATGGTCCAATTTGCTGGGTTTTTTTTCCTTTAAAATATAAAGTTCTTTAATTTATTCTCATAATTTTGGAATGTTAGTATTTGGAAAGAAAAATAGAGAATATCCGCTTCATTTTACAAGGAAGACAACTGACAGGAAGGTTAAATAGTTAGGAACAATCTCTGAATTAGTTTGAGGTAGAAATGGGGCTCAAATCTAGATCTTGTCTCCAAATGGTCTTTTGTGTGTTTTTCCTACATAGTTCTTCTCTTCCTGAATACTCATCCTCTTTCTTCAGCATTTACTCTTCTCATCAGAACCATGAACATGTGCGGGCAAAGTAGGGAGTACAGGTATCTAATAAACATGAATCCCAAGAAAATTGAGTTTTGCTACAGTGAATTACCATTTTAGTCTCAGGATTCTATTGACTGTTTAGCTGTCAACCTGGAAGTCTCCAGGCACAGATTCCTCCAGGTTCTGTTTTGTGGTGCTAAGACCATCAACAGTTCAGTTCATTGTAAAGACTTTTTTGACTTTGTATTTGCAAAGCCATTAGGCTAAGTAAGAGATTGAACTGAGCAGTTTACTGACTTGGGAAGATAGAGACTTTCTAAAGAGTGTGCTGTTCCACTTTATGTCAGCTCTGTACATCTGCAGAAACACATGTTCCCATGGGAACGTGTTTGTGTTTGGATATATTTCACAAAAAGTGTCTCGTAAAAACTGATAGGGAACAAATCTGATTTATAGAATACTATTTCCTGAGTACTAGTTCACGTCTATGTTAACTACTTCTTGGCCAATGTAATTGACTTATTGTCTCATGCCTTCATTAGCCCAGCTTTGCAAGAATACAAAGAACAGGGACTTTCTGATAACCAGATGGTGGAAAAGATCCATACTCTCCTGGGTACTCAGCTATTCAGAAAATTCAGTTTATAGGGGTACAGACCAAGGGTTAGATGTCTCCAGACGAATGTGTTTGTCAAGTCGATGATCATGTTTACCAAGATCCTTTTATCACCAGCTGAGTCCTCTTTTAATGACTTACTCATAGGTCACCCTGGAATTATTTCAAAAACCAGACTGATGTTGTAACCTCCTAGCCAGACACAAATCTAAAGTGAAGTCTGTAGTCTTCATAGTAGCAAACTCCAACTTCAAGCTCAATTACATGAATCATGTACAAATGTTTTCATATTTGAGTAAGATAGAATCCCTGAAAAAAATGACCATTTATTTAAAAGGCAGAGCCTGGTACACACACACACACACACACATATACTTTTTTGGATATAGAAATCTTGATTACATTTCCCAAAGGGGAAATTGTGTGTGTGTGTGTGTGTGTGTGTGTGTGTGTGTGTGTGTGTGTATTTATATGTATATATATATATATATATGAAGTTGTATATATATATATATATATATATATATATATATATATATATTTGCGCATGTAGTATGTTTGTACACACATGTATAGTTATAGGAGCTGATAACAAAGTTTTAATTTATTTGACAATCCTGCATAGTCAATGAAATTTAGTTTGAATTTTGAAATATTGCTATTTCTGGAACATTCTAATGGCTCATGTGCACAAGAAAGAATTCAATGTATACCATGTAATTTTATGGTCATTTCTGAATAAACATATATATGACTAAAATTCCCAATTTTTATGACTTAGAATACAGACTGCTGCTATGATAAAATCTCAAATTACAGTGGTTCAAACAAGAAAAGAATTTTGTCTTGATATAGGGCTGTTACCATACTGAATGGATTCCAAGATACAGGCTTTTCAGCTGGTTTTCTGCCATCCATAGAGTTTTATCCATAACTGAAGGAAGAACCACTCCAGCCCTCAGGAAAGAAAAAAGAGGAAGGTGAAGATATGAGTATGTTTCTTTCTTTTAAGATCATGAACACATAATTATAGATATTACTCTTAGTCTCATCCCGTTGAACAGAACCTAGTCACAAAGCAAGAACTAGCTATAGGAAAGGCTGGGAAGTGTATTCTTTAGCTGGTTGGCCATGTGCCCTGCTGAAATACCTTACATAATAGAAGGAAGAGAGAATGAATATTTTGGGGGGCCAACTCTCCATCTCTGCCATACTGATTAAATTACATGTTTTCCAACATCTTTTTTTCTGTCTTTACTAGAAATGGGCCTCAAATCCTGTGATTTGAGATTCCTCAATCTATCCTAAAGAACAATGGAACAGGGTGGTATGAGAACTAAAACTTGTTGTGTGTCTCCTGTGCGCTGTGTCCTTTATATACAGTATCATTTAATTATAACCACCATGAGTATTATTCTTTACATTTTACAGCTAAAGAAACTGAAGCTAGGAGAGCTGAAATAATGTTATAAAACCCAGAAGGGATAAATTTGGCACCTTTCAATTATCTAATTATTATAAAAGTTGATTGTGGACAAATAACTCGTTTTCCGTTTCTGGGCATCCATCTCCTTTGCTGTAAATTGAGGAAGGGGATTGAACTCTATCAGATATTGTCAAACTGGAGCATGTATCAGCTTCTTAAAACACTGATTTCTGGGCCCCACTTAAAGTCTCTGAATCAGAGGAATTGGAGTGGGGCTCGAGCAATGGCAGTTCCAACAAGTTCCCAGCCATATTTTGAGACCCATGGGAGTAAATGGTCTCTTGGATTTCTTCCAGCTGTTGCACACTGGAGGGTCAGCGAGACGGCTGGCTTCATTGGTCTGTATTGATGGGTGATCAAGAATACCACTACTACATGTAGTGACTTTCCAACAGCTTTGGCCAAAGTTGATGGTTATCCAGGAAAAATTCTCGGCATGAATGGAGGAAAACACTGCTGAAAATCACTCCTTCACGTATTCGTTTACTCATTTGTTCAACATGTATTTGTTGAGCATCCCATGTGCCGCACGTTGTGCTAGAGACTGGAGACACAGCACGACTGAGACACACCTGGCCCCTGCCTGTGAAGTACATGTAGACTACAGAGAAAACATTATTGCTTTATTGTTATTCTGAAAAGGAAATGCAAAGACCTGTGAGAATAAAATAGTCTTTTATAGAATTTGTGACTATAACTTCAAACTTGATCTAAACAGTCTTGTTTTCTACTGTGGTCTTAATAAATTGTCTATTTTCCTGTATTTAGTTTGACTTTTGTTCTTTGCTTTTTGAACTCTTTCTACTGTGCCAACTCCGTAAGTGGCACTTTTATATAATTTTTTCCAACCTAGATGTTGCCTTTCTGTCCTACATGAAACCTTGGCTTTGTTCAAAATTTGCATTTTCATTTTTAGCAGACAGTGGCACTTTAAATCAACAGCAAGAGCAGAATGCATTGTCTAACGTAATTTCCTCACTATTATTGCAACTTCAATGACATTACAAGTCCTAGGGAGAGGAATTCAAATAGTTGTCTCTACTCCTACTGGCACCTCCAGCATTTTGGATTTTTTAAAGAATAAAAGATGAAGGATGCAGAGTTCTTGAAGGGAGGATGTCTATTATAAAAAGAGAAGGAAAGGAAATGTGTACTGATAAAGGTTATCATTTGTTGAGAATGTATTATGTGCCAGGGACTGTAGCCAAGAATTTTACATGAATTATCAGGTAAACTTCCCAACAAACCAATGAGGTGCAGGTATCTTCCTTTTATGGATGTGGAAATCGAGTCTCACAGAGGTTTGATAACTGTCCCAAAATCTCACAGTTATTTAATGGAGGAGAAGGGATTCAAAGCTAGGCCTGTCTGACTCCAAAAGCTCATGCTTTTTACCAGTAAATTATACACTCAGTCATTTCAGTCCATGCATTTTTCATAGGCATGGTGCTGAATCATTTGGCTTACTGGTTTTCTGACTCATCTCACTGACAAGGGCCAGATCTGAAGTATCTTCTGTGCTCTCCCTTGTATCCTTTTTCTTCCTGCCCTTTTATTTTTTGAGTACAGGCCACCTACTCCATCATGTTCTTTGTTTCCATTGGTCATAAAAGAATAGCTTCTTATGGACCATATTTGTGATACAGTAGAAGCCTGGTAAGCTTGCCAGGGAGTAAAAGTACATTTATTTGTTCAGGACGATAATGTTTATTTGAAAGGGAGGTTCAATCACAGATCTGACTTTTTTATTAGCTTCCTTCTGTATCCTTATGATTGGAAAAATGCTTGAGTAAGTAATGCCTCCATGAAGAGTCACTGTCACATGCATTATTTTAAAAGATTTGGCAATAAAACACTCAAATTATTGATGAGCCATAATTAATATGAAGTAATATGTGTTTTAAAGTAAAATTCACTTATAAATTAAAAAAAAATAAAATTTGCCATGATAGTGATGAGAATATTGGCTTTTATGTTTTTGTAAGTCAAATACTTGTAAGAGGTTATCCGTAGCTAAGGAATATGTAAACACAGTAATCTAGGGGTTCAGTTTTTCTGTTTTTTATTGGCAAACACATGATTCTACTCTTCAAAAGAAAGAGTTAGTGCTTTTATTTTTTAAGCTCATTAAGATGGTTCAAAAAGTCTTGGCTAGCAAACACCTTTTTAAAAAATCAATTTTTCAATAATTTAGAGTGAATCAGACCCATACAGCTACTTTTCCCTTAAGGGGGATATGCTTTCAAAATAATTAAAATAGAGGCAGCTTTATAGGTCTTGAGAAAATGTGCTTGGAAATGTCCTTTCATCTGTTATGAACCCCAAAGCTTTGATAAAACGGGATGGGACTGGGACCAACTTCCCAACCTCATCACTAGCTAGTGGTACATGACCAGTAGTACAGAGAATACCAAATGTCCATCTAATCTATATACCTTATCCCTTTTATTAATATGACTCAGATTTTAAACTGTGCATAGGGCTTCTTAAGGACTACATTTCCCAGCCTCCTTTGTAGCTATGTGTGTTCATCTGAGTTTTGGCCTACGAGATGTAAGCAGAAGTGTCCTATGGGATTCCTGAGAAGTCTCCTTTAAAGGGGTAGTGGATGGTTGTGGTTTTTCCCTTCCTGACTGCCTGAATCATGTAGGTTGCCTGGAGTTTTTACAGCCATTTTAGATAAGGAAGCCAAGGCCCTTTCCCCAGAGATGGCAGAACGGTGATCTTTGTGGCATTACCATACCAGCCTTGGATTTTCGTTCTCTGGACTTCCTTTCCATGAAAGAGACATTTATTTTCTTTCCTTCTTTCTTTATGTCACTATTTTGTGGATTTGTAGCTACACTTAATCATAACTAATAAAAACAGTGACTCATCAGGTTTGGGGAAACAGCAAGTGCATTAACATAATAAGTTTAGCTGTCATTATTGAGTACTCTCTATATGCCAGGAACTGTTCTAAGAGCTTTATTTGTAATAGCTCACATAACTCACTCAACAGTCTTCTAAGGGACTGTTATCCCCATTTTACAGATATGAAACAGGCATAGAGAGGTTAAATAATGTGCCCAAGGTCACACAGCCAATCCAGGAGTTGAAATCAGTTGGTCCAGCTCTAGAACTTTATCTTGGTCACTATGGGAAAGTGATTTGACAACATTTAAAAACAAAGCAAAAGCTGGAACGAGACCCCAGCTTTTCCCCATATAGACTTATCCCCTGCACCTGACTTTGTTACTAATTGTATAAATGTCCTCTGGCATATGGCTTAATGCCCCTGTGCCTTAGACTTTTCACTAATAAGAGGAATATGACAATATCTTCCATGCCTGTTGGGCAGTCACTCTGAGCATGGCACTGTGCCAGGTACACTGATGTGTTAGTGACAGCCCTGCCTGGAAGGAGCCTACGTAAGTCTGAATAATTGAGTAAGGCTGAGGAACAAGGGGATGCAGAATAACAACATTGCCATGTCCAGGGGAGTTTTTGGTTCTTCGTAGACAGTAGGCAACCCCTGTTTGTTTTTGGAATGGATGTGACAATGCCTGATTAAGTGCCCTGGGAGTGGGAAGAAATAAATATTGTGAATCAAAAGGGAGACCTTTGGGGTCCAGAGGGCTCAGGGAGACTCAATAAGTGCTGGATTAATGTTTGTGGAGTCAGTACGTGAAGGAGCCCTGAAGATTTGGTTGGATTGGGGTCTATCGTAGGTAAGCGAGGCTGCTCTCTCCTGCTCTTTCCATGTCCCAGGTTTAGTTCCTTGAACCTACTCCATGTTCTCCTGCTTTAGTACCTACACAAATACTCTTCTTTCTGCTGGCCATGCTTTCCCAGCCTCTCTTCCTAGGTAAGTTCTGCTCATCCCTCTGGTCTCAGTGTCCTACAGAGAAGCTCTGCTGAGTAGATCAGATCTCACTTACACCTTCCTGGGGTGGTGGAACGTGTCACAATGGAGGACTTGATTCTGAAGTCAATCCATATTATGAAACTTTTGTCAGCCAGATTATCCTTGAAAATCCCTCACTTCTTAAGCTAGCTCTACAGTGGAAACTGACAAACCAGCACGGACAATCATTCAGTATTTCCTTTTGCCTTTCTTTGCAATACTAGCTTATTTTAGGATCTAAACAAATCCAGATCACTTACAGGCCAGTAGGTTGTTACAGCCCAGCAGGGCTGTTAGGTAGGTAGGTCGCGATAGGAATTGCACCACCTGAAGCTGAGTGCACACAGAACTGTATGCAGTGAGCTTGTTATATAGTCTTACGCAGCAAACGGAGATACTTGTGTGATGAGGAAACAGGAACTGAAGCCAACCCAGGGAAGAGTTGATTTACATCCCACTGCAGGGCCGGGCTCCCTGAGTTGGGATGGTGAAATAAATCACTTGAATTATTTATATTATTTAATTTCTCTCTGCACCTCTTTCATTTGCTTCCTGAATCCTGCGTACAGTTGAATTTGTGTGTCATATCTATGCAAACCACAACTTTTCTGCACTTCCTTTTATAAAACTCATTACATTTGAATTTTTCATAGATTACTTGTAATTATGGGTGTAATGTTCCTGCCAGATTATACATTCCATGAGGGTAGGGGCCATGTCCATCCATCTCATTACTTGCTGTGGCCCCAGCACCAACACAGCACCTGGCACAGTTTTTCTGAGCAGTTTCATTCTAAACATTGATATGGCTTTTCATTCTTCTGCCTTCAAGATGATCCACTAAATTTCTTTCTCAGTTACTCAGTGCTGAGATCTGTAGCTGCTGAGGCATTCAATTAAGCCTGGGGGGTGGAGAGAAACCTGCCTGGGCTGGTGCTGCACTAATGCTACAGAAGCCCCTGAAACTGATAATTATCCAGAGACACTTGATGTATCTTAGGGCCTAAGGAGCTTTGGACCACCTTGGCTCATTATCACCTCGTTAAGCCCCCCCACACCTCTAAATGGTCTCCTCTCCATTCCCACTGCCAACCCTATGCCCCAAGGCTCTTCCCAGCCTGACTTTGACAGAGGCCCTTTCACAAGTGAACCTCACTGAAACTTGATCTTGAACATATGTGTCACTGTTGGTTTCTGAAAAAGCTATTCAGTAACAACATCATCTTCTCCTTTTTAATTCTTCTATTTTCGAAGAGTCTAAAAGCCAAATCAACTAAAGAAAAGAAATGAAAGCAGGAAGCCATCTTATTACTCTCATGCCCTCATACAGTTTGTTAATTTGCCTTTTTTTTCTGGCTGCTTTACCACAATTGAAACCCTACTATATGCTAGTTTTTACCTGCAGTTTTAAAGTAACAATATTACATATTCATATTTCAGGTTTTCCATTATGCTCTTTATAAGCATAATTTTAATAACAGTATAATATTTCATCAAATGATCTTATGATATTTTAAAGTCTTCTGTCAAGGTTGGATACAAATCTTTTTTCCTTTAGACTATAAATATTATGATATAAAGGCATAAAACATTGCAAGGACCCTCTGTTTATTTTTATTTATTTTCTACTTGTAAACTGCTAGAAATGGAAAATACTAGGTAAAAAATAAACTCTTTACATTTTTATTTTATTTCAAGTTATAACTAGTGCATACTTAGTGTAGAAAACTTGGAAAATACAGAAAAGTATTTCTTCTAACATTTACCTCCAGGAAGTGAATGTATTATATATATTTTATAATATTTATATATTTGTATACTATATATATGTGATTATTTTACATAATTGAAACAATAATTTATATACATGTCATTAAAACTTCAAATGCAATTTTTAATTTATTGTATAATATAATTTAATTAACATTTTTCTTATACCCATGTAGATTTTTTCTGAGTTTTTTTTTATTTTTCTATTTTTATTTATCTTTTCTATTTTAATTATTTCTATCAAGATTAGGGATTGATGTGTTTGTACATGTAACTTTGTCAGCATTTTATGTTATTTCTTACAATAGATTCCATGAATGTTTTTAAGGCTTTCGATGGGTACTGCCAAATTGCTTTCCAAAAAGATTATACCAAGTTGCATTTTCAACAGTTTATAAGGTTATAAGGCAGTAGAAAATGGTATATCATTTATTTTAATTTCTTTGTTAGTGAGGTTGAACTTTTTCTCGTGTTATTGTTCATGTATATTTTCTTCTGTGAATTGTCTGTATTCTTAAAATATGAATATTTGAAGGTTCTTGACACATATATAGAAACCTATTTCAAAGGATGTTATTGTGGTATGTAAAAAAGATGCAGGAAAAAGAGCCAGGTAAATACGAAGATTAGAATTTCCTGATTCACTCTTTTGTATCAGGCCATAAGATTCACCTGCAAAATCTTCATAATTTTCTGGTATCTACTTTTGTGTTTTAAAGTAATAATAGACATTACATGTTGTCCTTATTGGAGAAAAGCATTCAGGCTGTTACTTCTTCAGATCTCATCCGCCCAGCTTTGGAATTCTGTGAAAGAATGACTGAATCCTTGTAGGGTAATAAAGGTAAAATAATAATTCTCAGTTGTTTGAGAGCTCGTGACCAGGTTAGGTTCTACTTCGGTGCCTATCATTTTGATGATAACTATTATTGATTTATTTGTGTATGTGTTGTCTGGTCCCACACTATAGTATATTTATCAAGAGATACTGCATCTCATTCATCCACTTCCTCCAACTTTCTGTTACCTTTTTAATCGGCTTGCTTATTTGGGTTTTTGTCTTTCATGTTAGAGGCTATCTTTAGATGATCAGGTGATCAATCCTTGGCTGTCTTCATATTCGAGAGTGGGGTACTAAAAAGCTGATGGGAAATTCTGTAGGGGGCTGATCAGCCAGTCCTCAGTGTAGCGTGTTCCAGATGGCTTGTTTAATAAAGGAATCCTCTGCCAGTATCTCTGGGTCTCTTCTCTTGGTGTAATTGGAGTCCTCGGAAAGAATACCTTCCGATCTTTCAATATCCTACCTTAGGGGTTGAATTCAAGAAGCCAGAGTAAAGAAGAGGTTGGATGCCTCTATATTCATTATGAAATTTTTCACTAAATCTTTTTTCTTTTTTTTTTCACTTTCTCTTCCCTGCTCTCAACTGCCTGTTATCCAGTATCCAGACACATTCTATTTTGCTCTTTCCAGGAAATGAACCCCAGCCTTTCACTAGATTGGGGAAAGGGATGGTTATGCCAGTGTCAAGTCAGTACCGA
The DNA here is from genome assembly GCF_057876585.1 of Rhinolophus sinicus. Taxonomy (NCBI): domain Eukaryota; kingdom Metazoa; phylum Chordata; class Mammalia; order Chiroptera; family Rhinolophidae; genus Rhinolophus; species Rhinolophus sinicus. The sequence goes on from NC_142514.1 coordinate 42,952,907, forward strand.
GTTTACCTTTTTATGAAACAGGCTTTCAACCAGACCTGCTATTCTTAGCTGCTCTTTGACCTCACTTCCAGAAATAATGTGTGCCACTAAAATTTTAAGCCATTGAGAATTTTGCAGGGCAAATTGAGTTGCTTCTTAATTTTCCTCACAACTAACTTAGGATTTGGGTAGCTTAGGATTGTTAAATCGATTTCCATTCATCCTTCTATTTTCTAACTTCCAAAATTTTGTTGCTTGTATTAACTTTGCTATATTTTTGGCATGATGATTTTGTATCTTTTAAAAGAAATTCCCCTTCTATCTCACATCTATTAGAATGACTACTATAAAAAACAAAACAAAAAAAATAAAAAGCAAAACAAAACACAGAAATAGCAAGCGTTGGTAAGGATGTAGAGAAATTGATAGCATTTTGTACTATTGGTGGGGAAAACGGTGCATCCATTATGGAAAAAGTATGGTGGTTACTCAAAAAATTAAAAATAGAATTGTCATATGATCTAGCAATCCATTTTCGGGTATATACCCAAAAGTACTGAAAGCAGGGAGTTGAAGAGATGTGTGTACACCCATGTTCATAGCAGCACTATTCACAATAGTCACGTGTCCCACGACAGATGAGTGCATAAACCAAATGTGGCATATACATACAATCGAATATTATCCAGCCTTAAAAAGGAAGGAAATTCTGACATGCTTCAATATGGATGAGCCTATTTAACTGAAATAAGCCAATCACAAAAGGACAAGCACTATACAATTCCACTTATATAAGGTACCTAGAATAGTCAAATTCAGAGAGACAAAAATTAAAGTAGTGGTTACCAGGTCCTGGGGGGAGGGCAGAATGGGGAGTTATTGTTTAATGAGTATAGAGTTTCAGTTTTGCAAGATGAAAAGAGTTCTGGAGATGAATGGTGGTGATATTTGCACAGCCATCTGGATGAACTTAATGAATACTGAACTAAAATGGTAAAGATGGTAAATTTTATGTTTATTTTACCACAATTTAACAAAAGAAATATCTCTTTATTTCACTCTCATCTTGAGAGAGAGAAAAAACTAATTACTGTGTTCAATCTATAACTTAAAATAGAAGTCTATTATTTCCTTTTTTGAAGTTAAATGACTTTGCCCTGGTCACAGAGCTGGTCAGTGGCAGGTAAGGATTTAATCCAGTTCTGGGGTGAAGACCGGGGCTCTTCCCTGCTGTGATACATGGAATCAATTCAATTCATTCTTCCAATAACCAACCAGTATTCATTAAGCATCTTCTTCCAGCACATTTGAAGGCAGCAGTCAGCGAGAATGTGAAGCTTATACGTATTGCACGGCAGTGTGAGGTGGAGATGCCGTACAATAAGGAAGTACGTCCATAAACAAGACAGTGAAGCTATTGATATGTGCTTTGGTGGAAATCAATGCCGGCAGAAACACGGGCGGCTGGGAGACTTCTGCGTTGAAAGCTCATCATAGAGATGATTTCAGAAATGTGAATATGTAGGCAGGAGTGTTCCTAGCTGAAGAAACAGCATGTGCAAAGGCCCAGGGAGGGGAATAGCTTGGCATGTCTGAGGAAGTAAAAAGACCAATTTAGCAGGATGTCATCAGAAAGGGGAACGGCAAGAGATGAGGTAAGAGATTTTTAAAATGTAGAACCTAACGAGCCTTGGATTGAGGCGTCCAAAGGTTTCTTATGGGTAGTAATAGCCACCGGATGGTTTTCAGAGGGAAATGATGTGATGATTTAGCTTTTTATCATACTTGGCTTTCACCACGTATCCACTGTATAGAAGGTAGATACCAGAAAGCAATATTAAACACCCTGTTGCCCACAAGGAAATCATAGTCTGGTAAGGAAGAAAGAACAGTGTCAGTAAAATAGAGCAGTATAGCCCACGGTGTGCACTGTGGAACTAGAGAGGATTTTTTTTTTTTTAGGGAGAAAATTCCCATGATCAAATTTGATTGTGATTTATATTTCTTATTCCTTAGAGATTCTCAGCGCACACCAGCATATTAAAGTCAGAGAATTGTTCCAGTATAGGAACCAGTCTAACTTCGTTCAGCTTGGCATTTCCCAAACTTATTTGCACCAAGAGCTTCTTTTAAATGATACCTTTTAATAACTTTTTAAAATTTATTGAGTATCGAATAATCTGTAAAACACTGAATTAAGGAAATATGACAATTAAGTTATACAACAGTTGTGAAGGCTATACTGAGAAGGGCTGTAGCACAGTTCAGGGTGTGGAGAGGCAGGCATTCAGGGTGGCCTTCCTGGAAAAGGTGACTCCTGAGTGGCTTCCTGTGGGGTGAGTAGAGGATAGTCATGTGAAGAAGCAGGGAAGGCTGTTCCATAGAGAAAGAACAGCCTGAGCACATACACGGAGAGTCAAACAGCCCCATCACCATCCTAGGAAAATAGATGTACAAATTTCAAGTAGGAAAAGGACATGTTAGTTTGTTTTGCACCTTCATGGAAATAGTTTTCAAATGGAGTCAGAGTAGAATGCAATTTTCCTAATCCGGATTTTCACATGAACTGCTGATTTCTGTTGTCCAGTAGGCTCCTGTCTTCTGCTGCCACGGTCTGCCCACCTGATCCACACCAGTCTCCTTTCTGCCCCTTTCTCTTCCCCCACCTGCACTTGCTGTGCAGCTCTGTCTCGGGAAGGCCAGGCAGAAGCCTCTCTCTGTGCACCTTTCTCTCCTGTGTCAGCTGGTCCAGCTTTCCTGGAAGCCTGGATTTCCCGTTAGTGCCTACGGATTTGTCGGCACCACTATTTCTGTCTTCACATTATTTCCAAATAACTTTCAGGCTGCCACCCAGTTTTCTCTTCCACATTCTTCCAGGTTCATTTTTGCATCTGCTTTGTGCAAGGCAGCATAATTAGAGAATGTCACATTTCCCTGCCAGACAGTGTCGTGCACAGCAGGATGGAAGGGGATTGGAAAGGTTCACAGATGCCAGAGGGTCTCCCTCCTGTGCACCAACCCCTTCTATTTCATAGAAGGGGTTTACTACATGGCTTATTTTTCCTTCATTGTTATCCAGGATTAATTAAAATAGCCCCCATTTGTTTAGTGCTTACTGTGTACTAGACACTATACCAAGTATTTTACATTATCATTTAATTTTCACAGCCCTAAAGTATGTGAAGTCTACAAATGAGGAGAAAGGCTGGAGAGGAACTCAACTAGTCAGAAAAGAGGCCATCATTTAAACCTAAGGTGCAGCTGTCAGGTTCACACATCCAGTATATAATGCCATTAAATGCTCTAATTGCAAACATTTCATTTCTGGGGATTCTGTGCTGACATCTGCTTGTGCTTCAGATAACCAGGGAGCTTTAAAAAATTAGGATTCTAGGGCCCCACTTCAGAACCATTGACCAGAAATCAGGGATGGGACCCAGGAATTCCTATTTTCAGAAGCTCTCCACATTCTCCTCAGAATTATTTGGAAAGCCATTGGTGGGCCCCACCACGCAGTTTCTGCTACACCAGGTCTAGAGTGGGACCTGAGAATGTGCATTTCTGACAAATTCCCAGGTGCTGTTCATGCTGCCCCTTGAGGAACCCACTTTGATAAAGCTGGTCTAATACAGTTGGTGAAAAATGAGGAAACAGAACAAAGTGGTAAGAACAGGAGAGTTAGCATTAGAAAACCAAATGCTAATACTTTTTTCTTTTCTTTTTTAAGCCCTTGGGGTTTTATTGGGTTCTGACGGAACATTTTAATGCAGAACTAGGAGGGGAGCTATGTTAGAGTGGGACTTGGAGTCCGGTAGCTGGTATCAGTTCCCTAGTTCACCCTTAGGAAGGCTCTGTGCTGCAGTTTCCTCAGCTGAACAACGGGATTCTAATAGCTGGCTCCCAGGCAGGTAATAAACAGAGTTTCTCTCTTCCTGTCTTCCCTTTCCACCTACCTCAGGCAAAGAATTGTGAAAATCCAGAAGCTTTTCTTTTAGACTTCAGGAGATGTTTCAAGCTATGGAAGCTTGCTATTGTGTACATTCATTTTGTGAAGTATTTAGGCCTGGGATAGCTGGTTTCTCTGCTGCCTCTTTTGCTCGCTCCATCATTGTTCCCACGAGGATATGTGAAGTGGACAACAGTGGAATCCTGGAGCGTCTGCTGGATGTCTGTTAGTTCATGGCTTCGGGAAAAGCAGTACTAGCCTTCCATCGGAGAATGAGGCTAGAGGTTGCCGAGTAGAACCTTACTCAGGGAATTTGCAGGCACAACATTTGGAAGATGGTCAACTTCCCAGAAGGAAAGGCTGCAGTGTAGAACAATTACCGTAGAACTAAGGCCTATACCTGGCTCTGGGGGTCAGTGTTTTCATTCAATGGCTGACAGAACTGAAATGGTCTTTACAACCTGCACAACTAGACCCCAACTCCAATCCTACTGTTTATTTGAAGTGGAACTCAGACAAATTGTAAGTCCACCCTATGTTTTGGTTTCTTTATCTCTATTATGGGGATGACCTCTCCTTCCCATGGGATTAGAAGAGTTTAAATGAGGTAAAAGCTGTAAAGTACTGTATGTGGTACCATCTTTGGAGCACAGCTGATACTCAGTACGACACAGTCCGCTCCCCTTATGCCATTACTTGCTCCCATATAACTTCCTCTTTATGGTGAAAAAGAGGAAAATACAATATTTATGGAAAACCAATTGAGTGCCATGCAGTGTGCTGGGCCCTTTTACATTCATGCTCTCGTTCATTCTTCACAGCATTCCTTTTATGTACTAGTCTTGTCCGCTTGTACAAGGGGAAATAGAGCAGTTCTAGAACCCAAACTCTTACGCTGGTAAATATTGGAGTGGATTTGAACCCAAGTGTGCCTGAATTCATCACTTGGTCTCCTTCCACCCTATTTCCAAGGAGCTTGGGAGAGCATCTATCTAAAGAAGTAGAATGGCTATTATGAACAAGACAAGTAATAACAACTGTTAGAGAGGCTGTGGAGAAAAAAAGAACCCTCATATACTGCTGGTGGGAATGTAAATTGGCACAGCCACTATGGAAAATAGTATGGTGGTTCCTCAAAAACCTAAGACTAGAATTACCATGTGACCCAGCAATCCCTCTCCTGGGTATCTACCCCAAAAAATCTGAAAACATTTATCCGTAAAGATATATGTACCCTGATGTTCATGGTAGCATTATTCAAGGTGGCCAAGACATGGAAGCAACCAAAGTGTCCTTTGGTAAATGATTGCATAAAGAAGATGTGTATATACATACAATGGAATAGTACTTGGCCGTAAGAAAAGATGAAATAGTGCCATTTGTGACAACATGGATGGATCTTGAGATTATCATGCTAAGCGAAATAAGACAGAAAAGGTCAAGAACCATATGATTTCACTCATATGTGGGATATAAAACTGAAAGCAACAAATGAATAAGACAAACAAAAACTTAGACACAGACAATAGTTTAGTGGTTATGAGAGGGTAAGAGGTGGGGGGATGGTAGAAGAGGGGAAAGGGGGGTCAAATATATGGTGACAGAAGGAGAACTGACTCTGGGTGGTGAACACGCAATGCAATATATGGATGACATATTATAAAATTGTACACTTGAAACCTATATAATTTTACTAACCAATGTCACCCCAATACATTTAATAATAATTTTTTAAATGTTAAAAAAAGGAGATTCAGGATGTTTTAGTTTGATTTTTCTGGCTAAAGAAAAGTTTTCATGCGTTTGCCTTGTTTTTCTAGTTCCTGGAGGATGTGAGCTACTGGGCTGGAGGGTATTAGACATTATTTATGGCTTCCATTTTTAAGTGAGGAATAAAAGAGGTGCTATTCTTAAACTCCTCAAATAAGCCAGGGTGCCAAAGATGCATTCAAAGATATTCACTCCAGGATTATTTGTAGTAAGAATGATTAGAAATGACAATGTCAAGTTTTACCTGAGCTGAGCCCTGTGTTCCTGGAAAACAGTGAAGATTAATAAACGCCCCCATGCTTTGTGTAAGTAAACCAGGAATGTCTTCCTGCAAAGAATTATCCTTCCCTATGTGACTTTGATAAGATGCATGGGTGCCTTCCCTGTTTACTCATGACAAGGCCAACTACAGATCCTTCAAATTCCCATTCTTTGCCTTATGAATAATTAGGTGTGTGTGTGTGTGTGTGTGTGTGTGTGTGTGTGTGTGTGTGAACACATCATAATGAATTGGCTCATGCAGTTGTGGGGACTGGTAGGTCCCAAGGTCTGCAGGGTGAATCAGCAAGCTGGAGACCCAGGAGAGCTGATAGTGTAGTTCGAGTTTGAAGGCTGGCAGGCTTGGGACCCAGGAAGAGCTGATGTTTCAGGTCAAGTTGGAAGGCAGGATACAAGCCCAGTTAAAAGGTTGTCAGGCAGGAAGGATCTCTTTCTGAGGGGTGCGGGACTGGAAGAGTTGTCAGCTTTTTTGTTCTATTTAGGCCTTCAACTGATTGGATGAGGCCCACCCACATTAGCGGGGGCAATATGCTTTCCTCAGTCTGATTTAAGTGTTAATCTCATCCCGGAACAGCCTTAGAGAGACACCCAGGAAAACATTTGACCAAATATCCAGTCAAAGTGACACTTGAAATTAACCAGTACATATTCCTCCTCTAAAATAGACTGGCATCAGGATAAACCATTCTCTTATCTAGTATCTAATCACACCTTTCATCCCATTTCCCCACACTGTGTTCTTTCTAGCCTTGTTCACTCGTCTCTACAAAAGAAAGACCCTTTTTGTCTAAGTCTTGAGATACTTGCAGATCTTATGGTCACAACATTTGCCTTATTGCAATAGTTCCCCTCCCCTACTACAAAGCCCCTTTACCCCCTTATAGTAATTTTCACTATGTCTCTCCTTGCTAAGTTTGGATTTGTTTTTAATTTGGGAAAAACAAATTTAAGTGTCTAATACTAATGGGTTAGTTAAATAGTGTGGCACATCCAAATTTTTAAAAGAATGTACTATACTCATTGATAAGTAAAGATGTCTATGACATACCATTGAGTTAGAAAGACAGACTCTAAAATTGCACATTGTGTTATCCCTTTAAATAAAATGAAATACATGTGCATCTTAATATTTTGGAAGGCTAATCTCAAACAGTTTCTAATATTTCAGTGGTAGTTATCTCTGGGAGGAAGAAAATTACGGGGAAGGTTCACCCTCCCTCCTTTCCTCCCCCCCGTCTTTCCACATTGTTTGGATTATCTGCAATGAAAGTTGTATTATTTTTGTAAACTGAACAAAAATCCACACAACATAATAGCTTCATGGCCTCAATTTTTGTTTTAAAAAAAGTCAATTCTGATCATGGAAACTAGAGGCTGACGGACTAGCCTCATGAATGTCTACCCTTGATCACCTTCCAGAGGCTGTATAATCCCAACAATCTTTCCCTAGAAACAGCTCCAAAAGGGGCAGTGCTGCACGATTCATCTGTGTCTCTTCCCAGCTAAAGGCACTGAAGCCTGTTGGTGGTTGGCTGGCTCCCTCTGCCCTTGGTGCTCCCTCTGGGAACTGTCCCCATGGTCATTGTGAAAGGATGAGATGGCTGGTGACACGCCTGGGCTTTGGGCCAGCCTTCCTTGTTCAGTTTGCCTAAGGTCTGTTCGGTTTCCCAGGTCCTGTGTCCAAAGAATGAGACTTTTAAAAAAATGGAGAAATTAGGTTTGTTTCATTTACAAAGCTTGAAGCTTCTGTCTTCTTATCACTTGAGCATTTTTCCCCAAATCTACTGAGCCTCCTGCCCCCACCCACGTACACACTGGATGACCTAGATGGAGACTTACATGGCATTAAGTTAGAGCCTCATTTTTGGAACCGTCCCCTGCTAAATTCCCATGGCGACGTGGGTAAGGGCTTCAGGGCTTCTACTCCCACGTTCTGGCTAAATGCCAGGCTGGCCAATTCCACTCCTCCCCTTGGATGCAGAGCAGGTGTCCTCCTGCACCCAGGCCGAGCCATTGTCTTTGGGTTAGATAGTGGGCACTTTCTACTTCTTCAGCTTTCCTGCTACAGTAAAGCTCACGAAAGGGGCTTACAGTTTTACAGCTCCACGTTTTTATCCCTCCCGTCTGAAATGGCTCCAGGTTGATAGACTCTCCCTATGGATTAAGTTCAAAATTTGAACCTCTGTGTCTCAGCTCCGCAAATCTAGATGTCCCTCAGGTGTCCAGGCCAGGGCACCCATCACGCTGGGTATTTCTTTCTCTCCTTGAACCAGATAAGATTTATATACTGTAGGGTTCTGGGAAAGATTTCATGTGGGGAAAAAAGCTCTGGTCCTTGGAGAAAATTTTAAAAAACACAGCCACATTCCATTTCTTCATATATTTGAGATGTTTCTGGGCTTCAGTGCAACAGAATCTAACAGCATAAATAACGACATAAGCAACCTTAACCCTTTCGTGTCTTATGCGCTCTATTTATTTGTAGCCAGCTACTGAAATACAACGGCCATTAAACTACGGGTTCTTCTTAGCAGCCTCTCCTTGTCCAATTGAGTTCTCTATGCTGCCCCCCCCCCCGTGTGTGTGTGTGTGTGTGTGTGTGTGTGTGTGTGTGTCTAAGAATTTATTTTCCTTTGAAGGATCTCAACAACACAAAGGCCCTAGTCTTTGGAATATTGTCTCTGTACTCGTGAGTGTTGCCCACTAAACCGGACCGAAGGGACACTCTGTCGCCTGCTTGCCATATTCTGTCCAGTAAACGGCTTAGAAGGTGGAGGGTCCTTGATAACCACAGGAATTCTTTACACAAACATGATTAGAGCAAATTCCAGTGTGTGCTTGAAAGCAGTGAAAGAAAAGGCAAGATTTCAGACCGGTCCTTCCTTTTACAAACTTGATATTCCTTTTAAAAATTAGCTGCCATTGGAGTTGCTCATCCTTTTATTAACAATCCTGAATAAAGAAATTGCCTTTGTTGGATAGTATTTGTGTCATTCCTGCATAAGCTTGACTTTTCTAGCGCCGGCCCTGTGCTCTTGACGGAGGCCCCTGAGGAGAAAGAGAAAAGCGCTGTGCTTCTCCGTTGTCTCAGTACCAGACGTGCAGAGCGCTTGCCCAACACATACTGTAGGAACTAGTGATCTCAAGTCCTCACAGTGTCCGTTATTGATGGGTTCATGATTTGTATCTGCAAAGAAACTGAATTCAGAGACTTTCAGTAACTTTTCTCAAAGCCCTTGAAAGCTCAGGGGTGGGGAAGTGCCCAGAATCAGAACCCAATTCATCCTGACTCCTAAGACCACACACTGCATTACAGCACAGGGCCTCACTGTAACAAAAAAAAAGGAATAAACATTTAAAAAGCCAGAAGTTTTCTAAAATGAAGTATATGCTTTCCAAAACAAGAGTAGAGAACCTTTTTCAAAGGTAAAATAATTGGGGGAAAAAAAGAAGAAATAATATGTAATTTCATATTCATTGAGAATGAGCAATTAATTCTGCCCCCCAGGGATGAATTTATGCCTCGCTTATTTGCACATGAAAGTACAAGATTGGCTTCATTTATATGAAAGTAAGACATCTGGTTGGGAAGTGAAAAATTTGGTCAATTACCTGAATCATGTTTGGTCTACATAATAGAAAAGCCCCAGATGTCTTCGAATCACCAGATGTTTGGCATTGTGTGGTTAACACCAGACCCACTGACTGACTTTTTCACATGAGAGTTTGCTGTTTGATTCACCCATTGTTAGGAGGCTGTTATAATTTTGTAGTTTGCAAACAGTAGTCTAGGGACCAGCACTGGCCCTTGACAAAGTGTGCGTTGGTGTGTGATGACATGAGAAAATAAGGTCACAAAAGGAAAAGTATTTCATTTGAAAGAATGTCCATTATTTTGAGATCATCTCCTTTCTATCTTTTTAGTGATAAAACACTCTGTCAAATAATCTCGATTCTAGGGTTTATTTTTAATGAGAAGCCTGTGTTGGTTTCCAGTTTTCTTTATGTGATTTTATTTTATGTTTTTCTTACTGGATTGTGGAGAAAAAAAAAATAAATAACTCTGAAGACCACTGCTTTAAGCCTGGTAATGTCTTCAGCACAACGACAGCTAAAATATTTTCATGTATTTCCTAAATTTGCCTTCCTTAACAGTGGGGTAACTCTCCATGGCAGAACTCTTTGTCTGAGTCTTGAAAGCATGGGTTATCTTAACAGTCAAGGGTTTTGCTTTTCAAATAATATTTTTTTCCTTTTGAAACAAGCATTTGGTCCTTAAAATAACTCCGAAAAGAACACCTTCTGCACTTTTAAAGCATTTCACTCTGGAGACATGCCATGGAGACCTGACCACAGGAGATACTTTTCATGCTAGAAAACTGAATTCCATCATGATGAATATTTTAACGGCTTTCACAGTTGCTGTGGTTTGCTGTCATGACTCCCAAAGCATATATCTCAACATGTCGTGACATCAAGGACCTCTCCTCGGGCCGAAATGAACTGAGTAGCTGCTGTGTGCCAGGCAATACAGATGCATCCAGAATATGAAATCGTAATAACAATAATATATTTATTGAGCATTCGCCATGTGGCAGACAACATCCCGAAGTTCTTTCTATGTATTATCTTGCTTGAGTCTTATAACCACTTTGGGAGAAAAAAATATATACAGGTGAGGAAACTACAGAGGATGCCAAAAAAATATATACACATTTTGAGAAAGGAAAAAAAACTGTATTAAAATTTTAATACTCAGTATATACCGGTAACCAAAGATGAAGACAAGTCATGTGTGTACTTTTTTTGGCACCCCCAGTATAGCAGGAAAATTAAATCACTTGCCCAAGGAAACAAACCCTGTGATTGGTAAAGCCAGGATCCCCATCCAAGCCTGCCCACCTCCTAACCTCAACTGTGAGGTACCGTGCCAAACCTCCTGCCTCCTGTGTATACATCTACCAAAAGAGCTCTGCCCTCAAGGCGGTTATAATCTAAAATAGAGAAGAGGCACAGGGCAAAAAACCATTATGTAGAACAGAATGACGTAATTCCAAGAAACATGCTGTGAGATCCTAGAGGAAAGAGTGATTAATTATGATCTACCCAGGAAAGGCTCTTTGGAGGTGGCCTTAGGCTAGGTGAGAACAAACTAGGGCATCAGCAATTATCTAGAGAATTAGGTCACTGTAGGTGTCAAGGTGGATGATTTCAAGCTAAAAAGACTGTACTTTGTGCTCTGAATAGTTCACAGTCGGCCACCTACACCACTGGAATCCATTGGATTTTTGCCAGCTCTCCTGTTCTCCCTGTGACTTATAGCCCTGGCTTAGGTGAGCTTCCTGCTCCAGCCTGCGGTGGGTGGAAGAGGGCAGTGCCACAGCAGGGGGTGTGAAGTGAGGAAGCCTGCGGTGTCAGCAGCGTTGGGGTTTAATCCAGATTCTACCACAGCGGAGTGACCCCGAGGTTCAGTTTTCTCTACTGTAAAAGGAAGACACTGAAGTTAATGGTCTCGAAGGGCCATTGGAAGTCCGGAATTTCTGTTTTTGGAACCTGTCTAGAAGAGGAAGGGAAGGAGCTGGAAGATTCAGCATGCTGGGATTTCGTGTTCCTAGACATGACCCTCCATGGCAGCCTCCTGCAAATGAAGCTGCCTCCTTTCTCTACCCGACACAGTCAACACCCACTTGTGATAATTCTCTCTGGCTCTGATAACTACCCCCTGTAATATACATGGTATAGTAGGAAGATCCCAGACTTTGGAATCTGAGGATCCTGGATGGAAACCCTGAAGATGCCCCTCCCTCAGCAGACAGGTGCCTTTGAACAAATTATGTAACCTTTTCATGCTTTTGTTTCTACAACTATAACAGTGATTATAATCCTAGCCTCCTAGGTTTGTTGCAGGCATTGAATCTGATAGCAACTGAAAAACAAGAACAGTGATTGAAAGTGCATAGGTTTTCTTTTTTTCTCTTTAAGATGAACTCTTTTTTTTTTTTAATTTTTTTATTGGGGAAAATTGGGGAACAGTGTGTTTCTCCGGGGCCCATCAGCTCCAACTCGTTGTCCTTCAGTCTAGTTGTGGAGGGCGCAGCTCAGCTCCAAGTGTAGTCGCCATTTTCAGTCTTTAGTTGCAGGGGGTACAGCCCACCATTCCTTGCGGGAATTGAACCAGCAACCTTGTTGCTCAGAGTTTGTGCTCTACCCAACTGAGCCATTCGGCTGTGCCAAAAAGTGTGTAGGTTTTGATAAATCGCACTATTACTATTATTATATTTATCTTCCTAAAATACAAGGTGTGTGTGCCACTCCTAGGCTCACTGACCTACAGTAGTTACTGGTTGTTTGTCAGGACAAGTCCCAACTCCTTGGCCTGGTGTCCACTCTGCCTTCCTCGGACCTACTTAGCTATACGACCTGGGGCTTTTCCCCTAGAAGTTAACCGCTATCCACTTCTTGAATCAGACTTGACCAAGCAAGGAGGATCTGAGAGCCGTTATTTCGCTAGATGATGGTATCTTCAACGTCTTGCCACCATCGCAGCGCTGTACCTAGTGACGGGCTTTGGCCTCCTGGTCAGTCACTTTCTAGGCACTTGCACAGGCCTTAATACACGTTTATTGTCCCGGAGTTAGAGAGATACGAGTGCATTACTGGTGGGGTTAGAGTAGGAAACATGTTCCTTCTCTCAGTAGCACCCAAGAGTCACACTTAATCCAGTCCTTTTACTGTCCCAACTGATACTCACTGTCGTGTGTGTGTGTGTGTGTGTGTGTGTGTGTGTGTAATCTTTTTGTCTAAGTTGATTGATCCATGTCTTGGTCTTCTCTTTTTAAAAGAAATCTATAAATTCAGTTGAGTGAACATTACTGAGAATTTACATGTATGTTCTCAACACTGCTGTGTGCTGGTGGGGAGAGGAAGTGAATACAGCGATAAATAAAATTGTCTTTGAGCTATTCTCATCTAGTAGGAGAGAGGGAAAAAGACAAATGGAGAAAAACAAAACACAGCATAAGGGTCGTTCAAAATTTGATGTAAAATATATGTAGTGTTTGTTTATTAAAACCTGCTGTAGGTCAGAATACAAGGTCAGGGATATAAAATATATGAAAGACAGTCCAAATCGCAGAAGAGCTTACAGCTATAATAGTTACAATATATAATTCAGAAGAGGTATTAAATGGAAATAGTGTCTACTGAAAGTAAGCCCTGTGAGGGCAGGAACCTATCTTGTTTTTTAATGCATTTTCAGCATTACAACAGTGCCTGACCCATAGTAGGTACTTGGTAAGCATTTCTGTAGGAAGGAATGAATGATGAGGACATCATTAGCGAGTTTTACATGTAATCACTAATTTTAAATAGAACTTAGTTAAAAGGAGATGATTTTTAGGAGGCAAATGAAGGGAATTGAACAACTTAACATTTCAGAACATGTCTTTCAACAGGTGGCAGAACATGTCAGGTTTTGAGTTTTTGTGAGTGAGTAGTTCTGGACAAGTGTAACTCCCATCCAGGAACAAGAATTACTGGAATGTTTTTCAATCAGTCTTGTATCAGTTGCGGTTCCTGGTCTAGAAAATTCTCTGAGATAGCCTGCCTAAGTGATCTGAGATCTCTGTAGAGGAATTTAGGTGCTGTGTATGGGTCAAGCCCCTAATTCTGTCAGTTCTTTTTAAAAGTACCAATAGCCAGTCTACTGGCAGCCATAGGCACATGACGGTATTATGTTTTGTTTAGTGAGGGTTCATGCATCACGTCACTTTGGAGCGTCACCGTAATTGGACCAGTTCTTAACCATCTTTGAAACCGCCCCAGCACATGGGATGCCTGCGTGAAACAACAAACTCATGCAAACCACCACATGTTTTTAAACAAACTCCAGCCTATTGTTTGAGAGTTGCTCTATGCTGGCAGGGCAGGGTGTCACTTCTCACTGTCCTGGCCAATCTGATTGGCCTGTTGACCTTGGCAAACAGAAAGCAAGGACCTGTGCTCCAGAGCTGAGCATGGTAGAACCAGGGTCGCATGCCCAAACCCTCGCCCAAACCTTTCTGACATTTCCATGGGCTTTGAGCCAGCTCTCCCCCTGGGTTTCATCTCATGTTTGTGGGAATACAAAGGAGTACTGAACCTTCCAGTTAATACAGCACCCCAACCCCCATTTCCCCCTTCCTGGAGAGGATAACAGTTCTGTTGACCATTATAATGCATTTTCTGTCTTCCAGCAATCCACACTGTCATTAATTTCTGCTGCTGACGTCAGGAAAGAGGATTATGTGTGTGTCTGAAACTGTTCCCAAAGTGCTCATTAGTCATAGATAATTGAAAAACTGGTAGGGGAAGATTTGGTGTAATAGCAGCCCCCGCCTGTGAAGAGGGGGTACAACCACCAGATAATTGTAGGCTCCAGCTTGGGACCGTTCACACGGAGTCTGCCCATCTGAGTGGGAATTCAGTGGACATGAGCCGAAGATCCTTCAACGCAATTACTTTTTTTTTTACACCCCAAGGTGAGGGTGTGTTCACAGGGACAGAAGCCAGCCAGATGCCAGAGTAAGAAAATCAGTGAATTGTCCATGGGAGTCTCTCCTGCCTTCAGGCTGAGGAGCAGGGTTTAGGAAAGATGCAAAGTATTCTCCGCAATATAATTTTGCTGTTAACTTAAACGAGTTTGTTTTGATCACAAAAGAAATACAAGGTCATGGTATAGAACAGAAGCACAAATGGTAGAGGAGAATTGCCCTGCGTAATGATATTCCGCGTATTTTTCTAGGACTTTTCTGGAAGTATAATATGTGCTTCCATTCTTGTATTCACAGTTGGGGTTACACTCTGAATACTATTCTGCATCTTGTTATTTTCACTTAATTTATCTTGGACATCCTTCCAAATCCATAGCTTAATTCTCCCTCATGCATTTTAATGGCTGTGTAGTATTCTGCTGAATACATGTGTCTAATTTATTTACGCTGACCATATTTAAGGGGGAAAATACCTTTTAAAAAGTTACACAAGAAATGTACGTTCAGTGGAGGACAATTAGAAACTGTAGATTAATGAAAAGAAAAAAAAAATCACTCATAATTTCTCCATCCAGAGAAAGCCTTTCTCTGTATCCCCCCCCCCACCCCCCACCAGGAATGCATTTTTACAAATAGACCATCTACCTTCTTTGTTGTTCTTAAAATGAAGTCGTACTCTACATAATGTTTTGCAGCCTGCATTTTTCAGTTAGCTTGATTGTTTTAAAGATAAAAAACTATTTCCCCTTTGAGCCTTTCTCTACACTGCAGGTTTATCTTACAAAACAAACTGTCAGCTGGCAGGGCCCCGTTGCCTCAGTTGTCCTGTCTGAGGTCCCCTGCTCTCTGTCCAGTGGGCCCCACTGCTCTGCTCCTCCCGGTGTCCTTTCTGCGAGCCTACTGAATGCCTCAAGCACTCTGTCCCGTGGGGCTCCCAGCAGTGAACCTGCTTTTTGCTCTAATGGCATCCATTTCCCCTGAGTCTGATAACTCTGAAACCAGCAATCTGCCATCTGTCTTTCCAGACCAGGCTCAGATGTCACTTTCATCTTGATTTCCTCCACTCCCCTGAGCCAACCTCGCCATGCCTCCTTAGTGCTCCGGAAACACCACATACATTCCACCTTTAAAGCATTTTAAACTGGTCCTGAGAACCTTGGTTTACACAGAACAGTGTGAGTCTTCTGAGGTCAGAGGCGTCCACACCTAGATCTTGGCACAGGGTAGGTGAAAATCGATGGCGATCATCATTATTACCTTTGTGACTGAAATGTGTGTTAAAATGCATGTGTGAATGGTTGAATGAAGATGGGAAGAGTTTGCAAATGCAGAGGCTGTAAAGCCCTGATTACCTCTGGGAAAACCAATGCCGTGAATAATTTAATTTTATGGTGAAAGGAGGATTGTACTTTGGGAAAAGTTGTCAAGATGCGCTAAAGCTTGCTTCTGACAGCTCCTCTAGTCCCCTCAATGCACCTCTAGCAGATGCACTTGTGTGATCTGATGAAGTGATTTCTCTGAGAGGGCCACCTATTTCTGTCATCCTGTGTTATGCCAAGCTGTTTCCTTTTGGTCTCTAGATAAACAGAGCTTCTTCCTGCTTAGGGTCCAGATAGACTATTCCTGAAGGCTGTGGTTCCGGCTCAAAGCAGGAATGTTGATCTTTGTGAATATTTATTTTCATTCCTAGACCACTGGGCTGAGGAGAAGGCCTGGCTCACTGCCCTAGGTTGGATTCTCTGGAGGCAGAGGCTGAGACAGATTTGGGGGTAAAAGATGTTTTCTAAGGGTTTCCACCTGTGAAAGAAAGGGGGCGGGAGTATGATCGACAGAGGGAGACGTGGAATCGTGATGCAATCCCACCACCCTTGGCCCACCCAACAGAGTGCTCTGGAGTGAGCTCTGCCCATTGGAGCCCTTTGGCTCATGTTTTGCTAAGTCACTGGGTATGGCTGCCCTGGAAAACACATCACCTTGTCAGGTGGCCTGAAGGAGCAGGCAGCCGGAGGCTGTCTGCCAACCTCACCTGCCCACGTGGGCAGCATGTCCATCCTTAATGGGGATCCTGATGGTGACATGTACCAATCTACCATACTCCCCATATCCAGGCCACCATCATGACCTGCCATTTATTGCTCCACATAATCTCTCCTGTCGGCCTCTGTTTCTGCATCTCACTTGCCAATACCTTCAGGAAGGCCCTCCTCTTTTTTCTTTGGTTGCTGAAATAGCTTCACAGTTGTTTTCTTTTACCCCATTCTGTCCTTGGCTACCATGCTGCCAGAGAGATATTGAAAAATACCCAAATCTAGTCACCTTCCTCCCTAGCCTAATGCTCCTTTGGAGACCCCAGGGGTCTTCCTGATTAAATTCAAACACCTTCCCCTGGCTTATAGCGCATGCACTCTCCTCACTGGCTTCTCCAACCTTACCTGCCTCCTCCACCCCCTGCCAGTTCCCACCTCAGCTGATGTTTCAGTTCACTCAGCCCTTTGGCCAGTCTCCTGTCTTTAGGGCCTTTGCTCCATTGCGAAGCCTGCTGAGAAATCCACCTGTGGTCTTCTAGCACGCGATTGGAATCCAGAACCCCTGACCGTAAGACCAGGGTTCTGTCTGTGCCTCACCAGTCACGCTTCTTTCTAAAGGATGGTTCGGAAGACTGGGAAGGGTACTCTACCCTGTTCATCCTCCTTCTGTCTGGAACCTTGAATGACAATTACACCTTCTACATTTGTGAAGATTGGGATGAAGGTGGAATAAAATTCCCATTTTGACCTTCCTATGAAAAGTAGCCCTTTAAAAACAAGAACATTGAATGTACATGCATACGTCAGAGATGCTGTTGGTTCCGTTCCAGACCAGCGCAGTAAAGCGAGTCTCATAAGAAGGCGGGTCATAATCACTTTGCTGGTGGAGGGCCTTGCTTCAGTTTGTAGAAAAAGACACATCTGTGAGGCGCAAGAAAGCGAAGCACAGTAAAACAAGTCTGTGCAGTGGGCATGATTTTCAAACTGCTACTGTTTAAACATCCATAATGTTTGTTCCAAAAATGCTTCTCTTCATTCCCTCATTCACTTAATTTTTTTTTTTAGTAGCTGCACCAAAATATAATGTAATGAATAAGGGCACAGGTTTGATATTAGAGTGGAATCCATGGCCTGTGCTCTGACACGTAAGCTCTGTCACTGTGGGGAATTTACTTTCCCCTGATAAATGTGCCTCACCCCATCCATCCTTGCCATGGGGACAATAATAATATCTTTCACATGGGGTCCTTGTGACAGTGAAGTGAGAAAACGCATGATATGTCCTCAGCGCAGTCCCCTGGGACAGAAGTGCTCACTAAACGTAAGTGCTGCCTATTATGGGCTAGAAACTAGACATAGTGGCATAACTAAGACAGTGGCCAGAGCCCAACTGTCCACTGCTCTCTGACAGTCTTCTGCTGGCCTGGGCAGGCACAGCAGACTAGAGGTTCTCCTTGCTCTCCACCCGAATATTGGAGCACGTCACATGAACCTCTAGACCAGCACTGTCCAATAAAACTATAATATGAGCAACATATGTAATTAAAATTTTTCCAATAGCCACATTGTAGTAAAAAGAAATAGATGAAATTAATTTTAATATATATTATGGAATATATCCACATATTTCAACATGTAATTTATATAAACATTATTAATGAGATATATTCATTTTTGTGGATTAAATCTTTGACATTTGGTGTGTATTTTCCACTGATTACATCTCAGTTCAGACACTGAATTTCTAAACAATTGATTTAGATTTCTTAAATTAACATTGAAAAGTAGATTTGCACACCCAAGTTGTTCCAAACATACTTGAATCTTTTTCGGGGCCTGAATTGTATATCTGTTTTTAAATTTAAAATGGAATGAATTAAAATTGAGTGAAAAATTCAGCCCTGCAGTTATTCCAACTTCTTAAGATTTCAAATGCTCAATCCACATGTGCCGAGTGGCTACTATTATTGGACAATGAAACTCTAGAAGCCATTGCAGCAGTTTCACTCGTCTTCCTCTTCTTTTTCTTATCTAAACTTTATTTTCAAATTCAATTATAGAAAGATGCTTATTACCTATAATGGATAAAAATGGTGTTGTGGAGGTGCTTTGTTTCCAGTTAGGAAAGTGTGGTGAGTCATTCACCCTCCTGCTCACTCTGACCCTCACCCTGACCTCCACCCCTAGGAGTTCTGAAGCACCTCTGCCCATCCCTGGAGCTCCAGGGAACAATGAACAAGTGGTAGGTGTCTTGGTATGCAGCAAATTGCCGACCACACATTCAGAAGCCTAGAATGTTGGAGCTCAGAGGAATCTTAGCATGTATATGAGTCTACCCCACCTTTCCTTGCACTGCAGAAACACGTATTATAAATTCCTTGCCAATGGGGAGGGGGAGTACTCAGCCTCTCTAAACACCTGAGAGCAGATGGCTTATTTCATTTGGTTCTGACTTACACCATTCTCTGTGTCCTGAACTCTTCTCCTTAAGTAGGTTGAGGGCAAGGACCGCCATTTACAGCTCCACAGCACCCACACAAAGCAAGACAATCAATAAATTCTTAACTGAAGGCCTTTCTGACTACAGGAATTCAAGGTCACTTGAAATATCAGGGTCGCTGCATTACACAACTCCAAAGAACACCATTCAAATTGTATTCTATGGTTGTGCAAGTAGCAACCTTGTAAAGTTTGCAAAGTTTAGACTGGGCTTTCTTTTCCAACTGTGGAAAACTTTTAAGAAATTTTTTTTGGAACAAAATTATTCTCTCTGTTATCCTCTGATTAGAAGCAACTACATGAGTAAATTTTCTCACCTTCCTTAGAAATATATGTTCATTAGGCAGTATGTATGGATGTGAGAATGTGTGTATGTGGGGGTGGGGTATGCTGGTAGAGCTGCTGTGTGAGAAGGCCCATTTAACAGTTTGACCATTTTAATCTTGTTTTCAAGTAGCCACTGTGTTTATGTCTTTTGAAATTTCCTATTAATGGAATGTTTCTCCAGTTTGAAAGGTGCCTTAGAGCTCTTGGCTTTGTAAAGCACCCCAGAGTGTGATCCATAAGAACTAAGAACATACACTATTACCGAATGAGCAAAGGGACCCTTTGTGGCTGCATGGTTTCTATCTTTGTGAAGTTGAGGAAATGCAGAGGAAAGGGGAGGGAGCAGACGGGTTCTCTTAAGAAAATCCTAGGTCCGCTTTTGTGTTTTTCAAACTGACGCGTGTTTGTTTTTTCTCATGTCTACCCAGGAAACCAAGTGCTGCCTCCCGGAGCTTCTCTTGGAAATGGGCTCACACCAGAGGCCGCAAGAGACCTTGGCCTTCCTGCTGGAATCGCTGTGGCAGCCTCGCTTATTGATGCCCATGCGGGAGGACTAGGTAATCTCCTCCTCTGTGTCCATGGCCAGCGCTGTGTTCACCTAAGACACTCCTTTCCTGGTTTTAAAGCAAAGATCAAGGGTTGGTGACTCAAAATACAGCAATGACATCTTTTTGCAGTTAGGCATTTGGACAGAATTATAGAACTTTATCAAATATGGAATTTATTTATAACTTTATTAATTTCTCCATGCAGAATAATAGAAAAAAATGATCTGAATCAATATCTGGATGGTTCTTTGGTTTCCTGAAAATTTGAAAAAGATAGGTTCACTTCCAACTAGTATATATGACTATGGTGTGTTTACCTGCACCGTTCTTTCTAAAGGAATTCCAAAACTCTTACAAGTCTAATTGATGTATTTCCATAATATAGTTGTCTTGTATCTTATATCCACTTACTTGAGTGTAGTCTTGATTTCATATCCTAAATAACTGTGAAACATAGCATTCTTGTATTCATTATTTCAAAGATCTGTTAAATACTTACTATGTCTCATTCATGGTGCTAGGGGATAGTGAATTTAAAACATCAGAGTACATCTTACAAAGCAAGCTTTGTTTTGTGCTCTGTTTCCATTTTATGTGTATGTGCATGTATAAACTGGGCCATGATGAAAATGAATTTCTCACCATGGATCATAGTCAGAAAAACTTTGAAAGATATTCTCGTCCACACTTCATAGAACAGCCAAGAATTATCTTTCAAATACTTGCATAGAATTGTACTCCCAGAACTCTGGCCGTGAATTCCAACTCTTTGTCTTTGCATGTTTATGCTCTTCCCAGAATGACTGGTCCTCTGCTTCCTCCATGGCTAACTCCGACTCTGGCTTGAAGACTCATATCAGATGCTTTCTCCTCTGCATAGCCTTCCTTGGAACACTCAGATTCATTTAGACATTCTCTAAGTTGTCCTCCTTTCAGTACTTTTGCCTACCACTATTGAAGAAGTGATCACATTGTATTATAATCACTGATTTATCCACTTGTCTTTTCCACTAGAATAGGAGCTCCTTGAGGGCAGGGCATTATAGTATCCATCTTGTATCACCTGTGCTGAGCCCTGTGTCTGGTTCCTGTAGGTGCGTAATAAATGTATTACACGAATAAAGTCACATGACGGCAAGACTAAGGTGAAATGGCTTTAACCTGTAGAGTGAGAGTTAATCTGTTTCCTTATGTGGCAGATTATTAAACAATATCTTTTTCTTCTACATAGTCCATGGACTTTCAGAGTAGGGTAGTTCTCACTGATCTGTGCACATGTCTGTCTTGTTCATTTTTGTGTGTTTAGGATCTAGTACAGTGCTTGAGAAATAGAGAGCAGCCAATAATACACGTGGGGTGGTTGAATGGTAGATAATAGTGACTACAGGCAAGGGTGTGTCTCTCCCTTTTCAATGTGAGCAGTGTATGCTTTTGATTTGAATGTCAAGATTTTGATTTTTAAGGACAGACACAGAGAGCATTTGTGATGTAGGTAGGTGCCTGAAGTTCTCTGAGTTACTACCCTGGTAAGAAGTATACAGGAAAACGCTCCTTCCTTTGGCTAGGCGTTGGAGAACCTTAGCCTTCTGGACTCCATCTGCCTTCCCATGAATCTGATCATAGTTTTCTTTTCCTGCTTCTCTAACAGAACACAGGATTCACTACTTTAAGTTACTGATATAGCTTGAGGTCTGACACAACCTCAAAAAATGGTTAGATGAACTCCATGCTAAGACATCACTGAATGTCAAGTAAGAATCCAGCTTTGGAGATCAAAATTGGATACTATCCAGGCCTCACACAAACAAGCCCTGACAGTCACGGTCCCTTCAAGCACTGACCGGGCATGACCTCCCTTGGACCCCACATTCTGACTAGTAAAAGGGGTCAGTACACTGCTTTGGAGAAATCCTCCTGGACTCTCATTCGCAAAGGAAGCATGGGACTGGGGGGCCAAGACAAAAGAAGCGAGTAAAGTTCAACTCATGCCTTTTCTGATTCTGGGAAAAGAAGCGGAAGGACTTTGTGGGCATAAAAACCGAAGATAAAAGAACATTTTGTTCTTAAGGTGCTGGTTAGTAAGCTCTCCAGCAGACAGCCAGAAGATAGGAGTAGCTTTGTTTGCTCTTTGTGGGGGTGCTTCTGGCCCGGGCTCCTGCTGCTGTTATTTTTCTAGCTTATAAAAATAGTGTTAACTTTGTTCCAAGGTCTGTTCTTGGCTCTAGCACCCCAGCTGTCCTGAACGGCAATAACAACCTGATTTCTGAGGCCCCTCTCCTCTCAGTTGTTTTTATCGATCAGACAAACTTCTAATAGTCTTTCAAATCTTGCATCAGGTGGCATCTCCTCTGAGAGCCCTCCCTCACTGCCCCAAGCTGACTTATGCACGTCTTCCTCTTTGCTCTTGGATTGCCTCCATTACTGTACACATTATCAAGCTGTACAATTTTGTCTCACTTACCAGTTTGTAAACTCTGAGAGAAAGCACTCGCCGTTTCACCCATATATCCCAGCATCCAGCATGGTGCTCTGCGTGTGGAGGAGCCTTCCTTGGTGCATATTTAGCGGATGAGTGAATGAATGAATGAATGAATGAATGAATGAATGAATGAATGGCGTGTCCTCCACGAGGGAATGATATTACAACTGAGAAATACAGTGTCTTTGTATTACAGAGGCAGTTGCCCCTATATTGTAAGTATACCTGGCTCAGTTCTCCATGAAGCAGAAGAGTGTGGTTGGAGCACTCCCTGATCCACTCCTAGACATGAAGGAATCAGCATCCTTTGTGCTCCCATCATGTTTGCAGGTGTTGGCCAAGAGTAAACTGTGTGCCTAGGTTTAGCATCATTCTTTGGTTCCAGATACTGGATTTCTTGCCAGATGTTGAACTGGCTTAAATTGCTCATCTGGGCCATATGTTGCATTGGCTTAAATTCCTCATCTGAGTTGCAGAGTCAAGTCAAAATGAAGATTTTTGAACTTTCTTTCTCTCTCTTCTCACCCCTTCTCTTTTAATAGCAGAATTGGTTTAACCAGTCTTGCAAAGAGTTTCTGGTCCATGCCCTCCTAAAGCAAAACATAGTTTGTTCCAGTGAATAATAAAACATGCCAATTTCTTCTCACCATTGTCAGTGTTCTGGAAGCAATGCTGATTCTCAGAGCAACTTTATGCATGCTATTATTTTGTTCCTTCTGTCCAATGAGACGATGAAGCTAGTAACAAAGATGGCCTGCCTCGCCCAAAGTCACACAGTTAGTGGGTGTAGAGGCATGATTGAAATCCACGCCATCTGATTCCAAGCTCGCACTTGTAATCACTGTGCTATATGGAATGTCTTAGCTGTTAAAATGTGATCCATTCTACTCTTGGATTTGACCCTTAAAATATCATTTGAGCAAGTAACAAATATTTTTTTAAAAAAGTTTTTCAATGAATATTTATTGATGACCCATTTTACTAGTTGATGGGGGTGTAAAGTAGATATGAGAGAGAACTGGACTTCTGGGAGTTTGTAGTCTAGTAGAGAAAATAAACATTACATAAACAATTGCAATTATATGTGCCAAGTATGGAGTGTCTTAGGAAAACATAGAATGTGTCCAAAATTGAGACGTGAAGAATTTTAAAAGAATTCCTAGAGGAAGTGATGTCTGGCAATGTAATTGCAACATTTCTTACCCGATTATTGCTTCTTGTAAATTGAAATTTATTTACTCACTGTAACTTTTAAACTTCAATTAGGCTTTTCTTCCTAATACCAACAACAGCATTGTCATTAATTCAAACAAATATTAGAACTGCTACTCTTATTTGTACGACTATTGTTATAACCATTCTCACTTGCCTTCTGTGTGCCAAGTACTTTGACACTTGACATACTTTTATCTCTTGCTCCTCACAATAATCCTTCAAGGTAGAAGTTATTTCCTATTCTATACATGAGGAAATTAAAGGCAGAAAGCATAACATTTCCATAATTACATAACTAGTATGGCAAGATTTGAACTTGAGCCTGACTCCAAAGCTCGTGTGTGTGTATTTTCTCTATATTAGTGGTTCTCAAGCAGGGGTGATTTTAAACACCCCCCCACACACACCACACACGCACACACACACACACACACACACACACACACTCCCCCCAGAGGACATTTGGCAATGTCTGGAGACATTTTTTGATCGTCACACCGGGGGAACGGGGGAATGGTACTGGCATGTGGTGGGTAGAGGCCAGGGCTGCTGCTAAACGTCCTGCGATGCTCAGGACAGCCCCACAACAAAGAACTATCCAGCCTGAAATGTCAGTAGTGCTGAGGATGAGAAACCGTCCTCTAACCTGAAACGTCTCCATTGATGGTATTTCCCTCCATCGATTCAGTTTATTTGTAAATAGAAGTAGAAGCCAGGAAACAGCCCAAAATAAGGGTTTTGCTATCATATAAGTATGTTGTCAACATATATTTCAGGAAATTAACTCTTTAGTGAAAGTAGTTGTGAGGTAGGAAAACTGAAGTGAAGGCTGCGGAGTGGGGAGTATAGGATGATTCCCGCCTCATCTGTCTCACTGCGAGTCCAGCCGCACTGTCCCACTTGTCTTTTCAACACATCACGCACACCCTGCCTCTGTGCCTTTGCTCGTGTATGGAGTTCGCTGGGTTTGGGGCGGCCTCCCCTGCCCTTTCTACCCAGACAATCCGACTCGTGCCTCAGCACTCACTGTACATGTTACTTCCCTTGTGGGAACTTTTCCAAACTTAACCCCACTCTTAGAAAAAAGTGAATCACTCCCTGCCACGTGTTTCTACAACACTTTGCACCTGTGTCAGTTTTCCCACCGTATCGTGTTCACCGTTGTGTGGTCCTCATCCATCACAGAACCCCGTCAGTCCTCAGTAAATCGGAGAATCAATTAAGGTAAGAAATTAAAATGAAAGATCAAAAACAAGGATTGCTAAATCTGGGTGAGGGGGCCTTTTAAAAATATAGATTCCCAGGCGCCTATCCCTCGGAGGAGTCTGAGTCTGAATGTCTGGGGTGGGGCGTGGGCAGCCAGTTTGTAAGGCGGAAGGTGTTACCTGGTACCCAGAGGAGACAGCCGCGGGGCAAGTTGGCAGTGGGCACATGGGTCAGAAGCAGCAATGATGCGCAACTGCCAGGTAGACAGGTCAGACCAAACCAGAAGTGTGCTGAGAAGGAGCCAGGCGCACGCTCAGGCCGAGAGCTGGGGGCAGGAGGGAGCAGAGCCGACCAGAAAGTGGAGGTGGACCCAAAGAGGCAGATGGTCTGTAAGGAAAGGAGGGGGATTAGACGAGCAGATAAAGTCATGCCGGGAATGTGGAAGGAGAAAAGCAGTGCCAGTGCCTGAGCAGCTAGAGCAAGGATAATTCTGGGTGTTCCAGGATGCAGATCAGAGGGGGGAGAGCGTCTTTGTTAATGTGATTTTGAGTTTATCAGTTTAAGTTGAGGTTTAGTTTAATGAGAACCCCCTCTCCTGAGACCGAAGCAGCTGCATGAACTGTGGCGAGGGGTAGAGGGGAGATGTGGGGAAGGATAGCTTCGGGTTTCCTAGGCGTTCCTGGAGATCTGTGCTGCTCTGGACTGCAAGAGACGGGCTGTAGCTGAGACACCAGTTTTTTTCTCTCTGGTCAAGAAGTTGGGAGGAATTACGGCCCTGGGGCTATAGCCAGCTCCCCCTGGCCTGGCTCTTGTGTCACACAACTCAGGATATATGGTTGTGAACCTGCCCTGAAATGGTAATGTCTTTAATTTGATACAAATGCTTCTGTTTGGATAATGAATGATCATAGTCTTTAGAACTAAAAGGTTGCTCCAAGATTCTCTATACCAGATTCTTCAATTTGCAGATGAGAAAACTGAGGCCCAGAAAAGCAGGGAAGCATCCAAGGTCACCCCAGCAAATTACAGTCAGAATTGAAGTTTGAGACTGGGTGTCCTAATGCATCAGCCAGGGGCCCTGCCCCCATTGTGCTGCACCACCTCCAAATTAGGAAGACGGAATGATTTCAGGTGTTTGGGGCTCTGCCAGTCATGGGGAATAAGACCAGGGCTATTAGACCAGGCTAGTTAGTTTTTGACTGCATGGTAGGGAGATAGGTAATATTAAAGTTGATATTAATTTTGTTGATTAATGTTGATATTAATCTCATTTGTGTACTGACTTGCCATTTTCAAACCATCACCCAGGTATTTTTACCTCCTGTAATGGTTGAATAAACGGACACTCCGGGGGGTAAAGGGATTTGCCGAGAAAGTTACAAGATCAGGAAGGGTTGGACCAAGACTCAAACCCTGACCTGTGTGTCGCTCCCCAGGACTTCACATGTGCTTTGGTGCAGCCTTTGTGTCAGACTGCTGAACCAGTGCTACCTAGTGAATGGAGCAGATGTCTCACCTGGTAGGAGGTAGCCCCTGATCTGAAGCAAATCTCTGACCAACTCATCAGCTTTAGAACCTTATTGGGTATTTAGAGGGAATTTTTAACCAGAAGAGTTTACTTATTCTCGTATATTTGCATATAACTGAAAAGATGAGCTGCTATTTTCCTTTGCTGAGCTTGGGAACAAAAACAAAAACACACAGAATAACCCAGCCCCAGGTTCTGACACTGCCAACCACCTGTTAGGGGGACTTCCTACTCCAAGTTCAAAAGGTAGAGGACTACTGGAGAAGTGTTTGTTTGGGGGCCCAGGGTCTAATATTGCACTTGCGTCACTGGCTACAAGAATAGGCTTACCCCAAAAGACCACTGTTTTGCATGGCACAAAAACTCAACACATGGTGCTTCCTTTCACATCATATAATATCCATGAGCACTAATGTTTACTTTGGGGCTTGCACATCAGCAGCTGTTGGTGGGAAAATGCACATTTCTCGTTATCACCCCTTGGCGGCAGCCTCACGTCTCAACCGCTGGCTGCTTCCTTATCTCTCCATAGGCCTGGTTAATTTCCTTGTTTGCCATTTTCTCTTCACTGTGCGTTCATATAAGTCATCATAAAGAGCAAAGAGAAATACTTTTTTTGATTTCCCCATGCTGAGATCTTAGGGATTTTCTCATGGCACACTGCAGCCAGTGGAGATGTCTGGAGAAACTAAAAATATTCTTGGAATATAGAAAAATTGCACTAGTCTCCAATTATATCATTCAGCAGCATCACCGCCACCCCAGCTTTCCATAAGTCTAATCAGTATCGTGCACTGTACTCATGTGAGAATTTGGCTTCTGAAGATGATGAGAATGAAAAATCTTAAGGAAACAGCACAGCAGTTAGAACATATAATTGATGTGAATCCTGGTTCCAGTTGGGAAGTCGCCTGACACTCCATGCCTCAGTTTCTCCACCTATGAAATGAGAATAATAATAGTATCTGCCTTACAGTTGTTTGGAGAATAAATGAGCTCATATCTGTAAAGAACTTAGAACACTGCCTGGCAGTGGTGTGTATGTTTAGCTATGATTAATGTGATATCAGCAGATCTACATTATGAATGATAGCAGTAGACAAGAGAAATTCAAAGATTCGTTCCATTATATAACAGATAGGTGATGGCTTCCTTTTATGTACCAGGCATTGTTATAGATGTGTTGGATATAGTTGTGAACAAAGATCCTACTCTTACAGAGCTTCTGTCCTGCTGGGGGAGTCCATAATCTCCCATATAGACACATGTATATATTTTTATGTACATTTTATTATGCATGTATGAATGCATGTATGTACACTTGTATACATGCATGTGAGCATCAAGAAAACAAAAGTCATGACTACAGAAGAAATAAACAATTTTAACATAGACAATGAAGACATTGAAAGTATTAAAGATGTCACTTACCTTGGTTCAGTCATCAATTCAGATGGAGACAGTAGCCAAGAAATCAAGAGCAGGCTGAGACTCAGAAGGGCAACAGTGGAAATATTAGGAGAGCTCAGCAGGAGCAACGAAGTGTCATTAGAAACCAAGGCTAAGATCATCCACACCCTAATATTCCCAACTACTATGTATGATGCGAAAGTTGGACAGTGAAGAAGACTGATAGGGAAAAAATAGATTCACCTGAAATATGGTGCTGGAGGAGAGCTGTACAGATACCCTGAACTGCCAGAAAGACAGAGCAAATTAAGCCTGAAACATCACTGGAGGCAAAAATGACAAAACTGAAGCTGTCCTACTTTGGGCACAAAATGAGAAGGCAGGGTTCTTGGGTGGCCGGATGGCTCAGTTGGTTAGAGTGCAAGCTCTCAACAACAGGGTTGACGGTTCGATTCCCACATGGGACGGTGGGCTGCACCCTCCATGACTAGATTGAAGACAACGAGCTGCTGTTGAGCTTCCAGAGGGGCGGCCGGATGGCTCAGTTGGTTAGAGCATGAGCTCTCAACAACAGGGTTGCCGGTTCAATTCCTGCATGGGATGGTGGGCTGCACTCCCTACAACTAAAGATTGAAAACGGCGAATGGACCTGGAGCTGAGCTGCACCCTCCACAACTAGATTAAAGGACAATGACTTGGAGCTGATGGGACCTAGAGAGACACACTGTTCCCCAATATTCCCCAATAAAATTAAAAAAGAAGGCAGAGTTTTTGGAAAAGACAATAATGCTGGGAGAAACAAGAGCAGCAGGAAGAGAGGAAGACCAAATGTGAGATGGATGAACTTTATAAAGGAATCCATAAGTGTGCTGACCCAGAACCTGAGCTAGGCACTACCGGAAAACACTTGATGTGGACAACGAGCTTATGGCTGGCTACATTCTTACCACCTCCATTTAAAGAGAAGAATGACACTTACCCAGACTCAGGCAGTTCGTGTGATGGAATGGAGAGCAGAACTTTGCTCCGCCACCTGACTCCAGGTCTGCCCCTCTTACTTATATAGCTTCACCCGAGCCCGTGTTAACTGAGTTAGCCATGGATGATTTCATTAAAAAGGTTAAAAAACCCCAGGAAACATGGAGAATCTTTGAATCAAATGTTCAGGTCTAAAGAAAGCTAAGGTCTTATATTTTGTTTAAAGAGAGTGTGTTAGGCTGTTGATCTGTATCGTCACAGGTTCCTGAGATGAATTTAACCTAGAGAGTTAAAGTGTGCCAGCCTGTGATTCACCACCGTGAAACCTAAGAGGGGGACTCTCCCACCAGTATCAATAAGATGAGTGAAAACTTTACACGCCTTCTATATTTAGGCCTTTCACAGCTGAAAGCTGTAAAGAAAAACCCACACAATTCAGTTCTGTGAAATATGTTAAATGTACCGGAATACTGTGGCTCTTGTACATACATTGTCTGCTTTACTGTGGTGTAATGTTATTGCCCAGCCTAACATGTGGCCTAATAATTATTTCCCGTGTGCCTATCTCTATCATTTAATGTAGTACATAGACAGTAACACTTAAACATTTAAATATATGATTACATTTTCGTCTCCCCTACTTAGGCGGTGAGCTTTTTGTGGGCGGTGGAATCTGGTCATGTTCATCTGTGTAATTTCAGACCCCAGCACTCGACCCAGTAAATATACACATTAGTTAATGGTTTTGTTTGTAAACACTATGCTAGGTACTGTATTAGTTACTGCGGCAAAGACAGTAATATAAAGAAATAGAAATATAATTAAGTTCTATAGGAATTTGAAAAAGGGAGAAGTGTCAGTTGAAACGTTGAGGCAAAGGAAGGGCAATGATGCTATATTCATTGTGTAACTTCACTATGACAAATGTGCTTGATGGTCTGTATGTATGACCTTCACAGCAGTTTGCTCAAGGCCACACAACTGGTGACAGCCCCCCAGGACATCAGCTACCATGGTCCTTCAGGGTGGTGGGAGGGGTAGCCTTTGAACTGAACCCAGGATGAGCGATATTTTCTCCACTGCAAACAGTGAAATGTAGAGTATTTTGGATGGAGAAAATAATTTAAGTGAAGACACTAAAATGGGGTTGGGAAATGATAAACATTTCAACTTGGCCAAAACCTGTGGTACCTCTAACGGGTTCCTGGAAGAGGAGGCTGTAAAGATCAAATAGGCGGGGGCAGAATCACAGTCCCTGAACACGACGCTGACACGTTTGTGCCTCCTTCGCGTCCCCCCCAGGCATTGGCAAGCCACTGAAACTGGTTGTCAGCCAGAGAGTCATTCCAAGCGGGGCTTTATGTAATTTTCATACACGGTAATTTGGGGAGAGGAAAGAGTGAAGGGTAGCCTGAAATAGGCTTGTGGCGATGGGCCTTGAAAAGAAGGGAATTTGAAAAGAAGACAGGAAATTTGACAACTTTTCTTGTTTTTCCCCCTAAATCCATTGATAAGGCAAGAGTTGTTTAAATTTTTGGATGCTCTCTATAGTTCCCCTAGCTATTACTAAATTAAGTGTATGGAAGTATCTTTTTTAAATTTGAAAAAGATTACTCTCATATTTGCCAGAAGATAATAAAATAACTTGTTAACTTCAAGACAGGCAGGGTAATTCATCCAATTTCTAAGCTGGGCATTCATTAAAACCTATTGTCTTTAGTTCACTGGAGATATCTAGTGAACTCATTCATTTAAAGTAGAGCTATGAATCCTGAAGTTAAATAAGCAAAATGAAGTCCCCCTTGGAGCCTGGGGCTGGCACGGAGAACGGAGAGTAAAAGCCTGGGCCAGGGCTGCCGTCCTTAGAAGGTGGCTGTCGGGAGCAGGTGCAGAGGGGGAATGGGAGGGCTGGATCTTGATCTCTGCTGAAGCAGAGATGTCGTTTCAACTGTAGTGTTTGAAAAATGCCAGTGTGTTCCTCCTGGGATTTTCTGTAATTCATTTTTGCTCTCATCTTGCACACTATTTATTTACCTAAGCCTTTGTTCTCCTTGAAACTATTTCAGCCACATGTCATTTATTGTGTTAAAACCCTGGGCCCTTTATTCTGCTCAGGGTTTTTTTGTTCCTCTCTCCAGCTGCTCTACATATCACTTAATTCCCTGACTCTGGCCTGACTCTTACCCCGTGGTGGGAGTCACCTTACACTTCCACCCCTACTCTCCTGGGA
The DNA here is from genome assembly GCF_057876585.1 of Rhinolophus sinicus. Classification (NCBI taxonomy): domain Eukaryota; kingdom Metazoa; phylum Chordata; class Mammalia; order Chiroptera; family Rhinolophidae; genus Rhinolophus; species Rhinolophus sinicus. The sequence continues at coordinate 42,983,859 of NC_142514.1, forward strand.
ATGGGGTGGGGGAGTAAAATCAGGATCCAGCTTCAGGATCTATTTTTCTTTTCTGTCTCCTTGTTGTCTGAAGCTTGGGGCAAGGTTAGATTAATCAGTCTAGGTGTGGTGGAGGCCCGTGCCCCTCCCCCGGGGAAATCCTAGCCCCATAGAAACTTGGCCTGGTTTTGGCTCTCAGAGCGAATTCCAGGCTTTGAAGAATCTGTCAATGTTCAACTAACCCTAACAAAACCTCTGGAAGTTTTTGATAGAACCGAAACTCATACCAAGGGAGGAGGTGCTGAGCTTGGCATCGGAGGCTAGGGAGAGAAAACTAGCCTGCCAGCTGTTTTTCTCTGAAGTTTCAGGCCTCTTCCCTTAGTTTCAGCGTCCTAAAGAGTCTGTCTGAGCAAGTCAGGTCTCCTTCCTGGCATCTTCCCGAAGCGGCTCACCGGTCTGCTCTGCGTGATTGCGGTGATTGTCAGGGCTGCTGGTTCCTACCTCCAAGACTCAAAGAGTCTTCAGATAATTTTATAAATGAAACCATTTGTCTAGGGGCAAGAAACGGCTGCTGAAGGAAACCTAGTCCTCTTATCTCACCGGGAGAAATTGGACACTAACGTTTATTTAGTAACTCCTGTATCTCAGGCACAAGGCTACTACATGTCTCCCCCGTAGGTTAAGCAGCCATTCCCATTTTCTCAGGACTTGGCGGGGTGGCTCCTGGGACGCTGGGTACAGTGCTAACACCAGGGATAATGACCCTGTACAGGAGAGGCCATTATTCTCACCCTATCCCGGAGAAGAGTGAGGTGCAAAGAGGCAAGTTAGTCTATAGGTTACACAGCACACGTGTGCTGCTAGGGCTCAAACAGAGATCTTGCCATCCTGAGACCCAGAGAGCTCCACCATCCAAGGTCTTCAGAAGACAAGGCTCCATCCCCTTCACATTATGTAGCCAGCAACCTTGCAGCATCTGATTACTTCTTTCTCCTGTGCCTTTGTTTTACCATGTCTTCTGTCTCAGGGTTTAACTGAAATGCCTTTCCCTCCCACTGCCCTCCCCCTGCTGGCTGACACAACTTCTGCCTCACCTCCTTCAGGAGGCCCTCCAAGACCAGGGCTCAGGGCTCCCTACTTTCATTAGCACTTCTTTAGATCTGAGTCACTGTTTCATACTATCTTGTAAGTGCCTGTATATCTTTCTACCCCGACTAAATTGAGATCTTGTAGAATGAAGGGAAACAATTTCCATCTGTAGATTTCTAGCACCTAACACAGTACCTAGTTTGTAATTGGGGATCCATACAGAGCTGTTGAATTGATTTGTAAAATGTCAGAAGGCAGCTGTGTGATTTAGCGTCAAAGTTTTAGATCTCGTTAAGGATTAATTCCATCAGAAACATTTGTGGTACTTTCGCCAGTTCCCTTAATTTTGGTTTCTTTACTTTAGAAAGTAAGTAATTTTTGTGGATTAGCTTGATCGTTTGGATTGGATTTCAACCTGAGCCTTTATATGTCTAAAGCCTGCGAGCAAAAGAACTTGTCTTTTATGAGGTCATAGATGAGACTGTCCAAGTAATCTGGAGGCTGTTTTGAGGTAGGAAAAAAGGAATTTCTGAAATCTAGTTTTTGCTTTGTCTTTACTGTGGATTTTGCTAGTGTTCCCCAAATCTCAGATTTCCCAGCTATTACATATTAGCCTACCTTTGAGATTTGATCTTTCTGAGTAGAAGGGAGGAACAGAGGAGTCAGACCTAGTTATTGAGGGTCTATTCTTTGTCTCTGGCTCGCCCAAAGCTCTTGCCTTGGTTTCTAATTGGTACAAGTTGTGGAAGAGTGTGGCATTTAGACAGAAGTGACAAATGCCATCACCAAGTTGAATTGCAGTAGGTATGGTGCTATATGTTATCGTGGCTCTTAGAGATGTAAACAGCTTATGGTTTATTCTCAGTAATGTTTAAAACGTCAGCTAGATTGTTACTACTACCTGGTACCTCATCTTTCTTATCCCCCTGGGTCTCCATTATTCTGTTATCAGTTGTATACACAAGGACAGAAAACAAGTGTTCCAATCAATCTCACTAAATCTAAATAACCCTGGCGCAGCACGCACCCTGCTGGAAGGGAGTGCCTCAACTGTCATGCCAAGCCCTGCTATTAACACCAAAGCTGAGAGTTGTCAGGAGTAACAATGGCAAAAATACATGGAGTAAACTATGATCCAGCCATTGTTCTACTCCCTTAATCTTCACAATAGCCCTGTGAGCTACACACTATGATCATTCCAGTTTTATAGATCAGGGAACTGAGGCACAGGACAGGTAAGTGATTTGCCCAACTGCCAACCCTAAAATCAGGCAGTCCAATTTTAGAGCCCTCGTTCTTAACTGTTATGCCCTAACTAGTTCAAATATCTAGGAAAAGTGTTTGACATCTCATTTAGACAAAGACCTTCTCTGTTGTCTTTCTGGCTTTGGGGAGGGGGGATTGCGGGGGAGGGGGAAGTTGGTAGTGTTAAGATGTTTAACATTTCTTTGTAGACTTATCACAGAGGATTTTTTTTTTTTTTTTAAATAAACCTACTTTAGGATTTAGATTGGGTGAATTCTAAACTGTTTTCTTTTTCCCAAGACCAAGGTGGTGCTTTGTCAAACTCTAGGATCACAGAAATCTTTTCAACTGTTTCACTCCCCTTCATCTGTTAGGCTTGACATAGACCTTTTGGGCTTGCTTTAGTGGCATTACAACAATAAATCCTGAGAGAGATCTGAGTTCAGCTATGCTGTCTTTGAATGCTTAGAATTCTTGTACGTAGTTGAAAAGAAAGGAATTATTTTCTGTAGGCTCCACGAGATTTCAAGTTGGGTAGATCTGCATGTGACACCTTCTTCCTCCAGTCTAGCCATGAGGGACCTGGGATAAGTTACCTGAAAATGTTGGTCTCGTTTTCTCTATTAGTCAAATACTGTGGCAAGAACTACCTCTCAAAATCATTATAAGAGAATTTAACACGATGATATTTGCAAAGTGTCAGGCACAAGGCAATTTTTCAATAACCGTAAGGATTTTAGGACCTTTCCTCTTTTCCAATGATTTTGACAATTCTAAACCAGGTGTGTTGTGAGGCTCCAGTAATAATTTTACTACTACCCATGAGTTGTCACTCAAAACTCTTCAGTATCTTTTACCATTAGTCACATTTAAGACGCAGAGCATTTGTCCATGATATAATCTGGTACCTTTATCTAGAAAATGTCTGTGCTTTACCACTATGTCTTGTGCTACATGTATTCATTCATTTGTCAAACAGCAGCAGAAATTAGTGAGCAGTGTCCAGACCTGCCCTGGCCTCAGTTTGCTCATAGGCTAGTAGATGGAAATAGCTATTTAATCGAATAAATTACAGATACAGTGATAGAATCTGTAGAGTGTCAGGGGCTGGAGTATGAAAGAAAGAGACTCTGTGGATTCCCCTCAGCTGGGGGACGGGGGGGGGGGGGGGGCATGGCCAGAAAAAGGCTTCTGATGGAAGGGCTGAGTCTTCAAAATGCCGTCCGTGTTCCCCAGGTAGATTGTCGGGGGATGGGGTGTATCGTGGAAAGACTCTCTTTAGCAGAGGGAACAGCATGAGAAATGCTTGGTGGCGTGGATCTGCTACGCACATTCAGGAATAAGCAGAGGACTTTATACCTGTGCCCAGCTCTTCTGTGGGTCCTAGATTTAATAGCTCCCATTGATTGAGTCCTGGTCTATTCCACATGCATTAATCCCCATAGCCGTTTTATAAGGTAGGTGTTGCTATCCGGAATCTGCAGATATCGCAATTGAGGTTCTAGCGATCAAGGCATTTGCACAGGGGCATGCACGTGAGATTATAGTTCTAGGCACGTTCTAACCCACAATGTCCAGTACACTATCCACTCGTCACACGTAGCTATTCAATTAATTAAAATTGAATAAAAGGGAAACTTTAGTTCCCCAGTTGGAGCAGCCACGTTGCAAGTACCCAGTTGCCACAAGTGCCTGACGACTGCTGTAGTGAGTGGGCAGGGCAGATACAGCATATTTCCATCATCTCAGAATGTTCTGTTGGACAGCACTGGTCTAAGCACTTTACATATATTGACACATCTAATCCTTTTAACAATCCTAAGAGGAGTGTCCTATTATTCAAATTGTACAGATGTAGATACTGAGGCCTAGAAGATAAGAAACTTAACCAAAGTCACATAATGAATGAGCCCATGTTTTTAAGCACAACATTATAATGCCGACCCCATATGTTATATTTCATGTAACACAAATGAATATTAGCTAAAAGAATAGAATTCAGTGTCTTCTTTTATGTAGACTGACTGGTGTTTGGTCCTCTGCAGACAAAATGTCTTCCATATGCTTCTTACTGTACCAGGAGTGTATAGTCATTGGAGCCGGCTTTTCATACAAGAGACTGGTGGTTTCCAGAGAGCCTCCTTCCCAGGGACCCTTTAAACCTCTTAGCCAGCTTAGTCAAGCAACTCATTTGATGAAATTTATCATTCAGTCCATTTCTCCAAACGGCCAAATCAGGAGTGTTAAGTTCATATAGTCTTAGGTTATGCTCAAAACCCTTCTCATCCTTTTTTTCTTCAGAGATGTCTGAGGTTGCTTCAAGAGGATCTTTTCAAGATGCCAACACATCCAGAGCAGACCTTTTTATTTTTCAAACACATGGGGGGAAAACTTCAGACTAGGAGACTGAAAATCCTAGTTTGAGTCCTACCTCTGTCTCTAAGTAAACTTGAGTTACTTCACCCCGCTAAAATTCAGTTTCTTCAACTGTGATCTGGAAATATAATAATATATATCGCAGGACTTTCTAAAAGCTAAATGAAGGGTACAGTGTTTGAGGATGCTTTGCAAGCTATAAAGTACTTTATGTAACTATAAAGTCTGAGATAATTATAACACAAATGCTAGGACTTGGGGTGTTTTTCTTCTATATAACCCTTTAAAGTTTTCAAAGCAGTTGCGGTTTGATAAATTACAGGATAACTGACTCTTAATCATAACATTTGTGAAGTCTTTTTTCTTTTACATAAGTATAGTAGATACTCAATAAATGTTTGCATGGAGGGATAGATGGTTGGTAGAGGGAGGAGGAAGAGGGAGATAGCAAAAAGGTAAATAGGAGACTTTTCATAAAGTTTTGATTTTTCCTTTTTAATTTTGTTTTAAAACATATTCCTTGATATGAACTATATTCTTGTTAATGTTGAGGGGTAGGAGTCATTAAATACAAGGCCCTGAATCAATTCATTAACTCAGTAAGCTTGTTCTTCTATTTGTTTTTTTATAGAAGGAAAATTTATTGAGTAACTACCATTAGCCAATCATTGTGCAAGATTCAGGGAAAACGCATTTGAATTTGTCACTGTTTGTGTGTGTGTGTGTGTGTGTGTGTGCGCGTGCGCGCACGCGCGCCTATTTCTTCAGCTGCTAGTTTTTCCCTTTAAACTTTCTACAGAATGCTGAATAAACTGACACTTGCACAGTCATATGAAGGGCCCCAGCAGTGTTGAGGGCTGCGCTTGTCAAAATCTCATCTTGTGAATTGTTTCCTGATGTTACATGTACAGCCTGTGATTCCGCTATGAATTGTGAAATGTTTATTCATAAACAAGAAAGCTCCTTCTGCCCTTTGTTGTTCTCTCTGTTTGGGGGTCTGTTTTCTCAGGGATGGCCCCTCCAAGCTCTCTGTGGCCAATGGAAAATGAGATTTGTCAGCTCTCGGATTCGAGTGGTCTCACGGCGGGCGTCAGCTGTGCACTGCAGTTGAATTGAGCGGACATTAGGCAGAGCATAGAGAAACTCTCTGAGGGGAAATTGGGCACAATCTGCCTCTCCTTGATGCTGTTCAAGCCTGGTCCGAGTTTATCTAAGTCTCAGAGAGATGAGAATGGAGGATCTCGGGAGGAACTTTTTCTGCCCTCTTGCTTCCAGGAAGGCGACACTATACCTGGCATTTTATAAGCACTGTGTAAATTGTGTACTGAGAATGGCTGAAAAAGGACTTCCATTTGGGATCCATTTCTCTCATTGTGGATGTGAGGGAACGGTTCAAACTTTCAGGTAGTTTGTGGCAGAATCAGGGCCAAAACTCAGATTTTTTAAACTCTAAACCCACGGTGCCTACTAATATTCCATGATAACTGACCCTTCCAAATATATTTCCTTTATATAAGGCAATTCTAACATCATAAATTGAGGGAGTACAGAAAGAACATGGGCTTTGGAATCAAGAGAAGGTCAACTGCTGTCAGTGCCTCTTATTATATCTGTGTGAACTTGGACAAGTTACTTGAACTCTCTGACTCTTTGCTTCTGCAGCTGATGAAGGGGAAAATAATATGTTTTATGGCTATTGTAAAGATTAAATGAGGTAATATTTAAAGTACTTAGCATGGTACCCAGCCTATCTTAGATACCTGATATGTTTGCTAGAAAGGAAGAAAGAATGCAGCTGTCTCTTAAAAAAAGAGAAGATAATATTGATTGTTACGATGGTGATGGTGGTGATGGTGGTGAGGGTCATGGTGGTAGTGGTGATGGTGATATAGCCACCATTAATCAAACTATTATTTTCAAACATTTCCTCAATATTAACGCAACCATATGATCTTGTTTACTTTCTTCTTCATTTTATACAAGGTCTTTCTGTTTCCAAATTTTAGTTTTTCTCATTATAATGCTTTAGTTGTCATATTCTAAGCCTCAGTGTATCAACAGTGAATCTGCTAATGAGAGAAGAAACAAAGAAATATTTCCCACACATTTCTCTTTTCCCACTTTTTAACCACTTTTCAGGATTGATTGACCCTTGTAAGATACACTTTGCTGTACTTTGTATCCGTAGAACATTTAATAAATATGGTCCATCAATCAGAAATTTCTTGAACTTATTGATAGCACTGTGGACGCACAGTGACCAACCCCTTTTTGGTTAAGGATCTCATGACCAATATCTTTAAGACTCTAGTATTTTGATATATACAGATAAGTACCATATTTTGCCATGTATAATGTGCATCTTTTTGCCCAAATTTGTGAGGGAAAAATAAGGATGAGTGTTATACATGAGTAGTACTAATTCCTTATCTGTTCCGTTTTTAACTCTTTTATTTTTGCTTATGAGTTAAAAGTGTAACTCTAGAAATCAATAACGATATCCATATGCAAACTAATACCCTGGAATACGATAATTGGTTTTGTTGAACTTGTGACCAACTTGTACCGACAAAGAGCTCTTGGCCTTCTATGATGCGTAAATATCGATAATTTGTTACCGGTACGTAAAATTTCTTGCACCTTGTATCTATTCTTGTGTTTTGTAATTATTTGTTACATAAGATTTCTTATACCATAACATGTTAAAAAAATAGATGCTGAAATTCCTTTATAATACAAAAAACAAGTACCTAAGTGTAAACAAATAAAAATTTGAATTAAAAAATTAAAATGAAAGATTTTTCTCCCCTGAACGTTTGGGCCAAAAACATGGGTGCACATTATACATGGCAAAATACGGCAAACATTGACCTGGATATTGGGTTTTTAATCTTGGAGAAAAAACTGAAAACTAGCAGTTTGGAATCAGATAACCTGGATATGACTCCCAGCCCTGTTTCTTGTGAGCTATGACCCTGGTTAAGTTACTTCTCATTTCTAAGCTTCGGTTTCCTCACCTGCAAAATGAGGATGATAAGACAACCCATCACATGTGGAGGAGGGGGGAGGGGAATAAAGTGAGACAGGTACAGAGAGAAAGCGTGCAGAAAGAGCTCAGTTAAAATGAGCTCATATCTTAGGAACATTTGTGACAACATGGATGGATCTTGAGAGTGTAATGCTGAGCGAAATAAGTCAGACAGAAAAAGCAGAGAACCATGTGATTTCACTGATATGTGGTATATAAACCAAAACAACAAAAGAACAAGACAAACAAATGAGAAACAGAAACTCATAGACACAGACAATGGTTTGGTGGTTGCCAGAGGGTAAGGGGGGTGGGGGGTGGGGGGTGGGGGGTGGGAGATGTGGGTAAGGGGGATCGAATATATGGTGATGGAAGGAGAACTGACTCTGGGTGATGAACACACAACGGGATTTATAGATGATGTAATACAGAATTGTACACCTGAAATCTATGTAATTTTACTAACAACTGTCACCTCAATAAATTTAATAAAAAATCTAAAAAAAAAAAAAAAAAAAAAAAAAAAAAAATGAGCTCATATCTAGGGTTGCTTCCTATCCAAAAGCCTCTGTGGCCTGGATCAGGAACAGAATCACTCAAGGTCTACCCAGAAAACATAAACTACTCTAAGTATGTAAACAAGAGAGCATTTCATACCCTCAAATGGTGACCCAGATAGCGAAGGAGGTAAGAAGGGCTACATTCCCTGTGAATGGGCCAGAGATCAGCCAATGGAAGCCGCTAGGACCCTAGGCTGGAGGGACAAAGGAAGGAGGTGGTGTTACCAGAGTTCAAAGGTGCAGGACGCCAGCAGATATTAGAGCCATGGAGGCCCTGTCAACAGAGCTGAAGATGTGGAGCAGAAGCAGACGCCAGATACGGGAAGGGGTGGGAGAGACATGTTCTGGCTTTCCACTTCCCTCAGGTCTGCTGGCTGACCTTAGCTGACTTGGAGCCTGAGAGGGGCAGCCCAGTTTGCAGGGGCAGCTCCACAGTGCTGAGCAGAGCAGGGGACCTGGGGAAAGCGAGTAGGCCCAGTGCTCTTACAGACTCAGTCCCAGACCTGTCGCCTGGTGGCTGGGACCTAACTCTGATAAACTACACAGAAAGTTTGAAAGAGTCTTACTTCCCCCTGCTGCTGGGCCTCTGAACAATAGCAGAGGTTCACAAGTAGCCGTGCTTGGGAAGGTAGAATTTGGAAAAAAGCATTGGAAAAACCTCGAAAGTTGTTGGAATGTAAGAGGCCTTTCAGCAGCCATCAGATCCTGCTTTCTGGAAAGGCCTGCTTGCTGAGCAGCCAGCACCTTCACTCCCTGGGGATTTGTGGCTGGAGGAGACACCCCCAGCCTGCCTTTCACCTGGCTAACTCCTACAGAGCTCAGCATAGACCCGCCTCCTTGTGAAATCTCCCGGAAGCCCTACAGGTGAGCTCAGCTGCCCCTGCAGTTCCTCTTGCAGCGAGCGTCCTGATGCCTGCACTGAAATGCTCCCCTTGGGGTTCTCTCTCCCTCCCTCTGCACTGTGAGCACCCCAGGACGGGGACCTGTCTTCTGTAGCCCTACATCCCCAAGTGTTCCTCCTCTGTGCTAGCAACTGTGGTGGGGCCTGAGCTACTAAGCACTGAGGTATGACAGTGCCCGCTTCCAGCAGCTTTTATAATAAAAGGAGAGGCAGACAGTGTATGACTTTTTAGAAGTCCCCGTGTCATGTATGCTACAGAAGTCCAGGGGTGCGTGAGAGCATTGGACAGGGGGACTCCATCTTTCCTGGAGGATCAAGGAAGCCTTCTGAGGAAGTGATGTTTGAGTTAGGAATAAGTAGGCGTTAGCACTACAGAGAGCTTGGGGAATGGCATTTCAGGCAGCAGGGAGAGGAAATGCACAGGTCTTGCAATGAGAAAGCGTTGCTATTGGACATGCACAGGTGGCAGTGCGTGGAGCTGAGGAGCCAGCAGGAGCTGTTCTGTCCTGTGTCCCGTCTCTGTCCTGCCCCAAGCACTTTCCACCTCCCGCCTGTGTTGTAGTTTGGAATGTCTGCATGTTTGTGTTCCCACATCATGCCTACTGGATAGTTTTGTACAGAGAAGGTGCTTGCTGGATATTTGAATAAATGGCAGTTCTAGGCTCTAAAATCTCCCCAGATCTCACATCACATTTGTCACTTCACTTGCCCAGCAAGTATCAGGAATACAATCTGTGTGGAGGAGAAGCCTGAGTTTATACCATGTATGGGAAACTGTCTGCTGTCTGGCATTCTTTGAGCAGAAGCTCACTGTCCATCACCCTGCCCTTTACACTGCAGTAAGTAGTAGTAATTCTGCAATAAGTAGTAGTAAGAATGGTGGCCGACACATGCCAAGAAGATGCAATCATCAAACCATTTTTGAGACTGAAATGTGATGTGTTAAATCAGATTCTATTCAACTCTGCTCCTTACGAGCTGTGTGACCTTGGACAGGTCATTCATCTTCTGCATGTGTCTTTGTTTCTCCTCTGACATGTGTGGCATTAATAATATTAACCTGACAGGCTTAATAAAAAAATGAGACTATACATGTAAATATTCAGTACGGTGCCTGATGTTTATTGAGCACAAAATCACTGATAGCTGCTACCTTTATTCTAATTGCATTTATTATTATTACTACAATGTCGGATGCCCTGCGTTGACTAGAGTAAAGAAAAAACAGAACAGGTTCCTCAGTTTTCCCAAGGCAGGCAAGTATGCTCTTTTGGTTTCTTTTTGAGATTGGCTTACACGTGGAATGCTTTCTCAATGTTGTTTGGTTATAAAAAATAAAATTAAGAAAAGGAGTGTTTTATGCTTGTTTTTAGCTATCCTTTTTTTTCTTTCTTTCTTTCTTTTAAAGAGGATTCTGTTTTGTTTTGCTTTCTCACAGGAGTGATTGGAGCAGATGTGAGGGGGCATGGCCTCGCCTGTGAGGGACAGCCAGTGACGTCACGGTTGGCTGTCATCTGTGGAACATCTTCTTGTCACATGGGGGTGAGTCTGCCAGGCCAAGGGTGGGGCTGCACACTCAGGGGAGGGCAGCCCAGAGGAGATCTGAGCTGCTGGCCCTTTTTTTACCCCCTCAGCTTCTTCCCTTCCTGCCACCCAGGCTTTGTCTAGCCGGAAGCCCATCTCTCGCTCCGACAGCCTGGCTTAGATTTGCCAGATCTTTTTCCAGGGGCCAAGTTCTTAAAAAGTGTGAAAAGGGTTGAGTCTGCCTTTGACATCACCCTGGCCAGAGATCCGAGGCAGCGTGAGGGGTGAAACCGGATCCAAAGATGGCAACTCCTTGCTCCCAGACTGCTCTGTCCCTAATGGGTAGCGGAGACTTCTCTGTAGAGGGGTGTCTGTTTTCCTTGGCCACTGAGCTCGCTCTCAATCAATATAAATCTATCTCCCTGGGAGCAGCCTGATGATCTATAGAATCAGGCAGCATATCATGACTGCAAAAGAACACTGATAAGCAATTTTCACTGTTAATTCTTCTCCATGAATTAGTGGAAAAGCTTTCTCCAAGATTGCAGTTAAAATTTAGTGCCTGCCCTAAAATTTATATCTTTTTTAAATGCATGAGCCTGAAAGCATTCCATTTCAATAAGTACCCATTTCTACTATATTTTTATTTAAAAGTCATTACTCTGTTCAACCGAGATGGACGACTCCTTGGATTTTTCCCAGATGAGTAAAATAGAGGGGAGAGTGGGGGAGGAGGAGGAAGGCAAGCGGGGGAGGCACAGGGGCATGAGCAAGGATTAGAGTGGGGTACAGTCCAGGGCAGAAGCTGTGAACTGGGAAGGGACTCATGGGCGATGAGAAACTGTGCTTAGTAACCGTAGGAGCCAAGGAGCCTTCTCACCATTAAGTATTTGGGTAGAGTCATTGTTGATACATGTATTTATTTACTGATCCTCTGGGGCTGGATCTGAGGCTGTGTGTGTCTGAGGCTGTGCTAAACCCTGGGAACAAAAGGGTGACGTAGGGCCTCTCACTGATGAGGTAGAATTGTGGCAGGTATTCTAATACAAGGCCTCCACGTATAAATTCAGACGCACTTGTGATGCTGAGCAATGTGCCAGGCATTGTGCAAGGTGGTCTCACCCACGGCTTCCCATTGCACAGAGATGCTGGGCCAGCCCCACCGGTTACCCATCCTGGTTCCTCCCGTTCCTGAGTATGGGCCCTTGGGCGAGGCGAGGCGCTCAACCCCTCTGGGCCTCACGTGCCTCCTGTCAGTCGGGGAGAGTGGCAGCATGCGTCTCACAGTATTGTGAGGATGAAATGAGGTGATGTAATGTGCTTCCCATAAAGTAGGACCTTCCCAAGGATGAGCTCTCGGTTACTAGTACGGGTATTGCTGGGCAGGAAGGCGACAGCGACTGACCCTGCCTGGGCAGCATCCGGGCTCAGGGACATCTTCCTGAGGGGACATTTGTGTTATGCTGGACTTCCGGACAGAGCTTTCCTTGACCCTTCCACCCCCCCACCCCCAAAAGAATGTCTCTGGGTAAATTCTTATTCTGTAACTCAGTTTGAAAATCCCGGCCTCTTTCTTCCCCTCAGCAGCCCCATTGTGAGGCTTAGCTGTCATTGAAGGAAGAGCTCTGCAGGGGCCTCAGGCTGCCTGAAGTGTGAGGTGCCCACCAGGCCAGCCAGCCTTATTTCCCTCACCGTGAGCCTCCACTTGCTAGCTTGTCTTCACTGAACACTGACTCACTAAACCTATTTAAGTCATCCTCCGCTTTCCCAGCGACACATCTCATCCAGTTTCTCCTGGAAAGTCTGAATTTCTGGCACTTTTACCCCACTCAATTCAGATTTCTGAGCAGAATCAAATCCAATGAATATGAGTGACTCTGTGACATTCCTGCTCCTTAGTCTCCTTGTCTCTTCATTAGGATGATACCTTCCCTAAAGGATCCGTTTTACACATTAGGCAACTAAGGCACAGACAGGTCCGGTGATTTTCCCAAGGTCACAGAGCTGTTCAGCTAGAGCTGAGAGCACGGATCTAGCTCCGTTTCATTGCCAAGTGCATCTTCTCGATGCCGCACTGAATTGTGTAGATGATAATGGGCCTCAGAGGAGTGGAGACAGCGTGGGCTTCAGCGTCATCCAGATGTGGGTCTGAACATCTGCTCGTGTACTCTCGGGCCCTGTGGGCTGAGATGAGCCACTTAGCTTCTCCGAGCGTCAGATTCTTCACCCACCACATGGGGAATGCTGATGGCAGCCTCACAGGGTTGCTGGAGGATGTGCATGATGTGTGTGCACACTTAGTACATCATAGACACTCAGAAATGGTATTCTTAGTACACTTTCCGGGTGATATAAAGGCTCACAGGAAGCAACTGTCTGGCCGTGATGGGCAGCTGCACTTGGTTGCAATGAATGAGGGTCATAAAATGCCAGTTTATTATGGTCGTGTTGTTCTGGAAATAAAGCCCCCACCCCCACCCTGCTTTGTACTTGGGAGTGGGAAGGGACCTTCTGGGCGAAGGGGATTAATCATCAGCTTTAATGTTATGTGGTGAGGGCGAGACTGTGGTCATGCTGGCATCGGAAAGTGTCTTTGATCTCGCTCAGGTGCTGGGCGCCCAGCGAACCACGTACAATAACACCTTTGTGAGGTCTAGGAGAGGTGCAGGTCTGAGGAAACACTCCCAGGGAAACTCAAGGACCCCCTTTGTTGTGGTTCTGGCAAATAAAACCACCAACTGTCAAGAAAAATTCACCAAACAGAACACAGGGACCAGAGGGGGCTGTGGGCTTTACAAAAAGTGGTTTTCAACCTGGTCTGAAGGATTCTTTTTCTTCTTTCTGCTCACTGCTGATGTTTCTAATCCAGTAGGATGATTAAAACAAAACTCCCCAAAACATTCCGTGCTATACAGGTTGCCTCTTTCTAGATCACCGAGACTGAACGAATGAGTGAATGGATGGATGGATGGATGGATGGATGGATGGATGGATGACTGGCTGTCCAAGTAAGCGAGTATTGCTGAATACTTAGAAGCTCCCTATCTCATGATCCCTGTTACTTCCAGGAATCTGGAGAAAAAGCCTGAGGTTGAACATAACACTTACTAATCAGGCCTTTGCTGTACGTGTGGGCTGCACATTTAGCTTCCTTGTAGATGATTTAATTAACAAGAGAAAAAAAAAATACTCTTCTTTTTTTAACTCCATGAAAGCAAAGCTGCTTGTTCAGAGTTAATTACAACCAAGTCACCAAAACCCAAGATAATACACAGCAGGGGTTAGCCAGAGGTTGAAAAGTCATGGGGTCAGATTGAGCTGCTCGTGCCATTGCACCAACACCCGTTTTCTTGTGCTGTCAAGTCAGGTTGTAACTTGGCAACGTTGTCTTCCAGTTAGCATGTCAGATGGGGAGAGAACCCTGGGAACAGGGTGGGAAAGTACTGAAGAGGTAAGTTTTGAACAGAACAGTAGTTGGCGACAGCTAGGAATTATGTTTATATCTTAAATTGTTCAGAACTGAAGTTTCTGCAAAGTCTTAGATGCATGTAAGGAGGGTGTTCTCTGTCACTTAGTGGACGTGGAATCTCAAAGATACAGGCTTATGTGCTGGCCCTACCACTTACTGTGTAAGTTTGGGTAAGATACTAACTACATCTTTTGGTGCCTCAGTTTCTTCCTCTGTTAAATGTGCGTGATAGTATCTATCCATGAAGTTTTAAGGATTAAATGAAGTAATCTTTTAAACAGCTTGGCACTATACCGAGTACAAAATATCTAATACAGTGTTATTATTACAAATGGTTCAGTAAGGCCAGAATGATCCATGTGGTAATGGATTAGAATTAGGGACATCAGGATGAGCTCATGTTCAGTATTATTTAGGTACAGAAGGATACATGTGGGAACATTTATAGACACGTGTAGGTATACGGGTTACAAAACATATTTCCCAGCTCTGATATCTGACAGGGCCTAGAAACAAGTATACCTTAGCAGCTAGTTGTTAAAAGTACCCTTGGGGCCCACATCTTGGTTTCTAACCCCGTTCTTCAGTAAAATGAACAGGACTCCTTGGAGAAATGGCTGATTCTAGGATGGGGGCAGGAAATAGACAAGATGAGCCTGGTGCTCTTATAACACCAGAAAATAAGGAACTTGCTTAAAAAATAATAATAATGATGGAGTCTCAGGAGCCAACCCAGGGAGCTCCCAGTAGCCAAAACTGGAACAATTTAAGCAGCAAAATAAAGTAGAATTGGATTATACCCCAAAGTAAAACATCAATATAATGAGTCCATACTTATATAAATAAACGATTGAGTAAATAAATAAATGAACAGAAGAAACAAATCTCCGCATGCAGAAGAATTCAAAAAAATGTATGTGGCTATTCCCACTTAAGGCGGTGGAGCGTAATTTTCCACTCCTTAAATGTGAGCTGCACATAGTGACTTCCTTCCAAAGAATACATTGTGCAAAGAAGGAAAGGGAATAATTTTACAGTGGGGAAATCTGACAAACACTACCTTAGCCAGTGATCAAGGTCAACATCAACATGGTAAGTCATGTTGATAGTATGTACCGTGTTTCTCCAAAATTAAGACCTAGCCAGACCACCAGCTCTAATGCATCTTTTGGAGCAAAAATTAATATAAGACCCAGTCTTATTTTAATATAATATAAGACCAGGTCTTTAATGTCATATAATGTAATAATAATATAAAATAAAATAAAATAAAATAAAATAAAATATAATATAATATAATATAATATAATATAATATAATATAATATAATATAATGCTGGGTCATATAATATAAGGCCGGATTTTTATAATATAATGTAAGTCCCAGTCTTATATTAATTTTTGCTCCAAAAGACGCATTAGAGCTGATGGTCCAGCTAAGTCTTATTATCGGGGAAACACAGTACCATTGATGTGAAGAAAATGACACTTTACCTTGGTTATCTTCCCCCGCAAAAAAAAACCTAATCATAAGAAGAACAGACAAATCCCACTTGAGGAATATTTTACAAAACACCTGACCAGCACTCTTCAAACTGTGAAGGTCATCAAAGAATAAGAGAAGTCTGAGAAATTATCACGATCAAGAGGAGCCTAAAGCGATGCGACAGCTGAATGTCATGTGGCATCCTAGATGGGCTCCTGGGACCGAAAAAGAACATTAGGTAGAAACTAAGGAAATCTGAATAGAGTGAGGCCTTTAGTTAGTGATAATGGATCAGTATCTTTCTTGTGACATATATACATAACGTAAGATACTAATGATAGGGAAAACTGGGTGTGGGATATGTGGGAACTCGCTATACTATCTTTACAATTTTTCTGTGATCTAAAACTTTTAAAATTAAAAGTTTATTTAAAAAAAATCATTCATTAAATCAATCCCTCATTAAGAAAACATTTTCTTGTATTTGCCTGGCTAAGTGCTAAGGGCATTCCAATAAATAAGGTAAAGCGTCTTCACTGAGAAAGGCAGACAAGAAGGAGGTAACTGCAATACAGAATGGCAGTGAGCACAGTAAATACGTGACTGGAGTATGGTGGGAATAAGGAGAAGGGCCCACTCAAGTCATCAGTAGACAAGGACGTTTTCCGAGAGGATGTGATAGTTGCAGGATCGTGGTTTTCCCCACTCCCCCCGGGACACTGTTCCTGCTAGCTCAGTTTCAGGCACGAGGCCCTGGCCTCACTTCACTTTGTTTTCCCCTTCTGTGTCCACAACACCATGCAGCTGACTTCCTCTGCGGCCTGGATGGGATGTGGGCATGTGGAGGCCCATTAGGGACCCAGCACAGGAAGGGAGAACAGCCGCATGCCTTGAACTCTTGATCTTCTGTTAGTGGGATGTCACAGCTAAGAAGACAGTGGGCAAGTGGGACCAGTTTCTCTGCCTTGGTCTCTTTAGCGGGTTCATTGGTAGAGGTCATGGGAGAGGTGGAGAGGGAAGGCAGTCCACCTGGTACAGATAGGAGCACTGTTACACCTACCGATGAAAGAACTGGGTTGTGCATGAAGTACCCTGCTTCCTCTGAGTTCACCAGGACCCGCTGATGTCACCTGTAGGAACCAGCATTCTCAGGAGACTCTCCATATTGAGACTAGCCCTGTGCCCCGCAGCCACGTAAACTGAAAACACGTTACAGACTCGTCATTGATTCCGTGAGTACAAGGTTGATGCTGTTCAGTGCCCAACAAGAGCCAGTTCATGCACGAAAGAAGCCAGGGTAGTGCTTGTCCTGGTATTTGAGGCAGGACAGCTCTGCACTGTGCTGGTGGAGGATGTTTAGCATCCCTGGCCCAGCCTCAGTCATTATGAGGAGACAGGAAGTAGTATTAGTTGCTGCCATCCATTGAGCACCTACAGTGTACCAAGCACTGTGCTAAGTCCTCTCCATCATGTAACCAGCTCAACAATCCTGTGAAGCACCATTCCGGTCCCCATTTCACAAGTGAGGAAATTGAAGCAAAGAGTAGTTAAATGGATCACCCAATGTGCAGGAAGGGGGCGCTTGTTCTAGCTTTTTAGGGGACTGACCTCCCCCCTCCCCCCACCGAATCTTTGCTCTTCCCTTTCAGTTAAATAGCTTCTATCAAAGGCTCCAGAGGAGACAGAGAGTAGATTCAGTTAAAATATGGGCAAATGTTGGCACAGACATCTCACCAAAGAAGAGATATGAGTGATAAGCACCTGAGAAAATGATCAACATCGTTAATCAGTAAGGAAATGTAAATGAAAAACACCGTGAGATCTGCTGTACACTTATTAAAAGGTCTAAAGTTGTAAAAGGATATGGGGAACTGGGGCTCACACACTGCAGGTAGGAATGTGAAATGGTGTAACCACTTTGGAAAATAGTTTAGCAGTTCTTACAAAGGTCACACCTACTATGTGATCCAGCTATTCCTTCCATTTCTATAAAAGGTGAGTAGGGCTGTCTGGTCTCATGCTTCTGGAATACCACCAGGAATACAGCAAAGTCCGATGAAACAAGGCCTCTCAGAATATCAGAAACAAAAGCTTCTGGAGAGGCCAGTCTCTCTACTGGCCTGATCCCAGCTTTCCACAAAAGACAGCAGCTTGCCCAGAAGAATGGTAGAAGAGGCAGGGGGAAGAAATAGAATTAGCAGCAATAACATTAATGGCGACCATTCACTACTACATGTTTATTGTGGGCTAAGAAATTTGAATGTGTTATTTTATCTAACTCTCATAATAACCTTATGCAATTATCAGAATTATCCTCTCATTTTACCGGGTCTGAAACTTGAATACTTACCCAAGGTCACGTAACTAGTTAAGTCCTAGAGATAGCTTTCCAATTCAGGCTGTTTGATTCCAGAGCTTATACTCTCAGCTCTTAGCAGAACAATGAGACGGAGGCTGGAGGGTGGGCTGGCCATGGGCACGCATGTTTTGTGGGAATGGGGGTAAAGTGATTACAAGGCCAATCTTTCCCAAAGCCTGGTGAGAACTGCAAAGTGAGGGCTGGATTGCAACTAGACCACAGGGCTCTTCTTTTCCCTTCTTCCTAGTTTTTCAAATCACTGCGTTTCAAGAGGACACCAGTCTAATGATAACAATAAAAATAAACAACATCACTTGTCACCAGCATCCCTTGGGAGGACAGTATTTATGAGACTCCTTATTTAATCTTCCCTGTTTCCCTGCTGCTCTGTGGTCAAGTACCGAATTAGGCAATTTGAAGACATGCGGCAGGCTTCCCAGCTCATGAAGCTGTTTTTGTATTCGTTTGGAAGAGCATGAAATGCAAACCACATCGATTTTTTTTTTTTTCCCTTTTCCTATTTACCACTTGTGCTGTGTGGGAGACCCTGCCACTGTGGCTGCTGGGGGCGACCTCGCAGTTATGAGAGTGGCTGTGCTTTTCCAGTGGTTCAGTGTGGATGAAACAGATGCTGAAGCCCGCTGTTGTAGAGGCCTCACAAAGTCTCAGGTACTGTGCCAAGGGCCTCCACACACATCGGCTTATCTGTTCTACATGCATTTAGTTCAGGGCGGTTAGTATTTTTGCCTTGTTGCTTTCCCCTTATTTTTTTCATCCCCTTCTCCCGCTCTACTTGTGTGCTCCAAGGGCCTCTTTGTTTCACGTTAATTCAGTTTTCATATTGTTTGTCCCCAGAGCCATCAGAGAAGTTTGGGATAGTTTCTATTCTTCTGCTTCATCAGTCTTAAAGCACCAGGAGACGTAACATCTAAAAGATCAAAGATCTCAAGCACCCCTGAGAAATTTTTTGAGCCATCAGTGCCAGTGTTGAGATGGAAAGTCCTTTCCTAATGGACGTTCAGTGGCTCCCTACTGCCAACGGGGGGGAAAAAAAAAACGTTCAAATGGGAAAACTGAGTGGACATTTTGGCCATGGTCTTATAGCTTTGGGATATATTTAGTTAAAAAAGAGCGGAAGTCTTAAATTGTAAGTTGGTGAAAGTTACTGCAATGCTGTGATGTATTTTTTTTTAAACATTTTTACTGAAAGGTAATTCACATACTATAAAATTCACCTCTGCCATGTATTTTTAAAACTTCTAGAGAATTCAGTTGAGTGATGTTTGGGAAAGAGAAAGATTTAGTGCCCATCTTTTAGGTTACACTATGAATGAGGCCAGCATGTGGTTTTTATTACTTATAGAGGTGACAGGAGAATATCACAAAATAGTCAATTTCCACTTACAGTTAGTGTAGTACCTGACACGTGGTTATGGGTCCAGTAAATATTGAATTTACTGAAGGACAGACAGAAATATATGGGTAACAACCATCAAAATGTGTTGAAGAACAAATCATACCATATTTGTTTGATTTCCTCTTCTGATGGATTGACAACCTGTACACGCTGTCTCGTCTTCAGTGGGGCTTTAGGTTGTTTCCTTGACACAGCAGCATTGATCAATGCGGTCACAAAATTCCATCCACGTGAGAAGAGTTTTTCACTGAACTATACCTTGAAGCAGGCCAAAAGCAAATACGTACATAAACCTGATGGAAAGGTACCAACGTGATCCGCTTGCCAAATTTGCATTTGGGCTTTTCCACCATTAGTTTTATCTTTTTGTGGAGCCAGGCAAAGACTGAACCTGCTTCTGTTGGTTGTAGGGACATTTACTTAGGTGGTGCTTTTGAATGATGGATCAGCTGCCCAGGATCTGCTTGACATACCTACCAGTCATGGGGCCTCCCTGACTCATGCACTTATCATCTGCTTACGTGTTAGAATTAACTGAATGTTAGTCAGGTTAATATGTAACTGCTAGTTGACAGATTAGCTATGATCTTGAAAAACAGGGCTGGGGGCCTCTGGAATTTGAGAAATGGCCCATGAGAAAGCAGAGACAGCCCACAGAGAGAATGGCCAATTATATTAATATATGTATTCATTCTTTAGTTGTGTGCAAGACACCGATTTGCATGGACCTGAGCACCCTGGTAGACTGAAGATAGTCTTGAATATTAAGTCCGATGGCTTCACCCTCCCGATTAAAATCTCTTGGTGAATCTCCTGAATCCTAGCCGGGCACAGGAGATCACGTGTGATCTGGGCTCTGCCCACCTCTGGCCTCATCTGTCACCCTTCACCTTTCATCCTGTATTCTAGCAGGTGCCTCCACACACCCTGATCTGAATTCCTTTGGGCCAAATGTGTTAAGAATAAGAGCTATCCAGATTTTAGAAACTTAATGTGTATATATACAGTATAGTACATAGAACTGCCAGTGAGGTCTGGAGTAGCACCCATAATCAAACACATGAATATTTCTACAGTAAAACTTATGAATATTCATACCAAGTAGGTTAAATAGACCCTAAATAGCTTGATCCGTTAGATAACATTTTATCACCAAGTGAATCATGAAAAATATGTTGGTATTTAGGATACTTTGGATTGAAGAAGTAGAGGTCTATATTTACTCTTCTGGAAAAGAAACTTGGGCCTTTGGGCATGTTGTTTTCTCAGCCTGGAATGGCCGCATCTTCTTTCTACATGGTATCATCATCACCAGAATTATCATCATCATTATAAGTCACACTTACGGAGTATTTGCTATGTTATTTGATACTTCTAGTAAACTCTGGGGTGGTTCTCATGATCCCCAATGTACAGATGAGGAAACGGAGGCATGGAGAGAGGTGACCGAGTCAGGAAGAGGTGGCGTGAGGAAGAGATGGAGCTTAGGCTGAATGCCTGAGAACATGGGCGTTTCACTCTCATAAGTATGTGTCTTCCTCAAAGTTCCAGTTCAGGTGTCAGCTCCGGGAGGCCCTCCTCTTCCCTTGCTCCACCACATGTTGTTACGTGGGCCTTCAGAACTCTTTATGCACAGTTCTAGTGTAGCCCTCGTCCTTCTCTGTCTTTCCCACAAGCCCGGGCTCACTGAGCAAAGTGTCCTCTATGCTCTGTTTCTAGGGCAAATAGTACGTACTCAACATACAGTTTATAACAAGTTCATACAAAGAGATATGCTAACAGATAGCAAATGATTTGTATCCCAAGTGAAATAGATAGTACACACAAGGATGACCAAGGAACAAGTTCAAGGATGTAAAATTTGGATGTAAAAAAGAAATGTTCAAAATGGAAAAGCCTACTCGGTACTCAGGTTTATGCATGGTATATGAGTATAAAAAAGGAATTTGTTGGGGACAACATTTCAAGGATGACCAAGGAACATGTTTATACTTAATGATAGCTCGGATTTATGAAGTGCCATGTGCCAGTTTCTGTGCAAGACAGTTTGTGTATAGAATTTCTAATCCTCGCAATGAATGTGTGAGATGAATTTGAGAAAGAAAGATGTAGTAGCCATGTTTTAGATCAGAATAAAAAGTAATAATATGTTAAGATTGGACCAAAGTTAAATATAATTAGAAGGTAGCAGCCTAAAATGGCCTGAGAGACTGCATTTCTCGACAAGAGATGATGGAATTGAGGTGAGAGAGGTTACAGTGACAAGGGAAGCGAGGTCTTGCCTGGCTCCTGTCTTTATAGCCATCCCTTGAAAGTGTTCACATGGTACCTGACGTACGTATCCTGCGACCCTAGGCAGGACTGGGTTCACTCTTGAGCTCTGCTTTTAGAAAAAGCTGCCGGAACCTGGAAGGAACCACTTAATACACACACAGCTATGATGTTTAAGAGAACGTGGGCCCCGCGGACAAAGGTTGGGATGGTTAAGAGAAATAGTTTTGACTGCTTAAGAGAAACGTCAGGGGTTGACTTTATTTTCTTGTTTATGAAAAGTTTTTGTGATAATAAAATGACTTAACTCTTTCTTGGTGCTTTAGAGTTTGTAAAATGCTTTGTGAAATTTGATGCTCAGAATAACCAAGTGAGGCAGTCAAAGCAGGTGTTCTCGTCTTCAAAATGAGGCTCAAAGAAACAGAGTGATTTGTCCGAAGTCCCACAGCTAGTAAGTGATGGGGCCAAAACTCAGATACATATCTGAGCAAACCCTCAAGCTATTTCAGCTGCATCCTTAGGCGGTTTATCTTCATTTACTCACATTGAAGGATCCTGCAGCTGGGGAAAGTCTGCTTCATCACAGGAAGAGCTTGTGATTCTTTGTCACTAGTCCCCATTGTGGTTGCAAATTCTCCACTGAGATGCAAGCCAGTGTTCTCAGTTACTGTGCATAAAATGTACCTGGGGAACTCCTTAAAAATATAATTTCTCAGGTCCCACTCCTACAGGGTCTGATTCAGTAAGTCTTGCTAGGAAGGAGTATATACGAATCTGTAATTTTAACATGTACGCAAGTGATTGTAATTGGGGACTTGCAGAAAAAATGGCTTTAAGCTCCTTCAGAGTAGCAATTATATCATTACATCATTGCTTCCTCGATGCCTAGTAGAGCACCCTGTACATAGAAGGAACCCTAAATTTACACTCAATGAATGTAAGAGTGAAGTAAATTAATGTAATAGTAGTGTAAAATGTAATAAATCAAGTTGGACAGTCATTTGTTTGTAGTCCCTGCCAGTTTGGGACACACTAGGAGGTCCCTTGAATCCATCCTTTTAAAGAAAGTCCGTCTTGCAGGCTTAGCTACAGACGCACTGAGAGAAGTTGGGACGTGGATAAAGTACTGCGGGGAATCTGCCAACAATTAGAGACTGTAGAATTCTTATTTTCTCATGAAAAGCAGGGTGAAGGGACACAGTGGATGACCCCACAATTGTAGCTCTGTGCAGACGAACCCAGAAACCAAAGTACAGACACCAAGATGAAACAGGAAACCACAAAGGCCTCAGATCTTTCAGTGTAAATACGAAGTCACACTTTCCTTTTGAACCCAGAGTGCCCAGCCGGAGTGCAGTGTTTATCCAGCTCTCTGCCTAGCCTTTCCTTGAGCCCGGGCACAGAGGAAAGATGATGCCACCTGGGGAAAAGCATTTTAAAGTGTTTGTTCTGATCAGGGCTTGGAGCAAGCTTCTTTTGTTTGTGCTGGTGAATAATTTGGGCCACAGGTGCGGATTGCACTTGAAAGCATTAGTTGGTCTCCCTGGTTTTCCCTGCAGTGATATTTGAAACCCCCGTCTTCCTCTACAAAGTAATCTTAATCCACATACATTCACAGAGCACTTGCCGTTGACAACAGTCTTTCATGCGTTCCGTCTGTGGACCTTTGGGTCCAATAGTAGTGGAACATTGGTGGACACTTAATATGTACTCTGTGTTTGTTGGATTGCTCTCTACAGTCGCATTTGATTACTACCATTACATTGGAAACTAGTAAGTAGGACGCAAATGATCATCACCGTTTTGAGATAAGGAAAATATAGTGTGGTTGAAAAGAGAAAATACCTAAACTTATCAAGTCCCTGCTTTTATTCAGCCAGTTGTTTTGAGTGCCTACTATGCACCAGGCAGTAGAGTGAAGATGGTGAGCCATAGCAGACACAGACCTTAATTACAGTCTAGTGGAGGAGGTGGATACTAAGCAGTCACAAAATACATATCATTCCAGACCTTGATAAGTGCTTTACATCGGACTCTGCTGCTGGGAGTATAAATTGGTGCAATCACTTTCGAAAACAGCAAAGCACTGCCTGATAAATGTGAATATGCAGGTATCCAGCACTCCACCGATTCTATTGCTAGGTAAAAACCTGGAGAAACTATTGCACCCATGTACCTATGTGTACCCGGAGACAAGTATGAGTATTCATTGCATTATTTTTCATAATAGCCCCAAATCTGAATCAATCCAAATTTCAACCAATAATAGAATGAATATCTAAATTGTATTATGTTCCTATGGTGGTGTGCATACTTAAAAGGAAGGAGCTACAATAACATAGAACACCATCGATGAATCAAACAATTTTAAGTGAAGGAATCAAACAATTTTAAGTGAAAGAAATTTACAGAGTTATTTCATTCATATAAACTTCAGAAAGAGGCAAGAGAGACAATACATGTTAGGAATAAATCTATAGGTGCTAGACATAGAAAGACAAGCAAGGAAATAATGGCCACTAATATCAACACACTGGTTAATTACATGGCTGAGAAGTGCTGGTTGTTAAGGAAAAACAGTGCCTTCCAGAGAGGCTTTGACGGGAGCATGAGTACTTATAAACTGTCTTTAAAATGGACACATATGTGTTATACACTCTTCTATAGGTATGATATATACGTGATGTGAAGCAGAGCAACAATCATGAGAGCATGAAGCCAAGTGAAACTATCAGTTTGGGTGGTTGGCTTCTGGAAAGGCAGTGATGTTTGAGCTGAGATATTTTGTTTAGGTAACTAAGCAGAGTCTGATAGGGAGGAAGAAGGGTCTGCATGGTGATGGTTGAGAGGAATGTGGTCCAAGAAGAGAATACAGCGGGATAATGGGAGGGAAATTGGCAGGTTCACAGTGATGCAGGAGGGAGGATTGATACAAGTTATGGCTGGAGAAGCAAAAAGGGGCAGGGCATGCTGGGTTTATAAGCCTTATAAAGGCTTGTAAAGGATGTAGGTCTTTTATCTTAGAGAAACTGAATAGTTTTAACACAGTGGGTAACATAATTGGATTTACAAAGGATCAAAATAATTGCAGTTTGGAGAACAGATTGGAGAGAGACCAGAGTGTATGCTAGGAGACCAGATAGGAGATTGGGGGTCCGGGTAAGAGATGATATTATGGTGGTTTGTCTTGGATTATGGTGGAGGAGATGAGAGAAGTCAATATATTTAAAAGATGTTTAGGAGATAAAAGTCAGTGGCACTTTTGGCAGTGGCAGTGCCAGGGTTGCAGAGTGGATGCATTAGAGGCTTCCTGGGTTTCTCACCTCATCTTCCCCGATCAGCTACTGCGCAGTAGGCAGAGCCATCTGGATAGAGAGCAGCATGTCTCAGGCATTCCTTGAGCAGACTAGGCTTACAGGAGAGAAACTTTTTTTGGTTAACTCTGTAAGCTATGTTTTTATATAAAATTAAATGTTTTACCCGTGGCTCTTATCAAAGATGTCCCCAAGAAGTTGCCAGTTGAACCCAATATTACTTCTGTGATAGTCCTGCAAAAAAAATGCCTAATCTGAGTCTAATCATAAGGAAATGTCAGAAACTCAAATTGAGAGGTATTCTACAAAATAACTTGCCTCTACTCTTCAAAAATATTAAGGTCATGAAAGATGAAGAAAGGCTGGAGAAGGGCTTCAGAGTAAAGAACATTAAAGAGAGATGACAACTAGAGGTACTTTGTGATCCTGAACTGGGTCATAGACTAGAGACACGTTTTTTCACTTTTACTAGAAAGGACGTTTTGTGCACAATTGAATTGAATAAGGTCTATAGATTAAATAATAGATTTATATCAGTGTTTATTTCCTGATATGATAATTACACTATGATTATATGAGAATATTTTTAAAATAAGATACATACTGAAGTATTTAGGAGTAAGTGTGCATTCTATCTGCAACTTTCAAATGGTTCAGAAAAAAAAATTATGCACACATAACACATAATGTGGTGTGTGTGTGTGTATAGAATGCATATGCAAACTATTGGGAGAATCTAGGTGAAGGGTATCCACAATTGTTTGTACTATTTTTGTAACATTTCCATAGGTCTAAAGTTATTTTTGAATAAAAAATTTAAAAATACAAAAAAAGGCATGTGAAGGTCATGCCTCTATGTGCAGTAACCATGCTGATGAGTTAATGTGTCACTCATTGTACCCCACGTAAAGTCCCACTGGGGAATTTGTTTTAAAATTCATATAGTTGGAAAAGTGAAGTTTAATCTAAACCTGGTATATTTTCTTTTTCCAGTAATAAAAGCTATACAATCAATCATATTTTTTTTCTGACCCTGGAAGCTAAGAAGCTCAGAGAAATTTAATACTCAAGTTAAAATATCCAGCCTTCGTTTGCTGTGTTCCCATTCTTTTCAGTAGTCTTACGTGACATTCTATTTATACATTACTACCTTGTGTGTCTGTGTGAGTGAGCGTGTGCGCCGCCCAGCGAGCTTCCAGGGCAGGGCAGCCGGACACTACAGGGCCCGCAGAGTATTTGAGGGTTCGCCGGTGCGTGTTTGTTTGTTTGTGTGTGTGTGTGTGTGTGTGTATGTGTGTGTATCAAATGTTTAAGACATTTTAACATTGTCGTAAACCCTTTGTGTTAGTTCCCTATGGCTGCTGTAACATATTACTACAAACTTCATGGCTTAAAACAGTACAAATATATTTTGCTAAGGTTCTGGAGACCAGAAGTCCAAAATCAGTTTCACTAAGCCAAGATCAAATGTCAGCAGGGCCTGACTCCCTCTGGAGGTTCTAGGGGAGAATCTGTTTCTTGCCTGTTCCAACTTCTGGTTGCTGCCAGCATACCTTGGCTTGTGACCACATCACGTTAATCTTGGCCTTCATAGTCACATTGCCTTCTTCTCATCTGTGGTCAGTCTTCCTTTGTGTCTTTTCATAAGGACACTTATGATTGCTTGTAGAACCCACCTGGATAATCCAGGATTATCTCCCCATCTCAGGATCCTTAATCATAACAGCAGAACCCTTGTTTTTTGTTTGTTTGTTTTTGTTTTTGCCATATAAGGTAACATTCACAGGTTGCAGAGATTTGGAAATGGGTATGTTTTCTTGGGGGGGCATTATTCAGCCTACCACACCCTTTGTGAAAAGAAGTGACATATAAATACTTTTTGTAAAATAAATAAAAATGAAATATATTAGTTTATTTCTATACTCTATCTAATTCATATATCACAAAGGGGCACAGATAAAACTAAGGAATCAAATTCCTATACAGTGACTTTTAATTGTTTTTATGAATCGCATCTAGGTTTCTATTATATTTCTTATTTGGTTATTGCTGGAGTAGAGAAATATATTTAATTTTTAAAAATTGATCTTATATCCTCTGACCTTGCTAAATGTGTGTATTTATTAAGTTTTAAAATGTGCATCGCTATACGCTCTGCATGCATAACATCTTTCACAGTCATTTTTAAACTATAGAGCTAGGTGATCTAATGTGGCTTGGATGGTCAGGGAAGGCTTCTGAAAAGCAGTGATATTGAACTGTGATGCTTTGGTTAGAAAAAATAGTGACCCAAGCAGAGGGGACAGCATGAGTTGTATCTACAAGATCACATCACCTGCAAAATTTTATATCTCTCCTCCCTTCTTTATACCTTTGTTGCTGTTGTTAATTTTTGTCTCATTGTGTTTGTCAGAAGTAATAGCTCCATAATATTTCCAGTATTATGTTGAACAGGATAATAAAAAGCAATCTTGTTCCTAATATTAGAGGGAGGGTGTCTAAAATTTCTCCAGTGAGCATGTTATTTATTGGAGATGAGATATATATATATATACACACATATATATATACACACACACATATATATATGTATATATGTGTATCTCCTTTACGAAATTGTGAAAATGATCTTCTGTAGCATACAGGACGGATGATGAGGAGCCTGTGTTTGAATAACTATTAAGGATTATTTTATTTGACATTCCATAACCATGGAGCTCCAGCACTGTGAACTTCATGAGGGCAGTGACCACTGTATCCCTAGTGTCTGGCATAGTGCTGGGGACTTGGTTAGGCGTTCAATATTAAATGAATGAATGAATGAATGAATGAATTAGTGAATGGATGAATGAATGATACCTAATAAGTATTTGTTGAATGAATGAATTAAAGTGAGCTAATACATTTTTCAAAGTGAACCAAAAAATCTAGCTACTTCCCATACCCCTCGTACGTTGAATTGAGTTCATAGTGGTGCCGTTCTTACATCCTCTCAGCACCTAGAGCAGTCAGCTGGTCATTTGACATATGAAGGAATTAATGAATGAGTCACACAGAACATTCTCCTGTTGTCTATTAGACTTTGCCCCTAAAGATTCACATTGATTTGAGCTGAAGCCAGGGTGGTGAAAGATGATTTAGTCAGGACAAAAATAAACTACTCTCTTTAATGGAATAATTGCATATTTCATTTTTCCCGTTAAAGTTGGCTATTCCATGCCAATGTCTTTCAATTTATACATTTTGTCCATGAAGTGTCAAGTGATTATTCTCAATCAAGACAAAAGTATTCACAAAGGATTGTCTTAGTGTGTGACCAG
This sequence comes from Rhinolophus sinicus, assembly GCF_057876585.1. Lineage (NCBI taxonomy): Eukaryota > Metazoa > Chordata > Mammalia > Chiroptera > Rhinolophidae > Rhinolophus > Rhinolophus sinicus. The sequence goes on from NC_142514.1 coordinate 43,012,197, forward strand.
AAGGTTCAGAATTCCAGCATTAAATTGGCCAGGGCTTAGGTATAGTGGCAGGCTTAAAGTTTACATTCCAAGAAGACAAATTTGAAAGCCTAAGTAAGGATATATACAGGTTTATTGGTGAATCACTGAGGGAAGTTGGTTATCAGAAAACTGGCGTTAGGTAAGAATGTCTTAGTAGTTTTAAATACTTTATGGTGGTTGGTGGTTCTAACCCTATATGTACTTCCCATTTCAAAAGGGATTCCATTTATTGTTCAAGTAACACCTAACATTAGAATGTCCAGTGTCCAGAAATGTATTCCTTTTTCCTGACTTGGGACTCTGCTCAAAAAGCCTTCACTGATTTCCCATTGCTTGGAATGTGAAGGTTCGTATATTTAGTCCTAGCCAGCTCTGGCCACCATATATGCTCTCTCCTCCAGCTATGTGTAACAGGATCTTACAACGGGGTCTTCCTTTACTGGAACTTTTGGGAGAGACCTGACCACCTATGCAGGGCTTGCTAAAAGATTATAAAACTAGTGTTAAAAGCCACCCCAAGGATATAAAATAAAGGTGGAAAAGTTAGAGGTAAACACTAAGGAAGGAGCCCGAGGTCGACTATTGTATCTGACATACCAAAGCAAAAAGTGAGTGCCGCTTTTGGAATGGATCCACTAAAGAAAAGACAGAGGTGTGTCTGGGTCCGGCACAAGGGAGCCAGCTGGGTATGTCCTAAATGGGAGCTCATCCAAAAGGATTCAGGGAAGGACTGATTGGGTTTACCCTTGAAGGCCATGAATGTAAGCGAGTCTTAGAGCTGTGGGGAGAGGTGAGCAGAGGGAGAAGGGGGCAGAGCTAGGGAGCAAGAGAGCTTCAAGCATACTTGTTGGGTGACACACAGTCCTCAGTAGAGTTGTTGTAGTGAATCACCAAAAGCACGTTATGAGAGAGTCCATTTTGGACATGCACCCCACCCAGAGGACATATTAAAGCCAGACCACAACCCTTTCAGTCAAGTAAGACCTTCCCTAGGCACCCTGCCCCCTGTGGAACAGTCCAAGTTGCAGCCAGTAGCCAAGGGAGGAGAAAGTGGAATGACAAAAGGAAAGAAGAGAGGGAGGAGAGAGGGAGGGAGGAAGCAGTATACCGCACCCTCCTTCTCCAGGTGTGCTTCTAAGCCTGAAATGAACTGTAACTGTAAGAGGGAAATTTTTTTAATTTGATGAGATGGTGGTTTTGAATATCGCAATGGAGTATACACATTTAATGCTTGAAGGTAGACCAAGGACTTTGTATTAATTCAGAGTGTAGAAATACTATGGATCCACCTGAAATTTCATCCCAAGACAAGGAAGAACAGTTCACGAACAAATTTAACGGAGTAGAGAAGCAGATAAAGCTGTTTTCCCCCTGTACACCCATTGCCATGTAGGTCCTTCAGTGAACTAGGACACAAGACTGGCCATTCTCCCTTCCCCCTCCTATGTTGACAGATCTCTTTCTCTATTTAATCATTGAAGACTACAATATGCTATAATAGCTTTCTTTTAAAGAATGGGAGGGAGGGAGAAAACATTCTCTTGACTCCATATTCCACTTCTATTCCCCATTTGTTTGCTCCTTATTACTTTTCTGCCCTCATCTATCACGTTTCTCCAGCTGCACTGATTCTTTGTTTTTCATGTATGATATCAACCACATCCTGCCACAGGACCTTTGCACTTGCTCTTACCTCTCTGCCCGTATCACTCCTAACTGCGTGTTTTACTCCCTCACACTCCCTTACAATCTCTGCTTAATGCAACCTCATCATTTTAAGGTCCACCCAGACCATCCTGTGTTAAAATAACAACACTTGCCCTCACCATCCTACTTAACCTCTCTGTTCTGCTTTATTTCTCTAAGTAGCATGATCACAGCTGACATACTACATATTTGAATATTCATGTGTTTGTATCACCCCACTCTCCACCAGACTGTAAATTCCATGAAGGTGGGACTGTTTTTTTTCTAGCTCCTTGGAACAGTGCCTTGAATAGAGTAGACACTCACACATACTTCTTGAGTGAAGCAGTGTTTCCTAACTTGCTTTAGCTTTTCCACATGCTGTTCCTTCAGGCAAGACAGATTCTCTTTACCCCCATTCTTACATCCCAACCACGACTGAGCCGGCTGAAATCCTGCCGTCCTTTGAGACTCCATTTCCATACCACCTTCTCTGTGTGTGTCCCTGCCCTACAGGCAGATGTAATCGCTGTCCCCAGAACTCATAGCTGTTGGTCATATTTCACTTTAATCAAGTACATGCTCTTAACCACTACATTGTACCGCTTCGCAGACTCATGTTCTTTCTTGATTTTTAGGGTTTAAAGATGACTAACTCAGCAACCACAGGTCCTACCCGTGTTGTAGAATTGTAAAGTAGCTGTCTTTGAACTCTATACACTAGTATAAATTCTAAATCTTAAATCCTAAAACTTTGCAATCCCTTAGTCCCACCACATGTATTTTCCCTTCTTCTTCTCTTTCTCCTTGCTTTTCTTCTTCTCTTCTTTATCATAAAAAAGTCCCAGGCATACATTATATGTCAGTCATTTTCTTCACTCTTCTTTCATTTACTTGTTGAGGAAAATCCTCTCTCTCCCATTGACTGGATTTCCCTTGATTATAGAAGTGAGAGGAGGGAGCCTTTCTCTCACTTGGCCTCTTTAACAGTTAAAATGCCCCTGAGCATTTATATTATAATGCTCAATGGTGGTGGTCAGCAATGGTTTGACTACACTTTTTATCCATACATGGGGGACATGACTTGGGACTGTTGAGCACAGGAAGTCATTTTGTATTTTCTCTGAAATGGTTTGGGGGATGAAGCACCTTAGCTCTGTGCCTCCCTAGTAAGATCCCATTAGGTTTGGGGCCAAGAAGATGGTAATATTTCATGACAAAACTTAGAAAAGGTAAAATTTACAAATGAATGAATGCATTTTCTCATTTTTTTTCACTTCCTCCCTCCCTATTTTCATTCCCTGAGACCATTTGCTTTAGGACGAATTGCATTAGAATCCATAGTTGCAAAACTCTTCGTTAGATGACATTGGACCTGGAGATCAAATTATCTCACAACTTCTATTTTGTGAGATATATTGAATAGTATCTTAAACAGCTTGTTTATAAATTATTGGTTACCAGCTTAAATAGTACCTCTTCTCTAAAGCTTGGCCTGAGCCGCCTCCCATGACCCCAGGCAAAAATAATCTCACTTTTCGTTGTGTGACTGTAGCATTTTATTCACGTCTGTTGTTGCACTCATTTTATTTTAGAAAAAATGTATTAAATGTGCATCTCTGCCCCAAGACCTGGGTTCCCAAGGGCTGCGACTGGCTCATTTATCTCTGCATATTCAAGGCCTGGCATGTAACAGATGTACAACAGAAGTTGAAAGAATGTACTGAGTCACACTCTGCCCAGTCCAATGGGTAGAGTCAATGGGCATTTGTTGACTCACTGCCTATGTGCCAGGTAGTTTGAAATATTTGGTGTTCTTTATTCCTTAGTGTGACCCTAAGAAGCATTATGATCCCCATGTTCCAGATAAACGAGGAAGAGTATAAAGTGGTTTACCCAGTCACAGAGTAAGTGGCAGACCTAGCTTTGAATTCTAGTCACCGGAAGCCAAATTCTGTGTTCTTTCTCCTTTATTAGAGCTTCAGAGGTCTTCCAGGCATGGCCTCAGTTGCCTTGGGCCACAGGCAGAAACCCCTCTGGAGGGTGTGGGGTGCCAGGCTGTTACCCTCATGTGAGTCCAGCTCTGGGTGGTTCTCCTCACCAAGGCGCTCAGAACAAGGAGAGCTGGTGCAGTGCATCTCAGCCAAAGTTGTCAAGGAAAGTTGAGGATTTGGAAGATTAAATTCAAAGGCCAGGCCCTCAGGACCAGCCATGTCATGAATGAGAGATGCAGCCACGGCTTTGGGGGCAGATGTGAACTGAATCAGCTGAAACAGGTCTGGAGCAGCTGACAGTTGTCCCCGGCCCTTTGAGATGTCCAAGGATCACCAATTATGTATTGGTTTTCTGCCTGGGCTGGTCAGCTGGTTTAGAAGTCCAGGGTCGAAGTAGCAGGTTTGGAACATTTGAAACATGGAGGGCAGAAGGTGGTGGGAAGGGCGACTTGAGGAAGAATAAATGGATTGAATGAGGCGAGGCAGTGAAGGACTTTCTGGAGAATCGTACTTGAGGCAAAGCCTCTTTTTCCCTGCCTGGAACTGTTGACCTAGCAAAATAGAAGAAACCACACATACTTATACACCATGAGGCTGGCCTGGAGCTCGGAGACTCCGAAGGGCCAGGGAAGGCCCAGCTCTGAGTGGAACACTTACGTAGCCAGTGACCGCAAGAGCTTTTTGGGCAACAGAACAGATGATTATCGTTCATTATGCATTCAGTTGTGAATCAAAACAAACCGAGTGAACCACTGTGCAAGTACGGCCTCTGGTAATCCCAAATATGTGCTCGAGAGGGGGTGGCGGTGGGTCTGTGGACTGTTAACTACAAAGCAACCAAAACATACATTGGGATCATTTTCCCTATTGCCTTCAAGAAAAAATTTCCCGCCCCTTAGCATGTCATGAAAGGGCCTTCGTGATCTGACCACTGCCTGCCCTTCCACTCATAGGTTTGAAGTTTTATTTTTGCATTTCCTGCTCCATAGCTGTCTGACCTTGAGCAAGTTTTGTAACGCCTCCAAACCTTATTTTCCTCATCTGTAAAATGGGGATAAAGGTACCTATCTTTCAAGCCTGCCATGGTTATTAAATATGATAATGCAAGTGAAGCCACTAATAGTCTTTTGCTCACAGCATATGCCAGTTCAACATGTGTGTGATTTTTGTTATTGTTAGTGTAATATGCTGCATTCTAGCCAAACTCTAACACCTTCTTCAGCTATTTAGTACTAAGAATGTACCCCTTCGCTGAAGTGCTTATCAGAGTACCTTGCTGTTCTCAGATTAACTGTCAGACATTCTGACTACATTGAAAAGTAGGACAAGGACAGTATCTTTTTCATTTCTGTTTCCCCAGGGCCTGACACATAGTAGGTGCTCAGTTAAATGTTTGCTGAAGGAATGTGTGAAGTGTGTCTGTCCTAGAGACTGATTCTCAGTTGGCCACAGATGCTTCCTGGGCCCTCCTCTCTTTCCCCATATTAGGCACCTACTCTGTGTCAGAAATCACCCCAGGTGCTTGCCTGCATGATCTTGATTAATAGCCTCATGATTCTAGAAGGCAGCTATTATGTAAACTCTTAAGAGATGAGTACAGAGCCTCAATTAGCAGAAAGGCCTCAAGTGTAAACATTAGATGCCTTTTTTTTCCATCAACCCCTTAGGAATACAACTTGAGATCCAAGCAATCCTCTTGGTCTGGCATGAAAAATGAGACCCAGATTTCTTCTACCTAAAACCTACAGTATCTCCAGCCATCCCCACCTTCTACCCACACCTGTGTTATTTGTACCTTACCAGCACTACTGAACCAGACCAGACCAGTCTGTACTTTGAACTCAGAAAAATGTAGATTAAACATTTCCTGGCTTAAAAAAATAAGAGTCCAGAAATTTAAATAATCAGCTCTCACTTGTGAATTATTTACTGTGTGCAGGGCAGTTATGTCAGGGCTTTCTCCACATTGCTGCTGATCTTCCTGAACATTTGGAAGGTGGGTACTCTTGTCTGTCTTTCACATGGAAGGAAACCAAGATTCGCCAGGGTTTCATATCGTGCCGCATGGAGCCATGATTCTGAGTTGGCTGAACCCAAACTCCTGTCTTCATGGCACTAGCTGGCTTTGAGGAAGCAGTCTCACCAGCCCGAGGCCTCATTAACTGGCGCACCCATCTCTGTATCTCCCAGAGGCAGGGCGGGACGGGCTGTTTCCTTCCACCATGGCTGAGGGTTCAGTCACCACCCTACGTGAGAGCAGGCCAGTGACGTGGAAAAATAGCTCTTATTCCTAACTCTGACATCTGTCCCTCAGGTGAGAGCCAAATTCTCAAATTGCTGGGCCAATGGCGAAGAAGCCCACACCACACACAGAGGGTATCAGCACACAGAGAACTCTGCCGGAATTCACACGTCCTGGAAGCCAGGCTGGCCCTGGTAGCCTGTTTCATTGGCTCTTGTCTCTGATTGCTGCTTGGGGAGTGGAGAGAGGGGGGATGGTAGGACCACAGGAAAACACAGTGATCTCCAGAAGCCGGCTTGGGTTTGCTCATTAAGGGCACCCTGAGTCAGTGCCCTTCCCCTTGCGGGCGCCCATGGCAAAAGGTGAAAGGTCTGGAAAGGCCTGGTTCCACTGACTGCCTTACATTCATCTGACTTTCCTGGTTCCCGAGTAGCCAGGAGGCAGCCAGCTACAGTAGGAAGAGCACGGCCCCTCTGGAGTCTGGCAGACCCAGATTAAATCCCCATTCTACCGCTTGGCACCTGTGTGACCACAAACAGAGCTCTGGACTTTTCTGAGTCTCAGTTTCTTCATCTGTAAACTGAAGGAAATGGCAGGATTATCATGAAGACTATACGTGAGAATGTGTATAAACCAATCAGCACGCAGTAGGTGCTTGGCAAATATTAGCTGCCTTCCCTCCTTTTTTTTCCCTACATTCATTTGTAATGCCTTAAAGAAAAAGAAAATACAAGCCATTATAATTGTCTTTTGTTACACTGTGAGCTAAATACATTACTGATTAATAACACTGAAACTCTATTTAAACCACTCTCACAGAACTGTACCCCTGTCCTACATCGTGTCATATGTTTTACTGGTCACGGCTTTTCCCCGCTCCCCACCCCCATTCTTTTTTCCATGGAAGCCTAGATCGGCCCGGATACATTTCATACTCTAGATAGCCTAAGCCAAGGGTGAAAATCGGGCCTGCTTCCCTCGCAGATGATCTGTTCCTAACAAAAGCTGCCTCCTGGCCATTGCCCGCAGCTGAACACTGCTGGTCTGAAGCCAGCATTTCATTTGTTTCTGATTGTTCTGCAGTGTTTACATATCTTAAGTATTAGCGTGGTCTTTTATAAGAGTACAGGCAGAGGGCAAACTCTGCTGAATCAACTTTCCTTCTGAGTGTCCTTTCTTCTTTTAGTCCCCTTGCCTCTGTGTTAGAAACCATTTCTGTTGTATGAGAACTCATTTAAATAGGAAAACAATCTTTAAATAGTTTCTTTTTTTTTCCTTTAAATATGAGACTTACTTAACGTTCTCCACTGCTATTTAATATGGAGAAGAGGGAGAAGATAGAACTGGAATGTGTGTTTTCTCTCTCTCCCCCCCTCTTCTCCCCCCTTTCTCTCTCTCTCTCTCCCTCTCTCCCCCCTCTCTCCCCCTGTCTGCCCCCTCTCCCCCCTCTTCTCTCCCCCCTCTCCCCCTCCCACTCTCTCCCCCACCTCCTCTCCTCTCCCCTTCTCTCTCTCTGTATTCCTCTCTCCCCCCTCTCTCCTCCTGTCTCCCCCCTCTCCCCTCTCTCTCCCTCTCTCCCTTCTTTTCTCCCCCCTCTCTCCCCCCTTCCTCAACCCCCTTTCTCTCTCCCCTTCTCTCTCTGTCTCTCTCATCCCCCTTTCTCTCTCCCCCCCTCTCTTCCTGTCTCCCCCCTCTCTCCCCCTCTCTCTCCCCCTCTCTCCCCCCCTCCTCTCCCCCCTCTTCCCCCCCTCTTCCCCCTATTCCTCCCCCCCATCTCAGGCAAATCCCATGATGCCCCTTGAATCTGCAAGGCACATATTCCATTGAGGACGCAGGAGGAGCTGGGCTCGCCCAGACCCCATAGAAGAAGGCGCTCTCTGCCTGCTGCGCCTTGGCCTCTGCTACGTACCACCTATTTGTTTTCTCTAAAAAAGAGTCTCGGGGAGGGTGCGGGCTTTTGAATCAGATCTGAGTTTAAATCCTAGTTTTGTTCTGTTTGTTAAGCCTGGGACCTTGAGTTCATGTCTGTGCAGCTGGATTCCCTTCTCCATCAAAACTGGGTGTAACACAGGTTTGCCCAGTGTCTTACATGGGGGAATGTATGTGGCAGTGTCCCTGTGGGGATGACAGAGGCTTCAGAGCACACGTTACTTCAGCTGATTGCAGTGGCTCCCTGGCACACCGGATGCAGAAATGGCAGGAAGGAAGGAGGGACATGATCGGTTGTCTGCTTTGGATGCTGGAGCATGTGCCACTTACATTAGGTAGCCAGACATTGTTGGGTTTTGCATCCTGTCTCCCCGCCTCTCTTCTCTGGCCCTTCTCTCATCCAGCCATCACCATTTTTGAATGCTCTTGTCAGTCAGTCCTTTGTTATAGAGAATATGTAAGGGATAAACTTCACCCTAAGCACCTCAGCTGACACTTGATGAATACTTTTAAGTGCATAATACTCTCGCAGTCACTCAGGACAGGAGCTACCCAAGTGTCTGTGCATAGCTTTGAATTCTCTTTGTATAGCCGGTTTGGCCTTCTCATCTTCTCTTAGGCCACAAGTGGAGAGAAAGAGTTCTCCACATCGTGATTCTTCAGGTCTAGACTTGCATGGACATGTCCCAAATTTCCCTGAGTTCAACTTGAGGAGCCGGAGTGGGTGCTGTTTGGGGAGCAGTTCCAAAAGGCAGTGACTGAGGTACATGCACAGAAATTCTGACTTTTGTGAGAAAAATCCCTGATATAAATCAGCCAAGGCTCTCTTTGCCTTTAAATATGCTTTTAACAGGGTGACGCCTCAACTGTCTGTATCCTCAGTAACAGGTCTTACAATTAGGAATGAACCCATCTGAGTAATAGTGTTGATTCTTACCTTGTTCTCTCTTCTCTAGACCCAGTACAACCTCTGTCCCCCTCTTTACAATTCTAGTCAAGATGGCGTCAGATCTTAGTTTTTAAAAGTAAACGCCCACGTGCACTCCGAGCCATAAATAAGTTGTACACCTTGGCCAGTGTGGAGGTGATGATATTAACACAGGCTACATTTCCCCGGGTCACTGAATGTACCAGGCACTGTACCAAGGCCTATAATAGACTGTGCCGCATGTCATCTTCACACATCTGTAAAACAGGCCCTATTTGCCTTATTTTTCAAGTGAGCACCCCAAGGACCAAGGTCGCACAGCAAATTAAGGCAGACCATTGAGTCAAACCAGAAATTCTAAGTCTGTGGTCAGATTTATGAGACGGTATCTGAGGCCAGACACTGTGTCAAAGCAAAAGGCTGTGATGAGGGAAACGTAGAAACTGGGCAGGAGCAGGGCAGGAAGAGAAAGTGTCTGTGATTCAGTGGGCAAAGATGAGACGTCCGATGGGGGCACTGTGTAATGGGGTGCCTGCCACGTGCTGTTGCAGGAGAAGGGCTGTGTCATCCTTCTCTGCACCTGCTGGTCAGCCTTGGCTGGCGGGGGCTGCCCCCAGGGGTCTTTTCAACTGAATCCTGAGGTCTGTAAGAGGTAGCTTCTTTCCCTAACAGCTAGTGTAGAATCAAAACGGAGCATTGGTTGGGTCATACCTGAGAACCCCTTAATAATTGGTACTATGCTCTCACTCCTGGCCATGTAACAGAAGGAGAGAACAGGGTTCTGACTCTGAAAGTCTGACTCACTATGTGACATCAGAGCCGCAGAGCTAAGAATCCATTCTGATGAATACAACGCAGAGCTCGCTTCCTCTCCACTAGCTCCCGCCCTCACCCCCACCCCCACCCCCGGCCCGCCTCGCTTACAGGATCCACAGAAGAGACCAACAGTTGTTTACCCACCACAGAATTGTTTGGGCTGTGAAAAAGATGCAACATATGATTTTATATCTTGGGAGTCATGCAGCTCAAAGCTGGAAGCCAGTCTGAGCTCACTGGAGCCAGTCAGATGTGTGTAGAGATGGCCAAGTATGACTTCTGGTCCGTGGAAGAAAGAAAATTGGGGAAAATTTTAAGAAGGTCTCAAAGTCTTCTTGGCTATTCCATCTCTCTTGCAAAGCAACTTTGGGTGTGTTTAAGTAGAAGTGAATGAGAAACATATGGATTCCATTTCTATTGTGATCACATATGGGTTTCAGAATGACGAAGAATGAGGAATTCAGGGTTTAAGGAGTCCAGAGTGCTTTGAAAATCATTCAGGACATGGCAGGCAATATTTGGTTGCCTCCCTCCATCCCAAATTTGGGGACTGTTTGGTTGGGTGACAGACCTGCTCAGTGCCCTCCCTGCTCAAACTGCTAAGCCCCAGGTGATGTCTGTGAAAAGGTTTCATGTGTTCTTGTCTTGCTCAAACTGAACTAAAGGGATTGGGTTTCTAGGAAGAGCAAAACCTTTATTGGAGAACTCTTAACCTTTCAGAAACCTCCAAATAGTGGAGAGGAAAGTTTGGCAAGCCTGAGCTTTATTAATCATGTGCCACTACAGGTGACTAGACATGTGTTCTAATCTATTATTGCTCTTAATATCAGTGACATTGTTCTATTAATGATAATTTTAGCCATGTTCTGCATTTGTGTGGTGATTTAGTTTACAAGGGATATTATGTACATATTATATATCAAGCACACATTATGTGTGTATTTATAGATCCAGGCATGTACACTTATACCTGTAACATGTGTATGGAAGTTCACAGAGTTAAGGGAAGATGCAGGGAGCAGCACCTAACCCAGCTTGGGAGTAGACGTCAGGGTTCAGAAAAAGCTTCCCAGAGCAGCTGATTTTGAGCAGAGTGTCATCAAAGGACATGTAAGGTTTAGTCAGGGGAAGGGGAGAGGGAATGCGTTTTAGATAAAGAGAGGAGCATTTATGAAGATGCAGAGATGAGAAAGAAAATGGCACACTTAGGGAATTTGTAGGCTATGATGGGCTTATTGCAGTAAAACATGATGGGGGCAAAGGATAGAGAAACGGTAACTAGTGTGATTAGGCCAGACAAACAGATGAAAGCCGGAGCGGAAGAGTCTCACATGCCATGGGGAACATCTGAAGGACTTCAGTGGGGGAAATGATATGATTAGGTTTGTGCATGAGAAGATGGTTGTGCTGAAGATCTGGACGTTGGAGTCTCTGAGGGGGGCTTGTGGGGGTACAAGGTGGAACACAGTATGGCAGGGACACCAGTTTAATCGCTGTTGGCAATAATCCATGCAAGAAGTGATAGAGGCCTGGACTAATGGGGAGAAGCAGAACAGGTTATGTTTGAAAAAGAGTGACCGATTTGGGGGCAGAGGAGGGAGAGGAATGAGTCAAGAAGTCAAGAATGGTACCCTGGTGGTTGGGTAGATGGAGTACCATTCATTGGGACAGGGACCCCAGGAGGGAAGGATGGCAAGTTCTGTTTTGGGCATGTTCATAGACATCCAGGTCAGACGTCCAACACGGAACTCAAGAGCAAGGCCTGAGTTTGGGGTAAAATTTTGGGACTCAGTAGCATAAAAATTGTCGTTACATGCATGGGAGTGGACGGGCTGCCCCCAACAGATGTGGTGAATGAGGTGAACACAGAGGAGAGAATCCAAGAGGGGAGAGAAAGAAGAGTCTTTCAAAGACAGAGCTAATAAGGGGTAGAGGTTGGACCTGACCCCAGGACACTGAGCTCCAGATCTTTCCACCGTTCCAAAAAGGAGTAGCATTAAACCATCCGTTGTTTCACATTTCTTGAGAGCGTTTATGTCCTAGGAACTTTATATGTATTATACCACTTAGGACTTGCATAAAACTCTATGGTGGATGAGATTATCCTCACTTATAGATGAGTCTCAGAGAGACTGAAAGGCACAGAGCGAATAAACCACCTAACCAGGCAGAACTGAAACCCAGGTTTGTCTGTGCTCATATTACTGCACTATGTTCACTGCCTTTAAGGTAAGAAGATGCGCTTCCTCGCTGTTTCATAGGAGACGCAAACTCACGCATTACAGTCTGATCTGAGAAGTGCAAAAATAGAGGCGAATGCTTAGAGCCCCCATTCATAAACAGAGTTCCCTATGCTCTTTTTTGTACTGTGTAGTGAGTTGGGAGTTGGGTGGAATGTGTATAAATGTTTCTTTTTTTCTGTTCTTTTTTTTTTCCTAGTAAGATGATAGCACAGTCCATTTGGAAGGAGAGATGAGCCACCACGGAAATACTCAGTCCCACACATGCTTGCGGCTACCCTCTAAAATCCCCGACCTGGCTGGAGGCACTCAAAACAAAACCTCCTGTTCCTTCCCAGGACCGCTGGCGCCTGGAGCCTGCCGCCTGCTTCTGCCAGAGGCTTAGGCCAACCTGGGCATGGTGGGGTGGAGGAGGGCAGAAGCGGTGGTGCTGGAGCAGCTCCCTGCTCTGTGCCCAGTCATCTGTCCCCCAAAGAGGTGCGAGCAGGTAACATAGCCTTAGGGGAAACTCAGCCAGTGGCATCCTTAATGGGGCCAGCTTGGGCCCGTGAAAAGAGGTGGGAGCACATGGAATGAGGCTTCTAATGCCTGCTCTGCCACCTCTGCTCCTGGTGATCCTGGACAGTTCTCTGACCCTCCCTCCTCACGCCTGTTTCTTTAGCTGGTCTGCCTAGGTTTGACGCGACGTACTGTCAGGGTCATTGTAAGCTTGAATGCCAACGTACACACTCACAACTCACTCGATACCTGAGTTACCCCCAGCCCATTCTGCACTCTAGCTGCTACTAGATCGTAAACTTCAGGAGGACAGGGATTATGTCTCTTACCTGGCTCTGATGCCCATCTTTGTATATATTTTCATGTTTGAAACAGTTTGAACTCAGTGTGTGGTATCCAGTAAATATTTGCTGAATAGTTACTCAGCTAAAATAAGATGATATCGATAGGAGCCATTAAATACAACCTATGAAGTAGACCATCAAGAAACCCCTAGATAATCCTGGCCACAGATGAGAGACATAGGAGAGCAAAGTGGGTACTTAAGAGAAACCCCAAGAGACCACCCAGGGCAACACTGTGAGCCCCAGGCCATGTGAGTGAGGGCAGAGTCTGTGTGGAAATAGCGCAGTGGAGAGTTCTGATTGGCCAGCTGGGGAAGAATGAGTCAGTGTCATGGAACCTTAGAGGATCTCAAAGACAAAAGAGATTAAACATCTCTAATCCAATTTTACTTATAGAGAAGGAGAAGAAGGTCTAGAGAGGGAAAGAAATTGCTAGTTCATAGCTGAGATCCTGCTTGGATCCTGAAATTCCACGTCTGCTGTTTCCTAGCTGTTGGACCTCCTTCAGCTTAGATTGCCTCATTAGTGGAGTAAGTATAATAATAGGACCCGTCTCACTAAGTTGTCAAGAGTAGTATATGGGACAGTGTCTGTAAAGAGCCTGAAGAGTCTTTGGCACATAATAAGCCCACGGTGACTGTTAGCAATTACTATTTTATTATTTCTTCTTATATTTCTATATTATTATTTCTTATTACTGTTGCCTGCCTTAAAGGGTGGTTTCACTGAGGCTTTTTCCCAGCCACAGCTTTTCAAAAGCTGATTTTTTGATGAGCAGTAGAGTATGTTGATGCAAAAATATACCCATCCTTCAAACCATATGATTTTTTAATTTAAAGTAAAATGCAGCACGTTAACCCCTCATGAAAATCAAGATGCTTGTACAGCTTTGTTACTCTGAGTCTTGCTCGCACAACCCTTTTCTGCCTGGGATGCCCTCCCTCTCCACCTAGGGAAACACTCCTGCTTCAAGGCTTAGCTCCAGTGTGGCCACCTCCTCAATGCTCACTCTTCTTTCAGGCAGTTTGGGCTCCTACCACATTCCCCTCCTTACTGTAGCACTTGGCACGTTTTGGTTTCATTCTTTTTCCCTCCACCTCTGTCTTCTCAGTCAGAGTTTAATAGCATGCCCAAGGTTATAAAAATACAATGCAGGCTGGCACCGCACTCGACAGAGTCTATATTTGGCTCCGCCAAAACATGGTCTTACTTCTGGGCTCCCATTTGAATCCTTCATTTGCCTCTCAGGGCAGAAAGCAAGAGCCATTGGAGCCACGTACTCACTCAAACTGAACAAACCTTCGGCCTTGAGCACAAGTAGGTGAGGGAAGCTTCATTTCCGAAAGGCTTTTGATAAGTTTCCCTGATGCACTTGTGAAGAGCAGAGGACAGAGTGTGGTGGAGTCAAAGTCCCATCCTGATTCTATTCCCAATTGCCACGTTCTAGGCAGGTGAGCTTACGCAAGGCAATCTTTCTGGGCCTCGGTTTCCTCAATTCCAAAGTGGGAGAAATGTGGTGAATCTTGGAGAGCTTTCATGAGGATGAAATAAGCTGTCACTTATAAAAAGCTTATTATATGTTAAATACCAAATAAGCATTAGTTCCCCTTGAAATGAAGCTTGTATGAGGGAACAGTCAGTTGACCATGTTGAATGACCACAGCCAAAAGTAATTCCAACCATGTAAGGAGGTATCTAGAATCATCACTGGTCTTGTATAGTCAATATTCTTAATAATGAAGTAAAAGATACAGAAGTGAAGCTTATCTTTTCAGATGGTATTAGGTTGGTGTAAAAGTAATTGAGGTTTAAAAGGTTGAAAATAATTGTAAAAACTGCAATTACTTTTGCACCAACCTAATATAAACTTGGTAGGATTGTTTATTATGGGGCATGTTCAAATCCAGATTAAAAATTACTTGAAAGAGCTAGAACATTAATCAAAATACAAGAAAATAGTTAACCTGTGGCTAATCATAGAGTTAATTATTTGTATTTAAAAGGTACTGGCAATGTTCCCTTTCATAATTTTGTTTTTCATGGGTGGTGGCACATAGGCATTCAATTTAGTATTGTTTAAACTGTATGTAGGCATTTGATATATTCTTTAATTATGTGTGATATAAATAAAATTAAAGAAACCCACAGTAAAACAAAACATTTGGTTGTACACTATATGCCAAGCACTGAAATCAGCAACAAGGCTGTAAAAATAATAAGACAAGATAATAAATAATAAGGCATAGCCCCTTTCCTCAAGGAACCTTAATCTTCACGAAAGCTCTCCAAGATTCACCACATTTCTCCCACTTTGGCATTGAGGAAACTGAGGCCCAGAAAGATTGCCTTGCGTAAGCTCACCTGCCTAGAATGTGGCAATTGGGAATAGAATCAAGACGGGACTTTGACTCCACCACACTCTGTCCTCTGCTCTTCACAAGTGTATGAGGGAAACGTATCAAAAGCCTTTCGAAAATGAAGCTTCCCTCACCTACTTGTGCTCAAGGCCGAAGGTTTGTTCAGTTTGAGTGAGTACGTGGCTCCAATGGCTCTTGCTTTCTGCCCTGAGAGGCAAATGAAGGATTCAAATGCTAGCCCAGAAATAAGACCATGTTTTGGCGGAGCCAAATATAGACTCTGTCGAGTGCGGTGCCGGCCTGCGTTGTATTTTTATAACCTTGGGCATGCTATTAAACTCTCTGCCTCTGTGTACACAGCTATACAACAGGAATGATGACAGACTCTTCCCGCGGGGTTTTTAGGAGGATTAAGCGATTGAATTCCTGTAATGAGCTGAGAAGAAGACTTTTAGTAAGTACCCAGCCAACCTTAGCTTGTTACCACCAGCAGCACCATCATACTGGGAGGTCAGCGTACTGTGTGGACACCTGTCATCAGCCGAGTACAATGAACTCTCTCCTTTTAGGTAAGAGAGGAGCTGCCAGGCCAAGACGGCCATCTGCATGGAAAGAGCCTTCACAAAAATGTTGTTTAAATATTTAGGTTTATTACATGGGATGAAAGCATACATAAATATACATATTTTCTTTTTCTTTTTCTCTCTCTCCCTCAAAACGACTATTGCTCGTCTTCCCCAACGTCACAGGGCTTGGAACGGGTTGGAAGTGCTCTGGGAAGTCTGTTGCTGTACCTTTGTTTCTTTACTGTGCTCAGGATGTCTCATGAGAAGCATGTGTCATTCCAAATGTGTGAGCACACACGAGTCACCTCAAAACTCTCTCCCCGGGTGGAGCCTGACAAGCCTTCACCTGACGTTTCTGAGCAGCAGAACCATCATCTTCTAAGGAAGTTATGCTACAGCCGATGCAGTCACATGCTTAAATTGTGAGATGGGGGAGGCAGTACATGACCTTTCTAAGCAATTTATACAAGAAGTTTTAAAAAAATGTATCATAGAGGCCAACATCTGCGTGGGTTCTAAGCCCACCTTGGCCAAATACTAACTACGTGACCGTGGAGAACTTATTCAGCCTCTCTGAGACTAACCTATCAAATGGGGCTATGAATTCTGGAAGGGAAGGGGTGCAGGGCATGAAAAGAGATCATCTAACTTTGGTTGGTGTCCATCTACCTGTCCAAATGCTGAGCCTTAAGTCGTTGTCAACATGGGCTGTCTTATGCATCCCAAAGCTGCTCTTATTTGTCCCAAAGCAGTTTAGAGAGTCGTTTCTAGGGTTGGCATGTGATAAAATTTTCACCAGCAGAGACCGTGATAAAAGTAAAGACCATTTCGTGTGTGCTCCTTCTGGCCAGAATACTGTCCATATCACACACTCACAAATACACTCACACAAAGATACATACACATGCCCTCACGCCCACCTGAATAATTCCTGTGTATGTTTCAGAGGTTAATTCAAACATCAGCTCCTCATGAAAGCCTTCCCTGACCCCCGGACCAGATTACGTGCTCTCATAGTGGCTTTTGGTTTTCCTTCATTTACTTATTGCAGTTTGTAATTACACATTTCTGTGATGATTTGATCAATGTCTGTCTCAGAGTGACCAGTTAGTTGTCCCCGTTTGCCTAGGATGGAAGGGCTTTCCAGGGCACACGACTTTCAATGCTAAACCTAGGGGAATCCTGGCCAGGCCTGAATGGTTGGTCACCTGTTCTGCCTTCCTCTCAAGACTGCAGGCTCCAGGAGGGCAGGGGTGGTGCCCTTTTGTTTACCATTTATTCCCAGTGCCTGGCACAGACTTGGATCACAATAAGAATGCAGGAAACAGCTGTTGAACCAATAAGGAATGGGGTGATCATGGCAGTGTAAGCTGAATTCTTTTCTTACAGGATCCAGTCTTTTGCCCCTGAGGTTATTTTCCCTATTTTAGGTCTTAAATGTCCTTTTCATAAATTATTTTTATTTGACAACATTTCAAGTTGACCATATTGTGTAGTTCCCTTGCCTTTCCTTCCCTCCTTTCCATCTAGGGGTTGGGAATCCTTGCGATTTGAGCGCTCACTAGTTTAGTGAAAAGGGAACTCGATATGTTGGGGTCCAGACATTTAAAGAAGGTCTGTCCTTGTTCTAAAATGCCGGACTATAAGTGTCATGAGGGCAGAAATTATGGGTATTCAGTTCGTTTCTGTATCCCCAGAACCTGGCATAGGACCCAGCATATAAGAAGGGCTGAACAAATATTTGTAGAACAAATGAATGACTAGATTTTCTGCCTACCCTCAAGGCATGCAGGAGTAGACCTGGTGTGCCTAACTTCCGCCCCACCCGCGAACAACGCCTTTCCACAGCCATGAATGTGACTTCAGCATTCCTCCCTGCTGGATGGATAAGAAGCATGTGCTTTTCCAGATGAGTTAACACATGGTCCATCCTGTCTGTCCTGGCTCATTTCTTGATACAGTTTCCTAATACCTAAGAGGACTTCCATGGCCTGCTCCAAAAAGGAGTTGTAGCATCTTGAATACTAAGAGCACATCTCTCACACAGACATGGCTTTGTTCCATCTGTTTCCTTAACCTGGAATGCCCACTCCTCTTCATCTGGCTAAATGCTGTAAATCTAACCTTATGTCTCATTCTCTACGAAGCCACTCCTCACTCCCTGCTTCCCTCAATGACATTTTATGTTTGTTTTTACCATCCCATGGACCACTCTGTATCCTATTTGTCTGTTTACTTGTGGAGCTCCCTCTAGATGGATAGCTTCTTGAAGACAAGAACTCTGTCTGATTCATCTCTGTGTGCCCAGCACCTAAAAGAGAGATGGCATGCAATTAGACGGCTAGTGAGTATTTGTAGAAGGAAGGAACTGTATCCATTATCTATTACCACAAAAATGCTAGGCAACAAACAAACACAATATCTCAGTGACATACAGTAACACATGTATTTTTATTCCTAAATTTATCAGATGGCTGGGTGATTCTGGTGATCTGGGCTTGTTAGCTGCTGGTCGACCAGGAGTATTTGCTGATTTTGTTTGGGCTCTCTCATAAATGTGAAGCATCCCCTGCAACAGTGGGGCTGGCTCAGCATTGTTGCACGTCTTTCCATCCAGCAGGCTAGCCTGGGAATGGTCTTACAACAAAGGTAGAGGAGCAAGAAGAGGAGGAGAGAAGCAGACAGGCCTCTTGAGGCATAGGCCTGGAAAACTGGCGTAGTGTCACTTCCACCTCATTTTATTGGCCAAAACAAGTCACAAGGTTGACCCAGATTTAAGGGGTGGGTCTCCACTTCTCCATGAGAGGAGTTGCTCAGTCGCTTTGCAAAGGAGGTAGATACTGGGACTGGTAGCAATGGGGACCATTTTTGCAATCAGTTTACCACATAGAGGGAGCCAGCAAGGAAATGCCTTGTCACTTTCTTTCCAAAATGATCTCTTTTGCTACCTTGGCATCTAAATGAATTTTTCAGAAAGGTTTCCAGAGATGAAGCCATGCCCTTCCTTTGGAGGGAGTGACTTCCCCACCAAAAAAGGTATTTAATAAGAAGCTGACAGGCCAAAAGGGATTGGCAGGAAATAATTCAAAGTGATGAAAAGCAAGGACCTACAAGCAAGACTACTCTATCCCGCACAGCTGTCATTTAGAATGGAAGGATACATGAAAAGCTTCCCAGACAGGAAAAAGCTACAGGAGTTCCTCCCCGCCAAACCAGTATTACAAGGAATGTTAGAGAGAATTCTTTAAGACAAAAGAAAAAAAAATAAAATAAATAAAAAATATGAACAATAAAATGGCAATAAGAAAAAAAAAAGAAGAAGAAGCTGAATTCTATGGTCATAGAAACATAAGATGAGGAGAAGGCTCCTTCTAACCTTCAGAGTTGATATGTTCACATATGTTGCCCCTTTCTTTCCAGATCAGCAAAGACCCAATTTTTGTACCAGGAGTCTGGGGCCCTTATTTCTCAGCCATGGTTCCTGAGTTCTGGCTGAATGAAGGTGGACAGAGTGTTACTGGAAAACTGGTAAGTTGACACATTTTCATTATAGTCTTTAATGTGTTTATACTGTTGACTAGCTCATTTTGTCACACTACCCATATCCCAAGTATCTGGAAGATTTGCAGGATCCTAAATCAGAAGAATTCATTTTCTCTTAGTGTACAGCCTAGTATACGGTGCATACGCAGCTCGTGTTTGCCAGAGGCATGAATGTTGGTTCAGGCAATGATGACTAACCCATCCTGTCATCTGTCTTTCACACAACAATCCATTTTTCTCATGGCAGCGAGAGTGATATTGTACTTTGTAAAAAGCACCGTGTTACTCTCCAGCCCAAATCCTTCGGTGGTTCCACATCGCCCTTGGGACACAGTTCAAATAGTTTCGTGCATGCATCACTCCCTTTGTGGTGGCCCCCCTCCAGTCCCATACATGGACTTATCACTAGGGCTAGGTTCCCCTACTCACAGCTCCCCATGGCTCATGTTATGCCACTCCTCTGTGCCTGGTATATGCTTCTGCGCCTGCTTGGAGAGTTCTTTATCACCTTGATCATTTTACTCATCCTTTAAGGTGCAACTCCACTTCTTATCACATTCTGTTATTCTCACTGGTTTACGAATCGGTCTTTTCCAGAAATCCATGCGCTCCTTAAAGGTAAGTGTCATGTCATACTTCTCCTCCTATCCGGCTCAGTGCCTGGTTCTTAAAAGGTACTTGATAAAGACGTGTTGAATGCATGCAGTTGTCTAATAGGGAAGACAGAGGCTCTGTAAAAGTGCCAGAGGCACAAGGCACAGAGTTGGCACGGAGCAGGGCTAAGAAACTCTTTGCAGGGGAGAAGGCATTTGTGCTGAGCCTTCAAAGATAACTAGGAACAACCCAGGCACAGAAGGGCAGGACTACTCTTCAAGGCAGGAGAACTGGCACAGGAACAAAGAGATGGAGTGAAAATAACAAGGCATGTTTGAGGGTAATTGCAAATAGTCCAGAATTTCAGCTGTGGCATAAACTTTTCTTAGAAGAATGACTTGCAATAAAAAATTAGAGAGCTGGGCAGGGACCACATCATAACGATTCCCTGTAAAGCATGCTGAGGAATTGAACTGCATCTAGTAGACCAAGACCAAGGGGAACCAGTGAAAGGTTGGAAGAATGGACAGGCATGTTCAGATCTCAGTCATAAAAACTCTGGTTAGCAGCAGTGAGGAGGCAGGGAGAACGGTTTTAGTAGGTTAGGCCTCAGACAAAAAGCCATGAGGGCTTGAATGAGGACAGTGCCAATGATTGAGAACTGAGCTCAGGAGATTGGCAGGCCTCGCAGGGATTAGGTGTGCAAGGCAAGAGAATATGAGACCGAACTTCAATTACCCAACCTCACATTTACTACGTTATATTGAAATCATCTGTGTATGGCCTGGTCCTCCCAGAAGCTCTTCTCAAAGGTCAGTCAAATTAAAAGTGAGCGGCTCCAAAGCTGGATGGGGATGCCAATAACCGTTAGTTTCTGTTTCTTAGTGTATTAACTGTTTTCTACTTAGCTGCCTCAAAGTCCCTTTCAGAGTCAGAGGAAGCAAAGGTGAATGCTAGCTTCAGAGAGCCTGTTCTCTGCCTCTGCTCCTGTGGCAGGTACAGAGATGAATGAAATGAATTAGATCCCCAGCACTCCCTGTTTTAAAGAGCTCCTTACATAGTAGGGAAACTCAGTGAGTCTAAAATAAATAGCATCCATTTGGTCTTAATAACCAGTGCTAGGAAAGTCAAGAAGTAAGACATCACTGTATGCCTAAGGTGCAGTGGGAATGAAGCTTTACGTTCTCCTATTTAAACTAGTGCCATGTATTTATACAACTTTCAATTTAAATATCCATTCACTTTCTGTGACACATTGAAAACCCATTCCTGAAAGAAAGCCGTTTTCACCCCCGCATCATGGTGTAATCATCCTTAGCAGACTCAGAGCTCATAGATGACACAGCCCAAAGGCTTTTTTAACAAGCATAATGATCCCGTAAACCAAGTCTTTGTGCCGGATGCATTGTCCATGAAGCTGTCCATCAACAGATTTTCGGAGACTTAGTATGCAAATTGAACATCTGTGTCAGTTTGGAAATGCTTTTCCCAGCATTTGGCTCAAAGTTTGCTCTGTTGCTATGGATATAAGCCATCTTTGCCCAAACTTTATGATGTATCTCCATAGAGAAGAATTGGGCACTCCTCTTTCCTGAGCCTGAATTTAAATAAAAAAATGTAACCTCCTTTTTTGCCATTAAAAATCCTTCATATAGTCCATGATGGTTTTCCAGAGGAGTCATGGGAATTGTTGGCTTTTATGTAGTTAGTTGTTTGTGCACCGTCAACCAATCAAGCTGCATTTGAAGTTCCAGTTTGGGCAATTCTCCGTATGTAGTTTCCTTGGACATATGGATAAGGCACGATCGACTCATGGCTTCCAGAGTGGGAAATCTTAAAAAATCTATAAGCCAACATAACGGGGCAAAATCTGAATCAAGAATAAAGCAGACTGTCCACTAAAGCATCAGTCCAGAGATACCAAGCAAAGAGTCAGAAACCACCTATAAAATAAAGACTTAAAATAAGAATAACAATTGTGACGGTAATAACAATAATAACAACAATAATTGCACCTTATTGAGTGTGTTTATCTGTGGGAAGGATTTGTATATATAATCTTGTTAATCCTCGAATGATATTCATAATAATCACCATGTCTAATATTTATTTTGAAGACTTATTTCCCAGTCTCCATTCCAAGAGCTTTTCATGTACTATCTCATTTAATCCTCTCGAAATGCCCATGAGGTAGTAACAGTTATTGTCCATATTTTACAGGTGCGGAATTGAAGCTCAGAGTAGTAACCACAGCCTGGAGAGATTACCTTTGCACTAATAACGGCCTTTTTATATGGTTCCCTTGCTGTTCACTTTTCCTTTCCTCGTTTTTTTTCTTTTGTGAATTCTCATCTCTGGTTTTACAACACATTGTTGTCATGTAGGACGCTGTAAGGGGAAGTTACATCACTTATGTTTTGTTTCCTATGTGCACCATCTCTCACATGCCCTGAGAGTGTCTGGTTCCGTTATCACATTGTCCATAGCATATTGTAAACATGCACCTACAGCAGAAGAGAGGAGAAGTGAGAGGAAAAGAGAAGTAAAGGAGGAGAGAGGGAGGGAAAAAGAAAAACAAAAAATGATCTAAACTCTAGATTTGAACAATAGACATTTCATGTCAATTTTACGATTAAATACAGATCTTCCATCACAAAGCTAGTTCTTCATTCCAAGTGTATGAATAGATCGGTACTTTAAAAAAATGTCCATCTGGTTAACTTCAGGTTGAAGAAAAAATCGGCTAGGATCTTTTCTGGCTCTGGAATTCTTGCTGTTTCATCTGACTGAGATTTGGACTCATTTTTCACTCACTTCAAGCTTGTGCCTCTAATATTTATTTCCTCGTAGAGAAACACATGCCCGCATCCCATGGCTGAGCGATTTCAATGGCATCAATCAAGCACCCATCAAGGATTGTCTCATGCTTGTCAATACTCTCCCCAGAACAGTTGTGCAAAACACATTGCTTTTGCCAAGACTTTTTTCACAAAACACCAACCTGTGCCATCACTGCATCCAGGTGTTGAAGCTTATTTTCAGCTGGACCTTGGCCGTCCCTCTCTCCAGGCACCCTGCGCAGTCTTGCTTGAAGACACTTTTTGAAGGGAGGTGTAGGGGAAGGTAGGCGAAGACAAGTTTCCAAGCTGCCCCTATGGTGGCTTTGGCTTTCTGAGATAATAGGATTGGGTGGAGAGTGGCCTTTGGTTGGTTTGAACCCAGAATTTAAATTTATGAACTTGAGCTATAGGGTCATGACGTAGCAAGATGCTTTGTGCTCTTGCAATTTCAGGATCCGTCATTGTGAGTGCCTGTTTGCCTCCTCCCATATACCAATGCTGATCAGCCTGGAGCCAGCTTCAGGAAGACAGTCAGTCTTCCGTAAGTGGGTCTTTGAAGAGCATGCAGTGTACACAGTGCTGTACAGGTTATGGAGATAGTGATTTATCCCTGCTTCCATTCACTCATTGTGATTACTCTGGTCCAGGCAGGAATATTATCACCTGATTCCTATCCTCCGGTAGCTTATTATCTTATGGGAAAGCTGCATGTAGAACTGATAATTATAATTTATTGTAGCACATAATAGTAGATTGCACTAACCCTACAGCCTGCTGGGAGCATCTGTAAAGTGCCAAGTACTTTTAGGCCTTATTAAGATTCAGTATTTCATCTGATCTTCACAGCCTGTCTATGTGGTCATTGTTATTGTGTTAGTTTTACTAGTGAATAAATGGAATAAACAGAACAGTAAGGTAACTTGATTAAGGTCTTACAGTTACAAGTGGGAGAGACGTGCTTCAGACCCGAGTCAGCTCCCGGAAGCTCCAGAACTCTCCAGAACTGGATCTGACTTTTGTGGATCTGCATTTCTGAGTTTTTCTTAGAGTTCTCTTGTAGATTCCCTTGAGAATCAATTCTTGTCAAAATACTTTTCAAGTATTTTAAAGCAAACACAGTGGGCAGGCTTTGGAAGGCCATGAGAGGAACCTCTGTGTATCAGTGTTAGCAGGATCTATGTATAGACGTAGGTGTGTCCCCTGCATTTCACATTAGCTAATTGGGAAGACTTCATGGGTACAGAGACCAGCTCTGCATAAACAAATGCCTCCCTGTTCGCTCCTCCTGCCTGGGCATTCCCTGTATTTTTTGTGTCCTACTTGGATTCTTGCACAACTAATTACCTTCCTGCTTCTACTCTTTCCCCACTTACCTCCTATGTCTTAGACAGTTGGGGCTGCTATCATAAAGTGCCATAGACTGACTAGGTGGCTTAAATACAAGAGAAATATATTTCTCAGAGTTTTAGAGGATAGACATCTGTATCAGGGTGTCAGCATGGTCAGTTTCTGCTGAAGGTCCTCTTCCAGGTTGCAGAGGGCCGTCTTCTTCTTGTATATTTACATGGCGGAAGGGGAGAACTCGGGGCTCTTCAGAACCTTATAAGGGCACTAATCCCATTCATGAAAACATCACTGTCATGACCTAATCACCTCCCTAAAGCCCACCTCCCAATACCATCACATCAGTGGTTAGGATTTCAGTGTATGAATTTGGGAATGGGGGGGGGGGGGCACACCAACTTTCAGACCTCAGTACCCTCTCTAAAGATTACAGCTAAAGCAATCTTTGTAAACATAGATATGACCCTTTCACTCTTGGTAGCTGTCCAATTATCTGTAGAATAAAGTCAAACCTCTTTAGAGTGATGCTTATTTACACAGACAGTATTTATTGAGTGCCTGCTGTGTTCAAGGTACCATTCTGAGTGAGGAAAAGGCAGTGAATAAAACACCCTCCTCTGTTCCCCCTCCAAAAATCAGTCCCCTTGTCAAGCTTACATTCTCACAAGAGGAGAGAGATAATACACGGTAACGCAACAAATCATTTTATTGGATCGTATAAGTTGTTAAAAATAATAGAGGAAAGCTTGTGATTCAGGAAAGCAATTTGAAATTTTAAACAAGGCAGTCGGGGTAGACCTCACTGAAGTGATATTCAAACAAACAAGGAAGGGAAGGAAATCTGGAAGAAGAACATACCAGGCCAAGAGAACAACCGGTGAAAAAATCCTGAGGGGGTTGCTTGCCTGGGTATTACAGAAATAGCAAGGAGATCGCATGGAGGAGCAAAGTGAACCAAAATGAGAGTTGTAGGGAATAATTTCAGAGAGGCAGTGGGGCTATGTTATTGGCCACTGTGAATTTTGGCTTTTACTCTGAATAAATTGGGAAGCCACGGAGAATAATGAGCGCAAGAGAGATACGATATGATTTAGGTTTTTAAAGGCTCTTTCCATCTACTGCCTGCTATGTTAGGAATAACCTCTAGGATGGAAAAGGGGGAGATGGAAGCAGGGTGACCAGAAAGAGGCAGTAATCCAGCTGAGGGATAGGATGAAGGCAGTGGAGCTGGTAAAAAGTGGTCAGATTTGGGATGTATTTTGAAGGTAGAGTCAACAACAGAATGTCCTGATGGAGTGGATGTGAAGTGTGCAGAAAAGAGAGAGGTCAGGGTTTTTGCAGGATAACTTTGCTGTCCACGGGGAAGAACAAGTAGATGTCAGGGCGGCAGGGCTTGGAAGGAGACCAGAGTTACGCCCAGTTTTCCGACTGTAGGAACTGATACCCTCTCTAAGGTGATCCTCCCTTATTTGTCTTCATCTTAGTAAAGAGCACTATCATTTATATTTTTATTAAAGCCAGAAAATTAGAATTAATTCTTGATTCCTCCTTTCCCTTCTCTGCCCACATTGAATCCATTAGAATGTTCTATTGATTCTGACTCCAAAGTGTGTCTCACCAATCCATCTTCTTTACCTTCACTCCCAGCACCATTGGCCAAACAACCATTTTCTCTTTCCCGGTCTATGTAAAGTGGTCTTCCACACGCAGCATATAGTTGGGTCTTGCTTTTCTGTACAGTCTTATAATCTCTGATTTTTTGGGGGAGTGTTTAAATTATCTACATTTAATGTAAAGATGAATATGGTTGGATTTAGGTCCTCTGTTTTGCTCTTTGTTTCTGTCGTCACTTCTGTTTTGTTTTTGTTTTTTTGTTTTCCTCTATCTCCTCTTTTCTACCTTCTTTTGATTAATTAAATATTTCTCAATTTTCAGAATTTCATTTGCATTTCTGTATTTGCTTTTTAGGCATTAGTTTTTGCCTTCTTTTGTGATGATTTCTTTAGGAATTATAATAACCATCCCAAACTTCGCAGTCTACTTAGAGTGCATATTGTTAATCTTCCTGTAAGACATAAGAAGCATTCAACTCTACAGTTTAGTTCTATTTACCACCCCCAACTCTTTATGCTGTAATTGTCATGTGTGATATATACATATGCTGTACACCCAACAGTACAGTAATTATATTGTTTGCTTTAAACAGTGTGTTAGTCTCCTCAGGCTGCCGTAGCAAAATATCGTAGACTGAGTGGCTTACACAACAGAAAGCTCTTTTCCTGGCTTATAGATGACCACCTTTTCACTGTGGCCTCACATGGCCTCTTCCAGGTGCATGTGTGTAAAGAGAGAGATCTGGTATCCCTTCCTCTTCTTACAAGGACACCAATTCTGTGAGACGAGGGCCCTACCCTTATGATCTCGGGTAACCTAATTACCTCTGTAAAGCCCCTATCACCAAATACAGTCACACTGGAGATGGGGGCTTCAACATCTGCATTTTAGGAGGACACAATTCAGCCCATTAGAAACAGTCACACATATTTCAAAGAAATTCCGAGAAACAAAACATAACGTTAATATTTGTATTTACCTACATATTTACCATTTCCATTATTTTTAATTTCTTTCTGAAAATTTAAGTATCCGTTTGGTATTTCCCTTCAGCCTGAAGAAACTCCTTTAGAATTTCTTTATTTCTTGCAGATCTGCTATCAAAAAAAATTATCTTAGTTTTTATATTTCTAATGACTTTATTTTACCTTCTATCTTGAAAGATATGTTTCTCAATTTACAATTCTTGACAGTTATTTTTTCCCCTTCAGCACTTAAAGATGCCAATATGTTGTATTCCAGTACTACTGTTTCTTATGAGAAGTCACCATCATTTGTATTGTTCTTTCCCTATGTGTAGTGTATTGTTTTTCTCTGGCTGCTTTCAATGTTTTCTCTTAATCTTTGGTTTTTATTATGGTTTTTTATTATTTATTATTCATATGTGGTGTTCAAACTTTCTTCCCCCAGGTTTGCTAAACTTCTTGAATTTGTAAATTGCTATCTTTCACCAAATTGGGGAAATTTTCAGCATTTATTTATTTAAGTATCTTTTTCTGCCCCCATTTGCTCTCATTCTTTGTACTGTGACTTGACTCTAAGTACACGTATTTGAGACCTTTGGCTTTTAGTCCACAGGTCCCTAAGGAATTCTGTTTTCCTTTTCTTCCTCTCTCTCTCACTCTTGCTCTCCCTCTCCCTCTTGCTCTCAGTTAGATACTCTTTCTGTTGGTCTGTTTTCAAGATTATTGACTCTTCTTTGTGTCATCTCCAATTAGCTGCTAGGCCTGTCCACCAGGCCTATCCACTAAATATTTATTTCAGATACTATATTTACCAATACAAGAATTTTCCTTTTTTTTTTTTCTTTCTTTTTTTTTTTTTTTATTAAATTTATTGAGGTGACAATTGTTAGTAAAATTACATAGATTTCAGGTGTACAATTCTGTATTACATCATCTATAAATCCCGTTGTGTGTTCATCACCCAGAGTCAGTTCTCCTTCCATCACCATATATTTGATCCCCCTTACCCTCATCTCCCACCCCCCACCCCCCACCCCCCTTACCCAATACAAGAATTTTCCATTTTTAATAGTTTCTGTTTCTTTGCTATTTTCTATCTGTGTATTAATTATGAGAAAATTATCCTTTACATTCTTAAATACTGTTAAACTACCAGCTGTAGAATTCTTGTCTTCTAATTCTAATATCTGTGTCATCTCAGGGTCATTGTCCATTAAATGACTTTCTCTTAAGTATGGATTAATTTTTCTATTTCTCCATGTCTAGTAATATGGGGTCATATTTTGAACATTATGATTAATATATTCTAAGACACTGAATTATTGCTATTTCTCTGAAGAGTATTGACTTTTTTTGTTTTAGCAGGTAGTTTAGTTGGCTCAACATAAACTGCAGATTTTGTCTCTCCTGTGATGGGCACCTACTAAAATCTCTCCTGAGTTCATTTATCCTTAGCTGGGCTACTTAGAATGTAATTCAGAGATCATCCAGACAGTGGGGTAGCATTTATATACACAGTGCTGAGCTCTCTTTCTATGGCTCTCTCCCTTCTGAGATCTCCCCAGCCTTTACTTTCTTGCTGCTGTAATTGCCTTGAGCTTGACCTCTCATTTCTTGTCCAGGAAGGCTGTATATTTCTATCTCAGTATTAGCTGCCTTGCATGTCTCTGATTGGAGCCTGCCCTCAGGCAAAAATCTGTAAAATCAGGAAACGATACATAGTGATTTTTTTTTTTCCTTCTACGTGTCTACTCTACTCCAGCTTCTACCTGATTTTGGTAACTTCCCAGTGTCTTCAGATAATTATTTGATATATTTTGATTGGTATTTATAATTGTTATCTGTGGGAGAATTGATATGATATGAACTATTCAGCCATTATAAGAAGTGGACCTCTAAATGATTCTTTTAAAGCAAATAGGATTAGGTTACTCCCCTGATTGAAATCCATCTGGGTCATCCCATTGTACTTGGAATAAAATCCAAAGTCTTTGCTTGATTTGCCCCACGTCCTATCTCTCTGTTCTCATTTTACGCAACTTTTCTACTCTCTTACTCCAGTCTGGTCTCACTGGACTCCTGTCAATTCCTAGACCATCTGAAGCTCTTCCCTACTGCAGAATCTTTGCATTCGTTATTCTCTTTCCTTGAAAATTATTGGTTCTTTTTTTTTCTCCTTTTTCCTTTTTTCATTATGTCTCAGCTTAAATTTCACCCTCAGGTCTTCCCTGAACCCTCTGTCTAAAGTTAGTGTCCTTATTACAGTAACCTATTTCCTTCAAATCATTAATCACTATCTCTAATTATTATATGTATTTGTTGACTGTCTCTGTCTTTCAGTATAATGTAATCTCCATGTGGACAGTTTGTCTTAAATATTAGTGAATCCCCTTACTTACTATGACTAGAGCAGAGCAGGTGTTCAAGTAACATTTACTGAATCTATAAAGAACCTTATTGATCCAGACTGTGTTTGAATATTTGCCCATTTTCTACTCCTAGGCAGAGCTTTGTGAGAGCAGTGACTTGCGTTTATCTTGGTATCCTGAATTATTTGAATGATGCCTAACACAATGTAGCCATATAGCACATTTGTTTCATGAATAAGTGAACTACATAGCAAACTGTGAAAATATACAGAGCTACCAACTAGTCATTTTCAGTCATGACTGACTAAACTACTCCTGCATTAAGTCAGAATTTATCCACTTGCAGGTGAAGTTGTTCTAAGCAAAACGAGAGTTAAAGTGGTAAAAAACAAGTTTGTATTTTCTTTCAGGAATGTCTGTTGTTCTTAGGAATTGTTCATTATGAAAGCCCACAATCCTTTACAGCAGCATAAAAGAAATTGTCTAGATCGGACTTTCTTCCTTCATTAGATGTTCACGAGAATTTTAAGGCTGGGGAAAATCAGGCAAAATGTTTTCACTTCGAGATAAGAAGACTAGTTAAGTAAAGAGTTGGAATAGCTTAGATGAGAAAAGTGCCATTACAGGTAAATACAAATGAAAAAAGGCAGTCGTGACAAATGAGGAACATTTCTCTGAGCCTAGTGATTTCTTTATCTGCAAAGCAAGGTAACAGCCTCAAGACTGATACATAAAACTGATTTTAAAAGAGAAAACCTACCACGCAGCAGGTAGTCTTGTCTTAGCAAAATCGTCATAGAACTTACAATTCTTAAACTCTAAGTTTGCCTTCATGTGTTTTTCTTGTCCTGTGAACTCTCTGCCAACAATTTTAATAGCTCAGGCAGTGTAGTTCTTTGTGTAATTTTACAAACAGTTGGTTATTTGTAATATTAAATTATTAAACATTTTAGAGAGATGGTTAGAAATGGTCTTGTCCACGATCAAGCCCTGAGCCAGAACTGAACTCAGGTCTCAGGATTCCTTGTGTGTGTTCTGTCTGCCATATCAAGGGTCAAAAACTCAAATACCTGAAGGAGTCAGACAGCATAACTGAATAAACAGACTAGACAAGTAAAAAATTTGTTTTTACTTCCACAGAGAAATGTTTATTTTAGTTCATACTACTCTAGCACTGAATTCCATGGTCCTTCCTTTGACAGAGATGGGCACAGAGAAATAGAGCTCTGCTACTAGTAAAACATTCATGCAATCATGATGATACATTGATGAAATCCAGTGTCTGTTGTTGGGAAGTGCTAGGGAGTAGCGGTACCTCTTACAGATTGAAGGGTGCAGGCCTTTCTCAAGGGATCGGTCACCACTCAGCTCCAGCTGACTCTTGCCGTGGGGGAATGGGTGGCCCAGTGTCTTCCGTTTACCAGTTCTTCAAAAGAAACCAAAATCTGGATTTCAAGTGAAATATCCAAATTTTAAAATATTGGCTCATTTTGAAAAACATGTTCCCCAAATAAAATACATCTGTGAGCCAGATGCCACCTCATACTACCCATTTTTAAATTTTATTTCTGTGTTATACTGTACTGCATCTGTCTTTCGCCCATGTTCCAAATACAGATACCACCTTTATAATGGAAGGCCTGAAAATCCTGCCCAAGTTATATATTATAAGATGGCCTTTCCCTCTTGATCTAGACCTACAAGTCATCTTGAAGAAGATCTGACTATTCAGCTCAATATTCCTACCTATCCAAGTGATTCGTGGACTTTTCTCCCTCCTCTTACAGCTGCCTGCTCTCAGAGCTGAAATCTGAGAAGATGGGGGAAACAAGAAAATAGTCATAGAGGTAGATTAGCACTGTCTATGTATTTCTAAGGCAACCACTTGGCAAATACAGTCATTGTGGTTTAAACTTGTTATTCCATTGGAAAACAAATAACCACTAATGGGACACTATGTTCTATATTGTGCTTACTGCATTAGAGACTAAAACGTGCATAGAGAGGTCAACCATAGGAACAGGCACTCCAGGCTTTGGAAATGAGTGCTCAGTTATTTGATAAACGGGCTTGTTCTTTGCTCACCAGGGTAGGTAGGCCTTTCCCACCAGATGCTGTGAAAAACAAAAACAAACTAACAAAACGCAGCTGACATTTGAAATCTTGTTCTCTCAACAAGTTTTACTCTTTTGATGGTACCCCCTTCTTTTGACTAATAGGTGTTATGAACTGAAAGCCACCTATGTACTACACCTTCACAACAATCTTGTCTGCAAAGCGTATTTTATTATCCCATTTTACAGTCGTAGGCGCTGAGGCTCTGAGACGTCAAGTAGCTTTTCTTAGGTAGCACTGAATAGAAATATAGACCACCAATTGGAACCTATGCCTGCCTGTTTCCAAAGCCCATGTTTTTTTCCACTAAGCCCCTGTTTTAAAATGTAGATTTTATTATTATTGAGGTCTGATGAGGCGAACAGATCAGGAGATGGTTGTCATTGAAAGGATAGTTTGTTACAGTTCTTAAGAGGAGGGAGCCTGCCATACCACGTGGGACCAGGTGGGAAGCACCACAGTTGTCTCTACTTGTCTGGTACCTGGCCTTGGGATGATTAGAGCAGGGAGATAGTGGCATATAGAGGAGGTGGTAAAGAGGTGGGCTCTGGACTAGTTAGTTTGCATAAAAAGCATGCTCACAGGTGAGTGGAGTCCTTTACTATCTCTAGGAATGGGCTAGCCCTGGGAGGGGCAGGTAGTCTCTCCAAGGTTAATAAGGCCCCAGATAGCAAAGCATCAGAAATACAGAAAATTAAAAAGACATGATTAATATGGCCACATTTCCTTCTCTTAGACTTAAAAATTCAGTATCACCCGTGCCTCTGAATTTCTTATATTCTGTAACTGGTTAGTCACTAAATGTGTCATATATTTTTTAAAATGTGTCTTATTCATGCATTCACATGTGGGGGGCATTGTTGTTGGCACTGAGGGGTGGGAAATAATGAAGGTCTTCATTAAAAGAGCTTAGAGTGTAAAGTAAAAGACTGACATGTAAACTAACAATTGTAAAAGAGCTTGACACATGCCACAACAGAGCAAGGACAGGGAGAATTTGTGCCTTGTGCTCCCACTATCAGCCTCTGAGAGTGTCTGCCTTTCCTGCTCTCTGCCTGCTCATCTCCCTCTCCTGCCTGCCCTACCAGACTAATTTTCCTGGACTCCGCCTCATTTTCCTCCCCAGGTCAAAATAATTTCCTGTGGTCTCTAATCCGATAAAACTATAAACATTTACCTGATTTTTCAAGATCCATTGTCTGCCTAACCTTTCTCGTTCATCCAATATTTCTACCACTTCATTTATTCTTTAACACACATATTAATTACCCTGGGACCAAATTGTGACCCACACAAATGTAAAGTGTGTGGTAAATGCTGCCAAGAAGTCCATGGTCCTGTGTGAGCACGAGGTGTGCCTCCGTTATGGCTTGTGCATCCCACGTTGATTCAACAGGTATTTATTGAGCATCTGACATGCCAAGCGTGGGGCTTGACTCGTCTCCTTACGTCCATGATCGTATGTGTCTCTCCTTCTTCATGTCTCTGCTCTTCACTGCCTCCTCTCTGGCGTGCCTTGTCTTCAGCCCTTTACTCCTCCAATCTCTGCCTGTTCTTGGACTCTCAGCTAAAGCCTCACCTACCCTAATTATATACTGATTGCCAAGTTATTGATCCCTTACTTCATGCTACTATGCATTGTATGTATTGTATTTCTTATTTGCCACTGTATTCCTGGAGGCTAGGCACAGTAGCCAATGCAATAGGCATGCAGTAAATAAGTGCATCCATGCGTGTACCACACGTGCTAGGTTCTGTGCTTCCTCCTGGAAACTCATTTAAATCTCCCTTCTTTGAACTCTGAAAGTGCTTCCCACAGAAATTAGCATCAAATCAAGAAATGCTTTGCTGATACAAACTCTGTAAGGTCCAGAATGTGTCTCGTTGTAGTACCCCAAAGCTGAACCTGTAGGAAATAAATACTCAAAACCTGCATGTTTTTTGTTTTTCCCATTGAAGTGACCAATTGCTTTGATATAATTTTGAAACGTTATGCAGAAGCATACAAATGGAATTCAACAAATGATATTACACCTGGAAGTTTAATAGACAGTGTGGCTTAGTAGTTAAAAACAAGGACTTCAGATACAGAGAGACCTAGATCTGTCACTTACTCCCCTGTGACCCTAGGCAAGATTTTTTATCTCTTTTATGCCCAGTTTTCTCAATTTCATAGTGGACAGTGGTATCTTTTTCATAGCACCATCATAGAAATAAATGACATAATGTGTGTAAAATGAGTAGCTTTCTATTAATGTATAGTAAATAAGTCAATAACTTGTAGGTGATAGTATTTATACTATTGTTGGCTTTAGGGTAGATACTCTCTACATCCTAGCAATCCTGTTTTAAAAGGAGGCTGGGGGAGGGGAAAGGAAGTTATTGAAGCTCAGAGCAGTTAAGCGACTTTCACAAAGTCACACAGTTAGTATCAGAGCAGGATGCAAACCCAGCCACTGTGCCTCCAGAACAAATTCTCTTCCTCCTTAGACAGCCCCAGCTCTCAGGAAACATGCTTGGAGAGACTGTCTCCATAAGGCCAAAATAGCCACGTGGTTCATCGTTTGACTGAAAATAAATCTGTCAGAATGGTTGTTGTAGCGTCCTGGAGATTCATGTAAACATTGAGAAAATACAGAGATTATGTTCAGGAACCGAAACATAGTGTTGGGTGTGTTCTACCAAGCAGTGTAACAGCGTGGGGAGCATTTCTCTTCCTGATGCACATTAGCACATTACATAATATTTTGTTCAGACCTACCAAGCGCATTAAGGAATAAAATCTTCAACATGGGATTTCAAATGAGAAGAAGATGGTTGTCCCCAGAATGCAGACATTTCTGTCCTTGGAGAACTGTGTCCCAGTTTCTCATGTGTTACCTTTTCAATCAGTGGACGTTCTCTTGATAGCTTTGGGACAACCTTTTTTTTTTTTTTAACTGAGACTCCCTCCTCGTAGCCTCTTGCATTGAACTTCTCCATTAGTAAGATAGAGTGAGTAATACAAGGTCTGACATTGCCCTGGGGTGACAGCCTGGATCAAGAGGTGGAAATGGTACGAATCAGAGATTCATACTTAACACCCAGGTCCCCCACCATTTACCTGGAGTTACCCCTCCTTCTGACTCCTCTCCTCGCTCATTCTTGGACCTGATACTACCTGCTGCTACCAGTTCAATCTTGGGAGTTTCATTTCCTGGTACTCTTCTCTTTAAATGTCTTTGTTTTGTAAATCCAGGAGGCCAGCGCTAGGTTAGGCAAAGCTAGGTTTCTGAAAGAGCTGAGACACTCTCGCTCAGTTAGCATTTTACCATTTTTAGATCCTGTGTGGACAAAGAGTTGAAAGAAACAGACACTTTACTGTATCTTTTCCAGCTTCCACATAGATTAGAGAAACTATAAAACTGACCCATGTCTCTTGTTTTTCAGTTAGACCACATGGTGCAGGGCCATGCTGCATTCTCCGAACTACAAGCCAAGGCCACAGCCGGGTAGGTACCCCGTCTCCTACCGCTTTCCACGCCTCACGGTTTTGAGGGTTTTCACTTTAGGCTGCTGTGTGATTTTCAGAGCCTACGGGCAATGAAATGCCTGGCAGTGCTTGGTTATAAGGCAGTCATCCAGATGATCTAGAACGTACAGGTATTAATTTTTTAAATGATCTAAGAGAAATCAAAGAACTTAGAGATCCCCCCAAAATATGCCAGGAACTGTGGATGAGAAACTCTGATGTAGTAGAAGGAACATGGACTTTTGGAGTCAACATTTCTTGGGTTCAAATCTGGCTTTCCTCCTTACTTAGTGTGTGACCTTGAGCAAGTTATTCGACCTCTTTAAGCCTGTCTCTTCATCTGTAAAACTGAGGGTAATAACTGATATGGAGTGATTTCCAGGATATATCCTTAAGTGATGAAAGTGGAGTACAAAGGACATGTTGACAGTGTGCTCCCTCTCGTGTAAACAGAAGGTGATATAAGAAAATAGATGTATATTTACTCATTTTATGCAAAAGAAATATAGGAAGGTTAAACCGGAAACAGATTGGTTACCTATAGGGGTAGGTAGGAATGGGATGGAAAGAATGGGGGAATGGGGCAGGGTAGCGGGGGGGAATGACGCTTTTCTGAGTACATCTTTTTATGTGACTCTAACTCTTAGATCCATGGTAATGTTTCATGTCCCCCTGAAAATAGATAGAAGGTAGGTAGGTGGGTGGATACCAGGATATATGTATGTAGTGGGGGTGGGCAAAAATGAAATACAAACAGTGAAAAATGAACCTACTGTATTAATAATGCACAACATAACTACACTAAAGGGGGTTTGGGAAAGAAAAGAACTAACCTAAGTAGTAACTTCGTGAAAGAATATTTGACAGTATGCTGTATGGCTAAAGGTAGCATAACTGTACACGAATATCATAATCTGATTTCCAAATCTGTTTTTCCGAGATGTATGGTTAGCTATTCTGAAAATCCTTTACGTGTACATTACAGTTGAGCAAAATAAACATATTGTGGTAATGACAGCCAGGTTTCTCACAAATAGGGTTTCTCACTCATATTCGTCTATGAGTATACATACGTATATTCCCTAGCTCTCTCTGCTGAGGTGGCCTAGAAACAATCACACCCTAGTAGGAATGTGCACACCTGGTTTCTAAATGCCATTCTCCTTTTCTTCAATAAAAGTCATCAGGACTTCTCAGAAAAATGGTCAATTCCAGGGCTAGGGCAGAGAAAATACATGAACATTTTGTGATGGCAGAAAGTAAGGAAGTACTCAGAAAGGAGACGCGGAATACTCAGGAGCAAGCTTTAAGAATCTCAGTGGCCTAATCAGGGGCAATTTAATCAACAGACTAAATAATTATAGTATAAAATAACCCCATGAGGCCACACTGATGTAAATAAATAATTAAAGACATAAATACATGGGAAAGAAAGGACAGATCTTCCTGTCCACGGTTACGACAATGTACTTAAAATTAATACATGTAGGAGAAATAATGGAAATAGAAAATCATCATTAGGCGAACACACAGCAATAATTGTTGCAAGCAAGGGTCATCAGTGAATGCTAAAATTAGTGAGTGAATATATAATGCAAAGCGGAATATTTGCGTAGTCCCAAAGTATCTCACTACAAGATACTTAGTAATATAAAAGGGAAAATGAAAATTTCACAGTGGAACAATATGTAAGGCAGACAACACCTTACCCTTACAAGCAATCAAAGCTAATAAGACAGGCAGTAAGAGATATCAACCTCATGTATGTCTTTTATGATGCACTGAGGACACAACATCATGCCTGTAATGTTCTTTCCAAAAATACAGAACCTCAGTGTAAATATGAGGAAACATCAGACAAACCCAAATTGAGGGATGGCCTACAAAATGATTATCTAATTTGCTTCAAAAGGAGATTATGAAACTTAAAGAATTACCATTGAACTGTCCCAGTTTGGAGGAGTCTAAGGAGCTATTACAACCAAAAACAGTGTATGACTATCGATTAAATCCTGGACCAGAAAAAGGACATTAGTGAGGGAAAACTGTCAAAATTCAAAGACGTATGTAGATTTGTTAATAATACTGTATTTATGCTAATTTCTTAAATGAGGATAAGGGAAGTCTGTATTATTTTTGTAACTTTTCTGTAAATCTAAAATTATTTCAAAATGAAGTCCATTTATTTTAAACTTTTTATGGTAATAAAGCTTAACTGGGCTTTTTCAGAAAGCAAGACAGTTTATAAATATTAATAGAGAAACCCCATGTAACTAGTAGATGGATAAAGCGAGACAGTCTAAGGTTGAGCTTAATATCATAGACTCTGGAGCCAAAATGCCTGTTTCTCAGCTTTACCCCTTAGTAGCTGTGTGACCCTGGGCAGTTTCCTAACCTCTTTGTGCCTTATGCCTCACTGTAAAGGGAAGTGATAATAGTTAGCACTTCGTTAAGGTTGTTAAAAAAATAAAATGAATTAGAACCGTGGCTGACACAGAGTAACAGTTAAGTGTCAAGCTGTGATAGGTGTTCAGTAAATGATAGTGGTAGAGACAGAAGTAATAGTGACAGTTATTGTCGGTCCTTATATTAGACATTTCCATCCCACCAATGGGCTTACGTTACAGTAGAGGAGGCACACCTGCGCAGAGCAGAGTGAACTGTGTACTGTATTAGAACAGAAGCAGTGTGCCGTCGGGTGTAGGAAGGAAGGCCGATCATGGCAAGGAGAAGTGCTTCTCAAGCTTTCCCTTCTAGGAATCTCTAGTTTCCATGCCAGTACCACCGAGAGGGATCACACCGCCATAACCTCATCAACTAGCACTTTATTTGGCTAAGAGACCGTATAACCTAAACAGGGGTTCCTAACTTCAGATGATCAGTGAACCCCTTAGTCGTATGCTGGTTTTGTTGATGATAATGCATGCATTTCTGTTAGGAGAAGCCATAACTCTCATCAGATTCTTGAAGGGCTCCAGCATTTAGAAGCCGCTATCCCAAAGCCAAGAGCACTGAATTTGGAGTCAGATCTAGATTTATACCCAGCTCCAACATGCATCGTTATGTGAAACTCAGGGTCCTCATCAGGATATGGGAGAAGAGTTAAGAGCGAAGCAGCCTTGGATACCTCTAAGAACTCCTTTTGACTTTAGGAAGGGAATGTATTTGGCAAGACTTTGTTAAGTGTGCTATGACAATAACTACTACTTCTTCTGCTACTATTACTGATGATTATAAAAGAGGAGGGAGTTTCGGCAGTGGTTGTTCTAGGGTTAAGCAGCAGATTTGGAGCGTGTGGTAGAGCAGCAACAACACTGGACTGGGAATTAGGGGCCTTGCATTCTTGTGTCAGTTCTGCCATAAATGTGTTGGTGACTCAGTTTCTTCACTCATAAAATCTCAATAATACCACCCTGCTTAACTCATTTTATAGGTGTGATTGGATGAAAGTAGATCATGAAAGTGCCAGTCTGAAGATCTTAAAGCTCAACACAAACCTGAGGGATAGTTAGACTTTGCAAGGAAATACTCAAAATTTCCAGAACTTTCTTCTATAGATGAACCTCATGTGAGTAGTTTTTACTGAAAATAGGAAAGAAGGGTTTATGGATTAACATGCAAACTCCGAGAAACAGCAGCATATAACAGCCATTTATAGAATTCCATCTTGGAGTCAGAACTGGGTTTCAATCCCAACGCTTTGCGAGTGCCAGCTGGCTTCCGCCTTGCTGCCTCCCAGCTACGTCCCTGTGTTTCTCCGCTTCAGAGCTGTGTCACCAGAGCACTGCTTGCACTCTTGGTCTCTAGTTCCTCACTTTGTACTCCTCCCTGGCCCACTCCAGTTTGAATTCTGTCACCATCAGCGCCTGAAACATTTAACGTGAAGGACCTCAGCGACCTCTGTTTGATAAGTCCTTACTCAGGACGTGGCCCAGCCCCCTTCCTTGAGCGCTCAGCAGCACGTGGCACCAACGACGCCTTCTTCCTCTCCTCTATGACACTCACTTTTCTTGGCTTCCTTTCTGGAATGTCACTCTCTCCCAGTTTTTTGTTTTGTTTTGTTTTCCTGTGTCTCGGAATCCTCCTCCCTTTTGATCTCTTTTTCAAGTCCAGGGTCTTTTCTTGACCGTACCATCGAAGTCCATCACAGCTAGGTTCCCTCTTCTCTCTTTGCTTTCTCTTCCCAAGGTGATCCAATCTACACCCTTGGCTTTCATTTCTTTCTCTATTTTGAGGATTCTCAAACTTTATCTCCGACTCATATATTTAGCATGTATTCAATAAATGTTGGTTCTCTTTCCTTTTCACTTTCCTTCTATTGTCTTGCAAAGGACCGTGCTTCTCTGTCTTCTCACATCTATGAGTAGACTGTCCGAGGACTATGGGACCCGTTGTGCTTTGGGTCTCAGGAGGAAGCAGACATCACTATTACTACGGTGAAGCTGGCTATTTGGAAAGGACAACACATCCCACGGAATCAGAAACCATATGCCTGTTAGGGTGTGACTCGGGGCTCTGCAAATAGCAGTGCAGGCCACCCCTGTCTTCGGGCTTAACCTCAGCAAATCCTGGTTGAAACTGTAGAAACGAGTGTTGATAAACAGATTTAGTATTTTATACCCTTGATTTACCCTGATCCTTTTAGACAAGACATCACTGAAGAGAACTGTCTTGTGAGCTTATAAATTAAGTAAACACTAACTAGATGTGCCCATGCATGTAACTGGCACCACAGTCTCTCTCTTTATGCGGCCAACAGCCAGATATTTCACTGCTTAGCCAGAGATCACCTTAACATTGATCGTAACTTTGGCTCTATTCCTCTACACTAATTATTGTCTTATTCTCTTATAAAACCTTGACTACCAATGGCTCAGGATGAGGTTCTGGTGATGGCAGGGTTTGGTGGGAAG
The DNA here is from genome assembly GCF_057876585.1 of Rhinolophus sinicus. Classification (NCBI taxonomy): domain Eukaryota; kingdom Metazoa; phylum Chordata; class Mammalia; order Chiroptera; family Rhinolophidae; genus Rhinolophus; species Rhinolophus sinicus. The sequence continues at coordinate 43,051,626 of NC_142514.1, forward strand.
ATGTTGGCATAATCTGTTTAAGTACTGAATTCCAGGTTGTCAGCAGAGCCAAGTTTAAAGTCCATTCCTCTGACTGTCTGATGAGTGTCTTACAGGCATTTATGATACAAGAGTGAACAACGGTGGAAAATAAGTCCCTGTTTTCATGGAAATTACACACACACATGTGCGTGTATGTATATGTGCTTATTTGTACGTGGCAGTAGGAGTTAGTGGAGAGAACACATGTACACACCAGGGGTTGATAAGCATTCCAAAGAATGAGACAGAATGAGGGGCTTTGGGGTGATGGGTGGGAACCATTTCAGACAGGCAAGCCCTCGTTGATGAGGTGACACTTGCGCAGGACTCTGAGTAAAGAGTGGGAACACATCCTGGTCATATGGGGATCTTCAGACCCTCCAGTCTGAAGGAACAGCAAGGCCCAACACCTTGTGCAGCTCCGGGGACATTGTAGAGACCATTATGGCTAGAACAAAGTGGGAGATGGCAGGGGACAGGGGAGGGTTGAAAGTTAGCCAAGGGCCACACCACGTGAGCTATTGTAGGTAACTGTAAGGACACTGGATTTTGTTCTAGTTTTCAGTTTTTGAGCAGGGGAAAGACGTGATCAGATTTACCTCTTAAAAGGATTAATTTGGCTACTCTGTGGATAGTAAACTATATCATTGGTGGGGGTAGAGGGACAGAATGGAAGATATGGCCCCTGATCTCAGTGAGCTCAAAGTCCTCTGGAGGGGAAGAATGTAAACAGAGAAGCCCTGCCTGTTCTAAGTTACTTTTACGGAGGTCACGGCAAGCAGTTGTCATTTCACATGTGATTCTGTTGGGTCCAGGTCCGTTAAGATTATCAGCATGAAGTTGTCCTCATTCAAATTCTTTCACACTGTCTTTCTTTTCTTCTGCTTTCCCTGGATTTTTCAGTTATTCCTTTGAGGATGATCAGTTTTTCTTGGTCTGATGTGTTCCTCAGACTTTCTTTTGCTTCTGTGATTCTCATAATCCCTCTGAGGATCAATTTCTTAAAATGTGCTGGTCCCCTATATGCCAAATCTCCCTGTTAGGGGCTGTGTAAATCCCCAGGGAGCAAGGAAAGGGAACAAAAGGACAAGAACATTTATTAAGAATTTTTATTGTCCCTGGCACTGTACTTAGTGATAATTTTGTGTATGTTATCTCATTTGATTCTAGAGGAGGAAATGAATATTATAGGGATCTCTCAGACTCTACTTCTAACGATTGTTCTCACTTTGCATTCTGCCCTCATGTTCTCAGATTGCTCCCTTAGCCTTTATGTCTTCTTCAACCTCGGTCCTTCATCTGACAACGGGGGCCGTCAGTCTAACAGCCAAGTCTATACGTAGTAGGCTCCCTGAGTTAGGGCCTTCATAGAACCAGGGTGAAGATATTAACACCGCTCATCCCCTAGGCTATGCCAGGATAATCAGTACATTCTTGATGGCTCTTGGATAGAAATGCTTGTTAAACAGAAATAAGCCAGATATTATAATGCCATTCTTTGGCTTCTGTTTTGCATGCAAGGATAAGAAAGTGCTCAGGGCATCAGGGTCCTCTCAGGAAAACTGAGGGCTATGCTGACTTAGGAAATAAATTCTCAGTGCCTGACACATTCGGGGGAGGGTATCCAAGATATTTGTTCCTTTTCCCTGCCCCCGTCTGAGGTGTACCTGGAATGTAGTGTACATATGACTTCCGAGATCCACCCTTTGGAAGCCCCTATATACAATGAGATATAGAGGTATCAACAGCCCAGAAATTCCAGTTCTAATATCCTATATTAGATCCATATTTATTCATTTTACATTTCAGTAACTATGTGTTGAGCACCTGGTAGAATGAATAAGATGTGGCTCGTTCCCAGAAGGAGTTCAGAGTCCACAGGTGGATACTGGTAAAATGAAGAGTTAAATGTCCTGCAGTGGAGGAAGTATCATCCATCCATTCGATTATACTCTTGAGTGGTGCTACATGACAAGTTCTCTGCCAAATTCTGAATGTATACTGGTGATGCTCTGCCTTCATGTAGCTTACAGTCAAAGGAGGCCATAGGCAGTTAACAAGTAAATGAACAAGTAAGTGAACAAGTAAATAATTCTACAGTGACCATGCGTGATATGAAAGAAACAGAGTGCAATGATAGAATGTCAAGGAAACCCCATTTAGGTAAGGTGGTCAGGGAAGCCCTGGCTAATGAAGGGACAGTTTAGATCTGAGGGATGAAAAAGAGCTAATCACGTGAAGAGCAGAAGGGAAAAACACTGCAGGCTAAGGGACTGACATATGTGAAAGCTTGAAGAGAAGGCTGAGGAGCTGATATTAGGCCATAGACCCTAGCGGGCACGGTGAGGCTGCAGACGAGTGTGAGGCCTGGATCAACTAGGACCTTGTATGCCAAGGAAAGGAACTGATTTTGTCCAATGGACACTGGTTCGCCATTGCGGGGTTCTAAGCAGGGAAATAATGTAATCAGTTCTACTGCAGAACATTGCTTTATTCCCAAACCAGAGAGCGTGGATTTTACTGTCAAAACCCCAGCATAGATGATCACCCACTCTTGAAGGTGCTTACAGATGTCAGGATCACTCCTTTCCACTTGTAAAGCTGGGGTTGGAGAGGGAGGAAGAGATCTGAGGCAGTTGTGCTCAGCGTAGATTACTATGTGGGCATGCGCAGTGAAAGGAGCATCAATCCAAGAATGGCCTCCACGAGATGGTATCAAAGATGAGTTTGGAATGATGATTGACAGAGGCAGGTAAAGAAGGCAAGGAAGAGAATTCTGGGCAAGAGGGAGCAGAATAGGCAAACATTCAGGCGTATTACGAAAAGTAAAGGTAGTGTAGTGTGGTTATAGCGTGGTGTGTTCAGGGGGCAGGAGTGAGGAGGAATGGATGACATGTATGTAATACAGTGCAGGTAGGGAGATCTAGATAATGGGGAACATCTTATGCCAGGCAAGGAAGGTTGTGCATTCTCTTGAGGACAATAGGGAGGAACCACTGAAGGGCTTAGGCAGGGGTGGGAATCATAATCAGAATTGCATTTTAGAAGAATCACCCAGGAAGGAGTGCAGAAAACCTAGTTGGAGGGGCAAGATTTCAGTAGGAGAGATAAGTGAGGAGGCCTAAGGTCTAATCCAGGCATTTGAAGGTGGCCTGAAAAAGTAGAAACGGTTGAGCTGGAGAAAGGTCTGCTGGGTAGAGGAATATTTAAGGTGATAAATTGAAAGGTCCTGGTAAAAAAAAAAAAAATTTGGGAGCTGAAGGGGAGAGAGAGGAGTCAAAAATGATACTCCCTCTGACTCGACACCCCAAACGGTTGCTTGAGCAAGGGTTTACATGAACTTGGCTTTGATTAACCCAAGGAACACAGAAGAAGGAGTGAGTATACCAGACAAGATGATGTGTGCCGTATTACACATTTTGTTGAGGTCTCTTTGGACGGCCAAGAGAGAGCACTTGGTGGATGGTTGGATCTTTGACCCGGAACTCACGAGAGAGAAATGAGCAGGAGAGAAGTGTATATATTTGGGAGTCCTTAGCCCTACATGGTAACTGGAGCCATGAGAGGAGGATGAGGTAACCCAAGGGTATATAAAGAGTGAGAAGAGGAATAAGAATAGATCTCTGTGAGACTTCACATATTTAAGGAACAAGCAAAGAAGGAGAATCAACTAGAGAGGAAGTAGGAAAACCAAAAGAGTATAGTGTCCTGGAACCAAGGGCAAGGGAACAAATGAGTAAGAAGCAGCCAAGGAATGCAAAATGTGGAAGAGAATTCAAGTACAATAAAGGCAGAAAGTGGTCCACTGGAGTTAGCAATAAAGAGAGTACCATTCCTCACAGTGGGACCCGTTTCAGTAGAATGGGGCAGGCAGAATACATATTGCTGTGGGTCAAGAAGTGAGGACCTGGAGACAAACAGTGTGGAAGCTTCTTTTCCAAGACTTTCTTATTCTTGGAAAGTGTGCAACTGTCTTCTGTTAGACCATGTATTCTGATTTTTGGTTTGAAAGTATGGTCACCATACTTCTGTGCAGCCTATGAATCCATAGAATTAAATGATTTATGGAGAGGGAGCGGAGAGTAGAGATTCCAGGGAACTGTCTGTATTCAAGATTGTAAGCAATAAAGTCTGAAAAAAAAACTTCCCTGACTCTCGAATTTTTTTAAAGCTGGAAATTAATTTCCTGTGATGGGAAAGGAGAGGGAACTATTTATCGATCATCTGTCATTTTACAGTGCTCAGGACTCTATATTTAATCTTACTAGGAACCTATAAGGCAAAAGTATTAGCTCTGATTTGCAAAAGAGTGAAGTAGGTTTGGAGAAGTTTAGTGTACCTGGTCACCCAACTAGGATGTGGTGAAGTCACTTTGTGATTGTTCAAACTATATTTTCTTCACTATACTCCATGGGAGTAGGACAGCAAGAATTTCTGCCTGTGAGACAGGATATATGAGCCTGGAGTTCATGAGAGGGAGGGAGAATGATCTACTTGGAACAGTTAATATGTGATTCCTGAGCTGGAAGAGGGCAGACCGCCATTTGAGAAGGAATTGATAAAACATACAAAATGAATCAAAGTCAGAACCAAAAAAGGCATCATGCAAGGTTAAAATTATGTGAATAATGATGTGCATTCGTTATTTTAATGTTTTCCAAGTGCACTTCATTTTGAATGATACACTCAGATAGCACACATGGTAAGGTATAATTGAAAAAACGTGCAGGAGAATGGCTGCATTCAAAGAATAAACATACAGCTGCGAGGAGGTTAGGAGTCAAAGGGGTAAGCATATGCCCTGTCCCCCAGGGATCTCATTAGTGCATGAGTGACCATATATGTAGAGGCTAAATGAATCTCACTGTTTGCAAAGACCCACAGTAAATGAGACAATGACGAATCAATAGTAATTAGGCCTATAGGTTCTTATTGACCCAGATGTCTGAAACCAAATGCCCTGCTCTGAGATTCCATGAGAGTCAAATGAAAAGATTTATAGACATGCAATTCTTAAAAAAAAAAAAAAAAAAAAAAAAATCCCTTTGCTCTAAGTGCAGTGATGCTATTCTGAAGAGGAATATTGCTAGAATTAGTGCAGACTCTTGACTTCTGGCTAGAAAGGATGTTCTCTTGGCTTTTGTTGTCAATGTGGTTTCTGCTGGACCAGGAGCAGAGAGAGCTAGGAAATAGAAAACCAGGATGTGCTCAGATTCTACCCAGATAGATAGTTCTGGCCCTACCTTCCATGGAGGCCATGGAGGACCCTTTCCCAAAACTATCGTAGAATCATGCTAAAACAGAGTTTGAATGTGGGGCTTTGACTAATCATTTCTGCCCCGAAATACAGAAAACACAGGGCTTCACAATCACACAGAGAAACGTTTTCATTTGGACTCGGCCACGTGTCTTCTCGTGCATCCGCTCTGTAAAGGGATGTTAGCAGTGCTTACCTTACCTGGCGAAGGCCTGGGGCTCACTCAGGGAGCCGCCGTGGGTGACTATGTGGTTGGTGAGCCTTTGCCCGACCACATCGTCGACCTCCTAATGTGCTCTAAGGTAGATTTTTGCTGATGGAAATGAGGTGTCACAGCAAAAAGATCGCCTGCCTTGCTTCCACCCACCATACATCACACACACACACACGCATTCTCACACTCACACTCCTTCGTGCACGTATATAGAGCAGTTTTGCTTTTCTATCTTTTCTATATTGGAGTTCCACATAAAATTTTTATTTGATGAAGAGTTTGAAAACCATTGCTCTAGTTGTTTCTAATTTAGAAAACTTTCAGGAAGTTCATGGGGTCCATGAGCATGCTTAGTGTCACAAAACTGGAGCTCGAAATCTCTGAGCTGTATCTCCTAAAACATTTTGAAAATGCACATAATAAATACCATCTTAGGTATGTTAGATATTAACCTCCCTTGGGCATTGATTACCTTTTTTCCCCCCTGCCATTATTCAAGCCATGTTTTTAACCATTAAAGCTATCATTCCTAGGACACCAGTGGGAAGTGGCATGGATGCCAACCTCTGATAAACCCACTTTCTTCAGAGTTGTTGGTTCAGGACTTTGAGAAGGAAGCACCTTTAAAGAGGGAAAGTAAACCAACTTTAATCTTTGTGACACATAGTGAAATTTAATTCTGTGAGGTAGGTATTGTTATACCCATTTTAATGTATGGGAAAACTGAAGTTCAGGAAGGTTAAGTCACTGGCCCACGTTACCCAGTTGGGACAGGTAGAACTGAGATCTGAACGCAGGACTGCCTGACTCCCAAGCCCATCATCTCAATCTCTTTCTCCCTCTCACCTGAGCATGTAAAGACTGAGAGAGACAGTCAGATTCCCTCATTCTATACATGAAGAAACTGAGGCTTAAAAAAAGGAGAAAGAAGTAACACAATGTCATTTGGTGGGTTAAGGTTAGAAATCAAGTCTCCTAATTCCTGATCCTAACAGCATTCACTCCATTCTCTCACTTCCCTTAGCAAACGCCTATCCTCAGTGTGGGAACTTAAATTTGTCTCCATTCGTCATCTCATCATTATCATTATAATTACGGATACTGATTTTAAAAAATCTTTCACATATGTATGGTATTGTACAGTTTACAGAACAGTGTATCTCCACATACATAATCTCCTTTGATCTTCGCAATAACCGTATGAGGTAAGTTGGACAGGAATATGTATCTGGTTTTACAGATGCAAAAAAAGTGGTTCAAAAGTTTGAATAACTTGTTCGTGGTTACACACCTACTAGGGGTAGAGCCGTTCCTGGATCTGGTCTTCTGATTCCAAACCTTTTCATTTTCTGCTAGGACATGCCATGTATATTAGGTGATAGCACAATGATTTGAAGAGCATCGCATGCTAGTTTCTACGGGTTTGGGTAGTTTCTTTGCTGACGCTTTTGGGATTCTGCTTCTTTTCGGGATCTGCTGTGGAAGTACAAATGGTTTCTTTCTGCAGAACAATTTGCTCCCTGACCCTACTCCCCTTTTAAAAACAAAATTCACTTCTCTTCCAGATGCCAGAGTGTATATGCATATTTGAACAGTCACCTGGATCTGATTAAGAAGGCTCAGCCTGTGGGTTTCCTCACTGTTGATTTACATGTTTGGCCGGATTTCCATGGCAACCGGTCTCCCTTAGCAGATCTGACACTAAAGGGCATGGTAAGTGACTGCCAGTCCTTGCACAAAGGTGAAGGCAGGCCAAAGAGTTAGAAAGTTTGGAAGAAGCAAAGTGAGGAGAAAGGAAAAGAGGAAAAATAAAGAACACAGGCCAACAGCCGCTGGCTTCTTGCAGATGCATTGCCATTGTGAAGGCTCTAGCTGCTCCCCAGGATGATCTGCTGAAAGTTCTCATTGTTTCGGAGCCAACTTCGAAAGCATTAGAAGCAATATTTCTTACACTTAGCTACTGCTGTGTCTTTGTTCTGTGGAGTTGTGAGCCCCTGCCTGTGTAATTTCCGTATTTACATCAGTTTGAAGAGTCATGTTTTCCATTTCCATTCCCAGGCTGCCTTGTAAGCAAGTGTAAACATTACCACCCATGGTCTTGCTTGCCACAGCCACACATCTGCCTAGGTTCTGTAAGTCAGGGTTATTCAGAGTCCATGCTAATATTATTAGGATTTCAGATGGAACTTTGGTAAAAGAAAAATCCAATTAATACACTTACATTGGTGGATAAATTCGGTTCTTAGTGATCTATAGGGTCACTTCCAGTGCCGAGATTCTGGGCCGTCCTGTCGGGGACAGGATGAACTTGGTGGGAGAGCTAATAACCACCTAAGCTAAGATAGAATATCTCAGTGGCCACGTGAGATTAAGTAGTTGAAAGTAGTATAGCCACTGAGAATCATGTCTGAGGTGGGACGAAGCATGCAAAAGCTAGCGAAGTGGAGTTACGCTTTAGTTCCAAGCGTAACTTCCAGGAGAGGCCACAAGTAAGATAACAAGGCATGGATGCAGATCAGGAAGACGTCAAAAAGTTGAGAAGCAGAGCGCAAGATAAATTCAGGTGGGGAGCTCGGAGTGGAGGCTGGGAACAATGTAAGGTTTATGCGTTGCGTGGCATTGGAGCAGCCTGATGGCTGGTAGAACTCCAAGACTCAGAATTCTATGGTTTGTGATGAATTGCACTGAGATGTTTTTAAATATTTTTATGACGCAAACAGGAAGACCTGATCTTTATTTTCATTACCTTGTTGGCATAATCAACTTCTACTAATAAAAGGGAGTCGAGGTGAAAAGAAAAGGAAATAGAACATGGCAAAGGTTATGTATGTCTGGACGCCATGAAGTGTACCCACACAACAAATAATGAGCTTGGCCTCCTTTTCTGGCCTGTGGAAGCACAAGGGGAATGTCTGGAGAGGGCCATGTGGCCACAGGCTGCAGCTAGAAAGCTGTGCTTTCAGATAATTGACTCTCAGGGTGCAAATGCGTTAGGGGAAGAACACATTTTATGTGGGTACAGAAATGAGTATCTTAATTAAAGGCAAACATCAGAAGCCAAATATGTTAGACACTTAAAATGCTAAAGAAGTTAAGAAGCATGACCAGTTCATAAAATGACCCCAAAACAAAGCAGGGTTGTATAGTAAAATGATGATGGATCTGGAGTCCTTCCCTTGGGGGCTTTCCCTTGCCAACATCTGTCTACCCAGTTTCAGCAGCAGGTGCCAAGGCTCCCAGTGGTTTTTATCTATTTCTTAAAACCAAGCCTGACGTCCACAGATTTCAGAATTAGTATCGTAAGGCTATTCTAATAAAGATAGCCCAAATGCAGAGTGTGGAGTTAGTGAAGTATTTTTAACAATGCCTGCCTCATCAGAGTAAGTACTTAATCACCAAGGGAGATTTCTTGCATGGGGAAATATGCCCAATTATATTAAAAAATCCTGATATGTTTACTTCTTTAAAAAATTTCATTGTTTTGTAAACGTACCTCATATATCACCTGACATTTCTTAGCAATGCTTTTCGTTTGTAAATGTTTTTGTGTTAGGCTTACATTGGAATAGCTGTCACTCCATGAGTTCACACCACAACGCTGGAAAGAGAAGTGACCTACAGAAGATAGAAGGAAGGAAATCCTGGGCTAAAAAATTTCCCCCAAATTTCTTTCCCTCAATCCATTTTTGGGTAACATCAAAACAGTCATCCTAAAATCCATCTATTATCATGCTATCCTTTTGTCAGAGCCTACGATGATTACTGCCTCTAGTACTAATTCAGTAAATATTTATTTGGTACCTACTATATGCCAAGCACTGCTGTAGATGCAGTAAGGTACAAAAATTCCTATGTTTCAGGGGAGGGGAGGGAAGTGCTTGATAAAATGTACACATAGCAACTACAATTGTCAGGAGAACCCCAGTAGGGCAAGAACCATGCACCATTTATTCTTTTGGCTCCCGAAACATTTCCCTGGGCACATACTAAGTGTTTAGTATGTACTTATTGACAATTAATAGTCAACATGGAGATAATAACGAGATCATATATTCCTCTAGAAAAAATATGCATATGACCAATTTGCTAATACTACATGGATTAGTTGCTACTCTGACTATCCATATAAGTATTGAATACCAGTATTAATGAGCAGGTAAATTAAGAGAAGAGGCTCCCATTTTTTCACGAGGATAGGTACATTTGTTCACCAAATAATTAATTATTTTAACAAGCACAGGCCCTGTTATGGGTCCTGGTGGTTATCAGAGTAAGTAGCCATAATTCCAGCCCTCAGGGCTGTCGCTGTCTTTGAGGGCAGACAACATATAAACAGGCGGTGGGGATACTGGCTCAAGTTCCAGGTGCCACTCAGTGTCGAGGACTCCCTAGATGCATAGAAGATGATTGCCCAACCTGGTGTCAGTGGTCAGGAAAGGCTTCAGATAGCAAGTGACATTGACACTGGGTGAAATGAGGAAGAAGGTGTGGGGCCAGGGAAATCATAGTAAATGCCGTGTTCTGGAGAGGAGGAGAGAGCGTGGCGTGTGAATGGCTCTGATGTGGGCTCCTTGTATCATTGTTGCCAGTGCTAGGTTGCAGTTAGCATTTTGTCTTGGTAATAAAAAAAGAAAATATTGTCTCAGAGAACCTCTGGGCACTCCCTGTGCTCCTCCGGCTTCAGCAGCATTCCACTCTCTCACTTCTTGACTCTTGCCTCAGTGACTGTTGTCTCTTACGTTTGTTAGACATTCATTCATTCATTCAGCAAGTGCTTATTAATCACCTATTATGAACACAAAGGAAAAAAGAAACGGTACCTGTCCCGAATTCACATGAAAGTGAGGAAAATAATTATTGTGTATGTGCAACTGCGTGTGTATGTAATGATTACACTGTGTGAACCCTGTAATAGAGACATCTGTGCAAGCTGAAGGAGGTACTAGTAAATATCTGACTTTGAATTGTTTTATAAAGTGGCATTTGGCTGGCAAGCCCTCATACAACCTTTCTCTACTTCACTTGAAAATATCTATGAAGATGCAAAAAAATCATAAAGCCATGCTGACCTTGACAATTAAGATGACATTCAACGAGGAAAACTACAATTTAAAAAAAAAAGTTATTAAATTTATTGGTGTGACATTGGTTAGTGAATTTACATAGGCTTCAAGTGTACAGTTCTATAATACATCATCTGTATATCACCTTGCGTGTTCACCACCCAGAGTCAGTTCTCCTTCCATCACCATATATTTGATCCCGTATATCCTCATCTACCACCCCCTCCCCCCTTACCCTCTGGTAACCACTAAATTGTTGTCTGTGTGTGAGTTTTTGTTTGTTTGGCTCGTTAGTTTGTTGCTTTCAGTTTTATACCCCACATATGAGTGAAGTCATATGGTTCTCGACTACTTTCTGTCCAACTTATTTCACTTAGCATGATAATCTTAAGATCCATCCATTTTTGTCACAAATGGCACTATTTCATCTTTTCTTATGGCTGAATAATATTCTGTTGTATATAAGTACCACATCTTCTTCATCTAATCATCTGTCAAAGGACACTTTGATTGTTTCCATGTCTTGGCCACTATGAATAATGCTACAGTGAACATAGGGGTACATATAGCTTTACAGATAAATGTTTACAGATTTTTTGGGGTAGATACCCAGGGGAGGGATTGCTAGGTCGTATAGTAATTCTCCTCCTAATTTTTTGAGGAACCTCCATTCTGTTTTTCATAGTGGCTGCACCAATTTACATTCCCATCAACAGTGTATGAGGGTTCCTTTTTCTCTACAACCTCTTCAACCCCGAATTGACATTCTCAGAGAGAATCTGTAAAGATTTTTCAGAAGCTAAAAGACTAAAGGTAATTTGTTTGATAAACATAATATATGGCATACGAAAAAAATGAACCACTAGCTTTGGGAGAATTTGGACATTTCCACCTTCGTCTCCCTCACTTAAAAATGCAAGGCCCCTTTAAGGCTAAAAACAGAACAGTCATCCCTCTACTACACTGCTGTGGTTAGGGTTTTTCGTTTTGTTTTGTTTTTTGGAAGCAGCCAGTGAGTTGAATTTCCCAGAACTCCAGCACAACCCAAATCTTATCTTCCCTTTCAGTTCAGTCCATTAAAAAACTGCCAACCTGAGAAACCAACTGGGCGGGAATTCTGATTTAGGATGAATGGTGATGCCCTGCATTAGGAAAAAATGAGTTCAGAAGAAAAGATAATGGCATGACCAAAAAAAAAAGAAAATGTTAAAGACAACCAAAAATACAATAGCAGAATTAAAACCTGCATTGAAGGCAATAAAAAGCAAAAACAAACATAATTTTTACTGAAGAAAGTAAAATCAGAGCTGTCATAAGATGTAGCCTGTAGTTTAAATTTATTAGAAAAACATTTTGAGGGTGGGAGCTATAGCTCATTTACTTTTTAAATTCCAACAGAGCCTAGGTCAGAGATAGGCACTGAATAATTGCCTTATGGCTAAGCAATTATCTTCATCTTTATTTGCTAAGTGAGGAATGAATGTACAGTGACCTGCCCAGGGTCATGAAGCCAAGAAATGGCAGAGCTTCAATAAAAACATGAATCCTGACTTTTAGGATTCCCTTTCCCATGAAGCTGCCTAACTCATCACTCTGGACTTTGAAAAGAGCACTGAGGACTATCAAACAGAAGTCCAACAGCTACAGCATGCGCGGCTTCATACTGACCCACACTCCTCGCCCTGGTCCTTGCTCGCCTGTTCTGACCACCAGCCTTCTCACTCTTTCTCCAGTTTTTATCCTTACGCCGGTCCTTGGAAAGCTCTGCCCCTGTCTCTTCTCAGTAGTGATTCTAGTTTCCTTCCCACCCTCACTGACTCAGATTTCAAAAGTAATTGCTACTCCCGGTTTGACCTGGCTCTAAACCCTTCCACTTGAGGTGCCTGCCCTCATAAGCAGGAACAGGGCACCCAGGCATCCTTCCGTTATGCTTAATAGAATCATTTTCTTTTGTTCTGGTAACAGTTGGCTCCCTGCCATGTGACTAACTGTTGCATTTTTTCCTTTGGTGCTGCAGTATCGACCTACAGCACTGGACTACATAGAGATGGAGGTTAGAGGGTAGGCAACTTAATAGTATGCCTGGACCAAGTGCTCACTTATGTGAATAGTCTCCTTTCCACTTAATAAATGAGGCATGGTGAGGTAAGGGCTGCGCATGTGATATTTAAACGAAGCAGGAGCTTGGGTAATAGCCATCAATCATTGTCAGAATACACTGGTGATTCTAGGTTCTTTAAAACTAAACCAAAACAAAAATGCTTACTTTTAAAGTACAGAAACATGACATGGTCACACATAAAGATAGATGAAGCTAAATTTTCACAATCAGGAATGGTTGCATCTCTTACATTGTGTGTGTGTGTGTGTGTGTGTGTGTGTGTGTGTGTGTGTGTGTGTGTATTTTGAATGGTTGATTGGGTAGTTTTTACCCCTGTGAGATGGTAAAGAGAGCCCAGGTTTTGCAGTTAGACCTGTATTTGCATCCTGGCTTGAAAATCTGTCCGTTGTGGGACCTTTGAGGTTAGCTCCGTGAGGTCAGTCTTCTCATCCATATGCACAGGCTTCCTCGCAGCAGCATCGTCAGAATAAAATGGTGAGACTGTCACTACACAGACACCAACAGCAGATGCGTTGGAATCTATGGCTCCTTCTTAGCGGTTCTTACTTGCATGTTTACAAGCTGGCCAGCTGGAGTCTAAGAGTCTCCTTTGAATCCTGAGAGCCTGTCACAAGCCATCCACCTTCATCCGACTGGACTCATCAGCCATGGAGGTTATAACCACAACCAGCTAGAGACACTGAACAATCACTCGGTCTATCACAGAACAAAGTTTCATACAGCTGTAGAGATTAGTCTTCTCTGTATTTAAGGCTTTGGCCCTCAATTTCCTCATCAACACAATAGGAAACTCAAATTTGGTGTTTCAAAACAGCCAGTGCTGTAGGAATTTTGAAAGAGTCCTTTCTTCCTTGTGTATATAACCAGTTTTTATTGTAAAATTAATATGGCCTCCTCTTTTTGATGTTTTTTTTAAAAAAACATTATTTTCTGAAACACCCACTTGAATAATTACTTCGGAGCTATATCATGCCATGAGCACACACCAAGTTCACTATTGGTGGAAACGTGTTTTCTGTGCTGCTTTTTCCAAGCACAGCACTCCCCAGAACAAAAAGTTACTTTCTGGTTCTTTGAAGAGCTGTGATTTCTAACGTAAGGCCATATGCTGGAGAGCATATGTAAGGTTGAATGCTGGAGAGGTTGAATGCTGCTCCAACAGCTCGTCAAAGCAAGCACAGAGCCTGTGTGCATGTGGAAAACTGGGAGAGTGTCAGGAAAGAAGCGTTACAAGATCTTAGCCAGTTCCCAGAGGATTGACTCGTAGCTGGAGATGGGCATCACTAAACAGAATCAGATGTGGATAGAGTCAGCAACTCAGATGAGTGTTTGCAAGAGCTTGGTAGAAACCAGAGGTTGTTTCCTTGTGGCTTCCTCTGATGGGGTGATGGATGATGGAGCTGGACGTTCATGGGCAAATTAAAGTAGCTTTTGAGTGATATGTTTATAAGCCTTAGAAATACATGTGCTCTTTGACATAAATTTGTTGATGTTTTTGTTACAATTTAATGCAGTTTTATTTAGCTGTTTTTTCACATATTGTTTTTGCCTGTGAAAAATAGAATCCTATAACAAAGCTTAATATCCTCAGTATCATTTAACTGGTTCTCTGATGATGATGTGTTTTTTTATTGAAGCAGCTAATTTAGCAGCTAGTATTGTAATTTATAATAGGTACCATTTTTTCAGGGTCCACGATGTGCCAGATACTTTAAATGCATCATCACCAGTTTTCATATTAACCCTGCAAGACAGTGTTGTTGCCCCCATTTAAAAGAATGGAGAAACTGAGGCTGAGAGAGTCTAAGTTATTTACCGAAAGGAGAAAAGACCAGAAGTGGTCCTAGAACCTAGTCAGTTCAAAGAAGGGTAACTGACATTCTTTGGGAGAAAAAAAAAAAAATTTTTTTCTTTTAGAGATCTTTGTGTTTTCATATTCCTTCTGCTCTGTTTTCAATGTGTCTGCCACATTTCTTACTCGTTTTACTGACTTTTTAAATTATATCACAGAAGTAGACTTTTCTTTCTTTGTACATTCTATCTTCTCTGTACACACTAAACAACAAATAACACTGGGGGAGGAGGGAGGTTATGGACAGGATTTCTTCCCAGGGTAGTGCATAATGACGAGTGAATCAGGCAGACGCCTGCTAAGAAGGCCCAGCAGATAAATAATGGGAAAGGACTCAGGCCAGAGGACCCAGGATGGGATCCAAGTCGGTATATAAATCCAAGACAGGATTGGATGATAGCACGTGGGGGCCAGGACAGTTTACCAGAACAGCTTTGGGATACTGGTACATGACATATTAAAATCACTTAGATTTAGAGCATCAAAAGCAGAGCAGACAAAGGTGTGAAGTGCTCGGTACATCTGGGAAACAGCGAATGGACTCCTGTTGTGTGGGGTAGAGTTCACCAATAGTGTAAGGTGGTGAGGGAGAATGTCAGCCTGTCAGCTAGTCATTGTGTGTGTGGGTATTAGTTGTCTGTTGCTGCTGTAATAAATTACCACAAAGTTAGAGACGTATTTTCTCCCAGTTGTGTAGATCAGAAGCCCAGGCTGGCTTAGCAGGTTTCTCTGTTCCAGTTTTCACAAGACTAGAACCAAGGGCTCTTCCATCAGCAAGCTCTGGGAATAACCTACTACCAAACTCATTCAAATTGTTGGCCAAGTTAAGCTCCCTGCAGGTGTAGGACTGAGGTCCCTGTGACTGGATGACTGTCAGGCAGGGTCCTCAGCTTCTAGAGGCCACTCCCATTCGGTTCTTTGTCCCCTTCCTCCACCTTCAAGGCCAGCAATGGCCGTCAAGTCCTTCTCATGCTTTGAATCTTTCTGATTTCCATTTCTGCCTCGTTTCTTCTGCTTCCTTCTCCTACCATATCTCTTGACTGACTTCTGCCTGTCTCTTCTGCTTTTAAGAGCGCATGAATTACATGGCGCCCAACTGGAAAATCCAGGATAATCTCCATATTTTAAGGTCAGTTGTCTAGTAACTAGTTCCATCTGCAAAGTCCCTTTAGAGCAATGCCTAGATTAGTGTTTGATTGAGTAACCAGGAGATGGGAATCTTGGGGGGACATCTCTAGAATTGTGCCCATCATGTTGTATTAACACATGTATCTGCATTTTCCAAATCTGGGTGCATTTTAGGCAATGGCAAGTGTCAGCTTCGATTCCTGATGCTTACCAAAAGGAAACCTCTACATGTTGTCTGGGAGATTTGTCTCCTTTCTCTTCCAGGCTGTTGATTACCTCAGTCCTGTTCTCCAATCTCCGTCCTCTCTTCAGACATTTTCTATAAATCTTTCTCGGATCTTCCTCATTTCCTCACTGTCTGTCCATCAGCTCCACCTTCATTATTGACTGAGCAAACAGAGCATTTTTCCTGTGCCTTTGTATTCTGAAAAGCTCTCAACCAATTCCCCTGAGCCATGGATGCCCCCATCAACTTCTGATGACTCTAGATAAATCTCAAGACAGGGAATCGTGTTTCTGTTTTTTGTAATTTTTAGAGACCCCTTGAGAATCTATTTCTAAGTCCCCCCTTCTTTTTTTCTTATAATCACTTCAATTCCTTTAACAACAAAGAAGAAAAAATACTCAGCTAACTACATTACTAACACATTTTTTAATCTCAACTATTTTAGGGCTTATGAACCTATGATTCACAATGCCAAGATTTAGGACAATTATTTCCACACTTTATTGTGCATCCAGACCTTGCTGAAATTGCAAATTGCTAGGCCCATGACAAAGGTTCAGTAAATCCGGACTTGGATCTCAGGAAATCTACATTGACCTGGGATCCCGGAAAAGAGTTAAGACATGTGCCCAAGTTCTCACGGCTACTAAGTGGCAGCAAGATTTAAGCTGAAGTGCATTGTGAAGTTCATCTGTCTTTCCTATTCCCAGGGTAAATGGACGTGTGTAGGTTGATAAGGGCTAAGGCTTCTCCAGCATTTTTGCAAGTGAATTCCCCACTTGCAAAATCCCTGAGCACTTACCAGGGACACACGGCTTGTCCATACTCCCAGCTGTCCATACCTTTAACATCGTGATGCTGGTGGTCAACGTATATTTTGCCGTGGACAGACACTAGTCTTCAGTGGTCCTCCTTAATACCCTGTGGTACCCATAGCGTGTTGAAGGAGCTGCTTTATTGCTGTATTCCAGGTAATGAATAGGATTGAGCCCTTCATGCATTCAAGAGAAAGAGAATGTACATTTACTAAGAGAAAGGGAAAGAGAATGACCATTTTTAAGTGCCACCTATGCACACGTAGTTGGCATCACAAGTGGCTAGCTCTTGTAAACTCAGTGCAGCTTGTTGAAAAAGTCAGGCACTTTGAAAATGATATTTAATCTTCACACAGATACCTTAAGGTATTATTTATTATTCCTACTTTACAAACGAAAAAAGCTGAAGTTACAAAACTCACACTTTCGTGCAGCCAGTTAGGGGAAATGGCAAGATTTAAACCCAGGTGTCTTATTCCAAAGTTCATCACCTTTCCATTTACCTACACTCCTAAGCTCAAAAATCCTATAATGATTTTACATAAGTGTTTTATAACCATTATCTAGGATATTGAAATAATCGATTGCAGTTCGCATCTCATTGGCCACCATGTGCAGCTTTCACACATCTCTAAATGTTAATTAGAAGTGTTTTCTCTTACGTTCTCCTCATTACACAATAGCCAAAATAAATAAAGTGTGCTTACCATAGCAACTGCCCCTTGGGGCTTCCCCGCACATTTCACTGTCTTGCCCAAACAGTCAATATAGGCACACGCGCATATATAAACGCATTCCTTCCGCTGACTGTTTCCTTCCCACTTCCTCTTAATAATGGAACCATTCAGCCTTCAGCCAGGGGTATCAGCTCATCTGTCCTATCCCAGCTTTCTCACTGGCGATAAAGCTATACCTCCCCCAGGACATCCTTGGCACTCCCAGGGCACTGCTGCCACGCCCCTCCCAAGACAGCTCTCTAAGGACCCTTTGTAGCCTCCTGAGTGGTCCACGTGGCAGGCATCCCTTAGAAAATTCCATCTTGGGCTGGCTGTCATTTGACTTTTGCCAAGGCAGGGCTTCGGTCCCGGGTGTTCGAGAGAATCAGATGGACTTAATGGTCATCTGTACTGCTAATGTCTCCATCTGCATATCTGGTGAGATGTCAGGGAAGCAGGAACCCCTGACTGAAGTAACATCACACTTCAGAGAGAAACGCCTTTCACTGAGTCACATTTCAACTCTGACCCTGGTGCTAGTGGTGAGGAAGTGTTGGGAATGGCTCTGGGAGAACCGTGCTTGCTGATTCCCTCCTGTACTGAGTACCTTCTTCCCAGGAAAAACTTTTTCTCCCTTGAAGGATAGGTATGTTTTACTTATCAGGGGAAAACAAAAAAGCTACGTCACCCATCATGTGTCCTTGTTTTTCATAGCTGCTAACAAGCTCAAGTTAAATTTAGTGCTCATTTACATTGATCATCTCATTCTCAGTTTCTGGAGAAAAGAAACTACCTTCTCTTTTCTGCCCTATGATTTCTGAGCTCTGGAAATTTAGAGAAGGTTCCGTAATATCTTTTTGCTTGACGACCAGTTCTTGTTGGAAGTTCTTATGAATATTTGCAAATTATTTCCTCAGGAGATTAAGAAAGCTAAATGTAGCGATACCACACCCCTTTTTCTCTTATGGGTTCTTACTAATTGAAAAGGATATCAGAACCAGTTATATTGTCAATGTTACTATAAAGGGCACTGGGGCTCCTAATCATTTAATAGGAGAGTGCATCTTATATACAAAGTCAAATTCCTCCCCCAATCCCATCACAACTTATCTAAATCTGTTGTTTGGTACCAACCTGTAGGGAGATGTGGGTGTGCCAAGCAGATACAGACCCAGTCACACAGAGGAGCATGGCTTGATTCACATCACGTTGATGACCCTGGAGGGGAAGCCAGAGGTGCCCTGGCCCTGGAGGAGAATGCTAAGCCATGGCCCGGTTGGCTTTCCCAGTAGACCAACAGCAGAGATGCTGCTGAGGCCAGGCCAGTACAGGGGAGAGAGAGAGAGAGAGAGAGCACTCGTGACTAGTGATACTGCTGGTTGCTCACACCAAGATATTCAGCTGAGGGGGCATATGACAGGGCTGAAATACTGTTTGCTCTGCTCCTTTTTATAATTCATTCTCCCAGATGGTATGTCTTATGTATTTAATCCACCTGAATGTGGCAACTTTTTCTACTTCTCACAGAGGCTCCATAGGAGCTACAGGGACCCTACTTTTGCCCCATTCTCATGTAAGCCACTTTTCTGATGAGGAAGGGTAAGTGTGGAGCTTGGGGGTAGGTACTGGGACATAGAGCAAATGGCTCCTCACCTCTATGAATATATGAGGAGCTGAGGTAGTAAATACTGTGCTCTCATAATTGTATCATCTGACAGAGAAGGATAGGGTGTTAGGAGCGAGTGGTATACAAAAGGAAAAGGGAGCGCTGAGTTTCTGGTGAATAACACAGGTAAAGTCTGTCAGAAGACTAGGTGCTGGTTTCCATTCTTGTGTTCCTTGAGGCAAATTATTTTCTCAGGAAGGTTATGAAATGAACTTCTATAGTGTCAGCATTGTTCATGTTCTCTCCTAGTTGCAGCATGCTTACAGTATGTTTAGGTCTCTGGGGAGTTTTATGAGAGCTGTTCCTTCATAGAGTTATTGGTTTGGGGGGGTGAATCCCCAAATTTCCTCTCTGGTCTCCCATTCAAACCTTCTGCATTCCTGTGTGTTAAAATCAAAGCCGTTGTTCTCCTCTAGTTGCTCAGTTGTTTGCCAAGAAAAACTATCAGCAGGTAGCTCTACTGAATTCAGGAATCCCCTTATCAACAGACTTAGATAAGTATCCAGAATAGCTGGGACAGGGGATGCTAAGTGAGGAGGGGCAAGCACAGACGCTAGAGAAGTGAGCAGGGTGAGCCCAGGAAGAAGCACACAGAAGTGAGGGTGTTTGTGCTTCAAAATGAGGGCAATGAAGAGACATTTTAACACAGAGTACCATGACCAAATTTGCATTTGAGAATAATCACTAGCTCCATTGTAGAGAGGAGCACCATTAGAAATGGAGATTTGCTCGGCTAATTCAGCAATCAGGAAGGACATAATGGTGGCCTGGGTTAAGGAAGTAAGAAACAGTGAGGATGAAGATAAGGGGATGGACTCAAAAGAGATTTTTGAGATCAAATATACACAATTTGGAGACTGGCTAAATATGGGAAGGGAAAGAGATGCCAAGAAAGGGTGCTCCCAGGTGTCTGGTTTGGGCAATGGAATGGTATCGGTACCCTGCCAACAGGCCAATGCTGGCCCCTTAATCATGGCTGGGGAATCTGGAGAGAGTAATAAATGGGACTGGAGAGATGAAGGGAAGGAACTGGGTAGACCACTCAGCTCCCCTTTTATAACGCAGGCTGCATGTCGCTTCCGCATTGAGCTCAGGACCACACACACGTAGGCCCCGAGAAATGTATGTTATGTGAAGGAATTTTTGTAATGTGAAAATAGAAAGTGATCTCCAATATTGGTGCCCACAAACTTCGGACTAGGGTTGACAAAACCAGCAGTCTTAACCCTCTGGCAATGTCCCAAGAGAACACCTTAATAAATGGGAGATGTGAAGGTGGGTCTGTGAACAAGTCTTGAAGGCACCCAAATCCAGCATCCTGACAGTTCTGGAATCTCTCAGAGACTGCTGTATTCCATATACACATGTGGTTCCGATTGACTTTAATGGGAGTCCCACGCAAACCACAGATTCTAAATTATCCCATAGTAGGTATAACATTTATAGGAGACATATTATTTTACCCTGAATACCCTCTAGATGCTGTTACACTGAATTCTGACAGTAGCAGAACTCGGAATAAGAGCCTCTTTTACTAGAATGCTACTGCTACATGTTGATTTTGGTAAGCCAATGATATCTGTAATAAAAGAACATTTTTTTTAAAGAAGAAGAAAGAAATATTAATTTCATGCTAAGAAATATCAAATACAATCTTTCCACAGTATTTGTTTTGTTTTTGTTTAATTCAAGGCAAGGCATTTCTTTTATGAAGGGATAGTTTTTCCCAGGTCTGGAGATTAAACAATTTAGTAGTCATTTCACGTTCAGCTCACAAAAAGGGGATTTGCATATGAACTTGTGTCGGCAAGAAAAAACACATCTGAACGTGTTTCATGGGAACTAACTCTGACCATGGCAGCTCCTTTCGGACCTCATCTTCTTCTCTTGTTTTCATCCCTGCAGGTCACTGGATTGAAACTGTCTCAGGACCTTGATGATCTTGCCATTCTCTACCTGGCCACAGTTCAAGCCATTGCTGTAAGACATTTTAATTCCATTTTTAAAGAGACTTAGAGTATCAATAAACTTTAGACCACATGCTCCCCAAGATGCTATATGCTTTTGTGACAGAGATTCGCAATTAAAAGGAAGCTTACCAAAAAGAGATGCATGTCTGTCCAGAAGGAAATCGTGATGGTTTTCACCTGCTTTATTAATAACCTCAAATAGCTAAAAAGCTGAAAAGCGTTAAAGTCTTTGAACATCATACTTGGCATTTATCTTATTTGTCTGCTAAGTTCAATTAAATAGAAGCAAGCAAGCAGATGCCATATTAAGAGAAACCAGTATTAAGAATGTCCAAATTTATAAAATGCATGATACTGTTCTTCACACACACAAAAAAATTGTTATAAGATTTTTTGTTTGTTTCTTTTTTTAAAAACAGTAAGCTTCCTTAGAACATGAAAATATTTTTAGATAACTAGGTGCTTGAATGAGCAGTTTGAATGGGTGGGGAGGGAGAAAAGGGAGAATTTAAATGTAAAGTGTTAGGAACTCCTAAAGATCAATCAAAAATGAAAACAAATTCCTAGAGACTCAAACATGATTGTCTAAGGAATCTTCTTCTCTAGAAGTGATCCATGAGTGGGCTGCAAGAGGGTTCTACACCCTGAACTCATTCATGAAAGATTATATGTGTGCACACGTTAGAGAGTGTATTTATAGAGATTGGGTCGTGGCTTTCAGGGTCTCACAGCTGGTAGGAAGCCCGTAATCACAGCTGATCCGGTGAGGCTTAGCCACTCTGGAAAGAAAATAAGGACCAACAGAAAGGAAAAATCAATTCTCTAAATCTGGATTCAGAATTCATTTTCAGAAAAATACCTATAAACAAATTTTTTTCTTAATGCTATGAACATATTTATATACTATTCAATTATTCTGTTCCTTCATACCTCTTTCATAACTTCAGTGCTTCAAATAATAGAACTGCATGCATTTTCTCCATATATCCATATCACCAACAAAAATGCTTTTCTTATGTTCAGATTTGTCCAGGTGCCATGTACATATGATAAGAGAACAGAACTTCCCAACCACTAAAGGAACATAACGGTCTGTAATGCGACTACGCACGAGTATGGAATCAGCTAACTTCATTAGATTAAGCCGTCCTGTTGGTTAATAGACCAGTTTGACTGTGTTTTTCTGAGGCAACTGTCTTATTGATTTAATAGCTTGGCCAGTTCAGTGAAATCAATCAGTCTGCTTTGTTTATGGGGATTTGGTCCAAAACAAGCAATTCTGACATCAATCAAAATGAAGGGACTGATTAGTGAGATGGAATGAAGGACAAAACTGTGCATCAGTAGTAAAAATAATTGTTTAGTGATCCTGCTTTATAATAATGATGATGATAATGATAATAATACACTTTTAGGGTATTACGTGCTACGCACTGTGCTAAATATTGTCCACACATTATCTGACTTAACCGGACAAGGTAGGGATGACAATCCCTATTCCACAGATTAGAAACCTAAGCCTCAATGAGGTTAATGGCTCAGTTTCATACAGCTAGTAAGGGGCAGAGCCTGGATTTATAAAATAAAAGTAGATACATGGTATATTGAGGAACTTTTATTTCTGGTTCGTTACTGTTACTGTATGAAAGTCTTACAGCAGAATAAATCACTTGCATTGAAATGAGTAATCGTAATCCCAGAAAATCAGACCTGTCTTATCCTTCTTCTGAGTCCATGCGAATGAAGAAGGTGACTACACAGGATGGGCCAAGGGATAATGCAGTGGTGATGGTGACTGTTTTCTCTCATTGACACCCACTGTCTGTGCCAGGCACCAAACACAGTGCCTTACCCACCTGTGGCTTAAGATAGTAACCTGTAAGCGCTGAGATTGTTCTTGTTTTACAGACAGAGGGAAAAAAACCACTTACCAAGGTCAAAACAGCTGATACATGGCAGAGTCGGTATTTGAACCGCTCTCTGTCTCACTCCCAGGCTTCTGTGCTTTCCACTTTCCCATGCTGCATTTTTTCTTTATTTATAAAACTACCTGGATAAAATAAGCTTCTAGGCATTCCCAAGAGCAGTTTTGACTTGAGACATCTTAGAAAACATTGTTAATTTGGCCAGGATTGCCTCCCAGAGGTCCCCTTCCTGGTAAGAACACTGCAGCAGAAGTCCGAAGATGTATGAATGAGGATAAACTTGACGTGGGGGGCAGCCTGCTAAATTTCCCCAAATACCACACACTTAGAAAATCAATCTTGTATGTAATGGGCCATCATGTATTAAAAGCTATCATATTTATTCTGTCCATTGTCTTAACGACCTTTATAATACCACAAAGGGAAGGCAATTAAAGACAGATTTTTTTTGATAAGACTTTATTATGGAATCAATTTGTGAGGAATTCAGTCTGCTTTGCACAAGTATCTAGGTGTGCCGATTTTCTACGCAAGAATGTGCGTTTTAATGAAGCATCCTGATAACAGATATTTTCCTATGATGTTTAACTTAAAAAATTTATTTTTGTTTCATTGGCCCTGATAAGGCCCTAACACCTATTTGTTGTTGATAAGTTAAAGGGAAACAAATTCCTCTCTGTAGTAATATCTATGGTTGGTATTTTGTGGGAATAGAATGAAATTGAAGAGATATTGTAATGAAGTTAAGTGGGGACTGTGCAAAACCCTCCATGAAGTAAAATTCTTTCTTGATCACATTTAATTGAAAGACCTGTCAAATACCCAGTTTATCCATAGCCTGTTCAGCTATAGTTTTCTTTTCAGAATAGACCCTTAAAAAGTACCATTTGCATTTGAAGTCTCTCAATTTGCATTTGGTTCTGTACATTCCCAGTGGAACAGCCTAATTTTAATTTAAATTTCTCTGTGAAAACATTTTTTCCAGAAAGGTGAGCACAAAATCATTTTAGCACAAAGCCTTTTGGTGGGGCATTTCAGGAGGGAGGAGCATTTCACAGAGTGGAGTCCGGGACACCAAAAGGGAATGCCCTGTAACTAACTGCCAGCCTGAGTGGGAAATTCCAGCCAACAATGCCACACGGGAGAGACAGGCTGTCACAACCCCTCTTGAGGGAGTGCCTCTTGTTCAGATCCTTTCTTTCCTTTTCCCAGGCAATGGGCTTTGTATTACCCTCCAATCAGTCCCACTAATCATGTGCGCCCAGGTCCTTGGTTTTAGAAATATCAGAAATATCAATTTTGCATGGCATTTCCATATATATAAGGAGGCAGCTCCCCTCCCCTCCATACAGACTGTATTGCCTTAGGCAGATCATGTAACTCCTAAATGGGGATAACAATAGCAGTTTTTCAGTTTGTCACCAGATTAGAGATGACATTTACATGCAAGCAGAGTGCCTAGCATATAGCCAATAACCAGAATGGCTCTTATTTCTAAACACTTCCCATGTGTTTGACACTCTTCTACAAACTTATGTACACTCTCGACAAAGGGAGGGCTTACTGTGTCTTATCAAGCCTCAGACCACATTTAATTTCTTTTTTCATATTCTGACAATCCATAGAATTTTCAAATGAACCAATATGGTATTATTGGTTCATCTCATTTTAAAAATGAGAATTGAGTCTGAAAAAGGTTAGGCACAAATTTGATTCAGGAAATAGGTGAACTACCTTAATACCATCCTAGGTGGTTTTTTTTTTTTAATTCAATCACCATGATTTTAGCTACTGCAGATTCAAGCTCCTCGCGTAGACTAGGGTTACCTATATTCCATGGACACCAAATGATCCATGCTGGATGTAAGGGCATCTATAGACCTCCTGTAATTATTTACAATATACCATTTTGTGACTTTTTTTTCTGGGGAGGTCAATAGGTTTTATTATATTCTCAAGAGAGTTCATGACCGCCAAAAAGCTTAAGAAAGAACATCTGGGGGTAATCGATAAGCAGGATCTGGCCTTATATGGTACAACATGTTTTAATTTTTTTAAACACACTACATCTGTGGATTATCTTAGGCAGCCCAAGTTTCACCTAATCCATATTCTTACCAGATTCACTAATAGCTTCAGCAACCCACAGACTCTAGGCTGCATCTGCTGTGCTGTGCTCCTGAACTACCCCTCTCCGTCATCATCGTTTATTCCACAGCATCAGGATTGCATGACCCAGGGTCCCAAATCACCCTCTAGCCATTCCCTCTCCCAGAGGCACCTCCAGTCCAGGAGAGACCGCTCTCTAGATAGCCTTGTTAAAGGAGGCTTCACTTGCCCTATGTTTCAGCCCCGGGGAACAGTCAGATCACTTCTCAAACTCTCTTGCTTTACTTTGGGTAAGCTTCTGATATGGCATGCCCTCAGACTAAGCGACCTTCTCTTCTCTGTGCGTTTGGGTACCAAGTTGCCAGCAATGCTGTCACACTTTGATTTGTGGTATTGGCTCACATATTCTCCCCAGCCCAAACTTGTTTTCTTCTTGGTGGCTGTACCATCTGTGGCCTCTCCGATCTTGACCTTCTCATCTCCCTTGACCTTCTCCTCTGTCTGCTTCAGCGTCTCACTCCCGTGTCCACACCTCGGACGTTGTCATCCCCAGAATTGCTCAATCTCGAAACATTTTCAGGACTGTCTCTCCACCAAAGAAAAACTTCTTCGTGCATCCTAAGGCCATATCACAGTTCATCCTTTTTTGTTTTTAATCCTTATCCCAAATAAATTTTGATATGTGAATTTCTAGGTTTTGCACTTCCAAATAAATTAGGATTTTTATTTATTCGGACATCCTAGCTAAAACTAAAGAATTCTACGTTAAGATTCACATTGATGACCCTACGATAGTGTCCTTTTCCCAGGCATCAGCATTTGTTACTGAGTTTAGTAAACTTAGCAAGACAGGAATGAGGGTAGCACATTTTATGAAGATATTAAGACACAGGCCTGAAGTGAAAATATGGCGAAATCCTGAGCCAACCAGAACACGTGGCTTTGCATCAGTCCAGATCTTTAAGGACTGACTGGGGATAGATTCTGGCTCTGGAAGCTTCATTATTAGAGCCACTACCTGGTTCCAGGTGATAACAAAGGTCATTTTAGCCCTTTGCCACAGAATTCTGTGTCTCACCTCTTTTGTGCAATTAGAGCCCTCTCTCCATGTTTCTCCTGCTGAATTTGTCTATGTCTTTAGTTCCTATTTAGGGAAAGGAGACTGACTCAGGGACCAATGACTGTTATTTTCAGAGCAGTGTTGCCGATCACTCCATTCTGTTCCCAGTACCTTATAGAAGACCTGGGCCACAATAGACGCTCATCAAATATTGGTTTAAAGGAACTGTATTAATATTAACTGTGTTCGCATTGCCGTTTGTTTTTGTCAGTATTGTAGCAACCGATAGCAACAAATAATCTAGTAATTAAGAGGATGTTCAGTCAGGCAGTCCCACGTTGGAATTCCCACTCTGTGACTTGGTGACCTGTGTGACCAGAGACAGCCTAATGTCTCCAAGTCTCCGGTTACTGAGAGAGTGTGTGGAAAGCAGGGTCTGGCACTGGGTAAACACTTCGTACATGTTCCATACCATTTACTGTTGCTGTCCCTCTGATGTTTTCTTCTGTTTTTATCCCTTGAAGTTCGGGACCCGCCTCATTATAGAGGCCATGCAGGCAGCAGGGCACTCGATCAGCACTCTTTTCCTGTGTGGAGGCCTGAGCAAGAATCCCCTTTTTGTGCAAATGCATGCAGACATTACCGGTAAGTCTGAGAAGGAGGGGAGAGGTCATCTTAGGCTTGGCAGCAAATGGTCATGGCCACGAGCTAGACAGGATTGACAATGGGAAAATGTACGTGATATGCCAAATTAGTTTGAATATTTACTGCGCTAAAGTGTATATTTTCAAAGACAACTATGGAGTCTTTGTCGCCATGATGGGGAAAGTGACTTCTATGTAAATCCAGCTATAGCATGATGGTGAGAAATGAGAGAGGTCAGCAAGGGCTACATCGTAATCCAAGCATTTACTCAACGGTTTTGGGAGTTCTTCTGACCCACACATTGTGGGGAGTCTTGAAGATACAGAGTAAGACGTGATTTCTGCCCCTGAGGATTTCAAGGTCTATTGCAGAAGACAAACAGCCAATAGGCGTGTTCGATCTAGTGTGGCAACAGTTCCGACTGAGAAAAGCCCAGGGCATTACGGAAACACGGAGGGCCTCCTCTCCGTGGTTTGGACCTGTGACGGTGCATGACAAGTGATCTGGGGAATCGAGAAGGAAACTTGTATAGAAGCACTGCGGAGCCCAGCTGCTATGGGAACTGTGGGTCTGGCTACAGATGGGAGTTTGAGCCCTAAGACCGTGATATGCCATGACTCCTTCTCAGCTCATCAGCATCAGCGATCATGACACAGATGGAGAGAATCCAGAGTAGTGGGCTGATCCCTTTGTGATATGAGCAGACAAGCAAACAGGATCCATAGAGCAGACCCCTGGGCCCAAGGAAGGGGCCCTATTGGCAGGAGCTTGCTGGTGTCAGAGAGGCTTGCCTGTACTCCTGTCCCTCTGGACCTGGTGCCCTTATCTCTCTTGCTGCTTTCTCTCCCAGTGTCTCTTGGGGAATGTTGTCCCCCTCTCAGGACCTATCCCAGGGTGGCCAGGTACCAGAGCAAGGCAAGGGGATAGAAATAGGGAGGACTGGACCCTGCTTACAGCCCCAACTCCACCCTGATATGAGCCCACCTTACACTAGCTTCCATTCATCGTGATCTCTTGCTGTCCCCCTGCCCTGGGTACCTTGTCTCTGACAGCTGGGTAGGTCAAGTTTCCTGCCTCATCATACCTCCCGTCTTCCTGCAGGTCACGCATATTCCTGCAGATGAGAGCTTTACCAAATGTGATGGGTGTAATTGACCCCTGCACATTGTGAGATGAAACTAAATAAGTTCCTTATCCTGATATTAGAGATATGTAGTGATCTCCACAAGCCAGAGGACAGTATGAAAAAAGCATATAGGCTAAGGGTAAATATGTCAGGATGTTAAGAGTGGAAATTACTACCATTAACCAAGCTCCCACTGTGTGTCAGTATGAATCACTGCATTTACCTTTCGTCCTTACAGACCACCAAAAGGTAGAAATTGGTGCCCCCATCTTACTGGCAAGGAAACTGAGGTTCATAGAGGTAAATTCAGTTGACTGTCCAAACTCACACGTCCAGTAGGAGGCAGGACCAAGATTATAACCCAGGGATATCCAGGCCCAACGTCCCCTATACTATGCTGTTGACCCAGGTTTCTTAACCTTCTGCTCAGTGTTGGACCATTTGCTAATGATGACTCCTTCTTACCTGAAATAGAACCTAGAGAAGTGAGCGGTTCTGACGCAGAAGGAGGAAAGACATGAAACGGCACCCAGATTACCTTGTAATTTTCCCCAGGAGGAAAACTGTAACTACACTTGATTTAACAGTCAGCTAGCTGATTCAGATAAGATTCAGATTTAAAATTTGGTCTTTGAGTGACTTTTCCAATTTCCAGCCTTTCTAATAGCCACAAAGACTTCCTACCTGGATGCAGAAGGGAGGTGAGATTAGCCTTGGCTAACACATCACCCGAGGGAATGGGGAACAGGGCTCCAGAGCTGGGCAGCCCAATGACCCCAGGCCAAGATTCAGTGGCCGCCACTCCAGCCTCTGTAAATGCGGGTCCTCTTCTGGCCCTACAGCCTTGCGCTGACTCAGAAGCAGGGGTACAGCGCTTGCACAGCAAATTCTGCTTTGGAAACTGTTCTTCAGGCTGCTGAATGAAAAGGCTGTTGATCGCTATTCAGATTCTCATTGAAACTGGACCCTTTGTCTCTGACTATGGACCAGTTACAGTTCCAGACAAAGGGATCTTTTCTTTGGCCTGGAATTGCTCTGCCTTGGGAAGCCTGTGACTGACAAGTGATGGCAAAGTGCATCTGTCTTAAAATGCTTTGGGTTCTGCTCAACTCATTAATGCATCAGATAAAATAGTTCACATTCCACACGAAGCTGCCATCTTCCTCTCCTTCACCAAGCACTCAGAGAAAATAACACATTTGCATTCGTTCCTGTAAAAGGCACTACGCAGCAGTGGGTGGAGAGGTAGAGTTTTGGGTGCTGTTAAACATTGTGATTGCTCTAGTTTTCCTGCAAAGAAAGACAGCACCATAAGCCAGGTCCGTAATTCTCAGGAACACATGTTAAAAACACAATGGAATTTGGAAGATTCATTGGGGAAAGTGGGGAGTAATGGAAAGAGGAGAGGGGGGGACCAGCTCTGTGACTCTGGACAAGTCACTTTACCTCTCTGAGCCTCATTTCCCTCATCTGAAAGATAGAAATAATATTATTTCCATCATGTAGATCATACTGAGGAATAAATACTCACACGTTTGTGAGTGCCAAGCTCTGGCTCAAAGTAGGTGCTCAGTACAAGTTCATTCCTTTCTCCCATTTAGGCAGCCCCGCACCAAAAAAGAAGGAGGTGTGTTTGAGAAGAACGCAGGTTAATATTTTGTAAGCAAATCTTTGCCATTTGGGAAACAGCTTGCTCTACGCGAGCAGGGAGAGTGGGGCTTTGCCAAGGTCAGAAGTGTCTTCTACATGAGAAGGAAGAATGTCCCTGGGCATTTAGTTAACTGTGGTTTCAAGAGGTACGTGGTGTGTGCTGAGTAATTACAGGTTTCCCCCACTGACTGGGGACTAAATGTTCTTCCTAGTTTGTATGTTTTAGTACAGGCAATTTCAGTAGGGGGTTTCCCTCTTCCTGTCTTATTATTTTAATCATTCGTTCCTTCATTTGTTTACTCCAAAGCCCTCTCTGAGCACGCCAGTGAAGCGAGCGCGGAGAAGGGCATGGGGATGCCACGAAGGCCAGTAATGTCCTGCCAACAGGCCCGTTACAAACTGAAACGTGTTCCCGGTGCTCTGACCGATGTCCGGAGGGTACAGGGAGACCCAGAGGATGTCGGTGTCAGTACGAGTATGAATCAGGTTCAGGCAGGGAACAGATGACACACTCCAACTGGATTAACTGTAAAAGGCACATAAGGGATCTATTTACAGAGGTGTGGGCAGGGTGGAGGGGAACCCTGGCCATCAGGCAGTACCCTGGGGGCTACTCACAGTCTTAGCACCCCTAGGCGTGCAGCTGCTGGGACAGGGCGGTAACCAACCTGAGTCCGAAGGGCTCCATGAAGAGGGCCACCCTGAATCTTAGTCAAGGATGCAGCCCGAGGACAAGGGGGCCACAGATGTGGGCCACACAGGCCAGTGTGCCAGGACCCAGAGTAGGTTGGGGGAGGGATGGGAAGGGAAGAGGTGGGATTGACCTTAGGGGCAAATGGAAGCAGTGAGTTGGTTTCACTCGGTAATGAGTGAGGAGAGGCTTCAGAGATTCTTAAAGGGAAGCTTTAAGACATAACAACTAAAGCTAATTTAGTGCTTTCTCTAAGCCAAGCACTGTTTTAAGTGCCTCACTCACAATACCGTTTCCCTGAAAATAAGACCTAGTTAGGAGGTGGTGGGAGAGCAGAGGTAGTTATATCAGGGACATCTTCCCAGACAAGATAGGAAGAAAATTCCAGTCTTTGGAAAAAATAAGTCTAATGTCTTAAGTAGAAAAAGATTTAAAGATTTTATAGGTCTGGCCATAGAGCTAGCTTACCTCTGTGGAGTTTGTTGCCATCTCATGATTAGCAAATACATTTATATTTATATTTGTGTGTGTGTGTGTGTGTGTGTGTGTGTGTGTGTAATTATATATATATATATATATATATATATATATATATATATATATATATATATAAATCCTGAGAATTCTAAATGATTTCTATTAATCTTAAACCCACCAGGAGCCCCCTCACCTCTGGGAGTCGGCATGGTGAATGCTCCTCCGTGTCTGGCAGACCCCAACTCATCTTTCAATTTTGGGGTTAATCCTCATCTCTACTCTGTTGACCCCCCCATCCCAGAAATTTGTTCTTTCATCATTTGAGCTTTTACCACGTACTAGGTACCGATCTCAATTCCCGGGATGCCGCAGCAGACAAAGCAAAGCCCCTGCCCTCATGGAGCTTATGTTCTAGGAGGGCAGCCAGACCATAAGCCAAGAGCCTTAGTAACACAGTGTTGGAAGGTGATGAGGAAATAGAGAAGGGGATGAGTGTTGTGGGTAAGTTGTCATTTTCAATGAGACAGTCAGGAAAGCCACCGTGGGAAGGGGATGTTTGCACAAGACTTGGAGTGAGACGGTGGCCCTGTGGACATGTAGGAGGAAGTGTCCCAGACGGAAGGAACAACATGAAGGCCTTGAAGCAGAATCAAGAAACAGCCAGGAGGTCAGGGCAGGGTGGCCATGAGGAGAGGAGAGGAAGATCAGGGTGGGCACCAGTCTTGGGGGCGCCTTGTCAGCCATTGTGAGGGCTTTGGCTTGGGCTCCGAGAAATTGGAAGCCGCTGCAGGATTCATCATACCCTCTCTTAGGACTTACTTCCCTTTTCTTAGTGCATCTCAGTTATAGAATTGAATAGGACAGAGCCAGATCATCTCTGTTCTCCATGGGCCCGGCAAAGCACCAGATAAATGTTTGTTGAACTGGACTTGAACCAAATGGCACGTAACAGCTAGTAGAAGCCTGGAAACCCGGGCAAAAAGGTCTCCTGAGTTGATCTGTATAGTGTTGGCTCCTGTGGGGCCCTTGGCTACTGTACCAGCAGGCAGAGGCCATGAAATCCCGTAGACCCAGGGAATCCCCTGGAACAGGGAACAGTGGAGGACGGGGAGGGGATGCCCACTGCTGCCTCCACAGCAGGTATTTTTGCTGCTGGGGCTGCTTGCTGGCTCCCCACAGTGCCCGGTCCTGCTCCCTAACCAAGGTGTGGCTTTGTCCTGTGCAGGCATGCCTGTGGTCCTGTCGCAAGAGGTGGAGTCTGTTCTTGTGGGTGCTGCTATTCTGGGTGCCTGTGCCTCGGGGGATTTCGCTTCTGTACAGGTATGTGAGGACCAAGGGGTGGGCCCTGGGCCCTCCCCTGTCTGAGGCTTCCTCTTGACAGCAGCTCACGTCTTGCAAAGCACACACAGGATATAATTAAGAAATGATAGGTTCCAGCCAGGGAAAGCACAAACACTTCTAGCCTCAGACATATTTATTGCAGTTTTTATTTCAGTTGGCCTCTGTTAGTGTTGGTGGTTCTGTTTTTCTGTTGATTTTCTTTTTGCTCCTTTAAAATTGCTCTTAAATTCCTGTTTTGAATTTTTCCCTTGACCATTTATTTTCCTTTTAGCAAGTGAAACAGGTAAGATTCAAAACGTAAGTTTTTTCATGTAAATTTCAGATTTGTATTTGCTTATTTCGTCTCCACCCACCACTTCCCAAATACCTTTGAGGCCTCTATCAACAAGAGACACGAATAAAAATGTTAGTGAAAACGGGAATTAAAAGGGAAAATAAGGAACAAAGATATAGGAAGAAGGAAACGACTTAGTGGCGGTGATTGAGCCCACAATTTGACTCTGAGCTTCCTGGCAGCCAAGACAAAAAGAACACATGCTAAGTTGCATAACTCTTTTTTTCAAAAAGAGGAAATATACTAGTTTCTTGCAGGAGACAAAACTTTTCCTACCCCCAAATTGCAAGACATTTCACACATGGGTTTTATGGAGAGACTTTGAGTGGTAACATAATAGTATTGACAGCAGGTTTAAAAAAAGATAGAAAAGCATCCTAGGTAGACGTTAGGAGCACAGGCTCTGGAGTCTGACTGCTTGGGCTCAAATCTTAGCTTGATTACTTATCAGCTCTGTGACCTGACCATTCTGTTCTCCACTCCATTTTTTTTTATCTGTAATAATAACTCCATTTTTTTTATCTGTAATAATAATCAATAGTACACTATGAGTTCTTTCTCTGGATCAGGAATGCACATTTAGTCCCACAGCCACTTTATTATTCCCATTTTATAATTGAGGAAATTGAGGCATAAGTTGGCCTAAGTGGAAACAGCTAGTAAGTGCCCAAACCAAGTCTGGCTCCCAAGTCTTGGCTGAGAGTTCAAGAAACACTTGTTCAGCTGAGCATCAGAGAGCTTAAATGACTCGCCCAAGATCTCAAGGTCAGGACTACAAACCAGGTTTTGTATCAGTTGCCCAGTAATTTATTTGTGACCCTCTTATGTGCCAAGAACTGTGCTAGGTGCTTTTCAAATAGTCTTCCTGATACAACAACATACACCGGCAGCTGAGATCCAGAAAGTTGACAGAACTTAAGGGTACAGTGTTAAAAACAGGCAGATACAAAAGTCTAATTCTAATATCTGTGCTCTTTGTATCACATTTTGGGAAGTGTGGTATACTACAAACTGCTCAAGCCTCTAGAAATGGTGCCTGTGAAATATCCCTTCCAAGGAACTGAGTACATTCATGAATCCTTGTGGATTTTAACGGAAGTTTTTAAACAAAGATGATAGAGTTGAATTCTCAACTTCTGGATTGTCTGCAACTCAGAAACATCACGTGGGGATAATTTATTATTGAAATGTCAATGATGTGTCAATTATTATTTTAGTGTTATGAAAAGATGTTCTCACTAGATGCCTTGCCCTTCCTGGGACAAATTATAATTGCTGAAACAAAAACAGTAGAGATGCCCTCTAAGGCCCTGCATAGCTCACCTCATATTATGTACTGAATGTTCGTGTCCTCTCAAAATTCATATGCTGAAGCCCTAACCCCCAATGTGATAGTATTTGGAGATGGGGTCATTGGGAGGTAATTAGGGTTAGATGAGGTCATGAGAGTGGGTCCCTCAGAATGGGATTAGTGCCCTTATGAGAAGAGACACCAGAGAGCTGCTGCACGTATGCTCTCAAGCTCATTTGTTCTCTCTCTCTCTCCTTCTCCCCTCCCTCTTTCCCTCCCTTCCTCCCTTTCTCTGCCATGTGAGGATACAGCAAACAGGTGGCCCTCTGCAAGCCAGGAAGAAGGTTCTCACCAGAACCTGATCATGCTAGCTAGCATTTTGATCTTGAACTTCCAGCCTCCAGAACTATGAGAAAATAAATTTCTGTGTTTTAAACACCCAGTTTGTGGAGTTTTGTTATGGCAGCTTGAGCAGACGAAGATACCTCATGTAATTTTGACAGTCTCCCTGCCTGCAGGACGCTTTTATCCTTGTGATATGTATGAGCAAACCAAGGCTCAGAGAGCTTTTAGGTAATTTGCCAAAGACTATGGTTAACAAGGGACAAAAGCAGAATTGAAACCAGGGTCTCTCTGGTTCTATATCCTGTCCTGCTTCTCATTCCTTTTCTGCTTTGTTTGATTTTTTTCTCTTTAAATATACATATTTAAAGAGGAAAAAAAAAAAAATATATATATATATATATATATATATATATATATATATTTTTTTTTTTTTTTTTTTTTTTTTTGCCTTTTTAAATATTTAGAGGTGTATTTTTTTAAAAGAAGTGTCATTGGCCACAGGTCAGGAGATGGTCTGCAGCCCCAGCATCGAGTAGTATGACAAGAT
The DNA here is from genome assembly GCF_057876585.1 of Rhinolophus sinicus. Classification (NCBI taxonomy): domain Eukaryota; kingdom Metazoa; phylum Chordata; class Mammalia; order Chiroptera; family Rhinolophidae; genus Rhinolophus; species Rhinolophus sinicus. Next base: position 43,086,217 of record NC_142514.1, read on the forward strand.
GGTTGGCTCCGTCAGATACTTCATTGGTGTCTTAGTCTAACTGAAGTCTCTAGCTCCAAGAGGATGCCGCTCACAATTCCACACTGACATCTTCGTTACATAAGATCTTTCATTAATCTTCTGGAGTAGAATCTAAGATATGGTTCATCAAATATTGGCATTGGTGTCTTGAGTAACAGCTGGGAGGCTCACAACATCTCATAGACAAGCTCATGTCTCCTATTCAACCCAAGGACGTATGTGCCTCTTCTGACTGTTTCTAGGAGACACTGTAATCTTGTCAAGATAGCCCTGGCTGAGAGTGACCTGAGATCTTATCTGTCATCACATGCCTGAGAGAATGAACCCATGTAGTATTGACCTCTATGCTTGTTTGTTATATATCATCAGACAGTGTCACCTGGCCTCTCCTGATGCGTCTTTTATTTGTTTATCTCCTTTTTAAAAATGTTTAAATAAGAATTACCAGTCATGTGAGACAGTTGAGATGAAGAGCCTTTGAAAGCTCTGATGACCTCTATGAGTTGTCTGTTCTAATGATTATGTTTGGAACTGCTTTGGAAAGGTAAATGCATGTACACTTGGCTTCTTTCACCCCTCTCCAAAGAAGACCCACCAACCTGGCCAACCTCTGTGCCTCAGGCCTGGGGACCAGCTCAGGATTCTGGCAAGTTGGGGTGAAACAGAATTGCTTCCAATCTGTGATTTATATTTTTCAACCTGAACTTCAGTACAGTTTTTTCTTTGAACTTCAAAGATCCTCGCTTGGTCTTTAGGGTGCCTGCCACTCCTTGTGTTAAGAAAACAGAGCAGTTCTTTCCAGCAACTCAATGATTGCAGCAGGCTAGATGTTTTATCTTCTACACCACACATCTGGTGGTTCAATGGAAGACTTCACTTTTTATCTCAGTGTGCAGACTTCAGTAGACCAAACGAGAAGACATCTCCTCTATATTGAAGGAAAGAAAGGCTAGGGAGGGTCCAGAGGACCCAGTCTGCAGACCTAGGAAAGAGGCCTGCAGGGCTGGGAGACAGGGTTTTAAATTCCCCAGGTCCATGAATGGATGACGTCCGCCAGGGATAAAGCTCTATACCTTCTGTTGGTGATACCAGTTGATTAGAAAGACTTACCAGTGTGGGTTTTACTTAACAGCTCTTGCAAACATCTATATATTTCAATTCTGGGGAAGTTTTATCAGACATAGGGAGAAGAATATTGGATGGAATTTTCTGGTGGGAGATAACGGTCAAGTATGAGGTCCATTACTATTCCAAATTTTGAAAACTGGTGACAATTCCAAGCTTCTACCTCCTGTTCTTGTATCCATTCGTATTCTCATTCTCATAGTCCTGTCTCTTCCCCTGCCCTTTCCTGCACTCGCTTCCATTAGACATCTAAAGTCATCCTACTATTGTTTTTTTTCAAATTAGGATCTCACAAAGGGTACTGATCTAGCCATTCATCCTCACTGAGGAATAGAATTCTCCTTTTAATAGTTTTAAAACTGTGTCTCCAGTAGATAGTGTGACAAGAAACATGTCGTGGTCATCTTTATATTTGCAGCTCAATCAATAAAATGGAATCAAACAACCGAGATGCCACTTTCATGGTAAAAGTTCAGCTACTGAGAAGGGATGCAAGGAAGACAGGCGTCCTCCCACCTTTTATTGGTAGGAGTGTGGAATCCTCGTAGTCTGGACCTCTGTGACCTTTCCATCTGACCACACTCCCTTATCCCTAGAAAGGCACCCATCTCTCCCTCGGCTGTCAGTGTACTCCAACGTGATCCTCTTCAATTCTGAATATCCTGGAAAGCAAACAATTACCATTAGAAGTTGGGAGCATCCCATAATACTTCTGTGGGCTCCCAGGCCCTAGAAAATTAACAAACTGAAAAAAATAAGTTTATGAAATATCAACACGCTTACATTGTCTAAGCACAAGCAGTAGAAAGGTTCTAAGAAGTGCAAAGGATGCATAAAACAAGAAACTGGTTTCAAGATGCTGGGAGAGAAAACCCAATGAAACGTCAAAGAGGCAGAAACACAAAATGGTGTTCCACTTTGCTTCCTTCGGGCATCTGCAGATGTTATGAGCTTTCTGCCATTTGTTATCTTGAGAGACAGGTTTTTTTCCCCCCAAGTCTATACAAAACAAGGTTTCATTCTAACAGTGCTATTTATCTTGACACCTCCCCCCCACACACACACACACAAAAAACAGTAGAGGAAACATCTGAAGCAAAAAGGAGACAGTGACAAAAGATCAAAATGAATTCAGCAATCAATTTAAGGCGAGTACCAGTGTAAAGAAAATAAGACCTAGGAATCAACCAATTCATCAAACCTTTCTTCCTCCCACAGTGTGAGGGCCACCGCCTCATAAAGCATTGACTCCATGTGCTCCCACCATCAACTTTCCCTGTCACGTTCCAGACAGACTCCTGTGTCTTGCAGACCAATACTTGTAAGTGGCCAGCTGAGAGCCCTGATTACTCATCCTTTCTGTAATGTGTGCCCACAAGATAAACCATCCACACTGGCCACTGTGGTCTGCCCTCAAGGTCAGTCCTTGCAGACATCTTCATTGCTTAGCTGAAGCCTCTCCTATCCTTTTTCATGAAGTTTACTTTATTCAGAGCCAGTGCTATTCATCACCTATTAAGTGCTTCAGAGCCTGTGATTTTATATACGGTATGATACAGCTCCATTCTGTTCTATTTTGTGAGAGTCAACTCTTTGTGATTTTTAGTTCTGTTTGGCTTTCTGTCACCATAAATACCAGTTTTACATTTGCAAAGTAAAGCTGATTATCATAACTTCAGTTTCTGGAGACTTGGAAAGACTGATATATAATGGATATTGAGAAATATGAAACCATCCCATCTCTTAGCACATTCAGTCATAGTTTGCTTTTCTTTATTTTTCTGAAATACAACTAATCATTCATGTTCATTAGGAAAAAAGAAAATTCAGTTAAGTTAAAAGAAAAATATGAAAACACTGATCTTACTCCCCTAAAATAACCACTATTTAAATTCTGGTTGCTATCCTTTGTGTTTTGATGCATATTTTTAAATCTTTGTTTACTTTTTTAAATTCCAAAAATGTTTTCATATAATGCATACTGTTTTCTAGCCTTTCCCCTCCACCCCAAAACATATAGTTAATGCTTTTATTTATTGTGTCTGTAGGATGCATAATTTTCTACCCCATAGATATGCCATGAGTTATTTCACCTTGAATTAAATATTTAGGTTGTTTCTGTTGTTTGAAACAATGTTGCACTAACATCTCTTTAGCTAATTTTTGCATGCGCCCTAAGTTATGTCCATAAAATACATTATGGGTATAATTGTTTGTCAAAGTTTGCTTGACTTTTAGTATTTTGATACATATTAACACTTGATAGTAGTGTATGAAAATTCAGGGCTCACGCTTCTTGTGTACAAGGAGTCTTTTGCTGTGAATTTGAGTTCCATTTAGCTTTCATCCCCAGGCCTCTTATAATCCTATTCATTTCACATATAGTCCTGATACTGTCAACTTTGTCTATTCACCTTTTTCCCTTTGCTGCTTGAGCATGTGTTTCTGGAGGTGTGAAAATCTAGTTTCTAATTAAATAGATTCAGATTTCTGATTGAATTTTCAGTGTCCTGTCCCATATGCCAGTGCCTCATAGAAAGTCAACAGAAAATCCTGGAATGGGAATTAATGGTTTAAAGAAGGATTAAATTAGGAATGTGATGCTGACCCAGCATTGATTATACTTATTGCCATACCCGATGGACAGTACATTCGGATCTTTTTCAGAATTGTTCCCTCTCATGAATGAATGGACGAAACAAATTCAGGTTCTGATCAGTTGTAAACCTCCTTGTTCCAACCTGCTTTGCAGAATGGAATCATAGATGTCAAAGTCGAAACATTAGGTCAAATTTAGAATTCTGTGTTCAGGAAATTACTTCGGTACATAAGATCTATGACATTTGTTCCTTACAGGGTAATCCAGGAACAGGCCTGCTCCTTGCCTACTACGTTCCGTCCCTTGTCGTTCCTAGAATCCTTGCAGCAACCAGTGGTTGTTAGCAGTGCCCACTGTGAGATGAGGACTCTGAAGCATGGAGAGGTCATAGTATCACCTTGCATGATACAAACTTTACGCTCTTTTTATTCCATCAAACCATAGCCCAGTAAATATATATATCCATTGCTTGGGAGAGTCATAGATTCCAATATGGCAACTCAGCTGCCCTTTACGGGGGGGGGAGGGGGGGGTGATTTATAGAAAATATCAGCTTCCACATGTGTCAGCACAGCGCTACTTGATGCAGTATTGACTATAGAAAATAAAAATAAGAAATGTGCCATCTTTGGTTTGGAAATTTTCTAATTCCTGTTGCCTTTACAAGACTTTATATCATACTCACCAATATTTTGCTTTATTTATTTGATTTCAATCATAATCTGCCCATTTACTTTTTATAAATGATGGAAATAAAAAAACACTTTAATTAAGAGCTTTAATTAAAAGACATTTTTTATAGTATTGTTATTTACATGAATAGTTAGGCTAACAAACATTTTTCCCAAATATCCCTCTTTCCCTTAATTTTTTACTCAAGAATTTAAGAATTAGTCTGTTATAAAAGCAAAACTGGCCAAACACCAACTTGATCCTTTAGAAACTTAAAAGGGTTATAGAACTGTATTTCTAAAATAAAGTTTACCTAATTCTTTGACTTCATTTTGTTCAAGACAACATTTTATACTGGTGCAGGTCTGAAAAAATATGTAGCACCTTTCCATGGAAACAAATGCTTATAACTAATCAATTCTTCATTCTAATTATCATTATGCATTTACATTTCATAAAAAATTCCTTGTTGGAAATGAATAGGTTGGGTATTTTATTCCTTTACACGAGGATAACTCATGGAAAGCAGATCCGTCCTGTATAAGCTTAATAGTCAACACAGTAAATTAGGCTATGGAACCAATTAGGAGATTAGGAAAGACAAGGCCTTAAGTTAAGTCAGGAATTTCCTGTAGTTGGGTGGGAAACGTCCTAAAAAATTACTAGAGAGAGAGAGAGAGAGAGAGAGAGAGAGAGAGAGAGAGAGAGAGAGACGCACACACACACCTCTACACCTACACACTATTGGACAAAATTTGATTCAGAGTCATGCAATGGATAGAAGTCTTACTGAATTCTGGGAAGGAGTTTTGGTTGCAGCATTGAGGCAAATGATGGAGAACGATGCAGAAGGGTAAAAATCAGTACAATTGCTTATTGGAGGAATCTGATTCTCTGCCTTAAACCTTGAGAAAGTGCCATGGGTTCAGAAACCTAAGTGGAGGGTCTTTAACCATGCATATCAAAGAAATGTGAACATTACAAATTTTGATATGATGTTAAAAGGAAATTTCCTATACTGTCATCATAATAATTTTACAGGTGAGGAAAGAGGGTAAGAGAAGTTAAGTGACTTGCCAAAGCCAGTGGCTAGAAAGGGATGAAGCCACGGTCCAAGACCTAGGCTAGGATTTCAAAGCCAAGGATTGTTCAACTCGATCACATAAGGAAATGGACTCTTCTGGGGCTAAGTGTGATTGCCATTATTTTGAAAACCAGTGTCAGAAACACACAGCCAGAATTAGGATGCATAAGATAGTATCACCAAGTTAGTCAGGGTCCCCTCACAGGGCACCCTCAAATTGAGATAATGTTAGAGAGTTTAGTAGGTAGATTGTGTCTGAGATTGTGGACCAGGGCAGAGAAGTGACCAGGAAGAACGTGATGCCCTGGGGTTGGTAACAGCTGGACCTGAATAGGTGAGGGGAGAGTACAGTTACCGGAACCCAGAACAGAGGGCTGTGTGGAGACTCCCAAGTCAGCTGTCTGGTCAGTGACCCCAGAAGGAAAGAGCTGGGGTCTTGATGGCATTGCCCTCCCTCTCTCTGATCTCCTGCCCGGCTCTCCATAGGCTGGATTCAAAGGTAGAGGGCAAGGGAGCCCATTGGTGTAATCAGTACAAGTAGGCCTGGCTAGGCCTAGAGAAGGGTGGGGAGGGGTCCTCAGGAGACATGCAGATGTCCAACACATCATCCAGGCTGAGGTGCTCGGAGAGGTCCGCTGACCAGGGGCTCCATCTGAATGGTTTGGTACAGATTTGATGAGATAAGGTACTTACATCAGCATGTAAATCAGTTACGACATTTTATTCATAGCAAGATGTTCTCAATGAAGGATAAGCATGTTTGTTCACGTTCTGGGGCATGTGTCTTATGTCACGATGGATGTGCCCTTTGAGATAAGCACTGATCTAGACTCTACAGCTCTGCAGACATGCTGGAGTCCTCAAAAGGGATTCCCCTGTCCCTGCTTTCATTTCCTACCTTTTCTAGGCAAAAGACAGGAAAACGAATACTCATGCACCTCCTCTGAGCTGAGCACTGGGCTAGGGTAGTTTAGATGATACTTCATTCTTACAACTTACCTTATTCACCTCACCTTTACAGATAGGACACGGCGGCGTAAACAGAAAGTTTAAATAACGCGCCCATGGTCTAACAGCAAGTAGCACTAGCACCCAAGTCCAGATCTGACTCCACTGTCTGTGCTTCTTTTGTCTGGACTGGCCCGAGGAAGTGCTTATGCTTACCTGACATTAATACCGGGAAGCAGTGGGGCCTTATAAGGGAAGCACCTTGTTTGGGGACCCAGGGCTGAGTTCTCTGTTGTCAGTGACAACCCACTCATGGTTTCTGGGAATAGACACACCCCAACTCCCAAAGAATCAGCAACATTTATGGGGTCTCATGTGATTCCACTTGACAAGGCCTTGCCCAGCCCATCCAGCCAGATCGGAAAGCAAAGTCAGTTTTTTTTTCTAAGGGACTCTTGTCTTGTTGCATCTCTTCTTAAACTTGGGAGGTCAGGAAGACGATGGAGAGAAAGAATCCATAAGAGGGATGCATTTCCTTAGAAATGTTATTAATTGGCTTAGCAAAACAAGAGAAGGAAATAAAATAGCTGCTCTTTACTAACTAAAGGCATCTTCTTTCCTTATCTCATTAAAAATTAAAAGCACTCTTGGTTTAAGTAGGGCAAATTAGTAATTAAGTGCTATATATTCAACTTGTGTAAACATAATATTGAAGGGGAGGCAAATTACTCACTCCGCCGGCTTGTTTTTGCCCCCATTAATGCACCTTTTCCTCAGCTGCTTCCTGTGATGTCAGGATGCATTTTTTGCTCACCTCTCCTGCTGGAGGTCGGGTGGGCTATGATCACCGGGCTGACAGATGACAGTTGGCTAGATCTGGAAAAGGCATGTGTCTGAGCCTTGATTCAAGGAAGTGATGAGGTTTCCTGTTTAGTTCTTTAAGCCAAGGTTCATCACAGGAGGCTGCCACGTGACAGGGACAAACCTAGACAGTCACAAGACAAAGAATTATACATATCTCAGTACCACGGCGTCCCCAGTCTAGTGGGGAGGAGGTGGACGCAAGACAGATATAGTTACAAAAACGTCAACACTGAGTATAATAGCAAAGACCGTGGGGCCTTGGCTTGGGTTTCAGTTATGGACCTACCACTTACCTGGGTTAAGTTCCTTAATTTCTGTGTGCCTCAGAGTCTGCATATGTAAAATCTGACAGTAATATCTGCACCATAGATACATTACCTCACAGTTCATGCTGTAAGGAGTAAACATGTTAGCACATGTAGTGTGCAACAGTGTTTATTTAATGTGGCTGTTGTTTGTTTACTACAATTGCTTTACAATGAGTTAATGGAGCGGCAAGGAAGGGGTATCTTCCACTGCTTTGAGGGCTGAAAAAAATCCTTCTAGGAAGGCAATATTTGAACTGGGCCATCGAGGAATTAGCTAGTGATGGAGCTGGTAGAGCTGGAACTTGGGGGTGGGGAGCCATGTGACGCCAGTTCTGCTCTTAACTTTTGCAGTGGAATGCCGTCTCTGAAAGCAGAGGAAGGAACATTTGCCTCAGCCCTACACAAACCTCTCTCCATTTCACCTCATCCCAATAAATATTAGCAATAACTGCTGGAACCTCAGTCATGTGGTATTGTGGCAGCTCCCTGCCAAGTATGGTGGAGGGGTAGGGGGGTGGTATAGAAGAGAGAAGTGAGCTGAATCCACTGTGGGCAGGATCAGAGGAAATCAAATGGGACGGAAGAAAGCAGCCCTCTAAGTCACCTTGCCACACTCAGGGGTAATGGCTTCTCCTTGACTTGCTAGCTGTGTGAACGAACCTGCCTAGGCAAGGCCCTTAATATCTCCGAGCCTCAGTTCCGTATTAACTGACTCCACATATTTGCTGCAAAGATTCTATGAATGAAAGCACATTTAGCACACTGCTTTTACACAGGGAGTACTACTGTTATTTCCTATATTAGTGTAATCCTCACAACAAACCTCTGAAGTAGTTGGTATCATTGTCCCACTTTATAAAGCAACAAATTGAGGCATCAAGATATCGATAAGCTGGCCACAAAGATGGTGAGTGGTAGAAGGAGGCTTTAAACTCAGGTGGTTTGGCTCCAGACTGGCCTCTACATACCCCTTCAGCCGAGTGCTTTAGTGGCAGCTAGAGTTAGATTTACATATTAGGTGCTAGAAATATGGCAGATGCCTCTAGATTATGTTGAGGCCCCTTCAGTTGCTACGGAGGAAAAACTAACTTTCTTTCTTTCTTTCTTTCTTTCTTTCTTTCTTTCTTTCTTTCTTTCTTTCTTTCTTTCTTTCTTTCTCTCTCTCTCTCTCTCTCTCTCTCTCTCTCTCTCTCTCTCTCTCTCTCTCTCTCCCTCTCCCTCCCTCCCTCCCTCCCTCCCTCCCCCCCCTCCCTCCCCCCCTCCCTCCCTCCCTCCCTCTCTCTTTCTTTCTTTCTTCACAGTGGTAATCTTTTAACAGGTGGGGCAGGCCAGAGTGACCAGAAATGATCAGTCCTCGGATATAGTAGGAATGAAGCTGTTTACACTGAGCTTGACAGTTTTGCATAGGGAAACAAACAATTTGTTTATTTGTGTATCATTCATATTCCACTTCCACAAAGGATCTGAGGAAGCTTATAATAAATGACTGAGCAGAATGAAACTGAGCAAAATAAAACTCACAAGACAGAAACTGTGTGGAAAGAGGAGAGTACATGAACCACACAGACTAGATGTTCCTCAAATTAGCATGTCTCAGGTGCCAGGTAGTATATCTAACATAGGAAGGTACCAGCAGAGTATCAGATGATTTCATTCTGTACCAAGTTGGAGAATGTATGCTCTGCCTAAGGACATTGAAATTTAAAGTGTTTTAATCCTGGGTTGGTGGGTGCCAAGCCAAACAGATTTATGGGACAGGTTTGGCCTATGGGTCTCTTACCCATAAATAAGGGGATTACTTTGAGCTTCCAGGCAGCCAAGACAAAACTGGGCAATATGTCAAGTCATATAGTGTTCACAGAGTCAAAGAAGTATTCCAGTTCTCCAAAACAGACCTCATTTTCCCCGGCACCAAATTCTAAAATTGTTATTCCTTTAAAAACTAATCTAGAAATTGTTTCATGGAACTCTCACAGAAGAAGCAGGAGAATTCATCATATGCCATCTTGTTAAGAACCCAGAGCATGATATTGAAACTTGACATCAGGTTAAAGATTGCCCGGAGATGTCACGGGCCCCTGGACTAGAACTGAGAATACCCAGGGGGTAGATGGTTGGCATGTCCCTCCACCTCTCTTCCCTTAGTATTCCTTCCCTCAGCCAGCTTTAGAAACAAAGCTTCATCCCTGACCTAGAAGTGTCTTAGAGGACCTTAGTACCAAAGCTTTTTACCAGCCCTGGCATCGGGAAAGTGCTAAAATGAAGCACCCATCAATCGAGAAGGGCAACAGATGTTGAAGCAGATCAAATGTCAGTAAACAGCAAGCCTACAGAGGCCACTGAACTTGGCATCCTCTTAGCAAAAATACCCTGTTGCCTTCAAGAGGGAACGCCATGGACTTTTATAAACTACATTAAGTGGTGTACTTGTTTTTTAATCTCTACTTTTTTTAAGGGCAAATTTAATGCTCACAGAGTGTTCTAGGCTTTCAGCCCTGGAAATCCAGGTCTTGAAAATATCCTCCCAGCAATTCTGAGAAGTTTTATGTTCAACTTATTTAGCACCCTCCCTTTTACTGTTAACAGTATGATTCATATTCTAAGTAATAAAGGGGACCGTAGTTAAGCATAGACTCTGAGATCACGTAAGTCTGGGTTTTAATCCCGAGTTCAAATGCTATAGCTGTGCATTAGGTCAAACCCTTCACCTTTCTAAGCTGGTTTCCCTCATCTGTAAAAAAATAAGGCTATTAACAGTATGTACCTCAAAAGATTGTTGTGAAGATTAAATTAGATAATATGTATAAAGTACTTACCATAGTTATTGGTATGAATAAACTTTCATTGAGAGTTACACAAAATTATAGCAATATGTATGTTGATAACTATCATTATTAGCTGACTATCAGTCTCACGCTGTGCTAAGAGCTTTACATATATTATTGAAAAATAGTTATTTGCTCGTTTGCGCTCAGATAGCATATTCACCCCTCCTCTGCTGTATATTACACTTCCCAGGCTCCCTTGCAACTGGCCTCTGGGTAGGTTTGACCAGTGGTAGATACAGGTGGAAGGTTGATGTGCAGAAAGAGGGAAGAAGTCAGCTGATTTCTCCCTTCACTACAGCAGCAGCTATGTTTCCTGTGTGATTCCAGCTCTCGCCTCTCCCTTTTAGGTTCCAGTTCTGGCCACTCAGCACTTCTTTGGTGTCAGGTCCAGCCTGACATCTCTAGCTCCTGGCTGTGGTCACACCACAGCCTCCCATGGTCCCTTGATTCTTAGAGGGGAGCATCTTTCTGCTGTTGCTGAGCTCTAAGTTGCTTCAGCATCACTATTTGGCTTCTTGGTTTCTTCTGTCACCTATGAAATCAATTCCTTGTATTAAATTCTTTCTGTTGAAAGACCTAGAGTAGTTTCTGTTCTTCTGGCTGGACTCTGATTATTATGGTTGCTTTTAAATATTAAAGAGAAGTCAGTCCTTACATTGACTTCACCTCCCCTCCTTGCTCCCTGTTGGAATGAGCGAGGCCAACTGGAGAAGGGGTAGCTGGTTAGTTATCATGGAGAGCAGTTCACTTTATCTAAGTGCAACCTAAATGACAAGGAATTGACCTAACAATCTTTAGTGACTACCCAGCTCTGAGTTGGGCATTGAGATCAGTAGCCTTACATAGCTTACCACCACCTCTCCAAGGAGACAAGACTTGATTACAAGTTAAAGCCGGGAATATTTCACGATAGTATCTAGTAAAAATAAATAGAATCTCCTCTTTTTTGAGCTGGGGCTGTGGACCATTCACTATTCTAAGTGAGTCACTATATTACATGTGTGATGATTCTTTCCCTCGAGAGGAAACCGAGGCTCAGAGAGGGGATGTGATTCGCCCAAAGTCACACAGCTATTAAGTAATGGTGTTAGGAGTTTAACCTAAGTCTGTATGTCTTGGAGTCTATGTTTAGTAGAGACTTATATCTGTTCCTCATTTTTCCAAGCTTTCTTCCTGTTTCTAAGCAGATAGTGAGAGGTCAGAATAATAGCTTCTATTGCTCTGGTCTTGTAGAGATTTCCCCACAGAAACAATATTGAACCTTCTTATCTAATTCTCACAATAGGTTTATGTGGAAAATTTGTTTTCATTTTTACAAATGCGGAAACAGACCTAGAAAATTAAAGGAACTTAAGGTTACACTGGGTGTTAATATTCAAACTGGAATTGGAATGCAGGTTTTTCTGTCCTTAAGCACACACTCTTTCTACTGGTGACATCACAGTACTAGATTATGTGTATAGGGCCAAGTGTTTTTTAAAAATTAAAAAAAAAGTCAAGAAAGGCCAGGTACCTCACCTTCAAGGACCTGACAGTCAGGCTTGATAAATAAAAATGAAGCAACTTGAAACCAGAGCGTGCCATTGCATAATCTACTCTCTGGAAGTAGCTACAAGCAGGAAAGAGAAGTGTGGTTTTGTATAAGTGGGGCTTGAAATTGACATGTTAACTTAGGACAAGCAGAGAAGCAGCAGGAAGAGGGCTTTTCAGATAGAGATGCTAATGAGAGCAAAGGAATAAATGCAAACCAAAAGGAGAGCAACTCAGCTCCTGGGAAGGACCACAGTTTCAGAGTAGCAAATGAGAAAGCTAGATATGTAAGGACTACAGTTCACTGGGGGTGGAGGTGTTAACTATAAATAGACCAATTAGGAATTTGATCAGGAGTCTTGGGAGCATCTTTTGCCCAACATCCCCTGACTAACTATTGTTTAAAAAAAAAAATGTTGTAGACTAATAGCCTCATTTAAAAGAAAGCAACAACCTTAAGTGCTTCTTAGATGATGATACTGCTTCCTGCTTAAGAAAAATACCTGTGAATTAATTCAACCTAAGAGTAATAACAAAGGTTTACACGACTGATCTCCAATACTTTTGAAGAGTCCCTGAAATAGAAGGGGAACACGCTTTAACGGTCCCTAGAAAACTATCCTATTTCACTAGAATACACTTGAGCCTAGCGTGTTGTAACATATCATGTTTGAGAATTTCAGGATGGAGAAGGCACCTTCTGAGAAAATGCCACTGAGATATGTGAAGCAAGCAGTCCACCTCACACCAGCTCAAATCTACCCCTCTTCCCTCCACACCTCACTCCCTGTCAGCTATTCGTTGACTTAGAGGAGCCCTGTGTGTTAGATGGAGTGGATCAGAGCGAAATTCCTCCCAAGTTGGCCGTGTCAGTTTCACCTGTCAGCATCTCTGATGAGGAGGGATCCTGACAGACCAGACTGGTTTGGATAATTGGATTACAGCAGTTGTCTTCATCTCAGTAAGCTGACTAACCAGTACAGATGCTAAAAGAGAAATTTATAGACAATTCTAAAGTGGGGATTCAAGCAAGTGCTTCAACTACTAGGACCCAGCCGACTTTAGTGAGTCCAGCGTGTTGTATGTGATGGGGAGCTCCAACCCCTCTCTTCAAGCGGATCCTAAAAGTGGTCGCAGAGGGGATTCATAGAGTATGCACCAGCCACTGTGTATACCCTTTTTGTGTATGAAACTCACTTAATGCTCACAGTAATCCCATGAGATCCTGATATTAGTTGCACTTTGCAGACAAGGAGGCCGAGTCCCAAGGAGGTTAAGTATTTCCCCAAGGTCACGTAGCTGGTAAGAGAGGAACCCAGACATTCCGACCCTGTAGTCTGCTCACTGTGCTAATACTGAAACCCATCTGTAAAGTAGGTTTGGGACACTGCGGAGAGGCCAGCCTCTTATGCAGCCCTTATCTGTAGCACTGCCTGTAGCTGTTTCAGTGTCTGCTTGCCCCACTGAAGGGTGAGCTTCCAGGTAGGGGTCCAAGTTGCCTCATCCTTAGCTTGTCGTAGGTGCTGGATAAATGTTGTGCCAAACTGGTGGTGAAGTTTTACAGGTACTTTGTAATCTCCCCAGAGCTGGCTAAGAAGGCAGCCACTTGTGAGTGGTTACACAGAAAGCCAGCCACTCAAAGCAGTGGTACTGCTGTGGATGGATGTGGATTGAAAGTCTTTTAACAGGTAAAAGCTGATCTGAGACCACCTAGTTATTAGCTATATCTCTGAAAACAACTTGCTCAGTTCCCACTGGCACTGGCTCCAGACTGCTCAGTTACTCTTATGTTTTCAAAGATAAACTCCCCCCCTCTATAGTGTCGGTTCGATTACCGAACACCTCCACGTGTAACCTGGAACAAGAGGTCTGCGTCTTTGGGCCTCAGGTTCCTCATCTCTAAACTGAAAGAATCAGGTTTGGTTTCAAAAAACCTTAAGGGAGTGGCGCGTTTAGGAAGCCAGTACAGAAAACAGAAGGTGAACTGTGTCTCCTGCCTCTCCTGGCATTCCCTCCCTTTCCCCACGGCAGGGCAGCCTTCTGTAGGGTCTCTGCTGAACATAAGAAGCATCGGGCTGGATTGTTTCAAAGGAAATACCCGAAGTATATTAAAGGAGCTAATACTGATGCTTAATAATATACAAATAAACTAACTTCACATGGGTGATCCCGGCAGTTGAGATAAGTAGGTTGGACGGCTCTGTGCCTGTTACTGTGAGATTCCGTGTGCCCTTGGGGGAGGGGTGTGCATTTGGCCTGACTGTGTACAGTGCGGTGGGGAAGCTAAAGCCTCTGGGCCTCACCCTCCTTGTCTGGAAACAGGCTGCATGTCATGGCACCGGCGAATTAGAAATTCTATCCGACGACTCTGGGAGATTGATTTTCCGTCTGGGGATCTGACCTCTTGCTTCACCAGCAAAGGGGATCAGACTGTTCTGGGAGGAGTCCGTGCCCAAGCCCTCTGAAAGGCCTTCCCTTTCTTTTTCTTTTTTTTTCTTCTCTTTTTCAACTGTATGTTTCAAAAGGAATTTCTGATTATGCTGGGGGCTTAACACCACCAATTTGAATCCTTCTTGACACTTAGAGCATTGAGATATCCATACCACCCCTCCCTCCCCCCACATCAGTGGTTTGTGCTAGAAGATTCCTGAAGATTTAATTCCATTTATGTCACTGGATTTATACAAAACCCTTTTGGAGTCATGGATGAATGCCCCATTTCCTTTACTTTTGTCAATTTTTACAGATTCCCTTATGTGAATGCCTCAAGGGTAAGAATCATGCTTTAGTTATTTTTGTATCTCTAGTGCCTAATACAGAGATTGAGATAGGGTAGTAGTTACTTGGTAAATATCTGTCCATTCATTCAACAAATATCCCCCTAGGTACAGCGATGAGCAAATGAACCACAGACCCAGTCCTCCTCACATTTGCAGCTGAGTGGAAGAGACAGTTAAAAATAAATAAATACAAATAAACATATATTATATCTTGGGTTAAGGGCTATAAAAACAAAGAACATTTTCAATGGAAAAACAAATTAGAATGCTTTATGAATGAATGAAAATAAAATGACCTTGACTCCCAACCCTAAATCTTTGTCTCATCTCATGTCTCTATAAATAATAATTATTGCTATTATTTTAATGATTACAACTGCTACCATTTATTGCATTCCCACTATATCCCAAGGCCTGTGCTAGCATCTTCCTGTTTGTTACATTAAGTTTTCCAAATAACCTTGCCGTTTAGGCTTTCGTATCCTTTATTCCAGAGGAGAAAACAAGGCCCAGGAAAGATAACTAACTTGTTCATGATCAGAGAGCTGATAAGTGTCAGAAATAAAACTTGAATCAAGTTGATCCAGCAAGTCTTTGCTCTGAGCAAAAGGAACAAAAGTCCAAAGATTATCGCCAACAGGGGTCCCTGCTTGAGAAACATTCCATCATACCATGTGGCAGAAGGTCAGTTATGTTAGGTGATAGGAGAAAAAACGAGGCAAAACTTTGCTGGAGAGTGAGAGGGAGAAGGAGAAAGATATATTCTCGGATTGACCATCTTATCAGCCTCGCAATAATAAACCATCACTATGGTAACGGGAACTCTAATTAATGGCAGATGTTGAGTCACTTGAAAAACCGCACTAACTGAATGCCGAGATGGTGCTGTAAACCTCTCTCCCCTGCCACAGCTGGGCTAATCATGCTTGGGGCTTCTTGGAGAGACACATCTTTCGAGGGTGGAGCAACCTCTGAACTTGGCATCAGAAAATTTGCATCTGATCCCCAACTCTACCCTTTCTGAGCTCTTTTGCCTTGAGCAATCAGTTTGTCAAAAGTGAGTAGTTATTATTTTATCATTATTATTATTGCCAGTAGTAAGAGTAGTTTTCTGAGCTGCAATGTTATATTTACAAAATGGGTAAGTAATATCTGTCTAAAGCATTGTCAAGAATTAAGGATGTGGAAATGTTCAGTAAACTAGAAAATAACTCACAAATATAAACTATTATTAACACCAGGAGACAACCTGATGTGGTAGAAAGGGCTTGCATTAGAATCAGACAGACATGACCTGTGTACTCACTGCTTCATCTGAACAAGTCACTTAAACACTCCACTTCAATTTCTTAATCGGTAAAATTTCTTGGTGTAAGTCTGTACAATGCTCCACCCATCTTCCAAAACACTAGTCTTACTTAACCTCTGTGCACTTCAGTTTCCCCCTCTAAAATGTAAATGACACTAGCACCTCCCTCATAAGGTGGTTGTAAGGATTAAATACATTAGTGCAGGAAGCACACTTAGAACAGTGCCTGGCACAGACAGTGTGCCATACATTTTAATGGTGGTGGTGATGGTGGTGGAGGGGGAGTAAAGGAGGGAAGAGGGGAAAGAAGAATTGCAATGATTTATGTACATAGAACTGTGAAAGCTCTGAGGCATGATACGAAAGAAGGCATGTGTAGTCATTGTCAGAATACTTTTAGTCAATTCATGGACTGGTCAGCTCATTCATATACCTACCAGTTTTCTCAGAGTTTCTGTTGTCTATGTTACCTTTTTGTCCAGCCCAGTATGCATGTCTCTCCTGATTCCCAGCTATGCATTTTCAATGGGAGAAGGAGAACCAGGACAAAGAATTGATAGAAACCGTGAGAAGATTTGCTCAGAGCCCAAGTTCTCTATAGGCAGGATTTCCCAAAGAGTGTCCGTTGATATATTAGAAGGTGTTCCTGGAAATAATTCATTTGGAAATTGCTTTGTTCAAGTTAACTAGGTGTCTTTAGAACAAGACTTCTCATAAGACTTTAATATGTAAACGTGTTGTAAATTTTCTGGATTGCAGAGGCATATAGAATATAGCCTTTTCCAAATTTCTTTAACCAAAGAATGAATTTTTCATGGAGCATCTCACTTTGCTAAAGTTTCAGGGACCAAACATTGGGAAATTCTGTTATTCATTCTTGGTCAAGACCATCAAACATACATGTAATACCATGACACAGGTTTGGAAACTCCTATCAACCCTCCCACTAATTCTTGTGTCCATTTAACAAATTAAAAGAGCACCCAAGCTGTATTTGGCAGCAACTGTGTGCTAGATGGTAGAGAAGCAACAAGTAAGACCAATATATGTTCCCACCTCTCAGGGCTCTAGTGGGCCTACTGGGGTAAGGGAGAAATTGCCTGGCAACTTCAATACAGTGTGACAAGTAAACAGAGAGCACAAGGTGCCATGGTACGGGTCAGGGGTTTCTTATCCAACTTGGCGGGTGAAGGAAAGTTTCCCAGAGGAAGTCACTTGTAAGCTGAGAGCCAATGGAGTAATTAGACCTGTATAGCAAACACATTTTCCGCAACGCACTTTCCAGTGCATTGCCATATCGCCTCCTCATAGCAACCTTCCTAGTTAGATACGACGAGCGTGGTTAAGTCGTGACTGTCGCTTAATGAGTTCCTACTACAGGTCAGGCACCGTGCTAGGCATTTTATACACTTATTGCATTTGATCTTTACGATAATGAGTAGTAGCCTCAGTTTCCAGATGGAAAATTGACGCTCAGGTTAAGGTTCACAGAGCCTCACGTGTAATTAGAGCAAAACCTGGACTTGAACTCTGATCTGTGATTTCAGAGTCTCCCCTTGTCCCGGGTCCACCTATGCTGAGCCTGGACAGCGGCTCATCGTGACGGCATTTTCCCCAGACTGGGAAATGTAAAAAAGTAAGCAGAAGTTCATGAATATTTTTCTTCTTAAGTGATTTATGTTATCCTGACAAGTACCCTTCCCAATCTGTTGGTGTAGGAAGTCCTATGCTTTTTTTTTTATATTGCCTTGTATGAGAACATTTGTTTTTTTGTGGGTTTTTTTTTTTTTCTTGAGTTCTTACTTGGCAAAATAAAAATTTGCTAATCCTATGTCAGTCTCCAAAGTAAGTTTGGAAGGGTTACTGTCCATGAAATTTTAACATCTTGGAAATACCCTGTATGCAAGTTGATAGCACATACCCATGCTGAAGATGAGAGGAATATGAACCAGCACATTGCTTTGGTGTCTGCTGGTTCAAACTCGGGTGAGTGACTAGATTACACAGGCTCACATGTCCAGTAGCCATAAATGGAGGTAAAGTAGGGTAATATGGAATCTCCCAAAATGTACGCATATACTACCAGGAGCATTCACTGTGGTTTTCAGCTGGCACGCAGACACTCTTTTTCTAATAATTATATATTTATCTTAACATGTATTAGAAAAAAAACAACCAGCACCAAACCTGGGTTTTTATGGGCTTTTTGCTTAGACCAAAGCAATTTTTTAGAAGAGAAAAGGAGTTTATTCAGAATTTAGCAAAAAAAAGCAGACATACATAATAAGTACTCTAGGAGGTACTTGTATGTGGAAATAATTGTGAACATGGTATGTGAATTAGTAAAATTTGTGAACTAATAAGATAATATGTGTGACAGTGTCTCATGCACAAAAGGCCCCAGTAAATGCTTCCTTCCTTTCGGTTTCACCTGAACAGCAAGTGGCAGAGCCCACGACTATACCTCATAGTCTCAGACTCCCAGTCCAGTGCTCCTTCCAGAACACCCTTAACTTTTTGCTTCCTGCCTCCCTACTCACCCGGCATCCTTCCTTCCTCTCTTCACCTCTGGGGAAAAATGCAGTGAGTAGGTATCTCAGAAGTGACTGAAGTATAAATGAAGTGTGCCCAATAGAGTAGACTGTTAGCATTTGGGAAAACTGGAATCGGAATATAAAAATTGAACAGGCCTTCGGAGATCATCTCGCTCAGTCCCTCTTTTTTACAGATGAGGAAGTTGGGACCCGGGAAGGGTAAGTGCTTTGTTCGTGGCCAGAGATCTCTTTGCTGGTCAAACCAGGATGAGAATTCCTATAAAACATGCAGATATAAAATTTTACAGGTTAAAAAAAAAACAACAACACTGTTTCCTCAGACTTCCTGCTTTCCAGATAAGTAGCTGGGATGTAACACAAAAGTACTTCCACTTCCACAAACCTAAAATTTGGAAGGTGACGCTTCATACTGTGCCAGGCAAGAGCATATTGTACGTAACTACTGGAGAAGGCGTTCCTGGAGATATTGTTTAAATAGTTTGTTTTAATTGTGGTAAAATACACACGACATGAAATTTACCATTTTTAGGCGGACAGTTCAGTGGTGTTAAGTATTATTCTTATAATTGTGCAACCCATTTCCAGAATTCTTTTCTCCTTGCAAAACTGAAAGACATGCATAATAAACACTATACTATACCCTTTAAACAGCAATTCCCCATTCTCCCATTGCTCCAGGCCACTGGCAGCCGCCATTCTACCTGCCGTCTCTATGAATTTGACTACTCCAAGTACCTCACATAAGTGAACTCCTACAGCATTTGTCCTTTTGTGACTGGCTTATTTCACTTGGCATAACCTCCTCAAGGTTCATCCCTGCGGCAGCATGTATCAAAATTCCCTTCCTTCCCGGTTGTATTCTGAATGCCACAGCCTGTTCCCTGTGGCCCCTGGCCGTACCCGTCATTACTATGAAGACTGTGGCATGCTTAACATTTTAGTGACTTCTGGCCAGTGGGAGAAGTAGCCCAGATGTGGGTGACAGTGGCCGTGGGGCCTAGTACCTGTGGAGAACTCAGCCCCTCTTCCTCCAGGCTTTTGCAAGCAGGTGACAAGGAAGATAAATGAGATTATGTGCTGTGTCCCCCATTCTCACCCCCAATTTCCTTCATGGTTCCTGTCCCCAAAGTCTTCAGTCAGCCACAGTAAAGGAGTGGGGCGCGGGGGCTAGAGGTTCAAAAAGTAGACTTTCGAGTGAAAGAATCTTAGGCTGCAGTGCAACCTCTGTAACTTGCTAAATGTACGATCTTGAAGAATGTGATTAACTTCTCAGAGCCTCAGTTCTGTCAGTTGTGTCTGAAAATGGACACAAGTATATCTGTATCAAAAAAGTTTGCACTTCTATTTTTCCTTTTGAGCTGTAAGGTATTATTTTCTGTACCTTTTTGTGTTTAAACTTAGTTTATCAACTACTATAAGAAGTAATAGTTATTACTGTGGCCTCTTCCACTGGGTTGTGCTGAGATGCAATGTGATGTGATCTGGCATTTTGGCTACTCTGAGATGTCCTGCTCAAGCCGGAGGATTTTAGGGAGCCTCGTGATACTGGAAAGCACAGAATGCGCATTTATTGTGAAGCTTCTGCTAGTCAGATGTATACATTATGGCAGAAACATTGATTAGAACTCTATTATGGCTCTTGGTTCTTCTCATCATTATCATTTTCTGTCTCCCTGATTTGTCTTAGCCACCCTGCCCCCACAGTGCCTACCCCTTGATCAGTGCCTAGCCTAATGCCCAGAAAACTGCATCTAACCCCCTCTCCCATTTAAAAACAATAGTGTTGTTTTTTTTTTTTTTTAATGCATTGGGAGTCAGTCAGCATCTGCCTGCGTTCATGTGGCCACTTGCACTTCCCCCGTATCTTATATGCTCTCCCACTCCCACACCCCCATGGCCTCATGGTAAAAGGCACCATTCATTCGACCCCTCAACTCTGGCAGGGAAAACTGAGTATAGAACCTGATTTCGGCTCCTCTCTGAAGTTGGGTAATTCTCTATGCTGACCACTTAGGGTTTTTTGGTTTTTTTTCTTCTTCTTCTGACCCTCCCCTCTCCTTTCTTTCAATAAACAGGACAGCTGTCCCAAAGGGATGAATCTATTACCTTTTGCCAGAGTTGAGTTCATTTTTCATTGCATGTTTCTATTAAAAAAAAAAAAAAGCCTTTTAAAAGGGTTGAGCATGCATTGAGTGTGTGTACTTAATTTTTAATATGTGTGTGCTCACAGCCAAGAGACCAAAGAAGCCTTAAATAACAATGAAACTGAACTGTACACGCTGTATGTTTTATGTGGCACTGATTCCTAAATATACTCTTAGCAGCCAGGTATTATTTAATACTTCCCCATTAATCAAGGTGCCAAATCTAAATGAAAAGCATGTTTAAATATATTTAATAAGATAATAGCTTTTGGTTGAATATCACATAACATAACTTTTTTTTCAGCCAACCCTCATTCACTGTCTTATATTTTTACTCTGAATGCTAGTTTTTGTGCTATCAAGCCAATCTTAATTATAAGACAATTTATACCACAGACTTTGAGCACTGTGTAGGTCTCCACTGAGTTCTTAAATGTAAATGTTTTAGGGAGAGAAAACGACCTTGAGTTTTTTGTTTGTTTCTGGCTAAAAAATGAGATGTCTCTTCTTTATGGGGTGAACCCTTGAATTAAAAAGGAAATTAATAATTGTTTTAGAGACACTAAATTGTTTGTAGCTTCTGTAATAAGTGAAGTCTGCCTTATGAGCTGTTACTGTTTTGTACTAAATGTACTTACTATGTTTATTTTTTTCTCTCCTTTTTTTCTTTTGACGATTCCATTCAGGCTTCTGTTAGTTTTGCAATAGCGACACCTAGGGAAACTAGGGAACATTGCATGTGCTATTACAATGTTCTCAGTATGCTCTTTGAGGTGCAGTGACAAAAAGCTTGTGGGTCTTGGGTTTGAAGGAGAGAGAAGACAGTGGCAGCCTAGTAAGGTAGATTGTTGGTTCTGTCCATTAGGTTTCCAATCTAGTGACAAACCGAAAAGAGCTGTAACAAAAAAGTATTTTTATAGAGATCTAGCCAAACTTGGAATAATATATTCGGTTCTAGCAGGTTTTTTTAAGTTATTAATAAAATATCATTGTATTTATTTAACATGTTTTACTCTTGTTCTTGTGTTCAGCAGTTTGCTTTCTGTTTTCATCCTTGTAACAGTCATGTCCCAGTAATTGCGGCAAAATGATTATTGTGTATGGTGCCTCCATTTACTGTTCTTGCAGTAAGTTCTTGCTTCTCACATCTCCAAATGTTCTCTTTCCTTTCTTCCATGTTCTCTGTATTAGTCCTTAGAAAGCTTTATTTCAGCTTTTATATAGCCTATTTATTTTCTCCACTAATGTTTTATCATTTCTTCTAGTTTTTCACAGTTCTTACATGGTTCTTCATGTTTTTACGTCTTAAAACTTTTAATCCTGGATTGAAACAATCATATATATGGTTATTAAAAACACAATACAATGCTTTGATTATATAAATGCTGATAAATAGCTCTTATAAAACAATTTTCGTACTATATTAAATTCGGAATAGGGTACATAAACAAAGTGCTTAGCTTTGTACACTGTAGAAGTTCTGTGTTTCAGTTTGAAAACAAAAAGTAAGTATAGTGCATAGCAATACATAACATTCTTATAAATATTCCATGTCATATCTCTTTGTAGATGATAGTGATAAGGATGATAGGCAGCATTTATTGATGCTTTCTATATGCCAAGCACTGTTCAAATCACTTTATATGAATTAACTCATTTCATCACCACAGCAATATTATGGGACAGGAATTAAAATGATCGCCATTTTATATATGTTCACAGAATGTTTATGAACCCCCAAAAGGGGAACTTCAACTTGGCATTGTAGGAGCCTGCCACAGTTACTGTGCCATAAAAGAGTCGATATTATTGATTCTTCCTTAAACATTAGAAGTCACTTTGCATCACATTTTCTTTGGGAGCTTTTGCATCTACTTTACTCTTGGATACGTGTCTCCTTACCTCGCCGAGTACCTCTAGCTGTGTCACTTGAAAAGCAGTGTCCTCAAAGAATGTACATTCCAGTTGGCAGGAGTCCAGTAACAAGTAATTCCAAAACTAGTCATCACAGTAAACAATATGATTTCAGGTAGCAAAACATGCTGTGAAAGGTAGTAAAGCAACGTAAGGGAACAAAGAGGGATTGGGCAGACTGGGCACGAAGGACTGGCCATGTGAGTGGTGGGAAAGGCCCTCCCAAGGAAAGGATGTTTGAGATGAAACTCGAATGGCAGAAATCACAGTGAGTGCCAAGGTCCTGAGGTAGGAATGATTGAATGTGTCTAAGGAAAAGGAAAACGAACAGGGAGACTAGAATGTGTTACGTAAGGAGGATTCTGTGGTGTGGACCTCTTCTTCTCTCTTATCTGACACTCACTTTCTCAGCTCTCTTGACACTCTTTCTGCCACAGACTGTGGTTTCACTGAATTCAAAGAAATGGTCTGGAATGGCAAAATCCTGAGCTGTCGTCCCTGGGAGTTGGGGGACAGGGAGGGGCACAGGCAGGAGAATTGGACTGAGAAAGATTACACTGTGTGGCTTCATCCTACACATTTCTATCCTATAAAGTCAGATTGAGATGAACATAAGGCAAAAGTGAAATCTCACCCCTTTTCCCACAGGTAGTCCTTCATTCATTCTCCAGTGCTGCTGCAGCACAGAACAGACTGTGATGCAATACTTCTCACGTGGATGGTGACTTCCTTGGTGTGTCTGCCTCCCCCTAGACTGGAAGCTTACTGAAGGCAGAGTCTATGTCATAATCATTCTTCCATCGTTTTTTCTTTCTTGCAGTCATTTATTTAAGAAATGGCTCTTGAGCGCCATCTATGTGCCAGGTCTCTCTCTCTCTCTCTTTCTCTGTTCACAGACATAGCTCTGAACAAGAAAGATTCGTCCTTGTTCTCAAGTTTCTTACAATATTGCAGAGGAGAAATGCAGTAAGACAAGCAGCTGTGATAGAGTGTGCTCTGTGTTATGATAGGTAACACACCTCACCCAGCCTTGGGGAGTCAGAGAAAACGTTCCAAAGGAATGACAGTTGAGCCAGAACTTGGAAGTGTTAACTAAACAACTCGTGTGTGTGTGTGTGTGTGTGTGTGTGTGTGTGTGTGTGTGTGTGTGTGTTGAGGGACTGAGATGGGGGGAGGGTGTACAGAATTTTAGAATTGGGGGGAAAAACATTCATGAACCTATAGGTGAACTCAGTCATGTATTGGATGAAAATGTGAAATTGAGTGAATGAATAAATGAATGTGTTTGTCTACATACATGGTGTAGGGGCAGCTTATGACATGGAAGTATAGAGCCAAAAGGCACTGTGTTTATTCACCGTGATGTATCACTGTTCCAAATTCTGCCTATAATTTCCCTGTAAGCAACCTCTTCCGGAGACACATATTATTATCAAAAGGTTGCTTGCCTTGTCAATCACTCGGTGATTTATTGGGAGAGCAAGCTAAGCATTCATCTTACTCCAGGGATGGCCTTATCAATGGGACGGACATATCCAAAGCTCCGTGGCCAGTATTCCTCTTTGCTGAACATTGATTGTATGAGAACTATGAGCTGGATTACTGACTGAAAAAAGAAGTCATGACTCCAAGGCTTTGCAGGGAAAGGAGAGTGGCTGTTCGTGTGTTCTAGATGCCAGAGGCAGATTGCCAGCTGGGAAAGTCGTCTGCTGAGTTCTAATCTTTGCTCTTCCGTTAACTTGTGGTGCAGCACTGAGCAAGTCACAGTTCTCTAATCTGTACAGTGAAATAGTGCCATGCAGTGCCCAAGGTCCCTTCCAGCTCTGGAATTCTGTATTCACTTTAGTTCTATCTGCTGAGGAGAGGGAGGCAGTAAATGTATGGGCACCAGCTAGGCAGCCGCTCCATCCTTCCTGGCCAGCAGCGCTGCCCTGCAGTGCTCACTCCTCCAGATGCATGTGCGTCTCTAGGCCTAGAGCATCGTAAGAAGCTGCCCTAATCTGCCGCTCTCGTGGGGAGGTCTGCTTGGCCACCACGTGTGTTCTCTCAAGGCCATGAATGACCACATTCCTGATGTTCTTCTCCTTCCCCTTCTGTCTAAGGTGTTCCAAGAGGTAGGCTATTCCTGATGTAGCCTTTCCTTAGATTCCACAGAAGGAGATTCTGGTCTGCCCAATTTCCCTCTCGCCTCCCGCTCTAGGGCCATGCCGCACGCATTCAGATCCCAGCCCCTCTGCTAACCACCTGTGTGGCCTTGGTCAAGTTTCTTACCCTCTCTATGCTTCAATTTCTTCAACCATGAAATGTGGGTAACATTCGTTTCTACCTTATAGAGTTATGTTTGAGGACTGAGATAATCCATGTAAAGCAGTTAGAACAGTGCCTGCCTGGCACACAAATATTTTATATCCCTTTGTAAGGCAAGCAGTAGAGATCCTGAGGTAAAGAGGACACCATCTCTACCCTGAGGCATCTAGTCTGGTACCGTTTACTGAGTGCCTCTTGTGGGGCAGACATGTTACCCACATTCCCTCATTGAATCCCCACCACAGTCCAGTGTGATGCTTATTCTTCTCATTTCACACTCGAGGAAACTGCAGCCCAGGAAAAGTCATGTGACATTCCCAGTAGCATGCAATTAGTAAATAGCAAAGTTTGAATTGGAACTCAAGTTTCTTAGACTCCAAATTCAGTGCTCTTTCCACGTCCAACCCAGCTACCACAGGCTACTGTTCCATGGTTTGTTTTGAAAGGAAAAAAGAAGCAATGCATGATGGGAGTGATCATAATAGGTAATAAATGCTCCTTGCCAGGCATCCACTTCCAGGTTTCAAAAAGAGGTGGGAAGGCTCATGAGCCCAGCTCCCAGCAATCCTTGCTTCAGCTCATCTGAAAAGGATCCTCTTTAAAATCAAGGAGCCAGAAAAAATAATTCATACTAAAAACAAACTCTGTCATGAGTCATTTGACTTTGCTTTCCCCTGAACACATAGTTTATGTCTTGGGCGAGCGGAGGCGAAAGGAACATCTGATATGTTTTAGGCTAGCAGAGCCATTATTTAAGGAGCTTCACATCCAGTGTGTGCCCACTGGACCCCGTGGTTTAAATCAAGGCTTGCGCTGATGGGGCCTGACAATTTGTTATTTTTGTTGCAGTTGTATTGGGGTGTGATTGTGTATGAGTTTTATCAAGATGACAAGAATCACTTTGGTCCAGGATTCAGTTCTTGGGTCGTGAACCAGCAGTTACTCTGAGAGCGTAGCGTGTGCACCAGAGGAACGTGTGTATATGTGCGCATGCTCAGGTGTGTGAGCACCTTTGGAAATGAGAGGGGGGTAGGGCGGGGGGTGGGGGAGAGACAGAGACAGAGAGGTGGCTTCCAAATGAGCTGCTTTCCATTCCCATCAGCAGAAGGGGGAGCCTGCACTTTGGGTCAGCCTATTTCTCAGTCCTGGGCAAACAATGTATAACCCAGAGCGTGACGCCTGTGACTCTGTTTCTGTGGCCAACTTGTTCTTCTGTAGAAAATTGAAAAATGATAGGAATACACTTACACTGGAAAAACTCGAACAGTATAGAAATGTAGAATAAAAGGCAAAAGGCACGAACTTCTCCAGATCCCAGAGATAATCGCTATTGTATGCTCCGTATGTCTTTCTAACCTTTTTATCGCATTCACAGACATATGCATAGGATCATGTAGTACAAATTGTTCTGCAACTTTTTTTTCCACTTAGGAGAAATTTTGGAGTAAGTTAGTGAATAGTAGAGTTGCCCCATGTCTATGACATATTGGTAGTAATTACAGAGTGCATATATCAATACCTATTTAACCAGTGTCCTATTGATAGGCATTTAGGTAGTTTCTAGTGTTGAGCTTTTACAAATGGTGATACAAGGTTCATCCTCGATATGGTTCCTTTTATACAAGTATGAAGATTTCTCTTGGAGAGACACAAAAAAGTGGAATTTCTACTGGAAGGATTTGCACATTTAAAATGTTATTAGCTGTGGCCAAAATGTACTCCAAAAGGGCTGCCTCCATTCGTGTTCCTGGCCGTGGTGCCCCGTGCCTTTGCCAACACTGGATATTGTCAATCATTTAACAATTTTGCCAATTTCTCAGGCAGAAAATGACTGCTCATTGTTCTCTTCCTTTGCCTTTTCCCCGTTACTAGTAGCAATGAATATTTTCTTTATATATAGTCACTTTGTATCTGTTTTTTGTTAATGGCCTATTAATACCCTTCCTTCATTCTCCTATGGGGTTGTCTGTCTTTTCCTCATTGATTTGGAGGAGTTCCATATATAACCTATAGATCAATCTTTTGTTCAACATATATATTGAAGACTTACAATATATGCCTCAGCATCTACCTTTGCTTATGATACCTTGTACAGGAGTTTCAAATTTTCATGTACTCACATCTGTGAATCTCTTTTTTTATGACTGCAAGATTTCTTGGAAACTTTCCCTGTAAACTATTTCTTCTCCTGAAGCTGTTTTTCAGAATGATAATGTTTTAAACCAAAACATACCAGGTTGGCTGAATGGTCTCTGTGTTTGGTCAGACACTCTTGGTACTTTCACCATTAATTATGGGAAAATTCTAAAACCATATGGATCAGTCACGGGTCACTGAGAGGCAGCAGGGAGCTGGCCAAGAACATGCAACCCGAAGTCACATGTGTGGGCCTTGGACCATACCAGGCTCCTTTACTTGCCACTAGATTTTGGGACATCACTTTGCTGCTCTGAGTTTTAGCTTATTTGTTTAAAATGGGTCAAATCACAATTTCAGAAGGTTTTCATGAGGTTTAACAACTGCCGTGTTTTGGCGTGGGAGCCACTCAATACATGTTTGTTTTTGCCTTTCCTGACAAAAGGCGTTCCCCCCACCCCTTGAACATTTAAATGTAACTGGTCATTTAAAACCATTGACTTCCATCTCTTCTGAGGATTTTGTAGCTAAATAGTGGAATCACAGCTTTCTCAAGAGTCTGAGGCAATTTCCTCATGATGCATATCAGTGGGCCTAAAGGAAACAAAACACGTACCATTGCTCAATGCTGGAAAATTCTCCAGGGTGGCCGACCCCTTTTGGAAGAGAAGAGCCAGGACTCTGGGGGACTGCTCCAATCCACGTGGGTGGAGGGTTCTTCTAGAGCTGTTGTTGTTTCTGGACTCACTGAGCCTCCTGCCTATGCGAGGATAATGCCTTCTGCCTCTGCAGCCATCTTTTTCCCTCACCTCACCTGTCTTCCTTCTTATGACCAACACAATACTCAAGGCTGGGAGCCCAGACACTTGAGCAGATGGCCTGGGTTTAACATCCAGCTCTGTCACTCTTACTTGTGAGACCTGGAGCAAGTTTCTTAATTTCTCTCTGCCTCAGCTTCTCTATCTGGAAAATGGGAATTGTAGTATTACCTACCTTATAGAGCTGTTACAAGAGTTAATATTTATAAAGCACGTGGCACATAGTACGGTGTGCAGGGAGCTACCAAGATATTGTATATGGTACCTGAATCCTGGCTCCTCCTTTGATGGCCAGTTGACTTTGAATAACACACTTATTACAACCTCAGCCCTCTCCTTTGTAAAATGGGTGTGAAAAATACCTGCTTCATGGGATTGCTGGGCAGGGCAAATGGGATAATAGATGCAAGGATTATAGGTATTCAATAAGTGGTACTGACTGTGGTAATGATTCTTAGAAAAAGACAGCAATGAACATGCAGCAAGTACCCAGGGCTCCAAAGGAAAGAGGCTGGTGATTAGAAGAGAAGGCTAAGAGTCAGACACTGAGGTCAGACACTTGGCCCCGTGACCCAGGATGTCACCTCTCCAACGTTCAGTTTGCTGATCTATAAAGTTAGGTTGATAATCGTGCTTACCTCTAGGCTTGTTATGAAGTGGAAATGATAATAAATTGGGCACATAGAAGGTGCTTAATAAAATGAACTATTACTGATACTCGTATCTCTTGTCCGTCCACAGGAGCGTCCCTGCCTACAGTCAGGGGTCCCTGGGGCAGAGAAGTGGTAGCACAGGCGGAGCCCCAGCCCAGTCCACTCTGGTGGATCTGGAACACAAGACAGGAAGGAAGATCAACTCAGGAAGGGAAACTGAGGCAGAAGCCTGTCCTGTGGACTAGTCCAAAATGATTGGGGCAGAGAGAAAAACACAATTAAGGATGTCCACCAGGTTTCATCTTCAGCAATATATATATTATTTAAATTCTAAAAATAGTCCTGTTGGGGAAATTCTGTTATTTCCAGTTTTCATGTTATGAAATTGAGGGTCAGAGAGGTTAAGGGACTTGCCCAAGGTCACAGAACTAGAAAATGGAAGATCTGGGATTTGAACCCAGGTCCGTCCTGCTCCAAATCCCTAATGATATGCTGTTAATACATGTCCTGCCTGCGTTGGGAATGACTCAGAGGCTGAGCAGGAGGGGGAGGGGGAAGAGGAGGAGTGAGGGGTGCCGCTGTTTCTCTGGGGCCCGGAGGAAGCGGAGGCAGGGAAGGTAGCCCTGGAGCCGACAGGCTGCATGTAAAAGTTTGGAAATTTTGCCCTGAGAAACAAGAGAGTGTTTTCAGCTGGGGCCAATTTCAACTGTACCCTGTGTACTAGGCTGAGGGTAAACCAAAACACAGCCATAAATAGTACTCCCCAGAATTCTCACCACAACAGCCCACTGTGCTCCTTCTGTTTGGTGATGACTGTTGAAACACTTCCCGTGAATATGGCTGAATCTGTCCCTGCTGATGAAGCCAGTCACAGCCCATTCAAATGAGGTGCCCTGGGTGTGAGTAGAGATGCAGGGATCATCAGATGGTCAGCCATTGCCGAGTCTCAACAAAGGCCCTGCCCCCGGAGCCAGCATCCCAGGACTGGAGACAGGCCTTCCTAAGGCCACTGCTTCAAAGGGGCCCATCCTAGTTCAGTGGGCATGTCCCAGCTTGTTACAGAATACATTTTTATAGCTATCCTTTCTCTAACTTAAAAAGAGAGAGAGTATCAAAGCTGGAAAAGACTGTGTCATTTAGTCTAATGCATTTAATAGACGAGGACATTAGGTTCCAGAGTGGAAGGTGATGCTCCCAAAGTTATAGAGAGAAAACCTGAGACTAGAATCTGGGCCTCCTGATTCTTAGTCCAAAACAGAACACCTAATGCTGCCCTCCTGAACCTTTCCACTGCCATAACCAAAGGCATGCCAGCCTCTCCAATAGCAGGACCGGAATGTGGGAGAGGTGGGAAGGAGGTTGGGTTTATACTTGAGGCTTTTCCCTTCCCTCCAACATCTTTCCCCCCATTTCAGTATTTCTTCTCACCTGTCAAAGCTGACGAGTCCTGTGCCCTCAGATCTCCTGAGAAGCAGCTTCTTGGGTTTCCACAGTTATTGCTGCTCACCTGTCCAGGGCTTTTCCTTCCTGGCAGTGCTGCCTCTCGAACAGTGGAAAGGCGCCTGGACCCAGAGGATGCCTGGCTCAGCCCCTACTGGGTGGGCTTCCCCAGATGAGACATTGTCCCCCACCCACCCCCAAGCATCCTTCCTCATCTCTCAGGTGCAGGTGAAGAAGAGGAAAGGAAGGGATGTTAACTGATCACCTGATAACATGCTGGATTGTATGACCACATTTCACCTTTAAATTAGGTTTTGTGAGGTAGGTAGACATATTATTATCTCCATTTACAAATAAGGAATTCAAAGTTTAGAAAGACAACTCACTTGCTCAAAGCCAGACAGCCGGAAAGTGAGAGTTGGGACATGAACCTAGTTTGTCTGAAAATCCAAAGTATAAGCCCTTTCAGGTTCATCAGGCTAGAGAAAGTGAGATCAGTGTATGGACACACACATGCACACAGGAGAAGAGTGCTTTCAAAACTGTGATGTGCCACCCACCAGTGCAGGGTGATAGGAATGACAATTAGCCACCTAGATCAGGCCAAGAGTAAAATGGCTCCCGACAGCCCAGTGCCAGCTTCTGGGGAAATCTGCCTCCCGCAAGGAAGTCTCAGTTCACAGCCACTACTCAAAGAGCCACTTTCAAGTGACAGGAGTGGAGAAGCTATTTAGGGGCAAAGATCGATCACTAGTTGAGGAGTTCTCCGCTGTCACCGGAGGGCCACTGCAGGCAGGGCTGGCTGCATAATTTGAAGGAACGAGTGCAAAATGAAAATGAGGGGCCCTGGTCCAAGCCGGGGAAATCTCCCCTTCCTGCAGGCCTGCTGCCTCTCTTTATGTCTGACGGGTGACCCCCAGGGGTGTCCAGCTTCCCAGTTACCTGCCCAACACTCCATGGCAGTGGGAGTTGGGGCGGGGGAGCCATTGCTTTGCCCCACCCCCCAAAACACCACAGGCTCACTGCTTGGCCTGGCTGTCTCTACACCTGTGCTTATCCCTGCATTTCCTCCCATTACTTGTAACCCTGTCACTACCAGGGGTGCGTGGTGAGCCATGAGGATGTGGAGTAGGGCACCCAAAGGCAAGAAACAGACAGCTAAGAACCAACCCTAGATAACCAAAGGCAGCAGCAGAGCTGCCAGCTGTGCTCCATGGTGCTATCCGCCTTCATTTGCAAAGCACGAATGCAAAGATAAAATGAAGAATTTCAGCACAGCAACTGCAGATCACTAAACTTCAAGCCTGGGCCCTTACTGGCGGGGACCCTGTGTGACTACACAAGTGTCATATCCATGAAGTGGCCCTCACTGCAGGTACTTAACCAAGTTTCATTAGGTAATGAAAGTTTCACAGGAAATGAAAAACTAAGGGCAGTACATGAGTTTTTAATGAATCTAAATGTAGACAATTTAAATGATTTCCCTTTATTTTCAGTTCATGGTAACGTGTGTGTGTGTGTGTGTGTGTGTGTGTGTCTTTTTTATGACATAATGGTCAGAGTAAATATTGAGTCTTTTTTTTTTTAAGGTCCTTATATAGCAAAATAAAAAGCTGAGAGTTTGCAGTTCTCCGAAAGGTGTGGATATTTGATTGGTCCAAAGTTTGGGAACTCCTGAGGGAGGCCTTCGAAGAAGATAGCCCTTCCTGCTTGTGGAAATAGAGCCTCTTCCCCAGCCACCAGCATCAGAAAGTCTCCACCCTACATACAGTTAGTACTTGTTGTATACAGTTAGTACTTGTGTGCTCTAGGTGCATCTTTGCTTTTGTGACGTCTGAATTCTGGCAGAATCTGTTAGAAGAGACAACACAGAATAAGAGCATCAAAATCAAAATTCAAAGTCTGAAACTTCCCAGTTTCCTGGGACCCGAGAGAGAGAGAAGGGCCCAATGTCAGGCATTTCTCCAAATCTCCCAAACACCCAGAGCTCCTGAGAAGTGAAGTGGAAGTGTAATCACAGACCCAGGACAGACCTTATGTCCTGACATAATTGTTAATAATTGGGCATCAAAAGTATCTAGGACTCCAAGGCGAGTGTATTAGAACCATAAACGGTGGCCACACTAATTAAACTGCCCTTCCTCTCTCCTGAGGTACCAAGCCCCACAGAGGCTGCCGTTTCCCTGGGCTGAAGGCCCATGGTGGCCAACTGAAGTGTTGCTGCATCTATCCTGTCAGAGGCCTGGGTTAGGTGTCATCCTGGAGCTTGGAGGATACACTGAGATTCTAGGCTTCCAAGACCTAGTGGTGGGTGAATCTGTGTGACTCCCAGGCCAATGGCCTCCACCATCGCATTGTCTTGTAGGAACATCAAGTTCAAGTCCAAACTGATGTCTGTCCTTTGATGAGGATCACGCAATGGTCCACTGAACTCTGGAAATAGACAACACGCAGTACCTTTTGAGGATTGGCATCTGAATGGTTTTACTCCAGAAGATGTGGAATTAAACATAAAGCAAACAGCTGATTGCTGTGAAATCCACATGTACAAGACTAAGCATTACTCAGCTGCAGAAAGAGGCTTTCCCTAGAATAGACTGGTTTTTAGACTGGGCTTTGAGGGGAGAGGACAGGAGGAGGAGGGAGGAAGGAGGAGGAAGAAAGAGAAATAAGTCAGATAGGTGGACAGTTTTGAAATGTACAAAGTCCGTGCCATTTAATGGGGATTATTTTTTCTTTTTATTCCAAATATTTGCAATATGGAAAGAAATCTTTGCTGTACCGACTTCAGAGTCTCAGGTTTAAGAAGGCAATCACTGACCGAGGGAAAGAGTTACATAAATCACACTTGAAGGCCTTCAGACAAAGAACAACTTGGGGCAAGCTGGAGAGTTTGCAGGGCATTTTGGTGACATTTCTGGATGCCCTTTGTTTCCCCCTTTCAAGAAAGCCCTTTCTTTCCTTGCTTTCTCACATAACAGCTTGGAATTCATGCTCCCCTCTCCCTTCCCCCAAATGCATTTGAATTTGCTGGGTTTGTTAAGAGTCAGGGCATGAAGCATTTTTCCATGGTAGAAAAGTTCTGGCATTCCAAAGCAGAACTAATGTGGGATTTGGGAAGGCTGCCGTATTTGTGCCCCTAATTAGGGCTCCCCAAAGGCAGCTGATCCATCCATGTCATAGGAAACCAACGAGGCCAGGGAAGGCTGAGATTGTGTGAGCACCAGCAAGGGAGGGCAGTGAGCCGGGACTGCACACCTGTTCCCCAATGACGGGAAACAGGATTCAACGGAAATCAAGTTAGGGGCTTTCCTGCAATGCTCATTTGGATCCCAGGCCCAGTTTCATCATTCGATGTGTCACCAGTTTGAGTCAGGTCCCAGAAAACTTGGAGATAGAGGACTCGAGGAAGGTTCCTTTCGGGTCTATGAAAGGTCTTGGTTCTGATAAGATCTTTGAAGTAGACAAAAATTGCAGTGGAAAAAAGTACTAGAGTCCAACAAGCCTATGCTCTAAGCCTGACTCTGCTGCTATTAGAAGATGTCAGATCTCGGAGAAGTTACTTAGTTATTTCTGAACTTGAGTTTTCTTCCCTATAAAAGGGCATTCTATTACCTGTTCCATGGTTTCATTATAACAGCAACAGCTAACATTTGCTGAGCCATTTCTTTGTGCAGGGCACTGTTCTAAGAGCATAAACTGCATTAACTCTTCAATCCCCTGGCCACTCGGAGGTGGATTCTCTGGGAGAGAATCCTAACAGAGGATTCTCTGGCCCTGTGGCCTAGTTCTTGCCCACTGCCCATTTTTACAAATAGTGCCTTATCGGAACACAGCCATGCCCGTTCATGCACATATCCTCACTCTGTGTGTGGCTGCTTTCATGCTACAATAGCAGGGTTAAGTAGGTGCAGCAGAACGTGTGTGTCCCACAGACTCGAAACTATTTACTATCTAGCCCTTTACAGAGAAAAAATGCCAACCCCTGCTTTACATTATCCCAATTTAAAGATAAAGAAAAGAAGCCATGAGCATTTTAAGTAACTGGTCACACAGCTGGTAACAGAACTAGGATGAGAACCCAGTGGCCTGACTTCAGAATGTGTGCTCTTCCCCAGTACCTGACATCATATAAATAAAATGCCTAGCATGGTGCTGGCACGTAGGAGATGCTGAACGTTCTGTTTTATTAGCGATCCTTTGCATTCCCCGTGGCACTCCTTTCCTTCTGCCTCCCTTCCTAGGTGCCTATCAATTCCAACATTCTTCTGCTTCTCTTCTGATTATATTTGCAATTCAGCAGACTGAGCAGTTTTATAGCTATTATCCCAGACCATCAAACAGCTCTATGAGGTCGGTATCATTAGTTTCATTTAAAAGATGCGAAACGACTCCTGACCTCTGAGCATACAGGAATCTACGCTCCATTCGGGGACCCTCAGAGGATATGTTGCTGGCGACTTTTGGAACATTTGTTTTATGCTGAACACTGACATTCAAGTAAAAAATCTCAGTGGTTGTCCAAAATGAGAACATTGAAGCTGAGAGCATAGCTATCAAATATTAATGGGAAAATTAGAAATATTTCACATGCTGACTTCAACTGTGAGGGCTTTTGTGTTGTTACTCTCTTCTGTGGATGCATGTGCTTGTGGCTGGGATTTCATAGTGTGCCCATACAATATCATTTAGCTTCAGCCTGTAAAATTGTTCCTCCTTGTTCTGAGGTTGTTGTCTATTCTCCGTTGAGCATGGACTCAGGAGGAGAGGAATTAAGGGTTCTATCTCAGCCAGTCTGATACATCCCACCACAGGCAATGGGGAGCTACGAAGTGCTTTTGAGTAGGGGATGCTGTCGTGAAGAAATCATTCTGCAAACAGAATCAGGCTGGCTGGGAGCTGGGAAAGGCAGGTGGAGGAGGTAGTATGAATCCAGAAGTGTTAATGTGCAGTTGTAAGGCAACCTGGAGTGAGACAGGAGCTTGGGTTTGGGATGACTGAAGAGGACATGGCGAGAAGAGAAGGGCACGCGTATGGAGTCCGAGGGTCATGACCCCCGCTGCTCAGACCTTGCTACTAGACAGCCATTCTTAAGGAACATAGGACTTGGAGTCTGAAGATGTAGGTTCAAGTCCTGGCTCCACTGCTAAAAATTATGTGTGAAGAAGGAGGGGAAAGGGAAGAATTATATGCTGGTTGAGTTACACAGCATCTCATTGTGTCTTTCCATCAACTCTCAGAGGTGATAATAGTAAGAACTGTAGATAACACATATTGCTGCGTGTCAGCACTTTCTGTATTTTCTTCTAGCTATTTTCTATATGTTAAATCATTTACTCATCATAGAAACCCCACGAGATAGGGGCCATTGTTATCCCCTTTGTAAGATGGGACCACTGAGGCACAAAGAGCGACGTGGCTATGGCCACACCACTGGTCAATAGAGAAACTAAGCTTTGAACCAGGCGCTTTGGCTGCTGAGCCTAGGCTCTTAGTCACTTTCACACTGCCTCTAAGGCGAGTTTACCCAGGGGAGCATTTTGGGGTTCGAGGTATCCCATCCCACGCCTTTACCTGTACATTGACATTCCCGCCTCTACACCTATGGGTCAGAGACTTCTCACTGACAAGGCTCCTTGCCACAGACCGGCATTGTTCACAGCCTGTCTGGAACCTTTCACTGCCTCCCCTCACTGGGCCCTCACCGTGGCCTCCTGGCTCCTAGTCACTCCCAGCCCCCTTGGTTCCAGCTTCCTACCCTAGTAGGACTGGTGCCCAGCACCACTCCTCCAGCTCCCCTTCTCTGAATAATTTGCATTTGCCCTTGAGGCATTTTTACTTCTTTTGCTCAAAGTCACAGTCCATCTCAGCACCCAGGATCCTCCTCCCCTGCCGGCATGAGTGGCATCTCCACCAGATTTCTGCTGGCTCCTGGGACTAGGACTGGACAATCTGTTCAGCCACCTTCTCAAGGGCCCATCCCTGGCAGCTTTACCAGACGCACCTGTTCCTGGTAGCTGCCAGGAACTGGATGAGGCTATTGTGGGGAGCGGAAAAAAGACTTCTGCACCCTAGTTTGACTGGAGTTTAACCAAGCATGGCACCAACTATCTTAAATAAACCAAGATATTCTGAGATCAAGTCCCCACTATTGAGAGATCCGTGTTTTACTCCCATACTCATGCAATAGCATGCCTCTATTTGGGTCCTTTCTGGTTAAAGGGAAGTTCGCAGAAAAGTGGTGTTGACTGCATTCTTCTTGGTGCAAATCTCTGAAAGAATTGAGTGTCCTTGTGCCTCTCTTCAGATGCAGTCGATGAGCCTGGTGGGCTGTCCTCTGATGACTGGGGATGTCGTCATCGAGGATGCCTTCTCTGTCATGTAGAACTGGAAATAGAGATGGAGAAGGTGGCAGGTAGGGTCTCATACTGGACTCACCCAGGCATGCTTTGCAAGTTATTTTGTTCTGTTTCTGAAACAAGTCCCTGTCATGAGCTTGCTTTTTGGATTTGTGCCTTCTGCCTCCAGCCATTGAAAGCCAAGTAAGTAAGTCAAGGGAAAAAAGGTCCTTCGGTTAGTTGAGGTTTTGATTCTGTTTCTACTTTGGTGGTTTGAAACTAATTACAGACTCTGGATTGTGCCTACATGTACAAAATGAAATGAGAGTTTGAGCCGATTACTTTAATAACGAAGGGATGAAAATCCACTTTTCTTTCCATTATCTAAAGATTTCAGGCATATGTAAGTTTGGTTGTTTTTTGTGTGTGTGTTTGTTTGTTTTCTTTAAATTGAATTATATGAAAAATTGGCCTCAAGCCTTCATTTCACTTTGCCAGTGTAGAAACAATCTCAAATTTTGTTTCAGAAAGGAGATGACATGTCTTAGAGTGCTTCTACGGGACGACTGGGTCTTGTTGGAACAATTGCAGGCTAAGAGATTTGAGTATTGTAATGATAGAATATTTGTGTGTGCTTGGGGGAGGATGGTGTATTCTGTATTTCATTTCCATTTTTAAAAAGCCTGGAGTACCTAGAATAAATTTTGAGATGCAGTTTCCACTCATCTCATTTATTGATTCATTCACTTTGTCCATCCCATGGCCTACAAGGTCCACCTGGCACCTAGTTGCTTTCCGACTTCATCTCCTGCTCTCCTGCCCCTCACCCAGGCTGCTCCATCCACCCCGGTCTCTTCCCTCTCTTTGCACTCACTAAACACCCTCCCACAGTTCCCTCTGCATGGACCCCTTTCCCTTAGACGTGTACATGGTGCACACCCTAATTCCCTTCAGGTCTCTGCTCAAATATCATTTTATCAGAGAGATGCCCTTCCCGGCCACCCTATACAAACTGCCTGCTCCACTCCTATCATTTTTCATTCTCCTTACCTGACTTGATATTTTTTCCCGTACTACTTATAACCACCTGACATAATATATGTGTATGTGTATATAGGTATGTGTACATATATTCTTTTAATAAACTTTGTTTTTTAGAACAGTTTTTTATTTACAGAAAAATTGTGAAGAGATACAGAGAGTTTTGGTAAACCCCATACCCAGTTTTCCTTATTATTAACATCTTACGTTAATGTAGTACATTCGTTACGATTGATAAACCAATATCGATGCATTACTATTAGCTAAGGTCCATATTTTATTCAGATTTCTTTAGTTTTTGCCTACTATCCTTTATCTGTTCCAGGATCCCATCTAGGATATTAGATTATATTTAGTCATCGTGTGTCTTTAAGCTCCTCTGGTTTTTTGATGACCTTGACAGTTTTGAGGAGTACTGGCCAGATATTTTATAGAATGTTTCACAACTGGGATTTGTCTGATGTTTTTCTCATGATTAGACTGGAGTTAATGTTTTGGGGGAGCAAGACCACAGAGATAAAGTACCCTTTTCATCACATTATATTAAGGGAACATGCTATCAACATGACTTATCACTGTTGCTGTTGACCTTGATCATCTACTTCAGGTAGTGTTTGTCACGTTTCTCCACTGTAAAATTACTCTGCCTTTTTCCACTTTCCATACTGTACTCTTTGAAAGGAAGTCACAATATGTGCAGCCCACACTTAAGGAGTGGAAATTACACTTCCCTTCCCTGGAGGTGGGATGTCTACATCAATTTGGAATTCTTCTGCATGGGAGATCCATCTCTTTCCTTCTTTCTTTCTTCACTCAATCATGTCTTTGTAATAGTGTAGACTCATAGATATTTATGTTATCTTGTGAGTTATACTCCAATACTGTATTGTGTTGCTCATTTGTTACAGTTTTGGTCATAGGGACCTCCTCAGGTGGCTTTTACCTCTCTGACATGGCCCCATAACTGTGTTTAATTACTTGCTTATTTTCTGGCACTACAAGACAGTCCAGGCTCATCTTGTGTATTTGCTGCCCCAGCCCTAGCATCAGCCACTTCTCCAAGGAGCCCTGATTCTTTTTATTGGAGAATGGGAGTAGAAATCAAGATCTGGGTCCTAAGTGTGCTCATTGCTGTTACTGATTCTGGGCCCTCCCAGCTGACAGTGCCAGGAAAGGATATGTGTCTATACTGATCTGATACCATATTTGTAAATATTTCTGTATGTAATCATCAGTGTTCCATTTTATAGATATACCAGTGTGTTTATTCATTCACCTACTGACAGACATCCTGGTTGCCTCCAGTTTTAGATGATTGTGAATAAACATTCACATGCATGTTTTTGTGAGGACCTAAAGTTTTCAAACCAGTCTGATAAACACCTAGGAACACAATTGCTGGGTTGTATGTAAGACCATATTGAAGTTTGTTATAAGCCTCCGAAGTATCTTCCAACGTGGCTGTACTGTTTCGCATTTCCACCAGCAATGAATGAGAGTTCACATTGCTCTACATCCTTATCAGCAGTTAGTATTGTCAGGTTTTGGAATTTTGGCCATTCTAATACCGTGTTTCCCCAAAAATAAGACCTAGCTGGACAATCAGCTCTAATGCGTCTTTTGGAGCAAAAATTAATATAAGACACGGTCTTATGTTAGATAAGACTCTGTCTTCTAGTACAATAAGACCGGGTCTTATATTATGTTAGGTAAGACCTGGTCTTATATTACAGTAAAATAAGACTGGGTCTTATATTAATTTTTGCTCCAAAAGTCACATTAGAGCTGATTGTCCGGGTAGGTCTTATTTTCAAGGAAACGCTGTAGGCGTATAGTTTATTTCATTTAAATTTGCAGTTCTCTAATTGCAAATGATGTTTCACATCTTTTCATGGGCTTATTTGCCATCTGTGGATCTTCTTTAGTGAAGTGTGTGTTAGATTTGATTTGATTTGCTGATATAATATTGAGGATTTTGCACCTATTTTTATGAGATATGTTGATTTGGGGATTTCCTTTCCTGTAATGTCTTTACCTGATTTTGGTGTTAAAGAATGATGGCTTCAGAATGAGTTAGGAGGTCTTTTCTCTACTTCTGTTTTTCTGGAGGAAATAGTGAAGAACTGATATAATGTAGTTCTTAAATGTTTGGTAGAATTTACTAGTAAAACTATCTGGGCATTGTGTTTCGTTTTTGTTTGTGTTTTGTTTTTTTTGAAAGTTGTTAATTACTGATTCAATTTCTTTAGTAGGTATAGCTCTATTCAGATGATCTGTTTCTCCTTGTGTCAATGTTAGTAGTTTGCATTTTTTTAAGGAAATAGTCTATTTTATCTAAGTTATCAAATTTGTGGGCATAGGATTTTTTTTATTATACAGCTAATATCTGTGGGACCAGTAACGATGACCTGTCTCAAATTTCTGATGTTAGCAAATTGTGTCTTCTCTCTTTTTATCTTGGTTAGCTTTGCTAAAGATTTATTCATTTTATTAACCTTTCAAAGAACTAGTTTTTGGTTTCATTGATTTTTCTCTATTGTTTTCCTGTGTTTAATTTCATTGATTTCTGTTTTTTATGATTTCTTTTCTTCTTATTGCTCTTCTTCTGCTGCTGCCTTAGGCGTCAATTGTTCCTCTGTCTTTGGGCTTCCCTAAGAACTCCTCCTTACATAGATTCTGCACTTTATAGCCTTTCAGCTGTAATCCACTATTATTATAGTGGGTGGTTTTAAGGTGTAGGGAAGGGGAAAGCACTCTATAATCTTTTGGTGAGCCTATGTCCTTGGGCTGTGACCTTCAGAAATGTTTCTTACCCTTTCTTCTTCCCTCTTTGGTGAGACAGGAAGGATAGAGAGGGCTAGAGTTGGAGAGATGTCCTTCCCCTGGGTGGAGTACAGACACCCAGGTAAAGTCTTTTCCCCTGGAGGGCAGGCCTTTGTTATAGAGAACTCTCTGGCATACTGCACACTGTTTACTCTTTTCATCCCCCTGCTTGAGCCAGGAGGGGCTCATTCTTGCCTCTTCACAGTGAGAATCCTGTAAGCTTCCTAAAATTTAAACCCATGGAAGTGCTAGTTCACACTCAGCTCCCAGTACGTCATCAAAATTAGCACTGAAGTTTGTGGCCCCAATGGCTTCAGCTATGACGATTTGATTCTCCTGTCTCCCCACGTCTCAGGGTGGTGGTCTGCCCTGTGACCCCAATTCTCCAAAAAACCCAAGAAAGAGCCATAATTTATAGTTTGTTGGCTTTTTCTTTTCTTGTAAGAATGGGAGTGATGACTTCTACAATCTTTACATGGAGGAGCTATAGCTGGAAGTTTCTCTATATTCCTTCATGCATTTCCTGATCCTGTTTTAGTTACTGCTGTACCTTCAGTAGCTAGAATAGTACCTGACTCAGAGTAGCTGCTTAATACGTATTTGTGAAATTAATTAATTAGTTAGTTAATGTTCCCTGAGCACATGGGTATACTAGGCATCGTGCTTGTTGTGCAGATTCAATGAAAAAGAAAGCCCTCCTATGTATACAGTTGTTACAGTGGTGGGAGGGGCATGGTGGACATACACTTTAAATGGAAATAACAGTGAGCTATGGATTAGAGGATGGGGGTGATTGACGCATGAAAGACACGTACTTAAACCAGCCTAAGCAGAGGGGAGGTCAGGCATGGCTGGAGGAGGAAACTGTCACCTGAGTTGCGTGGTCAAAAACGAGTAGCTGCTAGTCTACAGTCAGGACGGCCGGCCCTGCTCAAGTCCTCGTCGGACAACGTGCGAAGTGCTTTTCTCACCCACCTCTTGTAATGTTCAGTACTCCATACAAGGCAGGCACTATGAGCTCATTTCACAGATCAGAAATTTTAAGTGACTCGACAAAATGTCACCAATGCTGAGTGATGGAGCAAGGCTGTTTGAGTCCAAAGTCCATTTTCTTTTTGCTACTACAAAGATGACTAAAGCACGACTCAGAGTCTGGTGGAGGAGCCAAACCCATAAACAGATCTTTATGGTACCAGTGCTGCCTTTGAATTTGCTTTTCTTTAAGACTTCAGCCCTAGAAGCAGTGAGCTGAAAATCAGGGCTGCCTTGCAAATGCCCACAAACCACTGGGGGGAGTTTTGTCAAAGAAGGCGGGAAAGAAAAATAAATGTGGGCTTCTGCTCTTTAAACCTCAGCCCAGTGAGGCGGACTTCCCGGAATGCTTCAGGCCGCTTCAAAGGCCCATTGTGGAAAGTCTCCAGATGTGCGTGGAAAACCTCATGGGGGAGCTTCCCAGTGAAGAGGCCTTTTAAGCTTGAACTGAGATGAAGGAAGTTGACGTGATGAGTCCTGCCAGGTGGCCCGTTTTCTGAAGGAGCCCAGATTATAACATAACCTTAAGAAGGCGGGGAGGGGGGATTAGCCAGTTTAGATTCCTTTGCCCAACAGTGCATCTTCTTTGATTGCAGAAAGCAGAGGTCTTTGTTGCTGGAGTGAGGGGTGGGAGGCATACACCACATGATTTATCTACCTGTAAATTATTAGTGACAGCCTGGTCCTTCCTCCAGCACATCTTGTGAGGGTTGGGAGGAATTTCAGGATTGGAAAAAGTCGAGGCCCCGAGAGATTCGTGCCAGTTCCTACAATGATGCTGCTAAGTCAGTTCTGACATCCAGCCAGCATCCTCTGGTTGGTGCTCTGAGGCTGTGCCCTGAATCTGTGCTGAGGCTGTCTGCCCAGTGCCCTATCTGTCCTGGGTTCGAGACCCCATTTTCTTCTTGCTAGACACAGGGAAGTCAGAGAGACCCAGGCTTGCCTCCTGGCTCTCCAGTCAGCTGTGTCATCTTGGATAGAGTAACTTGAACTGGACTGAGCCTCAATTTCCTCATCTGTAAAATGAGGCTAAGCTGGCTGTGAGGGGGGATACATTGCTGAGTTGACATACACAAAGCACCCAGCACCGTGCCTGGCACAGAGTAAGGATTCAGGCCATTTGCATTCCCTTTCTCTTCGATCCAGCCATATGGGAAGGCAGGGACTGCCCCATTTGGCCTTTGAATGTTCCTCTGTAGCTGTTTTTAAATCCTCTCCCTGCAGTGTCCACATGCGCTTAGCTAAGTATTTTGAGATCACAGTGTATTTAGGGGAAAGTCCTCTTGGCTACAGCTAAAATTAGGCCTCTCTTTTGCTCCTCTGTTTACCACCTCCCTTCCTATTTTAACTAATTAGAGGCATTGACACCAAGAAACACTTGAGAAAAGTTGGGAGAACAGCTGGGAGTTGTTCTAGATCCCAGCAGCTGCTCCCTCTCAGCATGCAGGCACGGAGGAGGATATCCTGAGTCCAGGAAGCAGGAAGGGTGCCTCGATGAAGACGAAGGAATGCCAGAGGCTGGCGGCAGCTTGGCAAAGGGAGCGGGGGTCGGGGGTGTTATCAGTGGGTCCTCCACCTTCTGCTGAAAGGGGCGGGAGGACAGACAGAGCAACACAGCAGGGAAAGGGAGGGGAAAAGAGGTGAAGGGAAGGAAGGCGAGTTGGTTAGTTATGTGATTGCTTGTTTCATGCAAACCACTGTTACTCCCACCTAGGCTTCTGCGCTATTTTCCCAACTGCCCTCATGCTCCAGGCTGTTGCTGCCCCATGGGAACCAGAGAGGGCACAAAAACATGCTAATTTCACCCCCTGAAACTCCTGTGATGGCCTTCCACCCTTGAGTTTAGGAAAAATTCTAGAAGCCCAGGCCTCTGAGGGTCTAGGTGTGCCCTCTCCCTCCACTTCTGTAACTCCAACAGCTCATTCCCTCAGCCTTTGGTCCAATTGCTCCACTCCACAGGTCTTTCTCTCCTGGAACCAGATTACCTGAGTTTTATCCCAGTTTCTCTACCTTCTAGCTGTGTGACCTTAGACAAGTTACTTCACTTTTCTGTGCCTCATTTTTCTTATTTGAAAAATGGGGACAATAACAGTAATTACCTCACAGAATTGCTGTGAGGATTAAATGAATGGTGATCAGGTATTTAGAATAGTGACTGGCATATAATCACTGCTCAGTAAGTTTTGTCTGCTATTGTTATTATCACTGTTATTGTTATTATTTCCTTTATTCCCTTGGCTCTAATGCCGCCTCTCTCCACACACACATTTTCTTGATTTAGATCCTTCTCTTCCTTCAACTGTGAGCTCAGATGTCACTTCGTGAGAGAAGCAGACCCCGAGTCCCCCAATCTAAGCTCGTGCTCCTCGCATCATGTCCTATAGCCCCTTGCACTTCCGCTTCACAGCATTTCGTGTAATGCATCACTCTCGATATTTTTGTGGATAATTCGTTTATTGTCTCCCCTACAAGGCTGTACGTTTCCCAAGGGCGGGGACCATGCCAATTTTGTTCATCAGTGACCGCCAGAGCCTAAATTGTAGATGTTCAATAAATGTCTACGAAGGGAGGAAGAGAGAGAGGGAGGAAGAAGAAAGGAAAGAAGAAAAGATACAGGGAGGGAGAGAGGGGGCAGGAGAAAAGGAAAGGAAGATTACTGGGGAAAAAAGAAAAAATACTTCCAAAGCCCACTGTCTTTGGAAGCTATGCTTTGCCACTCCTTAAGATGTCAAGGGCTGCATAGTAGTTTCCTGCGCCTTGCACCCTCCGTCTGCACTTCTCTTCCCCTTGCCCCTCCCACCCCCTTGGGACCCTGCTCTAGAGTTCCCTATCATGCAGCTCGTTGCTACAATAAAGGTGCCTTCTCCTATATTGATTATCGCCTAACCCCTTCTTATTACACCTAATAAGTGTGCAACCATTCATCTTCTGGAGAAACTGTCTTCATTAAACTCTTTTGTAGGGTGGAAATTCCAGGTAGTGAGTCATAGAGATGGGCAAGCCTTTGGTGTCACCCATTCATGGGGGGCCTTCTGCTTTGAGGGCCCTTCCCCTGCTACCACGGAACTTTTCAACTAGATCATGGCAGAACGGAGGGTCAGGAGACTTTTCATCTGACCTCATCTTTTCCCGTTCTCTGTCTGCCTCCCTGTTAAATTACATTCTGTGCTATTTCGTTGATTTCTGCCTGTGGCCAGTTGTGACACCAGAGCACATATGGCCCTGGTGTGTCACCTCAATGTGCTGTTCATTCAGCCTGTCTCCTGGATGTTGGCTTTGAGCATGAGGATTGACCGCGCTGTGACCCAGACGACACCTGGGAGCTCTTCCCTCACGAGTGGACCACCCACAAAGATTGCCTGGAATATTTTTGTTTTCAGGGGGGAAAAACACAAAAATATATTTTGAAGGAATGAAAAGGAGGACATGATACAACATGTTATCTAGAATGTTTTCCTAAGGA
The DNA here is from genome assembly GCF_057876585.1 of Rhinolophus sinicus. Lineage (NCBI taxonomy): Eukaryota > Metazoa > Chordata > Mammalia > Chiroptera > Rhinolophidae > Rhinolophus > Rhinolophus sinicus. The sequence continues at coordinate 43,130,949 of NC_142514.1, forward strand.
TTACAGTGTTGTTACACAGATGGGTTTGACGTGGCCTACTGTGGGGATGCCAATTCCATTGTGCGTTAGCAAAATGTGTCTCAGTTTTAATGAACTTGTAAACCAACATGCTCCCATTTCAAAATAAAAACAACATCCCCAGTCACAGAGATGTTTGCAGAGTTACATTTATCTAGCCGTTTAGAAGCATGCCAAAACAGCCTAGATTTCTCTCTCTAAGGAACATGCTAGGATCTTTTGCGTATAGATGTTAATCTAGAATTGCACCATCCTAAATGATTCAGTCTGTGCGAAGTATAAGTAGTTTATGGCCCTACCCGTGTCCACTACCTATCAATCAAAATATCAGTCCCGAGAGGATCATTTTCTCTTCCTAGGAATGGTAATTCCACAAGGGGGGAGGTTGTGGTGCCCTGAATCTCAAAGCTACACTAAGACCCATGCTTTTCACACTTGGCAGAGAACTCCCTGGGCTGCCTTGGAGGGAAGATGGGCCCAGCTCATTATCAAACTTCCCCTCTGAAGAGCTGGGCCCTTCTTCTCTCCAGGAAAACTTCCTGGAGGAGGTGGCCTTGTAGGTTGACCATTCATTCACCCATCCGGTCTTTCAGCAAATATTTCTTGGGCGAGCACCATCAACCTGCGAAGCCCTGCACTTCAACACGAACTGTAGACGCAGCCCCTCCCCTCATGGAGTTGATGGTCCAATGGCAAAGACAGACAATAAAGAAATAATCACATATATAACCAGTAACCAACACACTGAATCCACAGCGCACAGAAGACTTACAGGAGAGCTGGGCAGGTAGTACAGGGCATGATGGGAATGTTTGGATGAGATGAGAGATCTGTAAAGTAGGACTAGAAATTCTTAACTTTCCAGAGTGGCTGAGCCCGTGGCTTAGGAGCGGTGGGAGACACATTGGGTGGGAGAGGTTTGCCCTGGAGGAGATTTTGCCACTAACATGTAGTCAGTGCACGTGATAATGAAAAGCAGATGGACCTTTTAATTGGCCTTATTATTAGATTTTAATCCCCTACAGACAGCACACCCCCCTCGATTGCCCACACCCCACGTGAGTAGCTCTGACCGCCCTGCCCCTTGGTACAGCACTGAGTTAAGCAATGGATTCTACTGCCTGGTGTTGAAGACTGGAGTGACCACCCTGAATCCTGGGTTGTCTTGGGCAAGTTACTCAACCTCTGTTCACCTCTTTTTCCCCCTGTAAAATAGGGATAATGATGATAACACCCATCTTCTGAGGTTGCCACGAATACTGATGAGATAAGCTGGCATGTGCCGTCTAATATGGTGCCAAACACATAGGGCACCAAAAATGTTAGCCGCTGGGACTCATGAGTGCGTAACGAGTGGTGAGCGTTCCTATTTCTGTTTCCATCTCTTTCACAATGGTGGAAATAAGAGCTGGTCCCTGAGTGGGAATCTGGTGAGGATGAGTGAGAGAGTGGAAAATGGAGGACATTTCCTTCCAGCTTCTGATTTAAATGGCCTCCCCATCTCCATTCCAGACTTGAAAATCCACTGAGTACCTCTTCTCCCACCCTGTGCACCCCCACATAAAGGTTCCTGGGCGCTGTAGTTTCTTGCTCCAAGATGTCTGTGCATAATGGTCCTAGCATTTTTCCATGGCTTCATGTCTTCTGTCTCGATGCACATTTTCGTGCCATCTCCTTCTCACTACCGTAAGGAAACTGGGAGATACCTCTGTGGAAAGCTGTGAGCGACACACACTGTGACCGGAGGTTGCATGTAAACGGCCAGGTTGTCAGAGCTTCTGCTACTTTAAAAAAACAAAACAAAAAGTGCCTTCACATCTCAGGTATAAGTGCCAGACCTTGTAGCACTTGCAAGGACAAATCCATTTCTTACTGAATAATGGAGCTTAAAACCCACATGACTGGCTGATGTAAGCTTTGGCCGGGTCTGTGAGGAATCTTTGCAACATTATTTCTTTTGATGTCTTTTCTGGTAGCTATTGTGATCTGAACAGGAGGAGGCCAGGCTGAGGTGCTGTCTTTCCTGTTACCTAATGACCCTGAATAAGCCCTTTCAAAATCTAAGGAAGTGAGCTCCATGCAAACAGCGCTAAGTACCCATCCTCACGCTGCCTCTACCTAAGTGGGGCGATGTCCAAACCTAGACCTCTGCTCCTGGCCTCTGCCAGGCTGAATGTGGCAGAACAGCCAGATGGTGGCACCTCTGGCTTCCTAGTGCTCTGGGGAAAGAGGCTGCAAGGTCCAAGTGGTATGGCCCCTGCCTGCCTCTCGGCTCTGTCTTATCCACATCTGTCCTTGCTTTATCTGCTCCAACCACACTTGCCTTCTCATTCCCCAAATGTGTCATTTTCCCTCCCGCCACGGGGTTCTCTCCTCTGCTCCCTCTGTGCTTCCCCCAGCCTTCACCTGGTTAATGTCACATCCTCAAAGGATGTGACATTCACATTCTTTGAATGTCAGCTAAGCCGTAAGATACAGGATGCATGCATATAGACAAGCATACCATACATGCATGCATACACACATACATACGTGTATACACACACATACATGCATATGTACCTGTATATACACATACATACATGCACACACATGTACGTGTATATACACATACATACACACATGCGTACATGTATATACACATACATACATACAGTACCAGAGGTAGAGGCTGAAACAGCATGAGGGAAAGCAGAGGCTGTGAGGCTCTTTAGTGTCAGAGCAAACCTAATCCCAGCTTTTGGTTTGCGATGAGTAAACTGAGGACCAGACTAGATATAGAACTTGTCTGAATTCACACCATTTATAAATGGAGAGAAGGACATAGAACCCAGGTCTCATTCCATAGAATCACCCAAATCAAATGAGCCTCCTCTATTCAAACAGAAGGACTGCCAAGACCATTAATTTTGTGCCCATCTAAAAGCCACACTGAGCTATGCTGAAGGTAACGGGCAGTGCAACAAACGTTCTCACGGAAACTCCCAGCTGAACACACAAAGAAGTGGGTCTCCAAGGAACTGTGTAAGGATTGTCTGAAAAGATCTATGCTGGTAAGATTACAAAAATCATAATATATGAATAAATGAACATATGGAAGAAATCAGCAAAGCCCTCTCCTTCTTCCCATATGTAAACTCGGCCTTCGCTTAAAGTCATTAAGCAAACACAGATGCAGCCAAACCAGGCACCAGATGGCAAATGAGAGTTGGAATAAAAGGTAGAAAAAAGTTCGGTGTTTATTCAAAGATGGAAAAAGAACCATGATCCAAAATGCCACTGTTTCCACAGAATGGTCACCTAGGGTCACCGAGGCCCAAAAGTGACCAAAACAAAACAATCAAAGAGCTCGAGAGTAATCATGCTTGGGAAGCAATAGGAAAACCACTACTGTCTTCTGTGAATGGAATAGTGTCAGAAGAAAGTGACAATTCTGGGAAATGAAAGCAATGGCTAAATCATGGAAGGACCAGAGAGGGACAGGACAGTGGGAGGAGTTGGCTTTTGCCGAGCACGTCCACATGCCAGGCGCTTTGCATCCTGGGGCTCATTGCGTCCTCACAACGACCTAGCAAGTACTGGCCAATTTTATACATGAGGACATTTCATCAATGGGCCAAGAGAGATTAGGCGCCAAGGTCACACCGCAGGAATTCCAACCTGGCCATTTCCGGTGCTCCCTGTGCACTGTTCCCGGCTTTGCAGCTCTGATTTCTAATCTTTTATCCTGTTGTCAGACTGTGGAATATTTGACACAGAAAACATGATCTCTAAAAGATTCCATTCGGCCCACAATCCCTGAGCATTCACCGTGTGCCAAGCCCATGGGATACCATGGCTTATATCTATGTAGCAGACACAGGAAAGTCCCATCGTCCTCTCTCCCCCTTCTGCTCATCCCCCTGGGCGTAAGGAAGGAGGCAGCCAGGTGCTGCCCAGAGGGGCATCCAGAGCTTGCTTGAGGACTTGACTCCACTTTTATAAAAGACACCCTTGCATGGTCCTCATCCACCTTTTGGCTTGTATATGTGAGAGGAGCACCTATGATGAAAATGCCCAAGGGCACCCTGACTTTTCAGCATTCGTGTGTGTATATGTTGAGGGATAGAAAATTCCAATAATGCTTGCATTTCAACTAAAAGCTAAAATGAACGTGAAAATTCCCCTTTCCCCCTGCAGTTCAGTCAAATCACTCATCTGCTTGCAGGTGGAACTCCCCATTCCACCAGTAAGGAACCTTGGTGCCGGTCAAGCCACGTGACTGCTTTGGCTTTCAGTTTCCTCTAAAACGGGTAACATGCACTTTGAAGGGCTGCCATGGGACTTGGTTTTACTTGACTTCCTCCGACCCCTCTTCTCTCTGTCCACAGGACCAGTCTTGACGTGGCCGTTTATTTTTTAAATTTTTTCATGTGCTTTTCTTACCAAACCCCAGTCCAGGGTGGGTTCCGCTTTCTGCCTTATTTCTGCCTGCCTGCAGGCCACTGAGCACTATAAGAAAACACAAACATAAGGCAGGCTTCTAACATTGCATCGTAATTGTCTTCAGACAACTTCCCGCACTCCCTGGTATCTAGTTAGGTTTGACCAGTGAGAAGCAGCAGCAGGAGCTTGAGGAGAGAATGAAGGTAATTTGTTCCCCCAACTGTCTCCTCGAGGAGGTGCCACCACTGATCACAGTCCCTGCAGGTGCTCTCCCTACAACTTCCTCTCTGAGGCATGGGAACCACTCCCTCCCTTTATTCCTTCAAACCAAGAGGGGGTGATCGCTCCCCACTGCTGCCAGTCATGGGGTACTTGTTTATTTTTTTAAACCGTCTTTGAAACTAACTTTTTATTAAGTTTTACTTCAGTCCATCTGTTTCCTGATGGGAACCTAATGTCAGCTCAATTTCTCGTTTTCCACAATGACAACGTCAAGCCTCCCCTATTCTCAGCCCCATCTCTCCTCTCACATTCAGACACAGGACCTCCTATTTATTCTCAACTACCAACTATCTCAAAGAGAAAATAAACGCTATCAGAAAGACATCTGCCGTCAAATACTCCAGCATTCTTGTACCCAGTGGTGTGCTGCAGCTGGCTCACCCCTGCTCACAGAGCCGATTGTGTGCATCTCTTCCCAGCTCCACGTTCACGGCATCACATTCTCAGCCTGAAACTGGCCACAGTTGGAAGTCTTTACACCACAGAAATTGGCAAATGTTACAATTCAGCCCCCCGCCCCTTTTTTTGCAGAACCAGTTATTAAACATTTGTCAGCACACCACTGCTTATATCCAGACACAGACTTTTTCTTCTTTACATTTATTAAAATGGAAGAGATGTCCCACCTATTATCAGAGGCTCCCCCATCTCCCACTTCCTCTGACAGCGCACTCATTCCTATGTATGTACCTTCTCGTTGACACTGAGGCTTTCTCATCAGAATTTAAACATAGAATAGACTTCTGCTGTCTCATACAGCAGCCACTGGTCAAATATAGTTTCAGAGCAATTTGACATGTCGCTAGTCCAAATCGAAATGTGTAAAATACATACCAGACTTCAAAGACTGAGTATGAATAAAAGAATGTAAAATATCTCAATAATAACTTTTCTGTTGATTATTTATTGAAATAATATATTTTAGATACGATAGGTTAAACAAAATATTCAAATTTAATTTACCAGTTTCTTTTCTCTTTTTTAAGTGACTACTGGGAAGATTAGAATTACTCATGTAACACATTATTCCTGTTGGAAAGTGCTACCGCAAACTTTCTCATTTTCAAAATAAACTCTCTTTTCTCTCACAGTCAAAAATGTTTTAAAAGATGGCTATCCTCACTCTCCTGATTTTCTCGCCACCACCCACCCACTGCTTCCTTAACCAAGGGCGAGCTGCCTTCCACTCCCAGAATTCCACCCAAGAGTCCCTAACGCTAACCTAGATTATTGCTCAGCACAAAGAGCTCTTCATCCCTTATCCTGATTCACCCTTAGAAGGATTTTGCCACGTGGAGTACTCTCTTCATTGACACACTCTTCCATTAAAAACATACTTCCTTGATTTTCCTTTCACTGCATTGAATGCTGCTTTCCAAATTCCTTTGCCAGAATCCCTCTCTCCTCTACCCAACACTCTATGTTGGTCTTCTGCAGGATCCTGTCTATCTCATCTATTTCTAAGGGTTCATTTGCTATTTATATGCCAGCAGCTCTACAGTTAGCCACATAAAATCTCCACTTGAAGGGCTCTCCATTTAAACATGTTAACATCCAAACTCAGCCCAGCCATGGTGCTATCTGAAAAAATGGCACCCCATCTACTTTATCTCTCCTGCCAGAATCTCAAGGGCATCCTGAAGTCACCCTCTCTTTTCCCTCCTTTTCCATCTCTCACAGTCTCTTTGTAACCTATATCTTATGTCTCTTGAACCTTCTTCCACTTTGCTTTAATTCCACAGTCACCATCCTCGTCCATTCCAAGCCACCATTACATGTCACCTGGACCACTCCAAAGGCCCCTTGACTGGTTTCCTGACCTCCGCTTTACTCTGATTCATTCTCTACACATTAGCCAAAGTGATCTTTTACGAACTTGGATAGGATCTCTTTTGCTTAAAACTATCCAGTAGCTTCCCCTTGACCTTGGCATAATGTCAGAAACCTTTAACATGATTTTAAAAGGTCATCCAAAATCTAAATCCTGCCTTCATTTGTAGCTTCATCTCATCGCTCATTATATCTACTCTGACCATCTTGGACTTCTTTCAGTCCTTTGAATATGCCATATTCTCTTGACATGAGGCTTCAAGTATACATTTCCTTCTTCCTACAACCTTCATTATCAACTTTCTTTAACTGGCCAACTCTTTTTGAACCTTCAGATAGTATCCTAAGCACCCAGACTAGTTTTGTCTCCCTCTTACACAATCAGATAACATCTGTGTTTCTTCAATAGACTCGTAAGTTCTTTGGAGACAGGGATAGAGCTGTCAGATTCTGTGATAAATCCAGTGCCTAGCATAATGCCTGGCATACAACAGGTACTCAGTAACTATTTGTTGAACATTAAAACTAACATTATCTGGCTCAGACTTCCCATTTTGGAGAAGAGGAAACTGGGATCCAAAGAAAGGAAGCAACTTATTGAAACTCACAGAGCCCAGGCTAAGATAAATACAGGACCGTGGCCTCCTGTTTTTCCCAGATCAGTTCTCTTTCCAGTACATCATGTGCTTGTCTATCATTTAGTAACCAGAGGGAAGCAGACTGAATTCCCTGTGTCTCGTGAGAGCCACAGCGAACTCATAATGCGTAAACACAGCTGGCATAGTTGTTGTTTTCTTTGTTTATTTTATGTAAAAGGACTGGAAGTCCAACCCAGAACTAAACTCCATGTTTCCAAACCTACGCTCCTACCACTGTTATTCCCTACGGCCCCCGGTCTGCTCATTGTTCATCTTCCTTCCCCTCATAAACAGAGGCATCAACTGGTATCTGAATGGTGTTGAATGGCTCCTTCATCCCATGCCCTTTGTCACTCCCCTGCCCAGGCAGCATGTCACATGTAGCACAAGATGTGGAAGCGCTGTCTTTAAATAGCAGCCCTCAAGAAAACATTACAAGATCCTATGTCATGCTGGGCTGGAGTAGGATAGAATAATGATAAGAATAAAAATAATTCAACTTTTCTAAGCTTTTGCTTGTGTCAGGCACTAGTTTAGATGGTTTGTATGCATTTTCTTTCTCATCTTAATAACTCTATGAGAAATTATTTCAGTTCTTTCTATTTTACAGATGAGTGAACTGAGGCATAAAGAGGTTAGTCAATTGCCCAAGCCATTCAGTTAGAAGAGCCACAGTTCCAATCTAGGTAGCCCAGCATTCGTGATCTTAACTTTGTGACAGCTGACAACAAAGAAGATACTGACCTGACAGTTAGGAAATACCAAAAAGTATAAGTGAGGGAGATCCCATGGTTTCTTTATACAGATACCCTACTCCCGATTCATTCATTCATTCGTCCATCCATCTACTCATTGTTCTTTCATTCTCTCAGCATATATTTGTTAAAGAGTCACCTTATAACAATTTCTGGGAACACTGATAAAAATCAATGGCCTCTATCCTCTTAGATCTCATACTTGTTGGGGAGACATATCAGTAAACACACATTCATCCTACTGTGTGCTAAGTGCTCAGATAGAGGGAAGCATGGGGCATTGGAAACACAGAAAAGATTATCAGCCAATTTAAAAGGACACCACAATGATCTATCCTGGACTTGGATTCCACGCCTTTCCCTTTCTCTGCCTGATCTCTGTGTCCTCCCCAGCCTGCTGGCTTCACAGTTGCTTTCCAGCCCTTCTCTTGCTTTGGTGCTGTCTGGCTTCCCCAACTCTTGGCTTCAGAGTCAACCTCTCTGCTGGTCTTTTCCGTCCGGAAGTGGTTTGAAATAAATTCAGGCTTAGCCAGAGAGACTTTTGTACTGTAAATAAAGTCTAAGACCAGCCCTGGAGGCTAGAACCAGCGTATCCAAGCCCTACCTCTAATAATGGCTCTGGCCAAGGAGAGTTGAAGATCCAAAACAGGGAGCTTTAAGGAGTGTGGAGAGATGAATAGATGGATAAATATCCTGTGTCTTAGACAAATTAGTGATTTACCAGCCTAAACACAGAGAAACTGACCCTAGTGACTACCCAACATCTCTTACAACTCAATCACTGCACACTGTGTTAATATCATCACATTTGATTCTTTGCTGCCAATTATGGTTCCAGATCTGCTGGCCAAAGAGTCTTCCCAGCACGGAAATACCTTTGAATCGGGCAGTGTTGAAACCCTGAGAGCTGCAAGGATGTTGCACTTTCTCGAGTTACAGTCTCCTTTTGGCCTATTCCATCCTAAATAAAGTTTCTCCCTTACGTCCATAAATAAAGCATGTCTTGGCTAAATGATTTCTGCGAATTAGAGCTATCCATTGAATTTGGTGACTAAGAGAGTTGTTAGTGATTCTTGTTGCTCACTGTATTTGATGAAATGGGTGGTGCATTCTACCTTAGCTGTGGAAGACATTAGAGCCAGAAAGGGTATATGGATTAAAAGAAAAATACAGGATTGAGATTCTAGAAATGACCATAAGGTGAAGGAGGACATTTGGTAGGAATGCTGGGGCAAGTGTGAGAATTCAAGTAACGGGAAATTGAAGTCAGAAAGTAGCTATTAGAATAGTGGAATATGCATAAGTATAGCAGTCTCAGGGGATGATAAGTTTCAGGGTTTGGCTGTGGAGTGAGTGCTGAAGTAAAGTGGAGATGGAAGTTCCTGGAGTTGAAAACATTTCGAAATCAGTGAGACTCACCATTGACACCCAACACATTCTCCAGAATCACCTACTCCACCAACCTGAAGCATACACCCAAGTATATACTTGGGAACTCTTATCTTTTGATAAAGTTTCTGGGAAAATAAGGTTTGTTTTAGTAGATAGGTAATTGGGAATAGTGATAATAATAATAACTAACTTTTGAGCATTTAGTCCACACAACAGCGTATGAAATAGGTATTTAAATCCCAATTTTTAAAATGAGGAAATTGAGTCTCAGTGTGTTAAGTGGCAGAGCTGGGATTTGAATTATGGTCTGTACTTGTACGTCACCAAAGCCTTTGTTCCATAGCACATGGTTAAGAGTACAGGTTTCAATGATGTGTGATTTCTTCATCTTTCAACTGGTGGAATAAAGTAGGTAAAGTGTTTAATATAGTGCTGGGCCATAGTGAATACTCAATAAATGTTAGCTATCAGTATTATTATTGTTGAGTTGTTATTGTTTTTGTTATAGCTCACTGTAGTCCTTTATGCCTTTTCAGTCAGAAATATCAGCAGGAACATTTCTTTTCCAACCAACAACCGTTTATTAGAGGGGTGATGGCTTGTAGTTTGGTATAGACATAGCTATAATATGTCTGATGCTTTTAGCAAGAAGCTTGATATTTTTGCTACCCCCCTGTGCCATGTTTGCTGTAATTGAATTGCAACAAAACTGTACTTTGCTGGGGAAACACAGTGGGTCTATATTCACTTTCAGACTGGGCTTAATAAAACCCTAATGAAATGTGCCATTGGGAGTAACTGGTTCACTTGTCAACTGAGAGTTAACCAAAGAAAAGACATATGAGTATGCATGGAACCAACAGATTGCAGAGCTGGCAAAGACTTTAGAAATAATTTAATCCAACCCCCTCATTTTACTGATAAGGAAAGTGACTACCAGGGAGGGGAAGGGTCTTACTCAGGGTCATACAGCTGACAGTAATTTTGTTTGTTTCAAAAATTAATATGCAAATCTTTCTATATCTCAATGAATGTACCTTCCTGCCTTTGTAAGCACAGTATCCTGACTAAAATTGAATTTATCTTTGACAGTGGAGAAAGGACTGGATTTTACAGGACCCCAAAGTCATCAGAGGGAGATAAATTGTCACGAACTAATGCTAGCGACCTGCCTATTGGTTGTGAGCTCCTCAGGCAATGAGCCTGGTCTTATTCATGAGGTAAAGCGTGTTTCAAATCCTAGCTGAGCCACATACTAGCTTAGGCAAGTCACTTAATTTGTCTGAGCCTCTGTTTCCTTATTGTAAATTTAAATAATAAGACCTTTTTCATTGAATGTTTGTGAGCATCAAATGAGGCATGATATAGATACACAGCGCCTCTCTAAAATAGACATTCGGTAAGTTTATACTGTCAGCTGATGTTTAACTAATACCCTGCTAAGAGCTAGGGATACAGCAAGGAATAAGAAAGCCAAGGACCCTACCTTCATGCAGCTTAGATTCAGGAAGGAGGATTAGAGGTGAGGACCACAGAGGAAGAAGTAGACAATAAACAAGGCTGCAAATGAATTACCAACATAACTTCAGGTCATGCTAAGTGCAGTGAAGGGTTATAACGATAAGGATGTGAAATATGAGTGTTTGCAAGAAGTGGACTGTTTCGGCTAAGAGGGGCCAAAGGTGGCCTCATCGAGATTATCTTTGAAGAGGACTTAATCACATGAAAAAGCTAGACAGTCAATGAGCCAAGAAAATATTCCTGAGAGAAGCAGGAAGGCCCTGAGCAGGAGTAAACTTAACATGTTCGATCAACAGCTGGACGGCCAGTGCGTTTCTAGCATGGTGAGCACCGTGAACAGGACATGAAACGAGGTTGGAGATACCGATCTTGAAGTTTTAGGCCATTCTACAAAATGTGAATTTCATTGAAAAACCAATGGGAGTCCATTGCAGCTTTTAGGGTTGAGAGACTCTGATATAACAAAAACTAAATATGTGATCTTTGTCCCTGATTCCTGGCACACAGTTCCCAAAACTCACGGTATCTCTGGAGTAAAAAGAGTGTCCTTTGTATACTGATGAGATGACCGGTAGCTAGGGACCCCTAAATAGCTTGGTTGCCATGGAGGTTGGTTGCCAGAAAAGCCAAGGCCTGATTAGAGGGTAGGAAATTTCAACCTCAACCCCCCATCTCCAAGGAACAGAGAGGCTGGAGATTGAGTTAATCACCAATGGCCAATGATTTAACAAATTATGCTCATGTACTGAAACCTCCATAAAATCCCTAAACTGCAGGGTTTGGAGAGCCTAGGGTGGTGCACCGCAGAGAGGGCCTGGAAACACCACACACCTCCCACACCCCCATACTTTGCCCTATGCATTTCTTTCATTTGGCTAGTCCAGAGTTGTGTCCTTTAAAGTGAATTGGTCATAGTAAGCAACTGAGTGTTCCTGAGTTTTGTGAGTAGGTTATCAAATCTTAGGTAGAAAGGCTGGTCACGGGAACTTCTGATTTATTATAGCTAGTCAGTCAGATGTACCGGGGGCCTGGACTTGTGACTGACATCTGAAGTCCTGTGCAACTGAATCCTTACATGGTGTTGATGCTAACTCTGGGTACTTAGCGTCAAAATTAAATTGAATTGTAGGACACCCAATTGGTGTCTGGAGAGTTGGAGAATTGGTTGATCTAAGAAAAAACCCACACATTTGGTGTCAGAGGATTGTGTATTATGGGTGAAAACAGCCCAGAGAGATAAAATTTAATTTACCTCATTCATTGAATCATTCAACAAATACTTATGGATTGCCCATTCTGGCCAGGCTCAGTGCTTAGCACAGTGAATGAATCAAATAGAAAAACCCTGGCCACATGGAGCTTGCATGCTAGTGGGATAATAAATTTGTAAAATTTACAGAGCATTTGCTATGTGCTGGCACTGTTCCAAGTGCTTTACCTAAAATAACTCACATGATCCTAACAGTCCTATGAGGCCTACTATTATTATCTCCGTGTTTTAGGCATAAAGGAAATAGGCATAAAGTTCAATAGTTTATCCGTAATAATATAGCTAGTAAGTGATACAGCCCAACTTCACACTCTGGTAGTCTGTTACAGTCAGAGTCTATCATTTTAATCACTGCACTATATTTTCTCTCTTTCTGAAAATCACCTTGACTGGCCCTGACTGCTATTAGGATATGAAAGCAGAAGTTAGGAGACCAGTGAAGGAGATGGTAGTCAGAGAGTACGATACTGCAATTTTCAACAATACTATGAGTAGATATTATTCCCATTTTATAGATGGAAAGGTTAAGGCTTGGTTCAGACATCCAGTAAGTAGCATAGCCTGGATACCATCCCAAGCCTATTTATCTCTAAAACCCAGTATCTTTTTACTAGCTTCTCCACTTCGTGCAGAATTGCAGAGCCTCCACACCCCCACCCCTCCTTTATGATCAAGCGACTACTATGAGGTACATTTTAGAGTCAATATTAGAAATTGGGCATTTATTTTTTTTTAATTTCCATTTGGTAGGCATATAATGGAAAATTAAATAAATTATAAATATACCAACACATACATGTATACACATACAGGGTGTTTTTTTCCTTTTATAATTTTAAATTGAAATATAGTGTACGTAAAGTGAAATACACAGATCTTAAATGTCCAGTTTGATGACATTTGATAAATGTGTACCCCCAGGTAATCAATACCCTAAACAAGATGTGTGTGTATGTCGGTGGCAGGCTGGCTGGCTGGATAGATAGATAGGAAGAATTTAAAATTATAAATGAAGTGTGAGTCTTCCTATCATGATTAATGATGAAGACTTCTCCCACTCTTCCCTTTCTCTCATCCCTTCCAGCTTCTAAATTGACAGTGTTGTCTCTAGTGCACGAAGGTTACACAGAACAGAATGCCAGATGCAAGTCAAAAGATGACTCTGTCAAAAATAAAAACAAAACAAAATAAATAAAAGAACAACTAGCCATTTCTTAATGCTTTTTGGAGGAAAATCACATTGCTATACTTTCTGTTTTTCTGTGGAGGGGTCATGTGCCTCAGCCCACACATTAGCATGTGAACTTGTTGTTCCAGTAAAATGAGTCAGAGCTCCTCAAGAAGGCAGATTCATATATTTCAGAGCTATGTGTCAGCATCTCTGAAAAAAAAACACAATACAATGTACTGTACTGGTACGTCTTACACATGTACAGTCACTCATTCTCACCCAAGAAATCTCCCAGCTAATAAGCAGCAGAAGTGGGATTTGAACTCAAACCTGGAGGACTCACTGATGAGGCTTTTGCATTACAGGGAAGACAGGAGTATCGGGTCTAAGTGTAGGACTCAGCAAAGGTCTGGAACTGGACTTGAATTCTGCCTTGACTACATATTGGCTTTATGACCGTGGGCAAATTTTTTTATACTCTCTGTTACTCCTTGATTCATAAAGTGGAACTAGATGGTGATCTCCGTGACATAAAGTCATTTTGAGGATTAAAAAGGTCATGTATATCAAGCAATTAGCACAGTGCACAGCACAGAGTGAGCACTTGGGGAGCTTTGGGTTAAACCAGCAATACGGCAGTGGCCGTGGGAGTTGTCTGCGAAGTCAGTAGGTGCCACGTGTTTTGGATCATATATCCTATCAGTTAAAAAATGTTCAAGCTTGCATCCTCAATGCATGGAAACTTACTTATTTTATAAAAAGCATAGACATGCTCTGACCTTATAGATTACACCTACTCTAAACAGGTAAAATATAGCTGAAATAAAATATTTCAAATATTTGCCTATTATGATGTCCTCATTCTAAGATTACGCAATATCTAAAGGTATACTAGGTCTGCGTTACTTTTACCTTATCCTATGAAGAGCTAGTACCAAGTAAAAGTGTCACCATTTTCTTGTTTACTTGAATCTCAATTGTCACCATTACCTTTAATCCATTGACTGAGTCTTTTTCAGCCACCTGTTGATTTTGTAAGGGTTGGTGTAAATAAACCAGATAATACCTTTGACTCCACTACTCTGGGCCATGTAAATGACAACATGTAGCAAATCCCTGGCAGATGGGGACATAGAAGCCCAGTGCCATGCGGTCGTCCCCTCAGTCTTGTAGATCGCCTCTGTTCTTCTCTTAGGAAACCTCACACGTCTTAGCTGACTCGTGACTATCTGATGTGTGGACCTACTGATGGATCTGCTGATAATGTGCATATTAAGTGCTGGTCACGTTTAATTTCCTTAGACTGAAAATCAGATAAATGGCACCTCCAATATTTTGTTCTTCCAGAATCCTCATGCAACATCTTGAGCCCTCCCTGGAGTACATGTCTGCCACCGTCCCTGTTGGGAAAGTCATGGCCCTTTCATTCAGCAACTCGGCAATCATGCCTCAAGCACCTGTAAGGGCTAGGATGTGCCAGCATGAGCCCTACGGTGACCTGGTTCCTGCCTGTGGGGAGCTCACACGATATGATAGCACCCACCATGCCAGGTCCTGGTTATTCTTCCCTGCCGATCCTGACTCTGGACACGGCCAAGCTAGCAGCACCCTTGGCTGCCCGGGTCTAGACATCTTGATAGTCTTCCCAAAGTCTTAAGGCCATTGTTCCCTTTCCCATGGGGAGGACGAAGGTACCAGATCCCCTGCTCCCCAGATTAATGTGTCTGCACCGATGGAATCTGCATCTTCTCCACGGGTGCTCAAGAGCCCCTTCCTTTCTTTAACCTAATTTCCCTGCTTGCCTCACCTCAGTGTAGCCTAAAGCCTGTGGTAGCTCCCAAACCAGGCCAGAATGCATGAGAAGTGGGTGTTTCCTGCGCCCACACGGGCTTGTGATGGCCAGTGCTGCTCCCAGAGAAGTGAGCAGTGTGTGCACCCTGGGAGCTCGGCCTTGACACGGCAGGGAAGGGTCAAACCCCATGAATGCCGTCTTTCATGCCCGGGGTACAGGGCCCCTATTTTTTCCTACAGAAACCCTTCACTTGCTTTCAGAAGTAACGATCAAATGTGAACTTTCATGGTTTATTTATAACTCTGCCTTATAGAGAGAAAGAAAAGAGTGATTAAAATGCTATTTTACAAAATATTTTGTTTTTAAAAAGCTTTCATTGTGTGGGCAAAAAGGAAAGAGAAAAGTCACTGCATTCATTGTGCTGTCTAGACTCTCAAACAAAGAGGGTAGCGTGCTGCAAATTAAGATTGTCCGGCTCCTGCCTGCTGACAGAAAGTATGAATTTTGAAGCCAACTTCAAATAGACCCTTTTGAACAGAAATATATTGTGGGGGTGACTATATTTAGCACGTGTCAGCATTTCCATAATAAATCCATATTGTTATGCTGCGGTAATTTCCAGATTTACTGCAGCCAGTGGGTTCATGAGGTTTCACTTTTATGTTAATTATTTGGAGAAATCAGGAAACTCAGCAGTGCTATTTCTGATGACAGCACTGATTCTCTGGGCATTCTCCTTATTGTGTCAAATACTCGTTATGAGCCCTGCCTCCCAGGAGACAGAAGAGTGAGCACGAGGCGTTTTGACTGCCTTCTATAATCATAACTTTGTTTTGTTTTTTTAAAATGCAGCGTACTTTCTTTCCTTGCAATTATCAAATCCATATATGCCACTGTAGACAATTTACAAAACACACAAAAAAGTTAAGAAAATTAATTATCACCCATGCTTTTGAACCTGTTAACATTTTAATATATTTTCATCCAATGTTTATTATGCCTATGTAACTTGTGTTTAGAACAAACACAATTCTTGAGGAGCCTCCTTTCACCCCTTTCCCTACAAGGAGGCCTGATACACAATAAACCAACAGCTCTCTTCTAAAAATCCAGCTCTTTTTCTAACCTTCCATATGGATAAAAGGTTTAAGAGTTGATTAATGGGTCCTTAACCACCCTTTTTACAAATTCTTCAGGGTGGTCTGTTTCTAGCTCACTTTGGTATCTTATGTCTGTCATCTTTAGACCTCAGCCAAAACTTCCATTTTAGCGTTCTGTCGTATGATCCGCAAGTTCATTCATCTCGTAGACATTCCCTGAACACATACACTGTACCAGATGCCGGGTTTGGCAGTGGGAATAATTATAACAGTTCCTATCTTGAGGAGCTCGCAGTCTAGTTGGGGAGACTGATGTGCTAACAAAGCATTGCGGTGCCATGTCATAAATGCATGATAGATGGAAGCACAAGTTGCTGTGGGGCAAATAACTCCATCTGGGAGGGAGGCAGGCGGCGGGATGAATCGGAAAAAGTCCTCTCCATGGAGACAATACCTGAGCTAAGTTTAATGCTTAAATCTGTACTTTTTCTGAGCAACCAAACAACCTCTTTTTAAACCTTTGAAATCTCGATTTCTGGTGTTTGTTTCTTAATAATTTATTTTCTTAAACAACCCGAATCTGAAGAAAGGGAGAAAGAATTCCCTGTGTGCCTTTTGTCCACACATCTGTTACAGTGAGAAGGGAAGTGACATTTATGGAGCACCTCCGATACTACAAGTTTTCCCGGATCCCACCCATGAAGGCAATCCTGGAATGTTGTCTCAAGCCTGAGGCCTGAGCACAGCCCCCGGAACAGTCCCTGAGGGCATTTTCAGCAGTCAGAGGAGGGGGAAGAGGTGAGAGATCCTGCCTAGATCACGGCAGAGCAGGACTCTGAAGGAAGAAGTGAGGACAAAGCCAGAGAGCGAGCCAGTGGCGAAGATGGCCATTGGGGTTGCTGAGGCATCTTCGCGAGGCTCAGGGTTTACTTTAAGAGAGTCAGAACCTAGTGCAGGGAGCAAACATTCTGACGCGCTGGGGTAGGCCAAGCTCTGAAAATGTCCTTGTTAAGTGGAATGGCAGTAACCTCACTAAGATGTGTGTGACTGCCCCTTCACAAAATGACCCCAGACGGCCCTTGTTTTTGTTTTTATCTTTTCGTATGATTTCCTTTTAATAATTTTGTATAACTTCTTAAAATCTCCTCACTAAGGATGCCGATTCTTGTCTGCTGTCAGTGTACTTGCTACTTGGGTCTCCCACTTCGCACTTTTAAATCCATTGAGGGCAGATAACTGTTCAGAATGTTCTTGCCTTCCTTGGGGAAGAGTTGGTGAAGCATCCTTGCAGGAGTGGAAATATGTGTAAGTGACTAGCTGATAAAGAAGCTTTCACGCTTCTTAACCCTGGAATAACTATTGAAAAGAAGTTTATCTGCTTCCACCATAGTTATTTATCATACTGTATTTTGATCAGGGTAAATGTCTTTTCTATGGTGAGCTTCTTGATGAAAGGACCCATCCATTCTTCATCTCTGATGTGCTTGGCACAAGGAAGGGGTTTGATATGTTTTGCAAATATTCTAGGTGCTGAGACTAAGAAGCAAACAGAAAAGCCTGTGGCCTCATGTAGCTTACATTCTGGTTAGGTCAAGTGGTGGAGAGGGCAGATAAGGGAAACATGAACCAGTAAATACATGGCATGTCAGAAGGAAATCGGTGGTAAATTTTGTGTGTGTGTGTGTGTGTGTGTGTGTGTGTGTGTGTGTGAAAACCACAGTAAGGTGGCAAAGATGGGCAGGGACCATTTGGAAATGTTTTGAAGAGACCTAGGAGCTCTCATATTCTATGTGGTAGTCAGCTGTTTACTTTTTTCCTCCCATGCTCGCATGTGAGTTTCTCCAGGACAGAGAGTATGTCTTATGCCAAGCTGTGTCCCTAGCACAGTGAGTAATGAGTATGTGGAATAAGAAGTCGTGTAGAAGTGACCCCAGAATGACGATATCCTGAACAATAAGACTTCAGTAGCTGTTCCTAAAACAGGGCCTATTCTGAAGAGCTTTGTCGTGCTATTACTTACAATCTGCCTAGTCAAGTTTGTGGGGCTCCAAAGTTTGGGTTCATTCCATTCCTCTAACTTTCCCGTAGCTTTCACAGCACTGGAAGGCTGCCCAAGGAAACCTAACCATTTCAGTCCTCTAATGGAGCCAATACAATCTATGATCGGTTTTCACGCTGTACACGTTAAACCATGTCCACTCAGATGCCGCAACTTGCCGCCTGCCCGACTGTCCCACTGTAAAGACAGGAATGTTCCAACGTCACATTTCAGAACTCGAGTCAATGAGACTCAGCCCAGAGGTCTCATATCTGTACTCAAAATTTCAAAGACTTCTGGAAAGAAAGCTGAAGGTGGAATGAAGAGGTCTTAAATATTTTATCCCGCAGTAGAGGTACAGAGTGGCTTCCATTTGGTTATTGTTATGTTGAGTTAAGTAGACAGTGTGCTCTTGTTGCCTCCTGAAGCCCTCATGTCCAGCAATGAGAAGGAGAAATAATTTCCTCCCATTGCTCCCTGGGACTGATCACAAACACTTCACCTTCTAGCTGTTCGTGCCCTGGAGGCCTCAATACACAACCATTTAGGAAGGCCAGGCTGTGCGGTCATAGGTGTAGCTTTTAGTGTTCATTGGGTCTTATTCCCATTACTAGCGAAAATAAGTTGAAAAAATATATATATTAACTGAGTATCTTAAGGGGAAATGAATTCTAATTAAATGTCGTTGCCTATGACAAGCCTCACTTCGGGTTAGCTTTCCTACTCAGCTGTGTGTTCTTCTCTTCATTTGACAGGAGGCAATGGCAAGAATGAGCAAAGTTGGGAAAGTTGTGTTTCCCAGGCTTGAGGATAAAAGGTAAGTTTATATTCCGTATATGCACAATGCTAAGGAATGAGACCATACAAACACTAGAGCTGCACTAAACCTTGGAAGTCAGCTAATCCAGTCCTTTCACTTAATAGTTGATAAAACTAGGTCCCAGAAAGGAAAGTCTCTTTCAATTATCTCTGATCACAAAGCTACGGAGGGCCAGACCTACGGGTCTAATACACACTTCTGATCTCTCAGACAAGTTACTGTTCTCTTCTCTAGGTCATTAGCAGCAAATCGGGCCTACTCTGCTCTAAAACGTGGATCGTTTATATCTTCCCTCAAAGGACAAGGTAGCTTCTGTCCATTCTTTTACCCTTTGCATCACTTGGCATTGAGGGCTGCATCGTGACCTTGATCAATATTTTAACCCCATGTCCTAAAACACTAATTTATTGAACTCCTGCTACATTCAACGCATATTATGCTCATTAGCCTCTAGGTGGGTTTTAGAGGGGATTAAAACACAATCTTACGCACAAAGATCATTTCAGAACCACGGGATAAGTTCTCCAATAGAAGTATTACCAGGTGATAAAGTAGCCCAAAAAACAAAAGAATGTCACCTGTAGGGGCGAGGGAAAGCTTTTGAGAGGAGATTAAGTCTAGCTGACTTTAAATGCTTAAAAGAAATTGTCATCAGACAAGACAGGGAAGGACATTCTCGGTAGAGGGAGTAACATGCAAAGTTATAAAGGTGAGAACAGCATGGTATGTTCAAGGAACTATAAACAACTCATAATTCTGCAATACGAAGTATGCAATAGGGAATGGCAGGGTGTGGGGGTGTAGATGGGGTCATCTCGTGGGGAATTTGAGGCCATGCTGAAGACCTCAGACTTCATCCTCCAGGCAGAATGGAAATATGGAACTTTTGACAGTGGTGGGACCTGGTCAGATGCAGATTTTGGAAAGGTACTTCGAGGATGAATTCAAGGGCCTAACGGTAGAAGCTGAGAGATCAGATGGAAGGCTTTGTCAATAATCCACATTGAGAGATGAAAAAGACCTATATCAAGTCACTGGTAGTGAGTTTAAGGATGATGAAGGGACAGTTGTGCAAGGGCCTTTATAATTTTAGGAACATATTTGAGGTTAAGACATAAAAGCAAATTCTACCTTATATAACGGACAGTCACAGGTGCTGATCCCAGCAAAGCACAATCAGTATTTAACAGAGTTGGAAATGTCCACAGAAGAGCAACCAAATTTATTTTCATTTTCTTAAGGAAGGTCTCCAAGTGGAACTGGGCTGTTATCCTCTGAATATAGACTATAAAACTCTCTCTAAATACAGGGGTCAGAGGAACTGGCCCTAACGTGAAGGAGTTCAACTCACGAACACTGAGAGATCCTACGTCCCCTTACAGTGGGAGCCATGGGCCAGCAGCATCGCTCTTTTGTTGAAGTTAGAAACATTATTCTTCCCTGTCTCTTTGCTGATCCTTTCAAGCCTTTTGCGGGAAGTCTGTTTTTAAGTTCTTCCAGTAAATCCACGTGTTCCTTTTGTAAAGAATCCTTAGCTTCTAGCTGTCAGCTGGGAGCCTTCCTGTGGAGAAGGAGGCACACGCGGTGCTCTATCGCCATCTGCAGGCTGCCTGAATGTCTGCAAGTAGAAAGGGAGCCAGTTTCCCTCTGAGCTACTCAAATCACATTATTATCTGTAGGGAACATTTACTTAGTTTGTGCCACACAGGAGAATCCGACTGAGTGTGGAAGAGAGGGCATTCAGTTGATTTTAAAAGTCAGGATCACAAAAAGCATAATCTAGTTCGTATGGTTCAATACGCTTTTTAGGAGGATCCCAAATCTCATTTTTATTCCCAAACCGAAGTTATCCCTGGTCTTAGAGCAGTCACGTAAAAGTGCCCTAGAAAATTTTGTGCATCAAAAGGCATTAGTAACAGAATAAAGAGGTATGCCACAGAATGGGAGGAAATGTTTGCATGTCATATATGTGATAAGGATTAATATCCAGAATATATAGAGTACTCCTAAATCTCAACAACAAAACCAACAACTCAGATCAAAAATGGGCAAAGGACTTGAATAGACATTTCTCCAAAGAAGACACATAAATGGGCAGTGAACACATGAAATGATGCTCAACGTCACTAGTCGTTTAGGGAAATGCAAATCAAAACTACAATAACATACCACCTTACACATATTAGGATGGCTACTACACACACACATGCAATGCATATATATATATATATATATATATATATATATATATACACACACACACACACGTATACACACATATTTACATACATATACACACATGTATATAAACATATACACACATACATACTGGGGGGGGTGCCAAAAAATGTATACAAGTGGACACTTTAACATTGCTCAAGCAATGTATACACAGCAAGTAGCTCGCCATAATCAGAAGTGTCTGGACGCTGATGGTAACCACTTTGAGCACCTCTTGTAATTGCAGAAGTCAAACGTGACTTGTATTCATCTTTTGTTATCAGTATATATTGAGTATTACAATTTTAATACAGTTTTCCTTTCTTAAAATGTGTATACATTTTTTGGTACCCTCTGTATATATACACATATATATACATATACACACATATATACATATACATATACATACACACATATACACACATATATACACACATATGCACATATACACACACATACACACATATATATACGTATACACACATATACACCCATACACACATAAACACACGCATACAGACATATACACACATACACATGCATACATACTCACCCATATACACATATATACACACACATATACCAGGGGTGCCAAAAAAATGTATACACATGACTTGTATTCAACTTTCATTATCCGTATATATTGAGTATTACAATTTTAATACAGTTTTTTCCTTTCTTAAAATGTATATACATTTTTTGGCACCCTCTGTGCACCCATACACACACACATATACACACATACATATAAATACACACACATATACACACATATACATATATATGCACATATATATACATATATGAGTTCTGACAGTTAAGTTCACGAACTCATTGTAGAAAAAGTGCTACATACCTCATTGCTGAATATCACTACGGTCACCTTCAAAGTCCTCTCCTTGGGAAGCTATGCACCGATGCCAGCACCTAGTCCACCCTTCGAGGCAATTTTGGAACTCTTTTTCTGGAATGGCCATCAGAGCTGTCATTATATTACCCTTGATGTCCTGAATGTCATCAAAATGTCTTCCTTTCAATATTTCCTTTATCTTCGGGTAAAGAAAAAAGTCATTAGGGGCCAGATCAGGTGAGTAGGGAGGGTGTTCCAATACAGTTATTTGTTTACTGGCTGAAAACTCCCTCACAGACGGTGCCGTGTGAGCTGGTGCATTGTCGTGATGCAAGAGCCATGAATTGTTGGCGAAAAGTTCAGGTCGTCTAACTTTTTCATGCAGCCTTTTCAGCACTTCCAAATAGTAAACTTGGTTAACTGTTTGTCCATTTGGTGCAAATTCATAATGAATAATCCCTCTGATATCAAAAAAGATTAGCAATACCATTGCAACAAGTTCGCGAACTTAGTTTTCTGACCTCATATATATGCACATACATATATATATATACATATATATGTATATATATATATATATATACATACATATATATGTATATATATATGTATATATATATATATAAATATGTATACACAGCAAGTGTTGAGGATGTGGAAAATTGGAACCTTTGCACACTGTTGGTGGGAATGTATAGAGTGGTGGTTCCTCAAAACTTAAGAATAGAATTACCATATGATCCAGAAATTCTACCTCTGGATATATACCCAAAGGAACTGAAAGCAGAGACTCAAAGGGATATTTGTACACCCATGTTCATAGCAGCATTATTCATAGTAGCTAAAACATAGAAGCAACCCAGTGTCCATCAATGGATAAATAAACAAAATGTGGTATGTACATACCATGGAAAATCATTCGGCCTTAAAAAGGAAGGATATTCTGACATATGCCACAACATAGATGAACTTTGAGGATATTATTCTAAATGCAATAAGTCAGTCACCAAAAGACAAATACTGTATGATTTCACTTATATGAGGTACTTCGAGTAGTCAAAATCAGAGAAACAGAAATTAGAATGGTAATTGCCAGGGACTGGGGAGAGGGGGGAATGGAAAATTATTGTTTAATGAGTATAGAGTTTCAGCTTTGCAGGATGAAAAGGGTTCTGTGGATGGAAAGTGGTGATGGTTGCACAATAATGTGAATGTTCTTAATGCCACTGAACTGTATACTTAAAAATGATGAAAGTGGCAAATTTCATGATATGTATTTTACCACAATAAAAAAATCTGAAAAATTAAAAGCACATGAAAAAATAAGTGCTGTAGACCTCCGTTTTCTGTGTATAAAAATAGGGAAAATATGCATTTCTTGGCATTCCAGGACAATAGGCTCATACAAGAACATTAGTTCACATTAGTTAGCACTTGGCAGCTCACGGAGTGTACCATGTTCATTTTCTTGTTTACAATCCGGTCACTCTGTGGCTATAGGTACAGTTACCACCCTCTTGTAGCAGAGAAGCTGAGGCTCAGCCCATTTCAAGAAGTTGCCCAAAGTCACCCAGGTCTCACTCCCTACAAAGCCCATGTTTTTCACACTGTACAAAGAATAAGGCCAACAAACAAAGCTGCTGCAAAGTTGTCAGTATTGAATTGGAAATCTTTAAGTATATGAGAAGGGTTAATGACCTAAGCTCCCTTCCAGCAGTTTTGAGATCCCGAAGTTAGGAAATCTATCAGATAGTGAAACTTGCTTAGCGTAAAATTGTTATTATGCTAAGTGTCATTAAAAGGAGAAAATTGCTGTTCCAAAAATCATTCTATGATTAATGAATTTGGTGGCTCACAGAGTGGGTTTTAGGAGAATCCACATATAGCTAGATTGATGATAATACTGGAATATTATTTTTTTTTAAAGTAGCTACCATAACAAGCACTGATATGACTTCCTATGAACCAGGTAGAGCTCTAAATGCTTTTCATAGATTCCCTCACTAAATTCACGCAACAGCTTTTCAGGTGGATCCTATAATTATTCCCATGTACAAATGGGGAAATTCAGGCACCAACACATTAAGTAACATACACAAGGTCACACAGCTAATCACGGGTTAAGCTGTGATTCAAAGCTAGGCTTCAGCATCCACCTCTTAAAGCTGTGTTTGCCCCATCACAGCTCTTGAGTTACCATAATTCTTAAGGTAGAAGTGCTTGGAGGAGGGAGGACTCCTATTAATCTATTTAGCTCTGCATGTTTGCAAGTAGAAGTTCCAGGGTTATTACAGTCTCTCTCCCGCATTCACAAGCTTGCACCAAAGCTCCCTCATGAGGACTTCCTTTGAGATCCTCCCAGAATCTACCACGACAGCCTAGCTAACCTGGCTTCATCAACCTCCCCATCCCACCCCCATGTCAGCTCCTCCCAAGCATGAGAAGTATGGACCAAGTTGCAAGTCTTCAAGTATGATTTGTCTTAGCTGCTCTCATCCCTTTCAAAATTGGGCTGCTCTGCCATCTGACTCATGGCCAACATCAGGTTCTAACAGGTCTCTGTTGAAGAGTCAGCAGGAGAGGCAGGGAGGGTAAGGTCCACTGTGGGATGCCTGGGAGGCAAGGCACAGCCAGGAAAGTCATTAGTCACGTTTTCATGGGGTTTGACTCCCAAATAAAGCAGTCTGCAAAGGAAATGGAGGTGTGGAATCTGCAAAGGGCAATTAAAATGTTTAGTCTCGTCCCTGCGCAGGCTGTGGTTTTAAGCCAGTCATCAAACCTGGAGCTAGTCATATTTGAAATATTTATGGAAGCTGGGAGGTGAAAGGTCCTGTGTTCCACCTTTCAGTACATTGCAGGGAAGGCTTTGAAGTCAGACAAATCGGAGTTTGAGTTCTAGCCCTGCTGGTTTTGAACTATACTGTTTTAGATATGCCTCTCTGAGAAAATGTCATTTACTTCTAAAATGAAGATACTAACACCCCATGTAAGTTACAGATAATAATATTCATTGCTCAGGATGCTGTAAACATCCAAAAACTGGGGGGCAGGAGGGGCATCCGCAAAACCATAACAGATACATTCCTGTGCTAAATGTAAGGGGAAGCTGCGTATCAGTTTGAGATTATTCAACATATTCATTTGTCTCTCACAGATATTATGACAAGAAATATCAGGTATTCCTGAAGCTGGTTGAACATCAGAAGGAGTATGCAGCGATCATGAAAGGGGACTGAACAGAGCTGGCAGGTGCCAATGCCAGGAGGTTCTGTGTCATTGCCTCAGGGGCCTCCGTCATTTCAGCTTCTATTCAAGACCCTTTAGGTATCATTGTATCATTGCTGCATTGTCTTTTAATAAAGAAAACCCACACGTGTGCAACCAGAACTAGAAGCTTCCATTTCAAAATAGCACCATTATTTAGTCGGCAGTTTCACAAACACCGACGTAGAGACAGATGTTTCACCGAGGGTCACTGGGTCTCGTATGGGACTAGACCTTGGGGATCATTCAGTCCAGGGGAAACTTATACGTTAATTGATTCAATGTCAACTATTAAATGAAAGATTTGCATTGCTTTTGGTTGGACATCTAATGTCTATTCTATAGGTGGCTAAAAGCTTGTTGTTAACTTTCATTTGGAAATAACTTCAAATCTCCAGAAAAGTTTCAAGAATGGGAATTATACAAGGAACATCCAAGTGCCTAACTTTTACCTTTTAACATTTCCTTCATTTGCTTTATCATTTGTATATTATCTCTCTGCATATATATATATATATATATATATATATACACACACATATATATGTACTCATATATACACACAGATTTTTTATGAGTCATTTGAGAGTAAATTTCAGTGAACTTAACTTTTATATAGCACTTTATTTAATCTGCCATCATATTCCAGCTTTGTCAATAACTCAATAATGTCCTTTTTGAGTGCATTTTTATCCCTAGAATCAGATACTGCATTTGTTTACAGAATCGTCATCTTGCAATCATCACATTAAAGAGATACAGGCAGGAATCATCAATGGATTCAGGGGGGAATTTTGATGAGTAACAGGATGTATGCATGTTCTTAAAATGTCTCCTCACAGATTGTTTATTAGTTACAAGAGAAAAAAGAATGTTAACTATACAGGGCAGAAATACAACCACACCTTGATTGGGTGATGGAAATTACCTGCAGCTGGGCAGACGGACATCCTGTGCCTCCAGCTGTGATAGCCTGAGAAGGACACAGCGTCATTCTGGCTGGGGATGCATAGCCCAAACCTAATCATAAGGAAGCATCAGACAAACCCCCAAATGGACAGCATTCTATATATTTTTTAATGAACTATATTCTTAAAAAATGTCTCTCATAAAGACCAAGAAAGGCTATGGAAAGTTTCCAGATGAAAGGAAACGAAAGAAACATGATGGCTAAAAGCTTTTGATGCAGACATATGTTTGGGAAAAAAAATTAAAAAGTTGCTTTAGCTGATACTATCATACACACATAAACACACACATATGCACATCTACCCACTCACACCATTTCAGACCCAAGAGTAATGGCTAATGTTGATTCTAGGACTGTCATAGCTCACGAGTTTGGGGAGAGGATATGGGGGACTTCAGCAACACAAGTCAGCAGGTAGGAAAGAAAAAGCCAATACAAGTCAGTCAACAAACATCCTCCGGAGTTCTTATCCTGTGCGAGGCATTGTGCTGAGCATTGGGGTACAAGGATAAATAAAACATCATCCCTGCCCTCAGGGAGCTCCCAGCCTAATGAGAGATGGAGACGAGCAGATCGATCATAGCACATCGTGAGAGGTGCTACAGTAAAAGAAGGCATTTGCTGCCATGGTGCATATCGAGCAGGAGAAAAGGAGGAAGCCATGAAGGGTGGCCGAGCGGGCTGAACAGCAGTGTGCTGTAAAGGCTGTGAGCCCTGGCTCGGGTTTCTAGGCCTGGCTTTACCTCTTACCAGCTGTGTGACTCGGAAAAGGGTCCTTAATCTTCCTACGCCTTAGTTTCCTCATTTTTTAAATGAAGATATTAATAATACCTACTTTACAGGACGATAACGAGGATTAAATGAAATAATACATGTAAAGCACCTAGCACCATTGTCTGGACCATGCTTGTCTTTTTGCAGCGCCTGACACCTAGAAGATGCTCCGAATAAGAACAATAAAGAGCACTGAGTAGGACGACCACACCCAGTGGCAAAGGCCAGCTCTACAGTAGTGTCAACAGTATTCGAAGGCTATAGAGATCTTGGGCTGGGCATGGTCTGGGGTGAAGTGGGTGTGAGTTTCCCATGCACGAGGTGTAGCTACAGGAGGAAGCCCAGTTCATTCACCTACACCCCAGCCAGAACTCAGGCTGCGGATAAGGACTGGGGAGTAGGATGCAGCACCTCAGAGGAGAAATCGGGTAAAGCAAGATCTAAGCAAGATGTCAGGATGGTCAGACAGACGCAAGCTGCTAAAGCTGATGAGCACTGAGTCAGAACCTGGGCCAGGTCTATGCCTGCTCGTGCAAAGCAGTGGTCAGTGCAGCAGCTGTGCGTGGCTAGGCCACAGGTATGAGCGTGAATGATGACCGGCCATTTGCCACGTCCTCCCTGTGTGTCCTTCCCCTCGGTCCTGACCACAGCACTGAGACGTCCGCAGCACTCACCTCCACGTTCCAGGGGACAAAGCTGAGGCTCAGAAAAGATAAACACCGTGCCCCGAGTCTCTCAGGTGGTAGTGGGGGCAGGATTCAAATCCACATCTGTGTGGGTTCCAAGCTTCGGGGGTCGCCCCCTTTTAACAGCTGGAGAGGAATTCTGCCTCACCAACCGCTCTTTCGTTCCAGTGCTCATGCTGTGAGTGGGTGACCAGCTCTGGGTGCTGGTCATTCTCTCAGGCAACTCATATCCAGACCAATCCTAATTTAATGTCCCCACTGCTTAACGGAAAAAGGAAAACACACACAGATGAGGCAAGGAACATGGGAACCCTAGAAATCCTCTGGCATCTCAACAGTGTGGAATAGCCTAGGGCTGAAGTCTAGACCCCGGGCAGACACTAAGCCTCTGGGTCTTAGTCCCATCTCTGTCAGTGGGAGAATCCTGCTACCTACCCCCTAGGGTTGTCGGTAAGGACAGGGAAGGAACTGTGTGGAGAGCCCCGAGTACAATACCTTACACATAATAGGCACCTCACTGTATGTTTTTCTACAGTGTTCTCTTTGTGCCACCTGGCTAGTCGGTTAATCCCTAAGAAAATAATTCTGGTTCCTACTCTAAAGTCAGTATTTTAGGAAAATGTAAATGTCTCTATGGATTTCTATAACCACGTGTAACTTGATAATAAAAATTTTAATGACTCCAGTACTCACCTTCTTGCACTGGGGAAGGAGGCTTGATTTAATACACCTCATGCAAAGTGTAAGTATATTTAGCTTTTATGAATACGAATTACAGTGTGGCCAGAGTGGTTTGTGGGATTTTTGTTTTGTTTCATTGCCTACTGAAAGCTTTTCTTTCAAGTTGAAGCCAGCCTTGCTTAGCAAAGCATTTTGCCAAGGAATACATTAGGGTTTTTAGTTTTGACCAAAAATACTTCCCATATGTGATGAACGTAAATGTGGCTTTCAAAAGAGCCTACGAGAACAAAAGTAGAGAGGGCAGTGGGAAGAAAAGACAAGGATGAGAGAATGGTGTGACGTGTTGCAGAGCTGCCGTAAACTACAGGACCCAATGCCAGAGTTTGCTGGACTCCAAAGGAGGCATCTCTAAGGGGTTCCCTCTCATGGGGAGACCCAGACTTGGAGATTGGTCTTAAATGCAGAGCACAGTGTGTTGTTGTCAGAGGCATTGAGGAGTGAGGGATAAAGAAGCATAAGTTCCAAGGGGAGCAGTGAAAGTGCTGTGGGACATCCGCGGAAACTTCCAGCTTTGAGGAGGAACCAAACCAGCATGTGACGGAAACTAGCTGGAACATGAAGGTCTTTACGTTAACGTGGTCTGCTATCTCTGACAGGCCTGAAGATAATCAAGTTATTCGGGTTTACTTATTCGTCCCCTGCCCCTGACCTGTGAGCTCCTGCAGGACACCGATCCTCTGTGCAGGAAACCTGTGTTTCCTGCACCTAAACAGTCCCTGGCATGTATGGGTGCTCAGTACATAAATACACAAACACAAGATGTTCTTCTGCACAAAGAAGACTGATAGAACTAAAAACATCTCAAAATATCACTTTCAGGTCAGTCTGTGATTGGTGTTAATGTGCCTTAATTTAAGCAACATACAAAACGTTAAAATGTGACATGGCCATTCAGGGTTAAAAAATTATGCCTTCTACCTAATGATTTGCTTTTAGTTTTTTATTGCGCGCACACACACACACACACACACACACACACACACCACTGCATAATCACACACCTCATTTTGGGTTGTAGCTCAAACTCAGAAAGCTTTTGTGAGTTTTCAGTGCTATTCCGGACCATTTCCTGTATAATCACTTATGGGAAACCAATTGTGTTATATTCCAGAAATACCCATTGTTCAGTAGGGCTGTGGTCCACGTGCTTTCAGAATCCAAGGACATAGTTACAAATAATTATCATCAAAGGGTGTAAAATGAAGGACATTGTCGCTAAACAAGAAATTAATGACTGAGAGGAGCTATGTAATGTAATTATACTTAAGATGGGCGTTCTAATGAATTACAGAAGAATCTTTGTTCTATCTCATGTCTCCATAAATGCACTTAACTGCTATTGACAGTAATAGGAGACTTGAATATAAAAAGTGTTTTTCCCCCTTTTTCCAATTTCTAGAGGAAGAACTTTTTATTTTTTTAAAAGTACACTTTTAAACAGTGTAAAAGTACACTTTTAACAGTGTAAAAGTACACTTTTAAACAGTGTCTCCCAGTACTTCTGAATATTTGATGATATAAAATTTGTAAAACAAATGTAAGTTAAAAACAAAGATTATTCGCTAATAGAGTACATCCAGGTTTCTCAATTTATCATCAACTCGACCATTAATCTTATGGTCAATTTCCATCGTCACAGAAAATCATTTAAAATTACGTATTAGAATAAATGCTTCTAAAGGCCTAACTTTGATTTGCTTAAGTCATGCCTTAAGTGTTGATTAAAAGTGTTTCCTTATTAAAATGTAGGTTGAGCCTGGCTGTTTTTATTAATCTCTGGTATTTAGGCAAAGTCAATAATGATGCCTTCATTTGCATACCTCTTGACAGTTTCCATAGTGACTGTACATACATTATCTCAGCTGCTCCTGGTAATAGATTGGTTAGGTCGGCCTGACAAAGGTAAGGATCCCATTTTACAAACACAAAAACCATGGCTGCAAGAGTTTGAGTAACTGGCCCACAGTTGTGTAACTGGAACACAGAGGCAGGACCACTCTGCTGCTGCTTCCTAAATACAAATTAGCTTATCTGTGTAACAGAAGATGATTCATTAGTTCTCTCCTCTGCGGTATGCCTCTTTAGCAGATGTGTAAATGTGTAGGAGGCACCTTCTGATGCTCCCTGGTTGGTCAGAGCACTGTGTTATTTCTATTGGTGAGCAGAGTGGTAACGGGCAACAGCCTCCCAGCCATGGGGTCACCGAGCCCCACCTTCAGATCACAGCTTCATCGCTTACTGATTGACACCACGTATGAATTCGTGCAAGCTAGTTAACCTATAAATGACTGTTCCTTATCTATAAAGTGGGAGAAAAGAAAACCTACCTCTCGGCTGATGTGAGGAATAAATGGGATGATCTTTCAAAGTGCCTGGCACAGTGCCTGATATAAAATAGAAGTGCAACAAACAATACGTTTTTCTCCTCAACCAATCCATTTGTACATTATAGAATTTCTGGAAGAACTGCTTCCAGTCAACTTGGAACAGCTTTATATCCAGTTTCTATCGGTGAAACTTCTATATTCCATCAATTACAACCAACCATTATAGGGCTCTTACTATGTCAACAATGCTGGAATAATTCTTGTCGATATATAATGGAGCTGGTATCTTCTTGAGGAAGAGAAAGGACATATGTAGAGATTTAACAACCACAGAAATCTCATGCAAGGTGCTCAGTATGATAATAAACCACAGGAAAGTCTCATCTATCTGCACTCAGTTGATAGGTGCTGCAAGAGGTCCGAAGGATGCCAGAAACATTGTCTGGAAAGATTCATCTGGAAATGATGAAAGCTGAAACATGTACAGCCCTGCCTTTCTCAGCTCTGTTGAACTGCAGGTACTAAAAGTCTTTCGCCTGAGATCCAGCTCTGTTCCGTCCCTGAGGTGTGACAGGCGGAGGCAAGCCATATACACCCAGTTCAGAGCAGCCCCAATTCTTCCCCAGCCAGTGAGTCTGGAATTCATTTGTCATTCACCCCTAGGGACCAGGAACCTCAGTAAATCACAGGCTTCTCCCCTAAAGTGCAAACGTATTTGTCAAATATGTCACAAACCCTTGAAATTGTGCAACTATCCTTATGCTGAACACAAAGATAAACGTTGAGTCTTCCCTCATGGTTCACTGCATTTTTCCTAAGCTATTTGTCACAAGTCCATGCCTTACATTTCATGCCACCTGTATTTCTTCTGAGCTCAGGCTTTCTTTACTTATCCTCTTATTTAGAGCCTCACTACTCCCTTCAAATTTGATTCTTGAAACTGTCTTTCTGGGTAGAACCTTGGCTGTCCTTCAACCCTAGGCTGGTTAAATTCTCCTTCCTGCTACTCTGACTTATAAATCATCTCTCCCATCCCACCTGTCCCCAGAAAGCCCTATCTCAAGTTAAATCATTTGGGAAACTTTCCTACCTGCTACCTGCTACTTTCCTACCTACTCAGCAAACAGCAACTAGGGGTAAGTGTGTGGTTTTCCCTCCAGTTTCTCTCCTAGGGCCAGAGTCCTACCTTGAGTTTTAGGTTGTTTGGATAGAATCCTGATACATTATATATCAGGGAGCTTACCAGCTCCCCTTCAGGCCCAAATCCAGTTCTCTATAATTCTCTAGCCACCAACCTGGGCCTTGCTTTGGCCCAGACAGACCTCCCACAGAGCATCTAAGGCACTCAGCATACTTGCTGGCTGGAAACTTCTATTGCTATGCCAACTGTGATGATGTAAACTGAGAGCCATTGAAGATGTTCTCCGAGTGCTTTCTGTTCCCGGGCCCCTTGTGGTCGAGTGGGCTCTTTTGACCAATTCTGTTTAATGAGCGGTGAGAAATGAAGTGTGTTATTTCTGGACCAGGTCTTTGATCGTCAGTGTGAGAGTCCTCAGAACTTTCTTTTCTGCTACACAACAACCTGCAATATTCCAGATGAGGATTCTCTCTCAACTGGGGTTCCAGAGTGGAGATGACTCAGAGCAGAGCCCCCAACTAACCCACAATGAACAAGTAGTTTGTTGTGGAAAACACTGAGGTTTTAAGGTCATTTCTTACTTCAGCATAATCTTTTCTATCCTTACTGATATTCCTCATAATAACTGATATGAGAGCAAGTTTGCCAGGATCACAACAGCAGGCTCAGTGCTTGGGGTAAGACGTGTACCTACATTAATCCCCTTGGTCCCAGCCCTGAACTACCCACATGCTGCCCTTCTCCACTAGCGTGTGTTGAGTACTTAATGTCACAGGAGGTCAGCAGGACACTCGTATTTCACTCCAGCGTTTTCTGAGAGAATATTTATCAATTGGGATAGTGTTTAGCTGCAAGTCATATAACCCATTTGATAGTGACTTGTATGCTAAGATATTTATTTCCTTAAGAAATACAGAGACAGGCAATCAAGTTGACTTGTGGATTCAGCAGTTCCATCAAAGATGCAAGCCCTTGTCACTGTTCTATTCCCCCAGCCTCAACCTGCTGGCTTTTCATTTCAGGTTTGTGACGTCCTGATTGCAAGGTGCTGCCACCTTTGGAGGCATCTTATTTTTCACATAACAGAATCCAAAGCATAAAAGGACCATCTCTCTGTGCCATTTTTTCTCTTTCTTTTTCTTTTCTTTTTCCTTTTCTTCTCTTCTCTTCTCTTCTCTTCTCTTCTCTTCTCTTCTCTTCTCTTCTCTTCTCTTCTCTTCTCTTTTCTTTTCCTTTCTTTTCATCAAAGAAGAGGCTCCCAGCAGACTTTTCCTTAGATCTCACTGGGTGGACTCTGCATCGCAGCCTGCCCCAGGGCTTTGCATATTGCTGTTCCAATGAAATCATGGTTCTGTTAAAAACGGAGAGGG
This sequence comes from Rhinolophus sinicus, assembly GCF_057876585.1. Lineage (NCBI taxonomy): Eukaryota > Metazoa > Chordata > Mammalia > Chiroptera > Rhinolophidae > Rhinolophus > Rhinolophus sinicus. The sequence continues at coordinate 43,164,344 of NC_142514.1, forward strand.
GGAAGAGCTGTTGTATAGACAGCCAACAGGGTTTGCCAGGGTAATAATAGGTTTTACTATGAAAAAGGGGCAATAGTCAGCTAAGTTTGGGTAACCCTGAGTTAAATAAAGGCTTTGTTGTTATAGAATATCTTAGAATAGTTTCAATATGCTGGGTGCATGGTGAATCTCCTAGAGAGAGAAGGTGTAAAGCATCTCCCAGACTTGATCCATCAGAGGTTTTTGTACAGGGCGTTTTATTGCGCTTATATAGAACCACCACAGTAATTTGAACTGTAACTAACCAACGGCTTGTAATGTTTTTGATCTGAGTTGTATAAATGTTTCTGTCATGTTATCTGTGAATAGGAGGTTTATTCAGCAAATTAATGACTACTAAATGAAATTTAGTTGTTTTACCTAGTTATAGAAACAAAGTGCTGTTCACAACGATATCAATTTACTGTATTCCCTGCTAGATCAAATATTCTTACAAATAAATGTGACGAATTATCAATGTCTAAACTAGACATTAAAAACAGGCTCAAAGAAGACCTGTATTTAGAAATATAAGAAATCTTTCAGGTAAATTAAATTGTCCTTTCCGTTGAATTAAATTGGAGCTCTGAAAGCACCATCCCTAGATCAAACCACTGGGATAGTCAAATCCTAACTAATAATACAGGCCTGCATTTCCTTGTGATCTTCTTAAATTTAGCACTTGCATTTCTTCTAACTTGGAAGTCTTCCTCCCCTCTTTTATGTATTCCAGGTGAAAGTTCCCCAGTCACACAGCAGCCTGAGGACATCGCACTCTCCCCCTCTTCTCTGTGTGCGTGTTCCAACCCTCAGCCACACACACATATGACAAAGACAACCTCAACATACTCTGGACAGGTCTTCAGCTTAAAAGAAGACCTTGGTCTCTTCCCTTGCGACCAAGCAAATCCCAGAAGAAAATATGTCCAACACTAGCTATTTTGTGACACATGGAGTTACTAATACTAAATTTCGTGTGTTGCATTAAAGTGGAACTGATTTAAATTCCAATATTGTGTAGAAATTTTAATATCCTTTTGACAATCTGCTCCTAAGATTTGTAGTTTATCGTACTTTAATGGTTTGAGAAGAAGTTTTGGAATATATTAGAAAGTAAAATCTTGTGACGATTAAAAAAGATTTGAAAAAACTATACAGGTGAATTATGTTAATAGCAAACGTGTTTATTTTTTGTGCAAATGTGCATTTTCCTTCTTAACAGCTGCATAGTAATTTTTAAAATATAATGTCTAAAACATATGGCTTAGCTCTTCTACACAGGTGTTCTAGAACATTAGACATCATATTGTGCTTATATGTATTCAAGCATATGCTTCAATCCTACCCCTCTTACAACAAACACTTCATAGACTTCCTGCTATTTATATCAGGAACATGTATTTGGCCTTGATGTCACCTGCTCTTTTTAGTATAGGGACTTGCCAGGAAACTTCTCGGGGCTTATAAAATCCACAGGAAATAAATACAATGTTGACTTTGTTATAATGTTGATTGAGTTGGTAAGGAAGTGGTTAAAAAAAACTTTTATGACTGTAAATGGAGAATGAGATAACAATGTGTTACCCTTTTAACCCTTTCCTTATTATTTCGCCCTCCCCACAACCTTTTACATTTGTACAAAAACTTAACTTGGTGATTTATTGTTTCTCATACTATACTTCAATCACAATTCTCATTTTCAAGAATGACAGTCCATGCACGAATAAGAATAACTAATAATAGTAGTTTACATTGGATAAATGCTATCAAAGACTTTTGGGTCATATTAAAATAGCGCTATGGCCATTACACCATCCAACTTCAGATCCATGATTCTTCTAACCTAGTGATTCTCACTCCAGACTGAATATTGGAATTACCTCGTTAATTTGGGCTCTACCTCCAGAGATCTCAGTGAATTATTCTGGATGTGGCCTGACATTGGTATGTTTGAAAATCTCCCCAAGTAATTCTACAGTACAGGAGGCATTAAAAATAATTGCAATCTAACTATGGCTATAACCTCCTGCCATGTCTGGGAGGGGGCTCTGTGGAACAGGACTGAGAGAGAATATACACTTAAAAACACCATCATTGACAATAAATAACAAGCCACTGGATGCCACACATGTCAGATCAGATAGTATTACTTATTTATTCTTTAAAAAAAAACCACTATAAGGGGCATATTAATATCCTCATTTTTATAAATGAATGAACCGAAGCACAAAGGAGGTAAGTAAATTACCAATAGTCATGGAGCTAGTCAGTAGTGAAGAAGCCAGGACTCATACTAGGTCTGCATAAATGCAAAACACATAGCACGCTTTAGACACTTTTTCTTCCCGATTCTTAGCTAAAAAGAGGCTGCTGTCTAGACTGAGCCAATACTTTCTCATTATCAGCCTGTGGTGACAAACATTTCCATTATTCTTCATCGAAGAGGCACCTCTGGGGAAGTGAACACTGCCAGGCTGATTTTTACAGGTGAGGTAAAGGCCCATGGGATTGTGGCTTACGTGGGGGTGCAACGTAAGACTACTAGTTGTTTAGAATCATTAGTTAATGGTGGTGTTTTTAAAATCAAGTGTACATTTTAAGTGCAGTGATCAATGTTCGATAGCCATAAATTACTTATTTCAGTAGAGAATCTAGAATGTACGTATAGGAATTGCATAGGGGATTCAATATGGTAGAAAGGATGAAATAGCAGACTTGTCATAAAACTGCTATTTCAAAGCCCTTTCCATAAGAATGAGAAAATGTCAACTGTCCAGATCAAAGAATTGAAGGGGAAAGCTGCTAGAAATTGTGGAAAAGCAAAAGCACCCTCACCCTGAAAACCTATTGTTGTTATCCTTTATATAGACAAAGATGCTTGTGTAAACACCTGATTGAGGTTAAAAGGAATGAATTAGGTACTCTGTGAGCTGCAGTGCATCTTTAGAATGAAATATTACTATTATTATCCCTTTAAAAGGGATCTCTTGGATTTCCCGTACATCCTCACCTCTTCCTCTCTGAGTCTAAGTTCTAGTTACATCTGACAGCTTCCTAGCTAACCTTTTGCCTCTATCCTGGTTTCCTTTAAACAAACGTAACTATTGCAGCCAGTCTCATCATCGGCTCTCCCATCCTTTCATTTGCTTTCCTATTTTTAAGGGTAAAATCAAATGAAAGGAAGACCCTGGTGAGGTCCTAAATGGGGGTAGCAAAGTAGAGTTCTTCATCATGGTGGTGGAGGTGTCTGAGAAGCGGGAAGACAGATGCTGGAGTGATGTCCTGGAAGAGACACTAGGACAAGGGTAGGACAGCCTGCCAAGCCAGGTTATTATTCCCAAGGTCTATGTGAGGAATTGATAGATGTGAGATATGGAGGCAAAATGAGGAAGAAAGAGAGCAAGGACTTGAGGGAGAGCTGGCCTAAATGAATGTGGGAGAGAAAATGATGATGACAGCAGCATCTTTTTGTAGGGAGTCCCAGGATTAGTAAGCCAGGTGTATTTAAAGGGCAGGAATGGTATGGATAGCCATGATTTGGCTCCAGTACTCTCGCCTACTTCTGAGCAGGGGGTGCCCTTTTAGACCATGTAACCCATGGTGGATCCATCACTGGTACTGGCCGTTGTGTCACTGGGGTTCTGAAACTTCCTCCTCCCGTCAGATGTTTCAGATCTATATGGGACTCTCTAGAAGGCAGTGGTACAAGAGTAATCCTAAACAGGCTCTCACCGGCACCTCCTTCTAAATTTCCCAATATCCTGAAGCCCAGGATTGTTCACAACATCCTGACTATGTAACAAATACTTAGGAAACCAACCGGTGTCTCTGCCTGTGGTGACACTGAAAAACCTTTCCCCAGAGTTTCAGTCTGGAAAACAGAGAACTTCATCGTGACTCATTTTCTGTCAGAATCTAACCAGGAAATAGAAGCCACCTGAGCATGCATTATCGGGATTTCAAAATCAGGAATAAGTTACGCAGGTAATGGAGGAACTGAGAACCAAACAAAGGATAGTGAGGCAACCCAGAGAAGGATTACAGAAGGAAGCCATAGGCTAGAGGTGGTGTTACTGGCCCCTGGGCAAAAGCTCGCTGAGCGCCAGGCAGGACTTCATGGAGAGGTATAGCTGCTGCTGCAGTCGCTGCCCAAGACAAAGAAGGAAAAGAAGAAAAACTCTGGCTCCTCCCTTCTTCCCACCCTTCAGTCTCCCACCAGTGCCTCCCATTGGCCATATTCAGCTGAAAACCTGCTGAGGTGGGAGGCTGAGAAAGGCAGCCTGCAGAGGTCAGCACCCTGCAAATACAGAGCACAGCAGGACAGAGTGGAGAACCTACCTGAGGGCAAAATGCCCCGGAGAAACAAGACCCTTAGACATACTCCGTACCAGTATTGCTCCTTGCTTCGTCACTCACAATTTGTCCTTCTACTTTGGCCATCCTTATGCCAACCCATGTGCCTCATGGATCCCCCATTTCATTCAGACTACTCTGCACCCTGAAGGTCTTCTCCAAACTCTCTTTCTGACTTTAATTGAATCATGACTCACATTTAGCAAAAAACCTATCATTCATTGTCTCGTTCAACAGGGATATAGTAAATGGGAATTCTATCAGCAATAACCTTGCACCGTTGTATGTGTTTTACACATATTAGGCCCTCCATTTCTCACAACCACCTTATATTCCTTTTTATAGATGAGAAAACTGAGACAGGGAGTGCTTAAGAAAGTTACTAGTAACATAGTTGATAAGTGACAGAACCAGGAATCAAACATGCAGCCAGGCTCCAGAGCCCAGAGTCTTATACCGCATACATCCTTGTTCTAGGGATGGACATACAGTAGTGGTCATTACAAAGGTGATCTCTGCTAATGGACTTACAGTTTGGGGGGAGAAAATACGTTCAGCTTCACATTTTTGAAATAATTGTAGTTTTACAGAACAGTTGCAAACAGTACAGAGAGTTCCCATACCCACTTCCTCTTGCTTTCCCTGTTAACATCTTCCACAGCCTTAGCATATATAGCATTACTAAGCAATCAACATCAGTACAATACTATTAACTGATCTACAGACGTTACCAGTCTTTCCACTAATGTTTTCATTCCAGGATCCCTTGCAGGACACCACCATACATTGAGTCATCGTATCTCCCTAGTCTCCTCCAGTCTGTGACAGTTTCTCAGATTTCCTTTGTTTTTTATGACCTTGACACTCTGGAAAATTGCTGGTCAGGTATTTTGTCGGAAACCCCACAATTTGGATTTGTCTGATGTTTTCTCATAATAGACCAGAGTTATGGGTTTTTTGGATGAATGATATAAAGGGGGAGTGCCTTTCTCATCACATCATGTCAAGGATACATGCTATAAACATGATTTATCACTGGTGATGTTAACCTTAATCATTTAGTTAAGGTAGTGCATGTCAGATTTCTTTACTGTAAAGTAACTGGTTTTTTTTAGTTTTCACATTTTATTAGTTAGAAGTGAGTGACTAAGTATTGCCCACACTCAAGGGGGATGGAATTAAGCTCTACTTCCTGGAGGGGGGGAGCAACTACATTTATTATTTGTAATTTTTCTGTAGGAAACATTTCTCCCTTTTCTTCCAATTATTTACTTAGTTATTTGATCATTTATCTATGGATGCATAGATGTTTATTTTGTCTTTAGGTTGTAATCCAGTACTATTGTTACTTATTTTGTTGCTCAGATTGTTCCAGCTTTGGCCACTGAGAGCTTTTTCAGTTTGACTACTATGTCCTTTTCACATATCACCATTATTTTAAAGCACTTCTTTATTTTCTGTCACTACACGAGCCTCCAGGCACATCTTGTATATTTCCTGCCCCAGCCTTAGAATCAGCCATTTCTCCAAGGAGCCTTGCTTCCTTTATTGGACAATGGTGTTAGAAACCAAGATCTGGGTACTAGAAGTGCTTCTAGGCTCTCTCAGTGGTCAGTGGAAGAAAATGTATGTATGTATGCATACTAACCCACGTATATACACATAGGAAGACCTTAAGGAAATAAAAGTACAAACAGGTTATTATAAATGCTATGAAGAAAAATGCCACATTCTATGTAAAATAATTATAGGTGTGATTTAATACAAGTGGTGTGAGGTGGAGGTCAGGGTGGTCGCCACTGCATCAGGAATACTTAAGCCAAAATCTATTCAATGAACAGGAATTTGCCAGGTAAAAGGGCAAGGTGAGAGCATTTTAGGTAGAAGTGGCAGCAGCTGAAGAAGCACTGAGTAGGAAGAGCTCAGTGGATTTGAAGAAATGGAAGAGCTCCATCACGGTGGGAGCAGAGTGATCCAGGGGAAATGTGGACTGCAAACGGCAGAGGCTGATCACATAGGGCCTTGAGGCCACGGTAAGGATTTCAGATTTTTCCATGAATGCAATGGGTTGCCACTGGAAGTATTTTAAGTAGGGGAGGGAGATGCCTCCTACTTCACATAGAAATGTAGGGCTATGTGGAGTGAGAACCTCCCCAGCTTCCTCAGCTCTCCCACCCCACCTCTTATAAGCCGTTCTCTGCTGGCAGTCATCTCCGGAAAGCTCTACATCTGGCCATGTCCTCTGGTCCAGACCAGTCTTAGTTTTTGGATTTCACCAAGGCCATACCTATAAAATGCACTTATATGAGGAATACTCCTATAATTTTGTTATACCATATGCTCTCATTTACATTATTTGTTATTTCAGTCAAAGTCTTTTCTAGGAACAGACTTTATCCAACACCTCACGGAACTCCAGACACCACTAAAATTAAGAATAATGTTTCCCTCCGTTCCTCAGTTGCTAAGAAGCTCATGACTACGTTTTCTCTGCACTCAATTATATTTTCCTCAGCTGTGAATTCCTGATAAAATATTTATTTTATTGATTGGTTGCCTTTAGTGAGTGCTAGTGTTACAGGAGAGTGGGCCCTCCTCGGTGTGGGGCCCACAGTCTTGGCATCGCGAACAAAGAATTGAACAAGATACCAAAGTGAAGCAGTGAAAAAACAGTTTATTAGAAGAAAAAGTACACTTCAAAGAAATAGAAGTGGACCCGAGCAGTAGAGAATGGCTCAAGGGCCTTATTAGAAGAGAAAGTACACTCCAAGGCTTTGGAGCTGGCTCCGAGGCTCAAGAGGCGCTGACTGGTGGGGACTTGGAGTTTTTATGCCTTTATTTATTTATTTATTTATTTTAAAATGGGCTGTTCCTTTCTGGGAGTGGGATCGTTTTATTGACACCTGTGATTGACAAGAGGCTAGTATCTTTTTAAACTGCGCATGTTCCTTCCCAGAATTCAGTCTGTTATAATATTAATGAACTTCCAGGCATATGCATGATATTATAATAATGGTATAATTAGGCTCAGGTGAAATGAAGGTCATTGTGGCCTTTACTGCGCAGGTGTGAGTGGCCAGTTTAATCTAGTTGGGTATTTTGTACCCATTTGTTCCTCATAGGGGTAGATAATTACAATGAAAAGGGGACGTTTTGGGCAGCGAGGGGAGGTCTTTTGGGCTGCTGCATTCTGTGGATTATGCAGGAATGTAGAGACCCGATGCCTATCTCTAACTGCCTGCCTTGTTTTCCCTTTGAGAGACTGATCCCCATAAAATCTCTATGGGAAGTTGAGGGACAGGAGGTCTTTTTTTCTGTATCTGCTTCCTGCTGGGCAGGGGCATAGAGCTGTCCCTACCTATTGAGGGATTCACAGAACTCTCGCCCTATCTGATCTCAGATGAGAGGAAGGGGTCTCAAGATCCACCTGGAAGACTGTGCTGGCTTCTTTGGTTGCGACTGACAACCTTGCTGGGGCATCCTCCGCATCCCCAAGGCCCCTGAATGAGGAAAAATAGATTTTGGTTAAGCAGAGTTAAAAGTGTTGGCCCAAGAAGCAGAACCCAAAGCCATTGACGCAAGGTGGTTGTGTAATAGAAATTCTGTTCAGCTTTGTGGACCCTGTGGTCTTTTCCTCTGGTTAATCCGGTCATTCAGGTGGCAGTGTTCACCCAGGAGCTGGGCCTGGAATGGCCTGGAGCAGGGGGACTTCCTATGATTCAGGCTAGGAAGAATCTTCTGTTTAAGATGAAAAAGCTGATTTCAAAGGCTATTACGATCAGGAGCTAGGGAGCTAAGAAACTGGGGGAAAGGAACTTAAGGAAAGGGAAACTTAAAATCCCTATAGGAAACCTAAGAAGTTTTTCAGTGGGGGGCAGGGAGGGTTACACGCTTGGCCTGTATCACTAGAATTGTTTATTTTATTACAACTGTACTTTTATTGTAAGCAAAATGAAGATATTTTTGAATTTAGGATGGTTATAATTTTTTTTTTTTTAAATTCGCAAAGAAATAAAGAAGCCCATCCCTACCACTCGATGCTGGAATTTTCTGTCTCGCGCCAGTACCAGCCTCAGCCCAAGGACTCCAGCACCATGGAGCTGAGGTGGTTCTGTGTCTCTGAGCAGCTCTAATTACCGTCGAGTTATTAGATGGTTAGTGATGGTTGGGCCACATGAATTAACAATGGTTTGCTGTTTTTGTTGAATAATGAGGCAGTGGTTGTTTAAAAATGTTGATAATGCCTTATGTAAAAATCTAAGGGTTTACTACGTTTAAAAAAATTAGGAAATGATTCGTAGGTTTAAAAATTCGTGGATCAAATATAACTATAAAATGAAAATAGAAGGTTCTATGTCATCTAAATAGGAATATTGTTAGAGTGCAATAAAGACACATAATTATCTCTAGAGGAACACTATTACCACCATGGCTTAATTACAGTTTATTTTCCCTTTCCTCTTGTGATAATTATTCACTCCTTTGGACTAAGAGATGCTGACAGTTCACCAACACCATGGTTATTTTTGTCCCACACACCCTGTGGTTTCCTCTCATTTTAGTCCTAAGACAATATGTTCAATTATTTTCGGGTCCTTTGTTTGTTTTAATGGTGTCTATGTTTATGTAGATGAATGATTCTCTGATTTTTAAAAAAATTAGAACAATTTCATTTTTATATTTAAAAAATATATTGAGTGCTGTTTAACATGTTAAGGAATTCCCAGGCCTTACACCATACACAAATTTAAGTTTGCAAGTCAAGCCAGAATGTCATCAACACTTGGTCACAAGACTAGGGTGTGAATGGGAACTCTGTCACAACACACTAGCTGTGTGTGAATTTAGACAAATCAATTAATCCCTCTCGGTTGCTCTTTTTTCATTTTTAAGATAGAGTTAATAATCATTCCCCTGCTCAGCTTGCTGGGTTGTTATGAAATTCAAATGGAATAATTGCTGGAAAACTGTTCACTTTGTACGCCATAAAGTTCTTGTCAAGTATCAGTCATAGTATATGTAGTCATTCATTTCAGAAACATTTGCTGAATACACATTATGTGCCAGACCCTGCCCTCATGCCAGAAATGTAAAGGTGTTTGGATAGAAGATTATGGTGATGATGACGGTGACAACAAAATTTCATAGGGTTAAATATGTACATAATATTTCTTGTATCTCTGTAACATCAGAGTATTGTAATGGAGTTATGATATGTCCTCTTATTAAATCTTTTAAATTTATGTTTTATTCATTTGGAAGCAATAATGTTATTCTAACTTTGTCATAGTTATTATATGCTGCAAGTTAACAATATAGTTGAAAATCTGGACTTGTAAACAGGATATAATCTATGATTCTAATATTTCTAGTAAAAAACTGGTTAATTTTTTTTTTATTATTATTAAACTGGTAAATTTTATCAGGCTTTATGTTTAGTTCCCAGTGTTGTCTCTGATCAACAATTCCTGTGTTGGACTGACAGTGGGCCCAGGCAGAGTTTCAACACGAACTGTCACAGGGAAAGACCAGCTGTGGTACCTACTTTATGAAAGCTGATTTCAATGTAAGAAGCAGGAATGGTCATAAGGACTCAAAGGACAGGAGAAACGTGAATTATAATTGCAAAAAGGCAACAAGGATCTGTAATTACCACCAGAGAAGCAAGAGACAAGATAGATAACATACTAAGGTCAAACAATCATACAACAAATACTGATGGAGTGTTTACCATGTACAAAGCACTGTGATAGTGATGGGGAATACAGTAATGAATACACTGATCCCCCCTTCATGGAGTTTAGAGAAATGAGGAAGAGTTAAGAAAAGTTAGGAAGAATCTTCTAGGCAGAGAAAACAGTACTGGGGAAGGCCTAGAGGTAGGAAGAAGTTACTGCGTTTAAGTAACTCCTGGAACATAGAAACCATGTTCTGATGTGTTTGTTTTGTGTATCTGTGTCTCCCTCACAATGTCTGGTATTGTGATGAACTTACAGAGACAAACAAGAAATATTTTTGAATCAATGATAAATGATGAACACTAGTGAATCTGGCACCATTGGGTCGGCTGGCCCTCCCAGAGCTTGTCTAGTGCTGAATGCCCGAACATTCATATCTTCGTTGGTAAAGAGTGAATCATGACATCTACTATACAGGATGATATGGAAATAGAATGAGATGCTATACGGGAAAGCAATTTTTAAAATACGAAGACGTCATCAAAGTATACATTGTTCATCTTTGAAACAGTTGGAGGAGTGGAAAGAACAGGGAAAAGAACACCATCAAGGATGATTCTATATTGAAAGTGTCAGAATCCTGAACATGTGCTTAATTTTAATTCTCAAACATATCAAATAATAGAATGTTTCTCAAGCAGAAATAGCCTCATTTGTGTCAGTGTCAAAGTCTTATGAACTTGAGTTGGGGGAGAAAGGAAATGTGTTCCGACTGTCAGCGTGACTAAGGGAATAGTCATTCCTCATTATCAAAGCTCACAGGTCAACGCACCTGAGTCTCAAGAGACAGAGTAGAAGGTGAACAATTTAGTTAAAGAACATAGTCATGATGCCAATCAGAAAGTTTGGATAGTTCCCCGCAGAATCAAACTCTTGTTTTGATTGTATACTTGTATTTACAGAGAGAGAGAGAGAGAGAGAGAGAGAGAGAGAGAGAGAGAGAGAGAGAGAGGTGTTAAAAGGAAACCTGTTAGAGCTTTGGGGCTTATATGATCATACTATATGTGAAAACATTATAATCTACAAATATTGAACTCTAAGAAATTGTTATTATCAATATTTTGAACGTTATACTGCTCCGTGCCATTATAACCTTATGGGCAAGGCTTCTTGATAACAATCCTTTGGGGACTTTCTCTCAATGGTCTTGAATGGAATCCAAGTCTTAAATTGCTTAAATGAATTCCACTCTCTCCTAAATGGTGTTGTAGTGCTGCTTCAGGATGTTAGATAACGGAACTGTGACCCCACAGATTTAGCAGAGCTAACTCTATTAATAAGGCCCAATAGGCCTTTATCTAGGATGATAAAAACAAATAGCACAGCACTTTAAAAAAAATAATCATAGAGACAGCCTTGGAATAACGCCACCAATTTGAGTCTGGAAAAGAAAAATTAATTATTTGGAGAGGGAGTGCATTCCCATATTGCTCATCCTTCCTTTACTAAAGTACTTGGATATGGGAAGCAGGCTATAATGCTGCTCATCACACATCAGGAGCTGGAGTAAAAAGCTCTCAGGATGTCTGCTATTAAACAGGAAAGCTACTACCTCCATAGGACATTTTCCTATTAAAGACCCTGCAGTATCATCAGTTAATTCACTGGTCATGTTATACCACGCATAGCAAATAGGTTTCAATTCCCCTGGCAATACTAATTTGATTGGGAGCAGTTGCTGGGGGCACTTTGTTGAAAAAGACCATGATGGTGAAACGAACTCTAAAGAACAGATCCTGGATGTATGTATTTGAGGGTGGAGGTGAGGGCTTAGCAGTTCTTAAACAGTGACAGCTAGGGCTTTGTATTAGGGAAAAGGCTGGTTAAACACACGCCCGAGGTTATCTAGTTACTCGCTTGTTTGTTTATCCTTCACATCTTCCAAAAAGACATGGAAGGAAATATATGTAATATAAAAAGAGAAATATAAAAAGAGAAATAAATCGTGGCAAAAAGAAAGTAAGGTCAAATAGTTTAAGATACGATCTCTGAGAAATACAAGCCATGAAATTCTGCACACTTACTAAGGGAGTTTATAATCTGACCCTGAATTTCCTAATAGCCAAATTAAACATGGAAATCACCATCATTCACAAGATTCACATTGTCAAAGATAGAAGGCAGGTCATATCCCGAAAGCGTAAGACAGACATTTTGGTATAAAAGAATAGAAGTGGAACTAGAACACATGAATTTAAATCCTAGATCTGCCATTTATTAGTAGCCAGGTGACTTTGAGCAGTGAACACTCGACTACCTCGATGTCTTCACTTGTAAAATGTGGATAATAATACTGCTTTATGAATTGTCCTCAATTAAATTATGAAGTGAGCATGCTCTTTATTTCCATTTGGTCGTCTATACCATTCCCCTCGCTGCACTGCCATGCTCCATGCCCTGGGAGGCTGACCCTCCAAACTGCATCACCCAGGCTCCCTTTGCCCTCTGGCTTCTTGTTCAGTTCAGCCAACAAGGAATAACCTCTCCCCACTTGATGCCAAGAGCCTAACGGAAGCTGTTCCTTTTATGAGGACAGCTCCTGATGGGCAGTTGCCATCCACAGGGCCAGCTCTCACCAAGCTGCAAGTCTGTTGCCTCCCCTTGCTTCTTTAGGCATTTTTTTTTTAGCCCCCACCTACAGGCCAACTACAGAGCCAGGCACTATTTATAGTACCTATTCAATAAGTGCTGATAAATCTGAAATAAGGGGTATGAGGTTTGGGGGCATCCAGCCAATTCTGTTGTTGTGCCTAGAAACCACCAAAGTGCTTCTCTTAATCAAGTCTCCTCCGTGTTATTGTGGTCAGGGGAGACCTTCTTCCTCAGTCCATGTTCACTGGTTGAGTTTGTTGCTTTTTCTCTTTCGACATGCGATTTCACAGAAGAGCAGAGATGTCTTAGATCCTCTGTGGGCAAGTCGGCCCCATAACAAAACAGACAGATCTTATACAAAATAACCACCGCATAAGAGAGAACTCACAAAGAAAACGTTTTGCTTTTCTTGTGCCATTTTCATCCTGTTGTGATTTTCAACATGTGTAAATCGTTCTGTTGCTATAAAACTTACTAAATAACGGAAAAGATCAAAGATTAAAAATGTAATACTGGGGTGAAGTTTTAATCCTTTACTTTTTTTTTTTTTTTTTTGGCATGATCAGCTTGATTATATTTGATATACACTTAAGGATTTTGTGTTTCAGATGGAACTTTTCTGAAAACTGTTCATGTGTCCCAGATGTGACCTAGTTTCATTCTGGGAAGTGGATGCTGAGTGTTGCACAGGCAAGTCAAACAGACATGGCTATTTTAGGAGCCATTAATGTAGTGTACTTACAGAAACCAAATATGTAATTCCAGCTGGCCAGTGAAAACCTTTATTGAGCATGTACTATGCACTGAGCACAGAAATGTAAACACAAAGAACAAGGCCTGATCTTAAGGTGCTCATAAACTAGTAAGAGAGAAAGACAACAAGCATGTTATATTGTGAAAGAAAACAAATGTAAAAAATATTAATAGCATAACATGTATAAAATATCAGAACATGGAGGAAAGTAGAGAAGTGTTACATAAAATGTAGGTATTTTTTTCTGTCTTAGGAGAGTTAAGGGAATGCTTCACAGAGGAGGTGGAATTCTGAATTCTAGGAGCAAATTCTAAAGTTTTAATTCCAGTTTGGAAGTTCTCTTCAATTAAGTCATGACCTGTTTATGGACAAATGTCCACAAATCAATGAGAAAACAGATGGAAAATGCCTGGGATAAGGCTAGGCATCAAATAAGAATCATGAAATGCTTCCTCTCTCCTCCTGTATTTTTTAAATTGAGGTAACATTCACATAACATAAAATTCACCTTGGAATCATTTTGAAGTATACAATTTGCAGTGTTTTGTAACAATTACCACTGTGTAATTCCAAAATTTCTTCATCTGTCTCTATGCCCATTCTGGACATATCATGTAAACGCAATCATACAATATGTGGCCTTTGTGTCTGGCTTCTTTCACTTAGCGTAATATGTTCAATGTTCATCCCTGTTGTAGCACGAATCAGTACTGCATTCCTTTTTTAAGGCTGAATGTTATCCCATTGTATGCATATACCACGTTTTGTTTATCCATTCATCTGGTGATGGGCACAATAAAATGAAGGCATAATGTTGTACTGTGGATCTCTAGAACTTATCAATCTTGTGTAACAAAAACTTTATACCCTTTGAAAACTAACTTCCCATTTCTCCCTCCCTTTATTCACTGGCAACCACCATTCTACTCTCTATTTCTATATACTTGACTATTTTAAATACTTCATATAAGTGGAATCAGGCAGTATTTGTCCCTCTGTGACTGGCTTATTTTACTCAGCATAATGTCTTCCAGGTGTATCCATGTTGTTACATATGACAGGATTCCCTTTTTTTAAAAGGCTTAATAATATTCTATTTGTGTGTGTGTGTGTGTGTGTGTGTGTGTGTGTGTGTGTGTGAGATTTTCTTTATCCATTCATCTGTGATGGACATTTAGGTTGTTTCTATATGTTGGCCATTGTCAACATGTTGCAGTGAACATGGGGGTGCATTTATCTTGTTGAGATCCTAATTTCAATTCTTTTGGATATATATCCTGAAGTGGGATTGCTGGATCACATGGTAATCTGAATTTTCATTTTTTGAAAACTCCATATTATTTTCCATAGAGGCTGCACAATTTTACATTTTACACATAACAGCAGTTTCTCCACATCCTCACCAACGCTTGTTACCTTTTTAAAAAATATATAGTAGCCATCCTAACTGATGTGAGTGATATCTCATTGTGGTTTTAATTTGCATTTCCCTGATGATTAGTGATATTGAGCCTCTTTTCATATAACACTTGTATGTTGGCCACTTGTGTGTCTTCTTTGGAGAAATGTCAACTCAGTTCTTTCCCACTTTTTCAATCAAGATTTTTGTTTTTGTTTCTGTTTTGCTGTTGAGTTGCAGGAGTTCCTTGTATATTTTGGATATTAAACTTTTATTAGTTATTAGCTATATGATTTAAAATATTTTTCTCATTCTGTAGTTGACCTTTCACTCTGTTGTTTGCTTTTCTATGCAGCTTTTTAGTTTGATTACTTGTGTAGTTTTGCTTTTGTTGCTTGTGCTTTTGATGTCAGATGCAAGAAATCATTGCTAAACTCACTGTCAAGAGCTTTTCTCCTGTTTTCTTCTAGAAGTTTTACAGTGATTTCTAATTTTATTCCATTGTGGTCAGAGAAAATATTTTATATGGTTTCAGTCTTTTAATATGTATTGAGATTTATTTTGTGACCTCCACATGGTGATTTCTGTAGAATGTTCCATGTGCACTTGAGAAGAATGTGCATTCTGCTGTTGTTGGATGGTTTATAGTGTTCAAGTTTTCTATTTCCTTGTTGATCTTCTGTGTAGTTGTTCTGTTATTGAAAGTGGGGTATATAAGTGTCCTACTATTATTGTTGAACTGTCTATTTTCCTCTTTGTCAGTTTTTGCTTCATATATTTTGGGGCTCTGTTTATGTGTTTATAATTGATATAAATTCTTGATGGATTGATCCTTTCATCATTGTGTTATGTCCTTCTTTGTCTCTTGTAACTATTTTTTTCTTACACTCTATTTTTTATGACATTAATACAGCCAGTCTAGCTGTCTTTTGGTTAGTGTTTGCATGGAATATATTTTCACATCCTTGAATTTTTCAACCTAGTTTGTCTTTAGATACAAACTGAGTCTCTTGTAGACAGTTTTTAATCCACTCTGACATTGTTTCTCTTTTGATTGGAGTTTTAATTTCATTTACATTTAGTGTGATTGCTAATAAGGAATGACTTCTATTTTGCTATATGGTTTCTATATGTCATATCTTTTCTTATTCTTCAATTCCTGCATTACTGCCTTATTTTGTGTTATATACTGGGGACTTGTGTTCATCTCCTGTTATCGGTATATATTGAGTATTACAATTTTAATAGTTTCCTTTCTTAAAATATGTATACTTTTTTTGGATATATATATATATATATATATATATATATATATATATATATCTACCATTTTGTTTCCTTTCTCATTTTTTCCTACACATTTTGTGTTATTTTCTTAGTGGCTGCCCTGAGGACTATAATTAACATTTTTACTTATAACAAACTAGTTTGAATTAATGTCAACTTAGTTTCCATCATATATAAAAAGTTTGCTCCTGTATAAATCCATCCCTCCCTTTATGTTGTTATCATCACAAATTACATTTTTATGCATTGTGTACCCATTGACATAGATTTATAATTATTATTTTATGCAGTTTTCTTTAAACCATATGGAAAAAACAAGGAATTACAAACTAAAAATACACTAATACTGACTTTTATATTTACCTATGTAATTACCTTTCTCACTCCTATACTTTATCCTTTGTTTCCCCTTTCCTTGTTTCTTTTTTTTTTTTTTTTTAGAAAATTGTAGGAAAAAAGGGGAAACTTGTATTTATTGTTATTTTAAATTGAGAAGCTTATAATATTCTTGATGAATCCTTTCTCTCATGTTTGACACTCACATGGTGTGTTACAAATATATCTCTGTGTTACTTATTTGCTTTTTTTATATACAAGTCTGGCATCCCCAATTAGATGATAAATAGAGTAAGGGTGGAGACTCTGCCTTGTATTTCTCCATGTTTCTAGTGTCAAAGCAAACGTTTTCTCTATAGAAGATATTTAATATGTGGTTGTTGATGTTGTACGAGATATCCTGCCTCCTTTCTTCAGGCAAGCTATTGTTATCCCACTGTTTTCTCATTTACAGTGAGAAAACTGAGAACCAAGAGAGTTCAGGAACTTGACCAAGGTAATAATAAGAAGGGGAGAAGAACATGTTCTTCTGGGCTTTGTACCCACATTGTTTTTCAAGCAGCTTGCTTTGGTTATCTCTTACAAGCCTACAAAAAGCTTTCCCACCACTAGCACTAACTTCTGGCAACAGGCAGTACTTGTAATGAGTAATCCAACTGAGACAGCATTCAATTCGAGATGCCTATCTGTTCTTTTTGAATAAACACTGAAAGCAAATAAAATAGAATTGTTTCCCACAGGCTTCCTGAGTGGTAGAGAGAAACACTTGAATTTTATTTTCAACCGAAGGACAGTGTTTGTGAGGGTGGCTGTGCATGAAAGTCACAATGACAGCTTCAAGTGAAACAGGGAAGGTGGTGTGACCATAGTTTGCCCTTCTCAAACCTTGAAGTGGGTGAACGTGTCCTCTCAGCCCAAGGCTTGGAGAATGGCATGTGGTAGTAGAAAGTACAGATGGGGCTTTTTGGGCCACACAGAAAAGGGCTTTAGTTCTGGCTATCTTCCATACGCATTGCAACTTTGAACAAGTTTCTCCTTCATTTGCAAAAACAAGGATTGTTGTGAGGATTAATCTAAATTGTGTATGTGGGCTCCGTGCCCTTGCCACCGCCACGGAGACCAAGATGGCTGGGAGACTCACTGCCTTCTTCAAGAATGCCTGGGTCAAGGAACCGGTGCTTGTCGCATCTTCCCCATCAGGGACCTCTCTATAATTCTGCCTCCCCTCAGCTCCTACACCAAGTACGCTGCCATCAACCAGGTCACACCCTACAACTACCCAGTGCCTGTCCAAGGTGATGGGAACATGCCCAACGTGCCCAGCCACCCCCAGGAACCCCAGGGCCCCAGTTTGGTGTGGCTGAAGAAACTGTGAGCACCTCCACTGGCAGGGAGGAGGCCCGTTCCCCTGTGCTCCCCAATAAAAATGTGAACACCGAAAAAAAATCATGTATGTGATGGTGCCTGGAATAGAAAAAAAATTATGTTAGCCCTTCTTTCCTCACCTGTAAGCCCCTCTCTCTTCTCCATCGGCCCTCCCACTTTGACGTTGTCCAGTGTCCTAATTCTTTCAGCCTCTAATCCCTTGTAAAATAAATGTGCAGATAAATACTTTCACCATAAAGTGTGACTATTAGGTTAAATATTTTAGTTTTTACAAGGATGTCTTTATCTTAGCAGAGACTAAAATCTAATGTCCAAGGAATGAAATTATAATTATGAAATGGAACCTGCTCTGGTCAAAAACATTCAGCCTTATTCAACACCATTCCCCACAAAATGGAACCAGGGCTTCTTGGAGAAATGGCTGATTCCAGGATAAGGACAGGAAAGTACAAAGTGAACCTGGAACATCTTGTGCCAGGAAATATGGAAGAGTTATGCAGAAGCTAACTTGAAGGGGTTCCCACTGGCTGAACTTGGGACATTTTAATGACTAAAATGAATAGTGACAAGAATGGATTATATCATATTGAATAAAAAAATAAATTTATGAGTCCATATTTACACTTAAAAATGTTACAGGGGGTATGGAGAGAAGAGGAAAAACTCCTTTTTTAAACAGAATGATGCCAATTAATTTATAAGAGGAATAATGGAAATAGGAAACCACCACAGTAATAATTAATTCAGGCAATAATTAACAATAATACTAGAAGCATTGGGTAACAAACTTTTGGGGACTCATATATTCACAGTCTCGAATTACGTAGTAATTACAATGAGAAAAACATCTTTACGATGGAGAAATCTGGTGGACACCTATTCTAACCATGTGACAGCTCTCAAATTTGGACAATCTGTTACCATGTTCCTGCCAATGTGATGCACTGAGCTCACAGTAATATAATCTGTGCTAAAAATGGTTAAACCAAATCTATTCACAAAGCAACAGTCTGATAAATCTTACTGTTCAAAACTGGTGCTGTCATGAATTATCACACAGCACACACACACGCTGGGGAACTGAACTAGGTGAGAGAAGACTAAAGCTACATGGAAAAAAAACATTATGCATGATCTTGATCCCTTGATTTTGGATCCCACAGGAAAAAAAGGAAGAGAAAGAAAAAAATAATTGAGGGCAATTAGGTAAATATAAATAAAGATTGCATGCTAAATAATAATATTGTGTTGATGTAAATTTTCCAAGTGTGATCATTATATGTGGTTATGTAAGTGAATATCCTTATTCTTAGAAGATATATGCTGAAGTATCTAAGGGTAAAGGGTAATTATTTTTGTTACACTTGAAATATATATATGGAGGGGGAGGGGGAATGAGAATATGTAGCAACTATAACCTTAAAAAGAACTTTGAGCATAATATATATATAGATATATATATATGTATGTATTTATATATATATCTATATATATCTACATGTATCTATATATATACTCCCAAGAGTAGGCAAGTTATTTACTCAAAATGGTCAAATTAATTATTCTTCAGAAAAATCATCAGACACTTATGAGAAAATTATACTTGAAATAATAGTTCAAGCTCATCTTCAGGTAAAATATGTCAAAAACTTAATACACTCAAGATCTCTGAGTCATCTCTTGTAGTCATTAACCTTCCGTCAGCAGATTTTCTGATAGGTAACAATTAATTTCATGATGGCTTCGCTTGCTTCACAGTGTTGAACAAAATGAAACTTGCCCGAAGAAATGTTTCAGCAGCAAAGGAGAATAGAGAAAAAATGACTGAAGAATTGTACGTGCTGTATTTTATTTTGCAATGATTATCTTTAAAAATCAGTTCTTACCACAAAACACAAAAGAACACAAGGAAATTTTTGGAGGTAACAGATATTTTTAGAACCTTGATTGTGATGATGATATAATGGGTATATTCATATGTCCAAACTCATCAATATCCATTTATTATATGTATGCAAAATTTTATATATCAATTATACTTCAGTAAAGCTTAAAATCAGTTCTGATCTCCCCCAGAAGAATTCTCGTCTTCACATCTGGAAAGAGATTCTGTGACTTATTCATTATATGAACTTGGGTACCTCTTATGCATCAGTTTCTTCGTCTATAAAATAAAAAGAATTACCTACCTTGTCAGATTGTTGAGGATAAATGGATTACTACAGATAAAGCACTTAGAATAGTATAATACATAGCACCTATTAAGTACTCCATAAATTTTAGTTACTATTATTATTGTTGTTGTTTATAGCATCTGGACTGGATATCTTCTTGGTTACCTACCAATTGTGTTCATACAAAACATTGTAGTGAAGTCCCCTACTTTAATGAAATGTGCAGCTTCTCTCTTGTATAAGGCTAAGCCCTGATCAGTTTTTTCTTTATTTATTTGTGCTTGTTTTGTTTTGTTTTTAGGCTCTCTGGGAAATATTTCCAAATTACATTAGGAAGTACTGTTTGTTTAGTTAATTTCAAAATTTTCGTTTACTATAACTACATTTCTAGGTGTTTCCTACAACTGCTCACATCAGCAAACCCTTCATACATCTTCCTGGCATTTCTTTCTTTGTTCTTACAGCCCAACTTTTTATTCCTCACAGTTAGGGAGCTTCCCTCTTCTGTCCTTTAACGATCCGATAAATTATTTCCTTCTAGGATTTGGTATTTTCTGACGTATTTTATATAAATTATATATCTAATACACGCAGAGTGAGTGAGATATATCTCTTCAGGCAAACATCACTTGAATGTATTTTCAGGTGAAATACATGGAGAGGTTTCAGAATACCATTAGTTTGCTCAATCTATCATAAAATATAAGCAGTATTTCTAACACAGTGATCCCTGTCCTCCTTAGAAATCATGCTCTTATCATTATTTCTGTGAATCCTGTCTCATGAACATGCCTGCACTCACTGTTCACTTATATAGTGTAAATTTACTTCTTGTTTTAAAATATTAATTTTCAATACCTTGTAAATAATAGGAAGTATTTTGGGTAGTTATATTGTAAAGTTAAATTTCGTTTGATTTTTAGAGACAAACATCTGTGGATTAAATGATTAGCTACTATGTGTCAGTGTTTGGTCTTTATTTTTAAAATCTGCTTACATGGATTAGAATGGAATTGTGTACATAAAAAAAAAAATAGGTCACCAGTGGAATAAGAAGCATGGATCATCTCTTCTAACAGAGTATAAAATGATGACCTATCTGGTGATTCACTTAGGTAAACTGATTATATAAAGTACATATTTTGTATGCTTAAATGATACTTCAGATTGGTTACATTATCAGTATATTTTTACTATATGCCTATGTTAGTTACATGTTGTTTTTCAGTTTTATAAACTATAGTATATATACTTTGCTCTAGACTATTAATTTTTTCTCATTTGAGTTATTTAGAACAAGATAAAATAATTATGTCTAATTTTATTTGACTTAGAATGTTGGGATAAGTTTAAATGTGCTTAATAAATGAAATGGATATATTCATTTTGACTCAATAAAGGACAAACTAAACATTGTTTCCCATAATTGATATCACCCTGCATGTGATTTATCTTTTTATAACTTTTGTTTCCCCAGGCACCTCAGTTTTAAATTCTCCAAGGCAGCAGCTGTTTAATTATTTGACACCAAGCCCCTACACGAAATTATAACTGTGGCTACAACCCGTTTCCATTTTGGAGCCTTCTCGGTGCAAGATCCAAGGATGCTCTCGGATCATTTTAACTTTGCAGTTCAGATATTGTTGCCACAGATAGGGTTACATGTCTGTGCTTTGTCTGAGACCATGCTTTACGATTCTGAGTGATGGCACCCCCACCTCCACCCAAAATGATGGTGAGTACCACTGCTGTTCAGAGGATACTGTGATGTGATGCCCAGGTCCCCAACATCTGGGAGTGCTGTTGGCAGACAGCCATTAACCTTTGTGATTTGCCTAGGCTGTCATGCCACCTTTCCAGGCAGCCTGCATCCAGTGAGTTGTCAACATGGAGGCATAAAGACAAAGCCCCCTTCATCCAAACTTGGACAACTTGGAAGGGCCATTCCAGCTTCAGAGGTCGCAGGCCTTGGTTGAGACTCTCATTAGGACTGCACCAAAGCCTGTTTTCTCCCTCTGCCCACATCCACTTCCTTTCCCTCCCTTCCACAGCTGTTATCCACAAGAGCACTTCTTAATAAACCCCCTGCATACTAATCTCCATCTCAGAGTATACTTCCTGCAATTTTTTTCTGCTGATAGTGTAATTTTAAAATCCCTTGCATTACACATGTACATTCCCCAGTGACTGAGATACCATCACCCTTGTTTTGAACTTGAACTTGGCTTAAACCTCTCCACTGGAATCTTATAATAATCTCTCTTTGGGCAGTCCAACAGGTTAGTGATAACATCGCTTGCAAGCACTGAACTACATTAAAAGACAGTTTTATTAAGTGGTATAAAATCTCTTTAAGTCTATAAAGCCCCAGAAGCAAGATTCTCAGTGTCACAGTCTCCTAATGAGCATTAATTTCATAACAGGCATCAGTTCCTGGCCAGAGTGAGGAATACTTAAGTATTCCCTTTTGTATTCGGTGAGAAGTAGTTTACATTCTTGATCCCCTTTCTCCAGCCTCTACCTCAGCATTCACACTGGCTGAAAACATGAGGGGATTATGTCTGTCCCAATTCATCACCTAAAGGCTCAGACCCACTGAATATCCAAATCAATTCTGTCCCAGACAGAAGGCTAAAGCACGGTTAGTGTCTGGGATTGGTCATGCTTCTCGAAGCGCACTACAGTATTTAATAGAGCTAGGCACTTGTGCACACTGCAATCACAGACCTAAGAACTAGAAACTGTTTTAAAATACCAATTTTGGTCACTGTCTTTCTTCCCTGGGACTCTGTCTAGGGCTTGCAAACCTCCTTTCCCAGGGCCTGGACACTATTATTGCAAAGTTTCTCTAAGATTCTGCAAATCCTCACAGTCTAGAAGTGTCTGCTATTGCATTTAACTGCCTGTGGACCGTGATGCTGACCGGATGTAGCCTGAATTTGCTATAGTTTCTTGGATATTGTGGACTGAAGGCAACTCTTGGTATCATCCAGAGAACCAAGTTGATCTCTGTGGTGGATCTCACATCATTCTAGCTTCTTCTATCTCTTCGTTGCTGAGATCTAGCCTATGTTGGAATTCTTTCCTTTCTCTCTCCTTCTTTTCTCCCTTCAATTATCCCTTCTCCCTTCCTTCCACCTTAAAACATTTGTAGGACTTCTGTTTGGGAAACTATGGAAGAGACAGCTGCACCTAAGCTATCCTGTAAGGATCCTCTATATGTGGGCCCAACCATTTGCTTCAGGAATGAATGCTTTGTTGGTGAGGTCCACTTGGACTGTTTGCTGCTGATATGGCCTCTCTGCTGGCATGGATACTCTGTCTGAATGTCTAAATCTCTGCCTGTCCAGGTCAGAGTTTTCTTCCAGCTAGCGTCTACTGTGTTTCCCTGAAAATAAGAT
The DNA here is from genome assembly GCF_057876585.1 of Rhinolophus sinicus. Lineage (NCBI taxonomy): Eukaryota > Metazoa > Chordata > Mammalia > Chiroptera > Rhinolophidae > Rhinolophus > Rhinolophus sinicus. Next base: position 43,187,782 of record NC_142514.1, read on the forward strand.
CTAACCGGAAAACACTCCCTATCATGATTTTTCAGGGTGACATCCCCTGACCATAAGCCCGAATGTGTCTTTTGGAGCAAAATTTAATATAAGACCCGATCTTATTTTCAGGGATACATGGTACCTTCAGCCATTCAGAGTATCTAAGTATCAACAAGGAAAACCTTAGATTCTCTGTTTCTTCATTTCATTACTTCTTTGTGCAAGGTACAGCTTTCCTCTTCACAAATAGAGCCTCTATTCAAGGCACCTGTTCAGAGACTCTTTCCTCTTATTTCTCCATCTACTTTCAACCCAATTCAGAGCTTAAAATCTCATCCTGACCCTGTTTTTCTCTCTCTTAAAAATAGCTTGGTTTTATTTTAATTGAAAAAGTAATATTTGTCCATTTTTGTGAAATTGGAAAAAAGTAATAATCATGAATAACCTCTACTAATATTTTAATATATTTTATTTCAGGTGTTCTTTTTTTTTAAAATCAGTACACACATACACACACACACACACACACACACACGACCATACACACTGTATATAATAGCTAAAATGTATTGATCAACTATACTGAGCTAGGATTTCTGTTAAGAATTTATGTACATTGATTCTCCACAACAATCCTATGAGATTATGTGGAGAGAATTGTTTTTGGTTTTGTCTGCAGGAGGCACTCATCTCCCCACCCTCCTTCTACATGGGGCAACCATCTCATGATTTCACCTTGGGTTTGCACTCTTAGTGAGGTAGCCAGTCTAGTTGTTCTATCCTCTTGTGTTAAAGGATTCGATACACATTCCATGATAAACCAATCAGATGTCCTCCCTGGAACTTGCATCTTGAACAGAATTACACAGAAAGACTTAGCAACTACTTTATCCTATTCATCCAGGTAGTACTGTCCCAAAAAGACTTTCCATAGTTTTGCTACTAGAACTGAGGAGCTTGCTCTGTGACTTGCCCTTTCTCATGATGAGTTCCTCACATTTTCCTCTGAATCTCTGATCTTTCTCATATTCTTACAACGATTTTTTTATAAAGTTACCTAATTTGATTTTTCCCATGTACCACCAAAAATATCCCTAACCAATATAAAAATACACAGAAATATACAAGTATTATTCTAGTTTACAGAGACTGAAACTGAGGCTCAATGAAACTGAGGCTTATGTGACTTGCCCAAGATCACCCAGGCAATAAGAAGGGGTATCAAATCTCTATAGCTCTAAATTGGTGCTGAATGTTAACCAACTCTCTTCTCAATCTCTGTACAGATAACATAGATGTCTGTGTATTCTTATATGTATTCTACAGTTGAGATCTGACCATATTCACAACTTTATCATTTTTAGCCTTTAGTTTCTTTTTTGTTGTTTGTTTTTGGTCTGGTAATAAAATTACTTTAGAAAATGTCAAAATTACTGTAAAATACAAAGAAGGTAAAAACGTATCCATTATTCTAATACCTAGGTATCATCATAAATCTATGGACATTTGGGTTATTTCCTTTAGCCTCTCTCTTTCTTGTGTCTATACACACACACACACACACACACATTATATATACATATATATACACATATATGTATATATATATTCATATATATATATATATATATATATATAGAGAGAGAGAGAGAGAGAGAGAGAGAGAGACAGACACACAGAGAGACAGAGAGAAAAATCCAGACTGTATGTAAAGATTTATATCATCACTTTTTTCTTTGAACAATATTTTGTAAGAATTTTCCTGAGTAATTAAACTTCTTTCAAAATGTTTTAATAGCTACAATATATTTCATTGTATAGATATACCATAATGTATTTAATCACTCCTCTTTCAGGCATTTAATAGCTGTTTCTTTTTTTGCTTTGATAACTAGCACCGCAATCAACAACTTTGTAGGCAGCTGATTATTTTCTTAGAATAGATTCTGAAGTAAAATTATTGGCTTAAAGGCTTTGAACATTATAAGGACTCTTGATATATATTGTCAAAAAATTTTCTGAAAAATTGTGCCAATTTACAATCCCATGAGAAGTGTTTAAAAGTTAGTTCCATTCAACTGTCCAAATATGGATGCCAACTTTTAGAAATGAACGCCAGTAGATGGAAAATGATAGCCTACATGTATTAGGCATTTCTTTTGATATATTTTTTTCTGATTAGAAAGTGATACAAGTAATTGCAGAAAGATTGAAAAATATAAGATTACAGAAAATGATGAAACTATCCATAAAGTGACATAGTAGTGTGACAAATATTTGCCTTATTGCTGTGCACATATTAAATACATATGTAATATTTATAATGTTGAAATCTTATGACTCATACTTTTATATGTAAATTTTTAATTTAATATTACATATCATGAAAATTTTATTGTTATCAAATATTCTCCAAACCATTATTTTTATTAATTGCCAAATACTCTACCTTATGAACTTGCTATAATGTAGTTAACCCTTCTTGCTTATTGGACATGTATTGATCAGTATATATAGAATTGCAATACATATTGCATATAAAGGTTCATAACCTTTGACTGCATTTTTGGTGATTTCAATAGAATGTATGACATGAAGTGGAACTACGGAATCATGGGTTTAAATAGTATGTATAGTTTAAAGTTTCTTGATAATGATGAAAAAACTTTCTAAAATGCTTGTTCCAGTTGTGTATGAAAGTGTGCTTCACTCTTCTTGGCATTATTCTTTGGTGTTTTATTTCAGTGATTCATGTTTTGCATTATTCTAACTTTTTCATATTTGTTTGAAATATTTGTATTTCTTCTTTGAATTCATTGATCACGTCCTTTGCACATTTCCCATTAGATCTAGTATCATGAAGGGAACTGGACATCGTTCTCCGAGGATCTATTCTCTATACAGAGCCCAGGATAATTCAATTGCCCCCAGTTACTCTTCTGAAATATTTTGAATAGTTCAATCACTTGCAGCTTTTAGTGATGTGTCCTCATGTGCTTCTAAGCATAGATGATTGCAGTAAGTCATGTTTGCAAAGGAGTTTTAAATTCATAAAACTCTTCCGCATCCATTATCATTTTTTGCCTGCCTGTGACATAGACAGGGCATGTTAGTGTCATTGGCATTATTTTAGGAATGTGGAGGGTAGGTTTCACAGAAGAAAGCTGTGGGGAGTAAAGTCAAGACTCAGACCAAGTCTTCAATTTCTAGATCATTTACTTTTCATTAAGTCTTATTGCCAATGTTGCTAGTGTCCAGACATAAAATGACTCCACATGGGGAAAGAAAGTTCTGGAATAATGTTAAGGGACTTGATGACAAATCCATGTATTGTATTTTTAGAAGGAGACTGATTTACATTTAGGGGCTTTTAGTTACAGTCATCCATCAGTTTAAAAGTTTCAGTGTCTAAATATAAAGATGCAGCAATATAAATGAGCCAGCTGCGTTTTTTACACAGAGCATGAATTGATGAGTTTATGAATGAGTGAAGTGGTGGAAATCAACAGCAAGACTAAGAATATTCTAGTCCATTTCAATTGCGTAAGCCATATATCAGTACCTTGGAGAGCTTCCAAATTGTGCCACCTTTTCCCCAAGAACATTTCTCAGGAAAGACTGGTTTTGAATCGCCAAAGGAAGCATTGCACATTGATATCCTCCATGTTTTTTTGAAAACTACAATATTTCATTTTTCTACCTGAAAATGGTCATCCCTTTTGCCCCTTTTAAAATAAAATTGCCCACAGTTTGTAATCTTGAGAGCGCTTATTTAAGCAGCTTTATGGTATTTTTCCCCCGTAGAAAACACATTTGTTTGCCACGTCTGCAAATTAAAATATCATTTTCCAATGAGTGCCTGGTAGATTATCAGCTCTCCCTATCACGACTGGTTTTTATGTTAAGGGTAGAATCTATTAAGCAAGCCGAGTGTGAGTCTCCACAGGTGTAGCTAGGAACTACCTCAGCAGACCCTACAAACGCTAGAGACCCCGCTGCCACTTCTGCCCTTGGGGCTGGGCGACTGTCCGCTTCTCTAACGCCCCGCCGCGCACGCGCGCTCCCCACCCCCGCCTTCACTGCACCTGCCAGGTCATAAAACCCTCTCCACCCACCCCTGTCCGCTCCAGGAGGCTCAGTCTCGTCTTACGTTGATTGGTCCAGAAGGCGCGTCCAATCAGCAATCCCTCCTGCGCAACCTATTCCCGATCTTCCCGCCCCCTCCCCGCCCCTCCCGCCTCTCAGGCACCTACCTTCTTTATGACTGGTGCGTGCCCAGGTCACTCAGGGCGGTGGGGAGAGGTGTGTAGTAGTGGGTGCGGGGAGAGGAGGGGTAAGGTGGGGAGGAAGGAGGCGGGGCTCAGGTGCGTTGCTGCCCGGCCGGGCCCGGCGGGGAGGGGGCGGACAGCGGGACGGGAGGGGCGGGGTCGGGGGTGGTGTTGGGGAGGGGGTGACGCCGGTGACGTCGGCTGCGCGAGGCTTCGCGCGTGAACGGCGCGGGCGCTGGGCCTGGCCGCTGAGCTTCACCGGTGGGCGAGCAGGACGTCGACGCCGGCTCTTGCAGGATCGCGGAGGGGAGGTGTCGGGGTCAGCGGAGTATTGGACTGCAGCCCCGGCCATGGACGAGACGCAGCCGCTTCCGCAGTCCGAGCTGCAGCTGTGCGACAGCCTCATCATCTGGGTGAGGACGGAGGGGCGAGGGGGGCCGAGGGGGCGCGGCGCGTTAACCCGGGCGTCCGGTTATCCCCAGGTGAGGCTGAGGAGTACCCGGGGCCGCTGGCGCCGCGGACTCGGCGCCTTGGCCTCCGCGCCTCCTGGCGTCCTGGACCGCCAGAGGGCCACCTGCGGGTCGCGCCGCGGGGCAGGTGCGCGCGCGTGTGTGTGTGTGTGTGTGTGTGTACGTGTACGTGTCTGGGGCGGGGGAGGGGAAGGCAACTCGGAGGGGCGGGACGGAGGAGGTTTGTCTTAAACCCCTGGACGTGCTCGTGACAGCTGTAGACTGTAGTCTAGCGTCCGACCGCTGTACTGCCCCGCTCCCATTTTCTCCTGTCCCGCGCGCGCCCAAGCCCTAGACTTTCTGGATCACACTCCCTCGCCTTCCGTTTGCTGTGCAGCCTTCCCGTGGGGATCTTGATGCCACTTGAGACTGAAGACCCCCTCCGAAAACCTCCCTTCCACCCCAACCACCTTGCTCTACTTGTACACTGGTGGCCAGGACGTGGTTTTAGGCCCAAATGGTTCTCCACGACCCCAGGACATCGGATTTTGTAGAAGCTGCTTAGAAGAGATGTTTATACGTATTTCCTCCGTGGAGAAAAAGATATGTTGAGGGTGGGAATTCATACTCCCTTTTTCTCGCTGCCCCTCACCTCTAATGGACAAGCATTTTCTTTAAAGAAAACGACGTGGCATTTTTGTCCTTTATGCTTCGTATTTCTGTTAGTTTGTGTTGTGTTGGGACAGGCAGGATCTGTCCCAGTATTCGGTCAGCAAAATGACCTTTTGGAAGGCTCAGCAGTTAAGAGAGATGGCATGATGTAATTTCTAACCCATATTGGGCAAGGTTGGTGCTCGGTGGTCCACAAGGGGTCCATAATGACGCCCATCCCCAAACCAGTTGTGTAGTTTTGTGTAGGGGAGTGTGTGCAGAATGGAATGTGAACAGACTGGATCAAGAGGCGGTAATTAATTAATGAGATTCCCAAGTGATCACCTAATGCATGTAATTCAAAAGAAGGAGAAGTCAGGGAAGGTTTCTGGCAGTTATGCAGTTATTGGAAATAACTAATTTAAAGCAACTTTTACACGTTAGAGATAAACGGCTTGCTTTAAGTGGAATGCAAGTACCTAAAGTTTTTGGGTTAAAAGTAGTTAGCTCACTGTTTATCTGTATTTTCATTTAAAATAAGTATTGGGGTTTAGATGCTGTATTTAAGACTGCATGAAACAAGGCAACATTGCTTTTAATGATGTGATTTCAAACAAATTGCCAATTAAAGGGTGTGTCCTAATCTGTTACATTGTTGCCCTAAATATCTGACTTAAGTGTAGTAAACCTAGTCTTTATGATGTCATTGACTTACATATGAAGTGGTGGAGAAGCATAGGTTTTTCTTGAATTGTATTGCAATGTTTTTAAATACAGTATTATGTGACTGTATCCATTCTTTTAACCTGTATTTACTGAATTCCTACTTTGTATAAGGCACTGAGGAACACAGATACCATGTTTCCCCGAAAATAAGACCGGGTCTTATATTAAGGTTTGCTCCAAAAGACGCATTAGGGCTTATGTTCAGGGGATGTCATCCTGAAAAATCATGCTAGGCTTATTTTCTTGTTAGGTCTTGTTTTCGGGGAAACATGGTATCAAGAATAATCAAAGAACTTTCCATTTTAATTGGAGTAGTAAGCAGAGCTGTGTATTTTTATAATGGAAGGAAATTTTTTTAAAAAACTGGAAAAATGTTATAAACCAAATGATAAGGAATCATAGATGACAGAGTGTAACTGGTTGTATAACCAAACCTATGATACTCCAGTTCACTCAAGCTGTTGAAACACTGTAGAGAAAATGAATTATTATGCAGACTGTTGTTGCCTCTACAAATGCTGCTACAGTCAAATCCACCCATTCCCAAAATACTGCCCGGCTTTGTGATTAAGAATAACCGCACAGTTTCTCTCACATTTCTCTTTGCAAACTTTTCATCAGTACCCTGTTGGAGTGCTGAGCTCTTCTCCTCCTCAAGAAAATGACTTCTGTCTTTGGCTCTGACTCCAGATCCCATTGCTTCCATTTTTTTCTAAAACTTTGCTCTGTATCTTTCTGTGTTTACAGCTTCTTTCTCTCCATGTACTCCTTCCTCTCTACATATAATCTTGCTCAAACCTTCCCTATCTTAAAAAGAACTAAGAGCCACCATTCCCTATTAAAACCACACTGTATTTCCCCTTCGCTTATAGTCAATTTTTTTGTTTTTTGTACTCATCCTTTATACTTCTTGAACTTTCGTTCACTTCCTCAAGCCACTCTACTTGAGCTTCCTTTCTCTAAGACCTCTACTTATATACTTGATCTGGCTGACAGGAACTATGTATTATTTGATGGTTCCTTTGTGAAGTTATCTTCTGCCTTAGTTTCTTGGGTACCTGTCTCTCGATTTTTCTTTACCTCCCAGTGAACTTTTCTTTCTCAGTGACTTTCCCTGTCCTGTGCGGCCTTTGCCAGCCCCTGCATTGTTGATGTTCCCTCTCCCTCTCTAAATTTCTCCAAACTCCCCTTAGGCCACGATCCTCCATGTCCACTATGCTACATTGACTTTATATTTCTTGAGGAAGTTAAGCTTTTTATTTTATTTTTTTAATATATCAGGCCTTGTAACTTATTCTCTCTCTACCTAGAATATTTTCCTAGTTTTTCCAGTGGCTGGCAGGCTTCTCACCATTCAGTTCTTGGATCTGTTGTCACTTTTCAGAGAGACTGTGAGTGACAGTGAATGACCTACTTGTCCTGCACTCCTACCCCACTGTAACCCGTTAACCCCTTTCTGTTGCGTCTGTAACACCTTCTGAAGTCACTCGGTTTGCTCCTCAGGCTCAGAGCCCTTGTCTGACCTGTTTTCTGCTCTATCCCCAGGACCAAGAACTGGCTAGCATCTCCAATACAACATTGAATCAAAGTGGTCATAATAAATGTCCTTGTCTTGTTCCTGACTTCAGAAACCAGTATTTCACCATTCAGTACGTAGGGTTTTGTGGATACGGGTGAATTTTTAACTGTATCATAAAGGATTGAGCGGAAACGAGTTTTCCAGACTCAGGGAAGAAACCCTAGCGGTAATGTAAATGGTCTCCTTTGAGGATAGATTGAAAGGAGGTAGTGGGACACATGTTTGTCATATCCCTGCTCTGTTAATGTGCTTCCTCCCATGCTAAGTAATGTTGCATGTGGAGGGAAAGTAGTAGGAAATAGAAGATTAAAAGGTTAGGATGGGACCAAATCTTGGAGGTGAGACGAGGATAGTAAACTGTGCTTTCAGCACTGGACATTGTTGTAGGACAGGAGAACCACCATTAACAGAGTGGAGAAGTCATCAGGAACATTTGGTTAGGTGAAGAGACGACTCTTTTGGAAGTTTTTTAAAAAGTTATGTTTCATGATTTGGAACTCACCTTGAAATAATTAGTTCTTAGAAATGTTATACTGCTCCTTAGCAAAAAATTCAGGGCTGAAAGATAAATTTGGGCATCATTTAAATGGGGAAGGGAGTATATAAGAGTTTGAAATATTTGTATGAAGATAAGTTTAATTCTGCCTCTTGATTCTGTGAAAATTTTAAATCTCTAGAATGTACTTTCACCAATAAAATTGGAGGACTGGACCAGATTATTATTTTTTTTTTTCCAGTGGTTCTCTTGGTTCTTGAATTTTTTTGACTTTGACAGGCAGGCACAGGAAAGACTAAAACCCAAATTAACAAAGAATATTAAAGGCTGAAACGTTTTATGATGATCTTAAAACTCAAAACAATGATCTTTCTGAAATGAGCAGCTAGCGGAGGAGAATATGACAATAGAGTTGACCTAAGGCTGAGTTTTTGTTGGCTATCAGTCCACATTTCTGATTATTTGCTTTATTTAAAAATAAGAAAGTAAGATGGTTATTTGCCAGAATACTGTACTTAGTGATAGAAACCCTCTCTGTGTTTTTTGGGTCACTCACTGAAAAGACTTTTGCCTCTTCATTTCTATGAATAGTGTGAAAGAATACTTTTTTTTTTTTTTGTCCTTCTGCTTTGCCCGTCCCCCACCCCCAACGAGCTTTTTAATTTATCCACTCTTCTTGGTTATAAAGCCTTTCAAATTAGCCAAATGAAATTACATTCTCTATTATCTAATTTATTTTGCAGCTAGTTTAACAACTTCCAGGAGACACTCCAATTTCCGTGGCTGTAAGAAGGAGAAATTGATCTTAATCTGAGCATGGTGGGCAACTAGGCAACGACTTAGTACAGATTTTCATTTTATGTATTTCTTTACTATTTTGCCTAATAATCTGTGTCTCAGAAATTATCCTTTTAAAATCACTAATCAAATCCATTTTGTAAAAAGATAAAGATGTGAAGTGTAAGTAGGAAGGGTTGAAAAGTGGGAGCCACAGTTTACCTGAAAGTATATGATTATCTTCCTTTTAAAGATGCCCTGTGCATCCACCCAATGGCAAAAATCCTTCTTATTTTCTGTTTTGAATATTCCATGAATTCATCCTGTTCTCTCAGCGTTTCCCTAATTATCTCCAAGCTATCCATTTCATCAAAAAAACCTTTGCAGGAGCCTTCTAACTGATTCAAGCATAAAGCTATTCTGTCCCATTCTCTGTGTCACTGTAGCTGCTATCGCAAACAGACTAAAGATGTCACTCTCCCACTCTCTTCTTTATTATTCCTCGGTGATTCTTCATCACCCAGAGCAATTTTTCTTAAAAAATGATGTGCCTAAGAATCATTTGGGGATTTTCTGATTTACTACGTCTGGAGATTGTGATACGTATTGTTCTTAGACCTCGCACTTTGAGAAACCCTGGCTCATAGCTGATGTGCTAACAGCTGTTGAGCTTGTACCATGTGCCAGGCACTGGCCTGAGGACACTGCTAATTCATTTAATTCTGAAAACCATCATGTGAGGTGGAAACTATTGAGCTGTTTTCCATTATATAGATGATACCATTAAGTATGGACCAAGCTTTTTGTCAATGACCCTTCAGAGTCTTGGCCCATGACTTTTTTAAACCCCTTTGGTTGTCACCTCCTCCCGCCCCCCCCCGCCCCCCCTTTGCACTGGAAATCCAGTAATACTAACTGTGCGTTGCCTAAAAATACTGTCTCTTCATGTATTTGTGCTTTTATCATGTTCCTGTTTCCTGAAGTTTCCTTCCCCTGGCCCTTTCTTTACACAAGATGTTTCATTCAGGAATCACCTCTAAGAAGTCTTTCCTAAATAAAAGCCCTAGTTCGATTAGTTGACTGGTATACTTCAGAACATTTTGTGCATACTACAATCGTGGGAGTACAAATGGCATTTTCTAGAATTGATTCATGTCTTTTTCTCCTCTCCTTAACTCTTGATTGAAGCTACTTAAGGGAAAAAACCTAGGGATTTTCCTTCGCAACTCCAGCCTCTAATACAGTGCCCCACATAGAGTAGGAGCTCAGTAAAGTGTCTTTATGTACTTTGAAATTAACTGGCTAGATTTAGTTTGTCTATGCCGTTACTCAGTGTTGTACTATGATAAGGGAGAGAGATTTGTAGAATCTCAAAATATACAAAAACACTAAAGATGGATTATGGTAGGAGAAAATTTTATTGGATCAAATGGAAAACTAAGAAATTGTAATTGAATAGTAAAGAAGATGAATATGTATGGTAAAAAAGAATCATAGTTTATTTAATTTAAGATTATTATGGGTTGGGATTAAATTTCTAGAAAGTATATGATCCATTTTAGCTCTTGTAATTTGCCTTTTAAAATTTTTTCTAGACTTGTGTGTGCTTATTAGAAAAAGATGCCAACATTTAACTTCTGTTTTTAATATGTACATGAATATTTAACAAAGAGAGATTTGAACAGTTGTAATGTCTAAAGCCAAACTAGGTAGAAAGAACTTGACATGGTGCGTGCTGGACTGTTCATATCCTAAGGCTGATTGTTGGATAGCAGGCAGAAGTCCTGCCTTATTTTAGAGTTCATTGATAAACTTAGTAGTTTTAAGGCTTGACATTTCTAGCCTTTTGTTTTCTTACCAAATGATATGAGTGAAATTTTAATTTGCAAATGTTAGATTATCTCAAAGTTCTTTTTCTGATGTTATTCTTCATACATCATTATATTTGACTGTTGTAGGTATAATTTTTAATGATTTTGTGAAATGTTAAGTGTTTATTATTTTTATAGAAATATTACACAGCCACAGAAATTTATTTCCATGTTTCCCCGAAAATAAGACCTTGCTGGACAATCAGCTTTAATGCATCTTTTAGAGCAAAAATTAATATAAGACCCAGTATTATGTTATATTGTATTGTATTATATTATATTATATTATATTATATTATATTATATTATATAGACCCCCATCTTTTATTATAGTGAAATAAGACCAGGTCTTATATTAATTTTTGCTCCAAAAGACGCATTAGAGCTGATTGTCCAGCTAGGTCTTATACACAGTAGTATAGTTTTATTTGTTTGGTAGCATCTGATTTTAAACAAAACAGGGCAGTTTTAAGTGATCTTTCTCTCTAGTGTTCATATATATATTTGAGGGGAGCGGTGTCACTCTGTAGGTAATAAAGAGGCAGTAAAGTTATTCACTTTATGTCATTTTAGCTGCAGACATTCAATACTGCTGCACCTTGTCAAGATGTGAAACAGCTGACTAATGGAGTTGCCATGGCACAGGTTCTTCATCAAATGTAAGTACTAGTCCAGGCTCTTCCTGAAAGAATTGTAAACCCAATACCAAGGACAAAAACGTGTATTCTAAAGGTTGCTGAAACTTCATCCTAGTCAGTGATGGCAAGCATATGGTACCAAGGCCTTCTTGCATCTAGGGAACAAAAAAGTTATCACCTGATTAGTCTTTGTTCATGTTAATTAAATGATACATGTTAATTAAATGAGCAATCAGGACTCTTGTCTATTCCAAAAATGTTAATTTTAAACTTGTTCTGATCATGTTCACAAGTTACAGTAACTGGGAAAAGAACAGGTTAAGTGAATGGTATAATTACTTATAAGGCTTCCTTCAGTTATACTGTTGTCATTTGAAGGTATCACTGGGTGGAAATTATTATTTTGGAGATAATTGAAACAAAATACTGGATTTGGAGAAAATATTAAATTTCAAAATCTATGTTGGAACTAATAGTTAATTGTATCAACCCACCAATAATCAAATGATATATACGCATAAATGAAATTTGAAGTTTCAAATGCTGGGGAACCTTAACTAATAAAGTGATCTAATTTGAATGGACAGATTTTGTAGTTAACTCAAGATTAACACTTTAAAAGACAAACTTAACATGTTAATTTTTTTTTTTGGAAGTCATTCTGAAATATGCCTTACTTCCATGCTTTCTTAAAGATGTCTCTTAAATATTTTATTTATTCATACCCTGATTGGTTTCAAAGTGATTTAATTGGTCAGAGCTAAGCATTCTAAACATGGTTCTTTTTTCTTTCTTTCTTGATGATTTGGGAAAGTCATCATTGTTTTTTGTCATTATAATTTACACCTGGCCTTTTCTCATTGCAGTATGTTCTGGGTATTGGTTTAGATGCAGCTACATTGTGGCTGGTACGGAACTAATGCTGGTGTGTACTCACTCGTTTCAACAGTGCCATCTGAAGATGTCATTTAAATATATTGTGGTGGCTTTGGTAACTTGATAACAAAGGACAATAGAAGAGACTTATTTTTACTATGATACGATGTATATGGCTCTTTGATCTCCTACACTGTAGCACTATACCTGATGTTTAGAGTAGGGTCAGGTCAGTTTTATTAGTAGTTAAACTGTATCCTTTATCATCAACTCACTTTTTCATAATCTGTTGGATTCTGCTGTTATTGCTGACCCTCTGTCTCTGAGTTTTCTTCTCAGTCTCTCTTTGTCTCTTATTGTCTTCTAATAGCTTTTCTGGAGGAATAATAAAATAGCCAACCAATCAGAAAACTCTCTTTCTTTATATAATGAAGGACAATGACCTAAAATTGGGCCTAAATCTCTTATTTTGTTTGCCTGTTTTTGCATGTAGTTAAATATCTAAGTCTCCTTATCATTTAAGGGCCATTTTAAATTTGTTTTTCTTTTAGAACCCTCTTCCATCTTTGTATAGCTTTTCAGAAGTCTAGATCCAGAGAGTGACTGACACTTAACAACATATGTTTTCCTCTAGTTGGGTCAGTGTATCATATCCCTGCTGAAAGGGCAAATGTTACTGTATTTCTTGGAACACTTCAAAGCACTTTATAAATGTTAGTTTATTATGTATTCCATTAATAGCTATTCTGACATCAAATTGCATCAAAGTTGTTACTGAAGTTGAGAAGGGAAATTTTGCTTTTTAAGGAAGTAGCAAAATTTAATATGTTGTTCTTTCATTATTTACCTGAGGCACGTATTCTTGTAAGTAATGAAATGAAATGAGGGCCCAGAGTTATTGTTGTTTAAAAAATACGTGGGGAAAACCATAACCACAACTGTATGTTTTCTGAGATTGCTGTAACAACATGCCACAGACTTGGGTGGCTTAAAACAACAAGAATTTGTTCTCTCCTTGTTCTTGAGGTTAGAAGTCCCAAATCAAAGGGGCCATGCTCTCTCCAAAGCCTCTAGAACAGGATTCTTCCTCACTTCATCTAGCTTCTGGTAGCCCCAGGCATCCCTTGATTTGTGTCAGCATAACTCCATTCTTTGTCTCCATCTTCACACAGCCGTCTTCTCTCTGTGTCTGTGTGCCTTCTCCTCTTGGGAGGACACCAGTCATATGGTATTAGGGCCCTTCCTAATTTAGTATGACCTCTTATCAACCTGATTACATTTGCAAAGACCCTATTTCCAAAAACGGTCACATTTACACAGAGGAACCAGGGGATAAGCCTTGAACATATTTTTTAGAGGGATGTAATTCAACACACAACTATAAATATTGCATGCCACTTCCCCTAAAAGAAAGGCTAGCTTTGTCACTTTAAGCACCAGATAACTTTTCTGCTTTTTTCTATTGTCTTTGACTAGACATTTTTGCAAGAGGGAGAAGAATGATACAGAGAATGTAGAATATTCAGAGACCTCAAGTATCCTACACATATTTGTTCATTCATTCATTCAGCTGTTAGTTGAGCATTTCAAATGATAAATCATGATAGCCAGTGTGTGATTATTTACTAAATATAAGACATTATTGTATCGCTGTACATGTTATTTTTCTTTTTACTGTTCTATGAGGTAGACATTATTTTTATCCTCAATCTGTAGATGAGGAAACAGAGGTTCAGAGAAGTGCAATGACTTATATAAAGTCAAGTAATGAGTAAATACCAAAGCTGGGATTTGTATCAGTTGGACCTCACTCTAAAGTCAGTGTTCCCAGTCTGCTGTAAAAATTGAAATCTAGTATCTTGATTCCCTCCTGATAGAGGTGTACTTTGGGGTCTTAATAAATGAAAGGCCAGGTGTGCGTGTTCAAATTACAGATCACAATTTGCTGTGTTAAGCACAGATGGCCTTTTGATTATTCAAGAAGGATAATGTCAGGTTGTCCATTGAAACAACACAACTATGTTATATATAGTAACCAGTGGACATTATTACCTGTGTTTAGTTGGTAAAATTATTGAAGAGAAATACTACAGGTAGAATTAAAAAAATAATTGTGTACTGATTCTTACCTAGTTTCATTATAAAACGTTTTGACCATATTTTACTTCCTTAGTCTCATGTTCTCTTCTTATTTGGTGCCCCTGAGTTTCACTGAAGTTCTAGAGAATATAAGAAAAGGAGCTAATTGTTGGGGCCAAGAGTCTAGTTAAGACATCTGTCTACATGTGGCAATGCAAAAGCGTAAAGGAAGGATATGTCCAGAGAGTTCTGAGGTTGGCTATCAAGTTTAATGGTGCGAAAGTTTGGCTGTCAATATAATTGAGAAGGATGGGTTTGTTTATAAGAAAGAAAGCAGGAGATGTATTTTTATGGAGAAGTTAGAAAGTCTTTGTCAGTGAAAGTACTATGGACTGAATGTGTGCTCCTTCGAAATCCCTATGTTGAAGCCCCAACTGTAAGGTTTTGTTGTGTAGCTATATTGGAGACAGAACCCTAAGGAAGGAAGGAAGGCTAAGGGAGGTGATAGGAGTGGGGCTCTGAGCCACTAGTATTCGACTCCTTATAGAAAAGAGACATCAGAGATCACACTGTAACTGCAAACATTCAAAGAAGAGATCATGTGAGCACACAGCAAGATGGTGGGCACCTAGAAGCAAAGAGAAGAGAGACCTCAGAATGAAACCTATTTTGCTGACATCTTAATCTTGGACTTCCCAGCATCCAGAACTGTAGGAAATAAATTTGTGTTGTTTAAGCTACCCAGTCTGTGCATTTGTCTGCAGTCTGAGCAGACTAAGCATAGGCCTAAAGTTGCTTTGGGGTGAAAGGAAGATGAGGAAGAATGCAAGACAAAAGGAAGAAAAGCTAGGTTACCTCCAGATCCATTTCCTAAATGTAATTACAACGTAATTATAGAAGCATATATGAAGATTTGTTTTTACGGTCAGAAAACTGGTGTTGTAGTCAGGGTTTTCTGGAGAAATGGAACCAGTAAGATTTGTATATGCACAGTAGGATGTGGTGTGTACACACACACACACACACACACGGAGATTGTTTTAAGAAGTTGGCTCACATGATTGTGGAAGCTGGCAAGTCCAAAATCCAGAGTAGGCAGCCAGCAGGCTAGAGATCTCTGGAGGTATTGGTGTTGCAGCTAGAGTACACAATCTACCGTGTTTTCCAGAAAATAAGACCTAGCCAGACCATCAGCACTAATGTGTCTTTTGGAGCAAAAATGAATATAAGACGTGGTCTTATTATAATATAATATAGGACAGGGTTTTATATAATATAATATAATACCGGGTCTTATATTAATTTTTGTTCCAAAAGATGCACTAGAGCTGATGGTCTGGCTAGATCTTATTTTCGGGGAAACAGGGTAGTTGCGGGTGGGGCAGTGCGCAGCCCACCATCCCTTGTGGGCTTCAAACCAGCAACCTTGTTGAGAGCACGCGCTCTAACCAACTGAGCCATCTGGCCGCCCCCAGTCTTTTTCTTAAGGCCTTCAACTGATAGATGAGACCCACCCACATTATGGAGGGTAATCTGCTTTACTCAGAGTCTACTGTTTTAAATGTTAAGCTCATCTAATATCTTCACTGCCTCTGAGCATGTGTGACCAAACATATGGGTACAGTTGTCTTGCCAAGTGGGCACATAAAATTAACCATCACAACTGGCATACCTCTATTACTTAATCTCACGTCAAGAGAAAGTAAATTTACATTGACAGTTTTGACTCATTAACTAAATTCAGTCTTTTCAGGTAAATACCTGGTTAGAAACATTTAGCCAAATTATTTTGGTAATTGCAGCCTTAGCATCTGGTAAAATTGAACATAAAACATTAATTTGCTCAAAAGAAAATGTTAAAATTCTAAATAAATGAATTAAAAATGATAAAGCCATTTTCGGTTACTCCAGTCAGAAGTGATACCTTCTGTATTAGATCATCTGAGGCAGAATGATTTCTGAAAAGTTAATCATTGTGTTCTAATTTCAGCTTTGTGTTTTTAAATTCAAGATACTGCCTTGGAAAAGAATTCCTTTAATTTCTTCTCTCACTTTAGTTGCCTTATCTGTAAAGTAAAAATTTTGCTTAGACCTTTAATACTTCGGGCAGTATATTCTGTGATTTTGTAGTGTTGGCTCAACCCTTAAAGCATTTATCACATTCTCCTTTGAGTATGGTTACTTGTGCTCTCTACGTCCCCTGTTTAATAGCTATCTCTCAAAAAGTCAGAATAGTAAAATATTCATCTTCAGATTAATCTTGTCCAGTACCTTACTCAGAGCAAGCATCCAAACATTTAGAATATAATCTATTACTATAGTTCACTATTTATAGTTAAATTTTATTCTTCAAGACCTTATTAAGTAAATATTTAAGGTAGTGGTTCTTTGTCTTGGCCTTTCAGTATCAATAGAACTTAACCTTTAACAGCTTAAAACTAAATTTGTCCTTGTAGATCTCTCGATACACTCATGCTCAGTTACAGTCAGATAGATTTGTTTTGGGCTTTGCCAGATACTAGTGTCACTTGGGGCAAATTAGTTAGGCTCTCTTATCCTTAGTTCTCTGATGAATAAGATTGAGAATAATAGATCCTTTGCTCAAGGAACTATGATATTTGAATGAAGTAATATGGAAAAATAAGCACAGTGCTTGATACATAGTAGACACATTAAAACGTTAGTTTTCTTTTTTTTCCCCCCTTTACAATTGAGACTTTTATATCTTCCTGCATTATGAGATATTTACTGAAGGTTTTTTTATATTGAATATGTTAATAACTTAAGCAATTTGTTATGAGAAATTCCAAAATAAATCCTTAGGAATAAAAATAAAATTAGTGGGTCTTTTAAATAGTATTTGCTGTTCTTATTAAGGACAGGCTTCATCAGCTGTTGATTAAATTTGGTATTTTTCATGTTATAAAAACATTTTAATGTTTAGCACTTGTATTTTTGTTTTAGTGATGTAGCTTGGTTCAACGAGTCATGGTTAAGCCGAATTAAGGAGGATGTTGGTGACAACTGGAGAATAAAGGTATGCAGAATGAACGGTAGAAGCTCTTGATTCCAGTAGTGGTTCTAAAATTAGCACTATTCTCAACTTAAATCTTTTTAAAAAACTAACTTAAGGGTGTGTTTAGTGTATGTAGTTTGAGCTTTGACACATGTATGTTCTTCTATAACTATCGTTCGTCATTAGATACAGAAAATTGTTATGATCCCAAAATATGTGCTTTTGCCCCTCCAGTTAATCCTTCTGCTTACCTTGGCCCCAGGTGGCCACAGATCTGCTCTCTGTCACTGTAGATTTTATTTCTAGCATTCCATATGAATGGAATCAGACATGACGTACTCTTTGTTCTAACATCTTTTACTGAGTGTAATGTTTTTGATACTCATCCACACTGTATTACCAGTAGATTCTTTTTTTGCTGAGTGGTATTTCATTACGTGGATATGCTGTACCACATTTGCTTAACCATTCACCTCTTGATAGATGTTTGAATTGTATCTCTCCTCTTTCTTTCCTTAATTGATCATTTATGTCTTTTTTATTTCTTTTTCCTGAGAAGTCTGGCTTGATGTTTTTTAATTTCACCAATTTTTTTTTCAAACAACTAGTTTTCTGTTTTATTGATTTCCTCTCTGATCTTTATTATTTTCTTTTTTCTACATACATCTGTTCTTTTTTGTCTTGCTTCTTAAGATAGAAGTTGAATCATCAGTTTTAGGCCCCCTTTCCCTAGTATGAAGCATTGCCTTAGCCACATCCCACACATTTTGACAGACTGTGTTATTTTCATTCAGTTCAAAATACTTGGTAATTCCCCGTGTGATTTTTCTTTTGACCCATGTATAAATTAGAAGTAGGTATTTCAAATTCTAAATATCTGAGGATTTTCAAGGTACCTTTTTTTATTTCTTAATTTCTAATTTAATTCCGTTTTGGTTTAAGAACATACTTGAATTAAATTATTTTACACTTACTGAGACTTATTTTATGACCTAACATATGATCTGTCTTCTTGGTGAATATTCCATGTGCACTTGAAAACAACATGTATTCTGCAGTTCTACAATTGTGAATATTGTCATATTTTTTAATAGTACTGTTTACATCTTTGATATCTTTATTGATTTTTCTGTCTGATTATTTTATCAAGGTAGGAGGACTCCTTAAATTTCTAATGATGAATGTGGATTTGTCAGTTTCTCCTTTTAATTCTGTTAAATTTTTTTACAAGACATTTATTTTTTGCTCTTCAATTCTGTTAAATTATGTAATTTTAATCTGTTATTAGGTTTATACACATTAATTTTTTTGTCTTATTGATGAATAAATCTACTTATTATTGTGAAATGCCTTTCTTTATCCCTGATAATATTCTTTGTCCTGAAGTCTAATTTGTCTGATATTAATGTAACCACTTTGGTTTTGTTTTGTTTTGTTTTTTTGCTTTAGTATATCTTTTCCTATTCTTTTAATATCTTTGTCTTTATATTGGAAGTGTTTCATGTAGATGCTTGATAGTTAGATCTTACTTTTTTATCTAGTGACTATCTCTTTGGTCCTTAAAACAAACAAACAAAAAAAACAAAGCACCTTCCATTTTTTTTCATATCTTCCTGTTTTCATTTAAATCTTTGAACATTTTTAAACTAGCAGTTTTAACATTGTCTTCTAATTCTTCCATCTTTTATTTCTGGATCCATTGCTGTTGACTGAGTTTTGTCCTCATTATGGTCCACAATTGACCACTTCTTTACATGTATAGTAATTTTTTATTGGATGCTAGACTGTGTGAATGTTATTGAGTGCTGGGGGTTTTTTGTATTGTTTTAAAGAGTGTTGGACTTTGTTCTTGCAGGCAGCTAAGATACTTGTGAATCAGTTTGATTCTTTCAGGGTTTTGGGGGAATGGGGGTGGGAGGCAGATCTAGAGGTATTTTTTCTTTTAGGACTAGGTTAGACCCATGTTAGGTCGTGACACTTCTGGGGTTGTTAGGAAATACTTGTCTATGCAGCATAGTCTTTTCAGTCTAGCTCAAGGGTGTCCAAACTTTTTTCAACAGTTTTCACCAAGGGCCATATGCGGTAAAATACACAAACAGCCGGGCCACTCACTCGAGGTGAAGTATATATTGCCTCACCTGGTTTATTTAAGTAAACTAAATATATTTTTGGAATTTGCTGTGGGCCAATTAACAATGGATCATGGGCCACAGTTGACCCGCGGGCCGCAGTTTGGACACCCCTGGTCTAGCTGGTGGGAATTTCAGCAATTTCTGATTGGTATAGTCTTTGGAAATTGTTCAGTTTATAGTTCCCTGGATTGTTCTTTCCTTGGAAATTGTTTTTGTTTTATGGAGTTTCCCCAATGCACATGCAAATTCATATTTAGCCAGAGTTAAAGGGAACCATTATGCAGGTTTCTAGAGTGTTTCCTCTCCATAGCTCTCACCTCTTCATTTGTATGCCCTGCAAATTCTAACTACCTTCACCTTTCTAGACTTCTGATGTCTATCTCCTTAATTTAACAAGAACATCAGGCTTTGTTTAGTTTCTACCTCCCTATGATGGTTTGAAAATTGACTCCAGAAAGAAATCTTATACTAGCATAGGACCCATCATTTTTGTTTCCCTTCTCTCAGAAATTAGACTTCTATATTGCCTGTTGGCTGAAGCTTGAAAACAGTTGTTCCTTGTATTTTATCCTGTTTTCTAGTTGTTTGTGGCAGGAGAATAAATCTAGACCTCATTTCTCGTGACTGAAGGTGGGCATGCTCATAGCTAAATTTTTAAAGTTGGTGCTTGAATTCATTGTGACTAACTTTAAATAGAATCACCCTGGTTAAACTATGTAAACATGAAAATCTTTTCTTTTAATCAAACTGATTAAAGCTTTGATGTTTACAAATTGTCATGTATTTATATTTGTAGAACTCTAACATTCAATGTTTTCATTGTTATTTTTATCAGGGGAGGTTTTTATTGTCTTTCACCTTGGCATACGTTTTGTTTCATTATTAGTATGAAATAACTAATTTAATTATTTTTTCCACATTAGGCTAGTAACTTAAAGAAGGTACTTCAAGGAATTATGAGTTATTACAGTGAGGTATGGAAAACATCTGACTTTGTTTAAATACAAATGCTATGTGATAATTATATTGGCATTGAAAAATGACTTGGCTTTTTGTTTATGATATTTTATTGGAAAATAATTCATAAGTGGAATATGTTACTGTTTTTTACCATTTTTAGGACAAATTTATGGACATAAACAGGCTTAAACTTAATATAATGACTTATTTTAGGTTGGTACAAAAGTGTTGTGGTTTTTGCAATTATTTTTAACCTTTTAAACCACAATTACTTTTGCACCAACCTAATAAAATAATGTTGTTTCTATTTTATACTCTTCAAATTGATTTTCTGAAATAGAATTACCTTTATATGATTTGATTTTATGCAATGCTGTAAGGTAGACCTTATCATTAAATTAAAATTATTTCCTATTTAAAATACTATTTTGACATTTATTTCCAATGTAAACATCAGCCAAAATATACTATGAAATTAGGCTTATGCAAATGAATTGGGGGAAAAATGCAAAACGAAAGTAGTATTAAATTGACATTAGTACATTATTCAAGTAGTTTTCTTTTTCTTATTCAGCATCCTAAGTTCTCTGGTAGGATTATTTGGTATGAGAAAGTTTATTGCTTAATGTTTGGAAACTTTTGGTTTGGTTTTGCCATTAAAAAATTACATTTCTATTTTTAAAAATTGTCACAGTTAAACTCGCAATTTCTTCCAAATTTAAAACTGATAGTTTTCATTTTATACCTAAAACTCATTCTGAAACTTTTTTTCTTTATGCCACAAAAACTTTTTAATAAACTGAAAAAAAATTAGCCAAGAAAGATTAATCCATTAGATTTGTTGTTCATGTGTGACAGTTTAGTTTGTGATTCTCTTAGTTGATCACATTTCAAAATGTGATAAATATCTTTTGGCTTAACATAAATCTGTTTTGTTTTTTAATAAGTGTTATCATAATAGATCAGGCCAGGGTCTGAAACAATCCCTCTCTCTGACAGTGGGGTCAAAGGATATTTGGTGTAAAATCATTTTAGTTGCTTTTGGTTGGTTAGTCACAATTTTGGAGGGTTGCTTGAACTTTGCTGACTGGTTTTAGTCAATAATTACGGAATTATTATTTGTTCATTTATCCGAGTCATTTCATGAACCTGTTTATAATTTATTTTCCTAGTAATAATTAAATGTAGTAAATTCTTTGTAAGCTGCATAAATGAGTGATCTAATTTATTATTTCAATACTGCAGTTTTTGGGGCAACAGATTTCTGAAGAACTTATCCCTGATTTAAACCAAATAACTGAATGTTCAGATCCTGTGGAACTTGGGAGGTTGCTCCAGCTTATTTTAGGTTGTGCCGTCAACTGTGAAAAGAAGCAAGGTAAGTGAATTTCAATCATTTGAGAATATATACTTTCTAGAAACAGTCTGCATTGCTATAGAAAGTAGCATAAAAAGGTATTATTATAGGTTGGTGAAAAGCACCCTGTACTGTAAGCCAGGAGATCTGAATTCTAGCTCAGCTCTGCCACTAAAAAAACTACAGATCTCAAGTACTCTAAATATACCTGGATTCTGAGATTCATATTTAGTGGCTAAATATAACATATTTTAATTTAATTAGTTTAATATATTTAATGCTTGAGACTTTGTGAGTAGTCAGTAAAAATTGTACTTACTTGATATGTTGTCTCTTTCACTTGTAAGATATAGAGCCTTAGGTTGATGCAGATTTTCATAAATAAATATGCATGTACTAAATTATAATTCAGGCTTCTTCAGATGGTATTCTGTTCTTCAGAAGAATGCCTGTCCAATGTCTTCACCAGAAGAGCAGTCTGATGATATAAATGGAATCGGTATATTGTGTTGATTTACCCAAACATAGTGATCCATATTGGAATACAAAATGAGCATTTTTGGTTGAATATAGTGAATTCAACCAAGTGATGAACTGAACACACCAGGAGGCTTGCATCAGTCTGGATGGTGAGATTTTTGCTGATGTCTTTTGTGCGATTCATCCAAACTCGGCCTCAGTACAATATCTTTAAAAGAGAATGTTGGGTGCTTAAGTTTAGAAAACATATTTAATGTTATCTAAGTAATGTGGAGAGCATAAAAGGCAGGATAAATTCAATAAGAACAAATTCAGGAAGGAGAAAAATAAAATACATGAAATTAGTAGTAGTTTATCAGTAAAAAAGGGACTGGGTATCAGAAAACTTTGGTATAAGTCCATTTCTATCATTAGCTAGCTGCTTTTTTCTAGTGCAGTTCAGTACTTCCCTAGGGGCTATTTCTCACAGATAATGTCAAACAAAGATCTGTATATTGGTTTTTTTATAAAAGTAAGAAATATTTGCTCATGGAAAGTTAAAACTTCTGTAAATATGTAATTACAAATTGACAAATAGTGACTCATTTTTAAAGTAGCAATTTTCTGGTACTTTGGTTCTTTTTGTTTTTTATTTTATTAATGCTTTGTTTCTATTTCAATTACTAGTTATTTATAACATCTTTTGCTTAATTTAGCATTTTTGTCAGTTATTATACTCTTTTTCAAATAACCAACTTTAGCTTTGATTCTGTTTTATTTGTATTATTTAATATTTGTCCTTTTATCTCGTTTTTTTCTTTTGTGAATTAATCAGTTCTCCTATTCTAAGCGATAATTGACATTAAGCTATAACTTTCCTTTAAGTTATGATTTTGTTGCCTCCTACTAATTTTAATGTAATATGTAGTATTTTCATAATTTAGTTCTAAGCATTATTTAGCAATTTTTGTCCTCAGATGTTTAAAAAGAAATCAGTTCCTAGACACATAAATAAAAGTTTACCAAGTAGTAAGTATAAAGAAACAGCTAAACTTCATTATTAAAAAAATCAGGATTATCTAACTAAGTTTATTTTTGGAGGTGTGTGTCTGGGTTCTCAGTTTTTAGGAGTGAGCAGAAAATGGGAAAAAAAATGTTTTTTAATAATTTAAAAACAATCTAGAGTATAAAACAACTTCCATACCTTTATACTTTGCAGAATTTATTTTCAAAATGATTCCAAGGTGTTGCAACAATCTCAATCTTGAAAGAATGAACTAATTTGGTTAACAGTACCCTGTTTATTTTGGTAGGGAAAGTGATCTTTTTATTAAGGTTTCAGCAACCTCGAAAACACTTAATTATCAAAAAAATCCTGTTCAAGGAAACCATTCCGTTGCCTGTATGTTCTCTAGTCAATACTTCCCTTTCCCCCGCCCCCATAGCACTTATTGGTCAGGTGCATACCAGAATCGATCAGAATCTTTGTCCAGTCTTTCCTTCGCAAATAAAAACTTAGAGAACTTTCACTTTACTAGAGGAATGATTAAAACAAAAATATTAGAAATAATAAGTCCTTAAAATTTTTGGAAAATTGTCTTAGCTAGAGAATATATAGTTGAAATGGATATAAATCTGCAAATATATGACTCTTTCTCGTGATTCATTTCTTATTGGGATAGAGTCAACTTTACTTAGTGCATGTGTGTTTGTGGTAAGATATTAGAATGTCCTTGAGATGAGACTAGGTAAATATTGAGCAGGTTTTTATAGGAAGCTATTAAGTTCCTTCTTGAAAGCCTTTGTGAAATGAACTAACCAGGTGATAAAATGAAACTTTCTGGGCTTAAGATTTTAGGAGTTCATTTAATACCCATGAGTTTATCCCATTATAATAAGTACTTACCAAGAGGAAAGAAATTATCATAATTGTTTTAAGATTAATTGCAATTTCTTCTCTTTCTCTTCCTTACAAGACAATGAGAGATTTTCTTTAGAATAAAACACTTAAAAATATATGAATACTTTCAATTCTGTTTGTTTATTTTCAGTGGACATATTTTTTTGTGGAAAAATAATGTACTTGCATATAGAATTTGGTGTGGCAAATGGATCTTTATACTGTCAATTGAATGCCTTAAAA
Source organism: Rhinolophus sinicus (assembly GCF_057876585.1). NCBI lineage: Eukaryota > Metazoa > Chordata > Mammalia > Chiroptera > Rhinolophidae > Rhinolophus > Rhinolophus sinicus. The sequence continues at coordinate 43,212,241 of NC_142514.1, forward strand.
GTACTATGGGTAGAGAATAGTTTTTCTCAGATCTGATTTTGTTTTTTTTAATCATAGAACATATTAAAAATATAATGACACTGGAAGAGTCTGTTCAACATGTGGTCATGACTGCTATTCAAGAGGTAAATTATATCATATTCACATATGTATGAAAATCCTAAACCAAAATATATAAGATTTTTCACATAAATTATATGGAATATTTATTTTTCTGTTTATGTAAACTTGCCCGTTGCAGCAGGTTTGCTTACCTTTAGCTGTTGTTCTTTTTCCCAAAAAAAAAATATCTTAAAAGACGAGCCCACTTTTGATCCGGGTGCATTTTAAAAATTGAATTGATATTGTCAAGTTTCTTTAAATAACTTCAACTAAGAGGATAAACAACCTCTGCCCTGGTGGGCCTTTTTATTTCTTCCCTTTTCTTTTTTCTGCCAGTTAGAGCAATCTTTCCTGAAATTGTAGAGAGAGAGAAAGAGAGAAGGAATCCATATGCATTTTCAGAGTGTTAGAACTATGAGCGAATATGGTGATACTCAGGGTTTGGGGCCAGGTAGTCTGGGCTCAAGCCAGTCTGGTTATCTAAGTTGAACCATAAAGATTCGGAATTCATATGATAAATGTTGATTCTTAAAGTAAGACTGAAAAGGCTGAGATAAAGTAGAATGCAGAGAGCTGAGGGAAAGTAGAGTGAGGGATTAGTGAGGACAAATATAGTTTGGAAGGGGCATGATTTAGGCGGAGATACCATACGGCACTTAGTGTCAACTAAATCTGCCTTTCATATGGAAAATATTTTACAAGATTTTTTTTCATATGATTCCTACTTTTAAAATGACTTCTTAAATTAGTAATTTTGTCATATCACTCCTTTAAAGGTATTTTAAGTGTTAATTTGTGTTATGGAAGAATCATTTTAGAACTTGGATTGTAATGTTTTAGTACACAAGTATTTTCAATATAACTACGTATTTCAAGCACACTTATAATGTCCTCACCAATATAATGAACACTGCTGTTAAACTTAAACCTCCATAAAATTTTAATTTGAATAATATAAAAATTATCAAATTAAGTCAAAGAAAAACTAAATATAAAGCATTGTATTCTCAAGTAAACATATTTTTACTGCATAAATATCACTTTCTTGTACTTAATTTTCTATTTTAATTTCCTAGTTGATGAGTAAAGAAGTACTGAGCTCGCCTGCAAATGATGCTGTTGGAGAATTAGAGCAACAGGTAAGTATTCACTATGTGAGGAAAATGTTGAAAACAATACCGTATTTTGCCAATTACTATATAAAGCTTACAGAGGAGAGCATTTGTAAGATTACTTTCCTCCATGAAGTGTAGAGAGTTTATGCATTCCTTCATGAGTGCAAGTAAGTATTGGTCTCCAGAATTCTTTTTTTTTTTTTAATGATCATTTTTGAAGAGTTCAGTGGTATGGAACTTTCCTTCTGACACTTGTAATGCATATGTAGCCCATTTTATATGGTTACACAATTAAATACTAGAGAATTTAAAAACTTCTCCTGAGTTCTAATTTAATAAGTAATATAATTTTTGTGACAGTTGCTTTCCTCTCTCCTGATCTTGAAACATCAACTCAAAGCATTGTACTCAAGTCTCCTTTCCCTGGTTTTATTACATGACTATTTTACATGGGGGAAAAGGCATTCTCCTCCTATGTATAACTCAATCTGGTTTTAAGGGAAAGGGTAAGAGAAGAGCCAAATGCATCAAGTACTTACACTTTTATTTTTGGAAATCTGGTTTTTATGCGTGTCATCACTTAAGAAGTATTTCAAATACTCTTTTCTATAAAAATTTTATTTAAATTTAAACTTGGTGTGTTCTAAATTTTTTTTCTGTGATAAAATTAAGCAGTGCATCCTCTAATACTCTTTTGTTTAAAGATTTCATAAGGATATATACAAACTTTTATTTCTGTGGTACCTTAGCCATAAATGTTAATGAGAGTTTGTAAATATTCACACAAAAATGACCAATTAAGACTTATTTGTTAATAGGTAAAATTTTAAAACCTTTTCCAATATCAGTGTATATATGTGTTGTGGTAAAAGTATATTTTTCAGTTTGTGTCAAAACATGTTTACTAAGAATTAGGACATTTTGTATTTCAGCTTAAAAGGGCCCTGGAAGAACTTCAGGAAGCACAAGCAGAAAAAGAAGAACTGAGACAAAGATGCCAAGAACTAGATATGCAGGTTGGAAAAGAAACCTGATCTAAGAAAAATTTCCTCTTTACGGTTGCAAGGGTTTTATTTTAATTAATTGTTGGCAAAGTGTTTTGGAGGTTAGGTTTCATTTCATGGAGGAACCAGTAAAAGAATTTATTATAGGCTTGAATATTGAAGCATGAATTTCATAATTCTCTTAGAGTTGAAAATTGCTGGCTTAACTACTTTGAGAAGATCGATCATTGTAATTGTAGAATTTCAACTAAAGTATTTAGATGAGGCCTTAGTTTTTTTCTTTTGTAAAAAGGGAAAATTAAAGTATCTACTTCATAGGATATGATTATTAAGTGAGATGATTTATGGGAGTACTGAGAAGTGCTTGACCCCCAATAAATATGAATGCTAAGTTTGTTTTACTAACATGTACATGTTAGCAGAATAAACTTGGCGTGAGAGACAGTAGTTAATGGTTAAAGGGGTAGACTTTCAAACCAGGCCACCTATAATCAGAACCTAGCCATGTTAACTAGCTGGTGGCATACTCAGGCATATTACTTAATTTCCCCATACTTCAGTTTTATATTTTGAGAAATAATGTGATAATAGTATATATCCCCCGCTAGATTATGAGGGTTAAATAAGTTAATATACATAAAGCACTTAGAACAGGGCCTGGCACATAGCAGTACCATGTTTCCCTGAAAATAAGACTGGGTCTTATACCGTGTTTCCTCAAAAACAAGACCGGTTCTTATATTAATTTTTGCCCCATTAGGGCTTATTTGCAGAGGATATCTTATTTTTTCATGTACAACAATCTATATTTATTCAAATACAGTCATGTCATCTTCTGGAACATCGTCATAACGTACTAAATGTGTCCGTCTGGCTGACTGTCTTAACTGGGGCTTATTTTCGGGGTAGGTCTTATTTTCAGGGAAACACGGTATGTATGTGTTTGCGTATATCGTTGTTATATGAAAATGCAAATGTGAAAGTTACACAGTAAGTCTTGAAAACTTATACAAAGGTTAAATGTGACATCATAATATGCTATAAGTAAATTGCATTTTTTTTGTTCAAATAATGGGCTGCATAAATATGTGACAGACACTGAAAAGTATTAGAACAAGGAATAAAGGCTGTGGTAGCAACAGTCTTGCTTGCTGAGCTAAATATCTAGAATGATAGGTCTGGGTCATGTTTCTAACCCGAAGGGTTTGCAGATAAGGAAAAGAGAAGTGACTTGGTCAGGGTGATTACTTACAGCAGGAATAGCACCAGAATCTAGGTCTTTACACTTCAGCTGTAAAAATCAATGCTCTATGTTGAAACCACGCCAATGTTTATATTTGAACAAAGCCAGGGTCTCAAAATTAGGGAAAATTCTACCTGTTCTCATTTCATCTTTCCTAACTACACTCATCTTACACATTGTAACATACACACGCACACGCAAAGCATCTGAGCTATATCTAGAATACCTCATAAAGAATAGAGGATTGAGTCCTTTAATTATTACCAGTATCATGTAGGATCTCTATATCGTTTTCTGAGATTCAATAAAGAATGTAAAATTCTGTGTTAAGGTATTTGTAACACAATGTAGAGTATGTGATGATCTGTTTTAGTTGAAAAGTGCAGTCATCCTAAGTTGTGGCTTTTTAATTCTAGTATTAAAATATTATCCCTCATCTACCATGTTTCCCCGAAAATAAGCCCCAGTTAAGAGCTCAGCCAGACGGACGCATTTAGTACGTTATGATGCTGTTCCAGAAGATGTCATGACTGTATTTGAATAAATGTAGATTGTTGTACATGAAAAAATAAGACATCCCCTGAAAATAAGCCCTAATGGAGCAAAAATTAATATAAGACCCGGTCTTATTTTTGGGGAAACACGGTATCTGCTGTGCCCATTAAATGAATGATAACTCCATATAATCAGAACAAAAAGTAATTTATTCATTTAACAACATGGAATCCACACAGGTATATATGACACAAATCCCAATTTTATAAGGAAAATTGTTTTTGAAAATTGTTTTAATCATATATCACTTGAGAGTGATTTTAAAATTCGTGTGTGGGGGGATTCTCTTTTAATACCTAACAAATGAAACAAAAAAGAAAATAAGTTGCAAAGAAATTTACCAAAGGCAGGTAAACAAGAAAAAGGACATAACCTAATGAAGTTAAATAAAAAAATAAAAAAAAATGGTGATCAGGAAAGACGCAGACGTACGGCGTTGACAGATACCGAACAGCAGGCACCTACTGATTGTCCCTTGTCCCCAGCCCACGCGGGAGCATCAACAAATATAAAACCTTGAGACTTCTCACTGCAGTCTCATTCTTTTTTGTACCTCAGTCACTTAGGATTGTACGTGACAGGTAATAGTCACTAAACTGCTTATATGGCAAGGGTGGATGCATCGTGCATTGAATTTAGGAAGATAAATTGTTTCCTTCTATAGTCAGCCTGGGGACAGTTTCCCAGCCTTACTTGTTTCTCATTTGGAGGACAATGTTTTATAACTTGCCTATATGTATTTAAGGCAAAATTAACAATTGTAATTGCCTGTAAAAGTCGCAGCCTTGCTGTAAATTTTTAAAGATGTTTTTAAATGGAAAAGACATAGAAGCAAGAGAGCAAATCATGCTTGTTACATAAATATGTAAGTAAAATAAAAAATGTATCAGGTACTGATTTTGATGTAATTCTCAAGTTACATGTTTTTATCCATTTTAAATCATAAGTGAACAGTCACAGTGTGCAAATAGATTCAGTTCAGCATTTTATTATTGATTCATTTACCAAATAAGGTGCTTGTCCCCTGAAGACTTGATGTGTAACTGATGATTTTCTGCTATGAACCTAAAATGATAACGTGCATATGTGGGTTTGTTTTTTTTTTTGTTTTTTTTTTTTGCTTACTAGGTAACAGCATCCTAAAAATAAATATATACCTAAAATGGGAACAAATTAATTTTTACATTTCATTCATCAAATTTTAGAAACTTAGAAACATCTTCTTTCTAGAACCAAAGCAA